>NC_083109.1:10861568-11461568 GCF_949774975.1 Lagenorhynchus albirostris
CTTGGCATAATGCCCTCAAGCTTCATCTATGGCATAGCCCTTGTCAGAATTTCCTTTCTTTAAAAAGGAATTTAAAAGTTGTAATAAGATTTGGAAACCTAAATCTTTTCTAATGGACAGTAAACATGCTTGTCCTTTGCTCCAGAAAGAAACACTATCTCTATCTTCCAAAACTTTTCCCAACACAAACATCCTCTAAAATGTGGTCTAAAGGAAAACAGTTTGTGACTCTGCTTACAAGACATGCAGAAACACAAGACACCCAGGAGGATTATCTCCAAACAACTAGCAATCCAAAAAAGACTCACCCCTCAACCTACTCATCAGAGCTGGCTGTGGACGAGCTACTAAGCAGAGTGCCTCAAATAATAATGCACTGGGCCTTCACACAGTTCACGACCGGGTCACACCTCCGGACAGAAGACCCTAGCACAGGGAGGTAGTCTGTCATTGTAAATGAGGATGTGGGATTTTTCACCCAGCAAGTTCACTGCTAGGAATCTACTAAAAATGGGTGCACATGTCCACAGAAAGATGTGTACGAGAACATTCATAGCAGCTTTATCCACAGAAGTCCCTAACTGGGAACACCCGAATGTCCATCAACAGGGGAACAGAGCAACAAAACGTGGTGCATCCGTGCAACAGAACACTACTCAGGAATGAAAAAGAACGAACTAGTGATATTTGCAGCAACACGCCAAGTTCAAAGCTGAGCACTGAACTTTATGCTGAGCCAAAGAAGGCAGACATAAAAGAATACACTCCGTATGGTCCCACTCACACGGAATTCCGGAAGACACAAAGCTAATCTACAGTGGAGGAAATGGGAACAGTGGTGGCCTCTGGGATGGCAGGTCTGGGGGAGGGGGGCCTGATAGGAAAGGGGAGGGAACTACGTGGGGTAATGGAAACTCTGTTCCTTGATAGGTGCGTGAGTTATGCAGGTGCATGCATTTGTCAAGACTGATCAAACCACACACTTAGGATCTGCAGCATTTCACCCTATGTAAATTACACCATCATTATTTAAGTAGCTTTTAAAGAACACGGGCTTTGGAGTCAGGCAGACCAAACCCTTGACTTTTCAACCACATGAACCAGTGGCTTCTCCTGTGTAGGGAGGCCAGTTTGAGAAGAATCCTGCTGAATCCCGGCTTCTCCTTGTCTCTGCACCCCCCAGCACCTTGCACAGGGCGTGGCACAGACCTGGAGCTGAGCAAATAGTGTCAAATGAACCAATAAAAGGGAGGCTAGATATATGCCCTTGAAGCATTTTTAGGAGTGGATTCTGTTTCCACAAATAAAATCTTAACCTAAAGCAAATGAAAGTGATTCTGTTTTAAAGACGTTTAAATCTTCATCACTTCCGGAAAACGGTTTCCTTTGTTTAAGGATCAGTTGAAGTCCCTGAAATCCACCTGCACAGGTTTATTCCTTCGTTCTAAATATAGTTATGGAGCACCCCTGGTGTGCCAGGTGCTTGAGAGAGAGTGGAAAATAAAACAGGCAACAGACATGGTCCCTGCCCCCAGGGAGCTTGCATTCTGGTGGGAGAGACAATAAAAATGTAAATGAAACTCTGATAGGAGATCAACTGGGATAAGATCAGAGCTCTTGAGGACAAGAAAATAGAGGCTGTGAAAGAATGTGATGTGGGAGAGGGGTTGCTCTAGAGGAAGACCTCAGAGGCAGTCTCTCCGAGGAAGAAACATCTGAGCTCAAACCGAAGGAATAGGAGGAGTGCCCCATGAAGGGCCGGCAGCAGAGCTTTCCAGACGGTTGGTGCATAGGGAAGGGACCTCCTGAGGTTTGGCCTGAGATTCTGAAGAGGCCGGCTCGTGTAATGTAACAGAGCTGGAGCCTGTCAGTCTTGCTCTGCCACTCAACTTGCTGTGCAATCTCCGCAAATCTCTTGCCCTCTCTGGCCTTTGTTTCATTATCAGAACACTGAGAGAAGGTCTAAAAACGGTCTCTCGGAGCCATTGCAACTATGACAATCCAGGAGTATCTGACTGGACACTTGCAAAGCCCATGCTGTGCTCTCCCAAGCTTTTGAGTCCAAAAGGATAAAAGACCGAGGGACAGAGTCCACCAAGGCAGTGTCCTCTGGGGCAAAGGGGATACGCACTGAGGCTCTAAGGCTCTGACAGCTTTGCTGCTGCAAAATGAAGACGTTCTCCTGTCTCCCATCCTTGTCTACAGGAACAAAACAAGGTGGCAAAAACCCAGACAGAGTACTCCGCTTAGCTGTCGGCCGCCCTCCGACTGGCTGCAACCTTGGAAATAAATGGTCCCATCAGCTCCGAGGAGGGTAAGCTAAGGATTTCAGATGAAAATGAAGTAAGAGGGAACGCAGCCCAGAAGCAATGCAAAGTAACGACAAGGGCACTAAAATCTTCCACTGCAGAAAGATGGATGCAGAGAGCGGTGCAACGGGGCACTGACCTCAGATGTGGGGACACTGGAAGAATGAGCTCACGCCCCAGGGCCGGCTGGCGGGGCCTGCGTTTCTGGGATCCAGGGGCTGTCTGAGGGGACCTGGGCCGGGCTGACAGGGCCCCTGCCCCACCCGCACCCCATCCTCCTCTCGGTAAAGCCTTATCCTCCTGCATTTCTCCAGATCAAAGAGCCTCCAGGAACTGACCTGCAGGGCTGGCTAACTCCAGCCCTGTGCCAGGGAAAGGAGCCTCAAAGCTGACAGCCTCCCAGCAGGAGGCCTGCAGGTTCCAATCCCAGGAAAGGAGGCAACATAGAGAAGACAGTGATTTTTAAAACCCATCATCTACCGGCGCCTCCAGTCCTGCTAAGCTCGAGGTTCCAGGGTCATCTGTGGACACTGTTTTCTGGCCGTGTCATCCTGAGCAAGTTACTTACCCGTTCCCTTGTCTCTAAAGTGGGGGAAACAATAGTACTGACCACGCAGGGTTATTCAGAGAATTCAATGTAAAAATCTGAGTACAGTTTCTGGCACATAGTAAGTGCCCTCAATAAGTTAGTTTACTTTAATTTTTACATTGTTTTGTAGTCACGTTAAATATGTCTCTATATGTACAGGTAAAGCAACACAGTACCAGCCAAGTTTAACACCCACCTAAGCTCACTGATACTAAGAATCTACAGCCTGGATTCATAGCAAACAATCTCCTGACTCTCCCCCCCCCATCAACCCAACACTCTTTAGCAATGACACCCAGCCTCCTTTGAGCCTTCCTAAGCCTCTGCCAGTGCACAGCGCTCTGATGAACTGTCCCTCCTCTTAGAGGAAAAGACATTTGAAAGCAAGGGTTAAAATCTCAAATGCCTACAGGGGCCAGGAAGGTAAAACAGATGAGTAAAGGGAGCCCAGTGTGAGACATCAAGGAGTAGTGAGGACTGTGGCAAACTAGAGAACCCAGGTCCCATCTGAAGGAAAAAGCTGCTACTGGCTCTAGCCAATTTTTGCCAGGGAGGAAGGCAGGTCCAGGGTTGGCACATCTTTTAGTTTTCCAGGGAAGCCAGCAATCCAGATTTTTATGTGAGATCTCCTGATGTTCAAATACTGGTACACTGTTATTGGTACAAATACTGGTACCAATTGGTACCAGTGTACCAACTGGTACACTGTTATTGGTACAAATACTGGTACTGATCTTTTATGTGAGATCTCCTGATGTTCAAATACTGGTACACATTATTCATTATTTTTAAAATATGGAAGTCCTAGCAAGAGTCATCTGTTTGTACCCACTGACTTGAGGGGCAGAGCCCTCCCAACTGTTACTGTCTGTTGGGCAATTGCCCTCTCCCTGCAAGAATCAGAATCCTGGCTGGGCTGAAGTCACAAGGAACTCGAGACAGATCTTAATAAAGCTCCAGGCAGAGCGCCTATTAATTGATAAAGGCTTTGGAAAAGAGTGAAGGAAAGAGCCCCCTGAGGGCTGGAGCTGTGGAGGAAAGCTAAAAGAAGGAGGTGGGCTTTGAAATGGGTTTTGGGGGCTGACGGACCAGGAAAAACTGAAGAACAAAGCACAATCCGGAGGAGGGATGGAGGCAGATGGGGAATGAGGAGGAACTGAAAGCTCTAACTCAGAGCTTTGCCTGTTCAAGTGTGGATGCAAAATGTCACACAGCATCTCTATCCAGAGGATTCTACTAGGAAGGTGACTGTACACTGCTCTGGGATGGTGGCACCTGGAGATAGCACCAAGGATGCAGGCTCCTCCCAGGAGAAAGGACAGTGCCCAGTTCCCTGGATGTGGCCTTAGCTGGAAGTCCTCTACCCCGTGCAGACCTCGCTCAACACACGATCTGCTTACGTGCATCCTCCTTCACTACAACTAAGCTCTTCTAAAGCCAGAAATGTGACTTCTACGTGCTGGGCGTATAGAAGGTCCGCAATGAATGAGTGTCACATGATCCACTGAATGAAACCAAAGAACAAGAAGCAAGACATCAAAGAATAGGGTGCATGCCCACACTTCCAGAACTGAACATTTCCCTCAGGGAAAATGAGCAAAGGCATCAGCGCTCACTGCACGCAGCAGCCATGAAGACCTGGTGTTTGTACAGAGAAATACCCCGCGTGGGGTGTCGGGAAAAGGACAGTGTCATCCCATAAAGACCAGAGTCAGCGAGGCTTACAACATCCCAAAGCCCCCAGGAGATAGATGCACAACCTATCAAAGCTCCAGTAGGTGTCTCGGATCATTCTAGAATTAATGTATTATAAAAATTTAAAATAAGCTAACTTATTATTTTAAGCCCTTCCCTGGATAGATGGTGCAGCTGAGAGGCTCAGGGCACCTAGGGGACTTGCGTCCAGTCACACAGCGAGTCTAGGGGCACAGGCTGGACCAGAGCTCAGCTCTCCTGACTCCCATTCCAGGACACTCTAGACTAGGAGCAGAGCTGGGACTAGGGTGAGGCAGGTGAGGCACGCTCGCCCGAGGAGCAAAATGTAAGGAGGCTAAGAAGCTCTGTAATCGAGGTAAGTAGCATTTTGATGCAATATCTATTTTTTTGGACGCAGTATTTTTTAAAAAACAAACCCAGTGCAAAACAAATCCATGATAAGCAACACAGCAACTTTTAAAACAAAGACTTAAAGTTGTACCCTCGTGTGCCTCAACCTCCTCCACTGCACCCTGATCCCAGCCTAGACTAGGAGCCCCGAAGTGACAACCGACTAAGACGCGGAGGAAATGGTTGTGTGGAAACCTATAGGAAGATCACGACAGGATCTTAGCTCCCCGACAAGGGACTGAACCTGGGCCCTCGGCAGTGAGAGCGCGGAGTCCTAACCATTGGACTGCCAGGGAACTCCCTCAACCTCTGCACTTTAGAATCACTCAGGAAACTTCAAAAATTCCCTTCCAGGGAATTCCCAGGACGTGGCTTGCTTGGGGTGTCTGAGGCACAGAAAAGCAGAGTGCTGGGAGAGGTGGCAGGTGAATGCCACCCCGACCCCCATCCCCACCCCAACTTGCAGGGCAGCATTTTTCCTGCAACAAGCTGTGTGCCGGGGACACTCAGCTTGACCCCCTGCCAGGAGAGCTCAGGGAGAAAATTCCATGCACCACCCCCCTTCCTAGACACCCGCCTCCTAACTCTAACCAATTGTCTCGTAAATCTTAGCCTTTTCACCTCCAGAGGCAGGATGGATTAAAAAGTTTGGACAGCTCTGGGTAACCCTTTCTGCCATGGAGAAACAACCCAGAACGTTATGACTTACTGACAGTGGGTTATGAATGGGAAGGAAAGCATACCCTTAAACCGCAGACTGTAACTCCCTTTTAAGGTATTTCCTTGGGGCCAGAGACGCCACATCTTCCTCCTGCCCCCCCCGGTTCTAATAGCACCTTGCTTTTTAGTGACAAGCTTGGGCTTTTAGGTCAGCCAGGCCTGGATTCAGATCCAGTTTTGCCGTTTACTGGGTGGCCCTAGACAATTTATTGAGACGAGACAATAGCAACTCATGCTTCCAGGGGTCCGGGGGTAACTTAAAGGACATGATGAGGGCTGAGGGGCAAACCATGGGCAAAGGGGGCAGGGCACAACCCAACACCAGCACACTGCTCTCATGGGGGATGTCAGCCAGACCTCCCAGTGTTTCAAAAGAAGAACAAATTATGTGAAATCTCCTGATTTTTACAGGCTGGCCAACTAATTCAAAATTAAAAAAAAAAAAAAAGTCAACCCAGAAGGGCCAAATAAGGCAGGTCTGCGAGCCAGAGCCCACCGACTGGCCCAGTTTGTGCCTCTGACATCCACAAATCACCCAGCAACCTCCCTGGCACCTAGTAGGTGCTCAGCAAACACAGGTCATTTCCATCTTTTCAGGAAACTCTCCAGGCATCATCAACATCCATTTCCACACAACAGCTTGGGAAGGAATGCTTCTCAGGAGGAAAATGAAGATACAAAAAGAAGAGCTGAAAATCTGGAAGGCTCCAAAGGGAGGGAGGAACTGCCAAGGGAATTCCTTAAAAGGATTTAAAAGAATTTTATTGGCCATAGTTTAGCACAAGTCAGGGATAAGATCAGGCAGTAATTTAACTCCTGGGCCCAGCAAGCGAGTCTGTGCCTGTGGGGTGGATGGGGGGTGGGAGGGAGGAATTGTTCTTACCGTGGTCTCCACCAGTGTCTCGGGTCCTCTGTCCACAGGTCACCCCAACATCTGCCTCCGACTCACAGCGTTCTGATGGGAACAGCGCCTCCACGGAGGGGCGCATAAGGCCCAGCTGATCCTACACAACAGAAAGCAAGGCTTGAGTCTCCCCACCCTCCCACCCCAGTGGATCTGGTAGCTCACATGAACTTTGAAGTCAGACCCAGCTGGGTTGAGTTTCAAGTCTTCAACATCAGAGGTTCTCAAAGCGTGATCCCCAGACCAGCAGCGACCCCATCAGCAGCGGCAGCAGCAGGGAACTTGTTTGAAAGGCCCCACCCCAAACCCACTGAAACAAAACCACGTGTTAAAACCACCTGGGTTTTAACAAGCCCTCCAGTGGATTCTGATGCACGCTAAGGTTGAGAACTCCCGCTCTCCATCTCTATCCTGTGGTCTTCAGCAAGGCCTATGTCTCACTGAGAGGATCAACTCTATCCTATGGGCCTGTCCTAAGCACCCCTCCAACAACTATTTCAAAAGCCTGGTCTGTCTGTGCCAGACAGTGTGGAAGATGCTAGGAGGAGAGCACACAATCCTGGCCCTGGTGGAGCTTGATGGCTAGTGGGGAGACAGATAATAAGCAAAGAAAAAAGATATAAACGCCAATTTTCAGAAGGGAGAGGAAGGCAGGGGCCTGATCCACCGCATAGAGCTGTGTTTCTCAAAGTGCACTCCAGGGACCACCTGAGCACCAAAGCCCACACAGCCAGGCAGACCTCCTTTCCTACACGCCCCCCAATACTCCTCTCTAGTGTCCCTGCTGCTCCTCAAACACCTCTCTCTCCTGGGCTTCGGGGCCATTGTCTTTGCGGTTCCACCTACCTGGAAAGCTCTCTTCCCAGATCTTCCAAAGATGGGCTGCTTCTCCTTGTTCAGGGCTCAGTGTAAATGTCGCCTCCCCCTAGGTCTAGCTAAAGCGGTCTCTCCCCTCACTCTGCAGCCCCACCGCCTGCTCGGGCTTCCTCCCTGCCCTTCTCACAGCCTCCCATCTGGCGCCTCAGCGGCTTGGCTGGTTCAGCCTGTCTCCCAACAGAAAGTGAGTTCTTGGGGGCAGCTCCTTGTGGCGGTGACCTCTGCGGCACGGGTGAGCCGTGACACCCTAACCCTATTCCTCTTCACGCAGTCCCAGAAAGAGCAGCGCTCTCAGCTCCGGAGCCTGCTCCCCACGCCTGAGGAGGAGGCCACAGGCCGGGCTCAGGGCAGGGTTTCTTCACGGCCTTGCTGGGTGCTCTGATGGTGAGAAAGGGCGGTAGAGACTGGAAGGAAAAGAGGAAAACGGGGTGCGAGGCCAGCGACCCTAAAAGGCCGGCTCTGCGGTGGCGCCCTCTCTCGGGCAGAGCCCTCCAAACCAACCCCCAGCAAAGGCGCGACTCCTACCAGTTCCGAGGTGAGGCGTCGCTCTCAGCCGGCTCGGGACCCCAGGACCCGGTCCGAGTGCCCCGCGTCGGCTGGGGGTGCTGGCAGCTGGGCCAAGCGGACTCCGGGCTGGTGGCGCACAGGGACTTGGAGGGAAAGGCACCTGGCGAGGCACGTGCTGTCCCTAAGAAGTTGACGCCGCGAGGCGCGTGCAGTCCCTGGCCCGCAGTGGCACGAGGGGCCCAAGGGCAACGGCGCACTCGGACCTCCAGGGAGAAGCACAAGACCGGGCGCGTGGTGCGTGCGGCCCCGCGGCAGCGGAGCGTGGAGCCTTTACGTGGCACGTTGGCGCCTGGGGCAGTGACGCGAGGGGTCCAGGGCCAGAGGGGACTCGAACCTCCGGAGGAAGCAACTGACCCCAGGAGGCTGGCGCGCTGCGGGGCGAGTGCATCCCGAGGGCAGCGGAGCGCGGGGACCACGAGGGCAGGCGGGCGGAGAGGCGCGGGCGGGAGGGCGGGGAAAGGGGAGAGGGCGGCGGCTGGGCGCTCGGCGCGTGCTGTCCGGGCCGGGACTCGGGAAGGCGCCCAGCGGAGCGCTGCACATCCGAGGGCCCGGGCCCAGCCCTGGGCCGCCCGGACGCCTGCGGTCGGCGCCGCGTGGCCTCCGCGCTCCCCGCCGCCGCCCGCGCTCCCCGCCCCGAGCACCGCCCCTCCCTCCGGCCCGCCTCCCGCCCCGCTCCCTCCCTCCCTCGGCGGCTGCCTCGCGGCGCTCCCGGCGCACTCGGAGCCCGGCGAGGACCGGGAGGCAGAGGCTGGTGGCCCTGGGTCCGAGTGCCGGAGCCGAGCGGGGCCCGGGGGCCGAAGTTTGCCGGCGGCTCCGGGAGGTGGCGCGGGTGGCTTCCAGCCCCTGGTCGTGTCCTCGCCGGGACCCGCCGGCGAGCCGCGGCCCGGCCAACTCCGCGGTGGGGACGCTGTGCCGCGAACTTGAGGTGGGAACTTGGCGCGCTGCAGCCTCTCCGAGCACCGCCGGACTGGCGGACTCGGGCTCCGGTAGGGGGAGATGCACGTGGCCGTGGCCCCAGCGCCCCAGAGGGGACCCCGAAAACCACTGAGGGGGGCGGCCGGGACGACAGAGGATCCGGGAGCAGCTGCGGGCGGTGGGGTGGAGCTCGCTCGCCACGGTCATGGTGCGGGTCCAGCTTCTTTTCTTCCCTGGGGTCCCCGGGGTGCGAAGTGACAGGGCAGGAGTGGGGGGGTACATCCCGGCTGTGGCAGAGGTTTCTCGGCGTCTCGCGGGAGGATCCAGGGAAGAGGGAGTGTTGGGGGGAGGTGGTAGGGGGGCGTCTGTCACTCGCTCATTCACTCCATCCTTAGGCACCGCTCCGAAGGGAGCACCCTGTCAGTGGGCTTTATTGAGTCACTCATTAACGCCACAAGCTTTTATTGAGCGCCCACTGTGTGCTGGGCTCTGGGGACTCCTCAGCCTCCGGGGCTCCCTACCAAGAAGGGGCTCAGCCTGGATGGATTGGAGTCTTCGGATGAGGAAGGAAACGAGAGAAGTTCATTCATTCATTCATGGATTGGACAAAGATTGGTTGAGCACCTACTATGCACAGCTCACCATGCCAAGTGCCCAACGTTCATTATTTCATTCATTTAACAGTTATTGAGGCACTGTGCTGAGGAGGGAACCGTGAAGGAGAGGGATGGGATGGGGGCAGGAGAGGATGGAAGCCAGCTTGCAGCTTGGAGAACATCCCCCCCTCCCCATGTGTGTAGGCAGAATGTCACTGGACAGGTTGCAGAACAGCCTTTGCTTGGTTCGCCTACTGCATTCATTCTCAAGGAGGAGCAGGGGGAGGCTGGAATAGGTTGTTGGATAAGAAGAAAAGGTCTTTAAAAAGCTCTTTAGGGGAGGGTGGTAGTGGGGAGGGGGGCTGAGAAACACTGATCTAACCATACCGATGAAGGGAGGCTCCCACCAATGGGGTGTATTAGTTAAGTTGTCCATTCCGCAGGCATTTTCTTAAGCACTTGCTCTTCTTAAGTACATACAGGGTGCCAGGCACCAAAGTCACCAAGGAGAACGAGACGGACACAGAGACCCCGTTTGCTGACCCCTCAAGACAAATGCAGGGGAGGTGGGAGAAGGGAGCAGGAACTGTTCTGATTCATTGTGTGTGTGTTAAGGGGGAAGGGGCTGCTTCTGACTCTATGAATCTAAGCAGAGGTTTATTCACTAGGGTGTGTTTGATACCCACACACATGACTGCAGTCAGAGTCACTTCAGGGACCCCCCCCCCCCCGGAGCACGTTTCCAAGGCAGATTTGGCACTGCTGGAGCCAGGGGAGGGGCAGGTACCCAGGACGTGCTGGCTTTCTTGAGTGGAGTTCTCAGAACCTGTCAGACCTGAGCTTGACCCTGTGTCCTCTGTCTTGGAGCTCTGCAGAGGCACCTGTCGAGCAGGGAGGGAGGATGTGTCTGAAAGACAGGTGAGGATGGCCCCTGGGGATTGCCCTCACCAGTCATTCCCTAAGCCAGCCCATTCCAGTGGAAAGATGTCTGTCATGGGACCCACTCCAAACCCACAGGGGACTGTGAGTATGCTAGAAACAAGACAGCCCTGATTCCTGTCCCAAGCCTTGAGAACCCAGGCTGGGGGAGTCCTGGAGTCTGATTGGGGCAGATCTGGGGGCTAAGCTCCTGTCCCACTGCCATTCTGAATTCCCTGCACCAGCCACACAGCCGGGCTGTGGCAAGAGAGGAGGGAGATGCCCCAGGGAACAGAAGAGCAGAGAGATGTGTCCTGGATGTAGGACTGAGAGACTCAAACCGAGACTAAGGAATTAACCCCCTGGACCCCTAAAAGGTGTCTTGCCTGGGCTGTCTTTTCTCCACATCCCCCTTCCGAATACGTGAGGAAGAGTCAACGTTTCCGGTTGCCAAAGATATAGGGTCTGGGAATCCACTCTTGGTTGGCTCATTAAACCCAGAGATGGAGCCCCTGGGTGGAAAATGGCGGCTGGAGAAGACACTCTAAAGAGAATTAATATAAAGGGGGAGACAAGAAAGTCTCGCTGCAAGCACTCGATCCCTGGTGGCCATTTTTGTTCCATGGCAGCCAGTATTTGACTGACAAAGTCAGAACCTGGAGTGAATGTGCTCCAGATAGGATCCGAATGGTGCCTCAGCCCTTCCCCTGCCCTGTGGTCAGAGCCTCACACCTGCGTCTCCCCGGGAGGGCGGGCACGCCATGCTCTCCCTCGTTCCTTCCTCCCTTCCCCGCCGCAGCTGACCACGGACACGCGGCCTCAACACTTGCTGAGGAATAAGAAACGAGGGATTGTTTAAGCCGGTGTCCCCTTCCTGCTGCCCCAAGGTCCTCACGGCTCTCCAAGCCTGTGCCTCTGCTTACGCCTGTGTTCCCAAATTGGGGGGCTGCAAGGAGGCAAAGAGAAATGGACCTTCCGGCTCCCACCCCAAAGCCCCTCCTGGTAGAAGGCAAACTGTTATTTTGCCAGAAGCAGAGCGGGGAGGCTCGAGAGGCTGCCTCTGTCTGGGGGGAGGGGCGTCTCCGGCATGTTCTCTCTTTGGGGGTGGCGGGGTGGAGGAAAGAGCCCAGGTCCCAGCAAATATCCCCCCCACCCCAGTGACTTGGGCCCCAGCTCGCAGGAAGCAGGGCTGAGGTCCAGCATGGTTGGATTGTAACGAGGGAGGACAGGAGGAAGCCGAGGAAGATGGATCGCCCCACGCGGGCACAGCATCGCACAGAGGTCCAGCATGCCAGGACCTGGGCCAGCCTAATGGCTGGATCTGTTTTGATTAACGTTTTAATTGAGGATTAATGCGGCGTGACCCACCTCTGAGTCAGCCCAGCCAGGAGCCCTAACGTGACCGATGAAGCCGCACAGGCAGGGGAAGGGCTGCATGGAGAGATCAGTGGGGTGCCCTCGACACCCGATCAGGGTCAGGGGATCCCACAAGTTGGCAGGTGTGGAGCGGGGTGGGCAGAAAGAAGCCAAAGACCGAGGAGCTCGGGAAACACTTTTTTTTTTTTTTTAAGAGAGTTGCATTGCACTTGGTTCATTTCTTACTGCCACCTATTACCACCAATTTAGTGGCCAGAAGCAACAAATTTCTTATCTTACAGTTTGGGGGGATCAGAAGTCCAAGTAGGTCTCATTGGGCTAACATCAAGGGGGCAGCAGAGCTGTGTTCCTTCTGGGGGGAGAATCCGTTTCTGCCTTTCCCAGCTGCTGGAGGCTGCCTGCCTCGGCTCCTGGCTCGCATCATTCCAACCTCTGCTTCTGTCATCACATCTCTTCCTCTGACTCTGATCCTCCTGCCTCCCTCTTATAAGGACCCTTGTGTGACATGGGGCCCACCAGTTGATCCAGGGTCATCTCCCCATCTCAAGGCCCTCGGTTTAATCACAGCAGCGTAATCTCTTTTGCCATGTTAGGTAACATATTCACAGGTTCCATCCGGGGCTTGGGACACGGGCATCTTTGGGAGGCCACTGTTCTGCCAAGCACAGGAACGTGCCTCATCAGTTTACATTGCTGACGGGGAAACTGAGGCCCAGCCAAGCGAGTGGCTTGACCTCAGCGCCAGGTGAGATGGAGAGCCGGCACTGAGGTCGAGCCCTCTGGAAGGCGTTGTCTGCTTCACATTCCTCCTCTGAGAGAGGAAATGCAAGGGGAGGAGCGGGCAGGGGAGGTGCCAGGCGTGCTGTGCAGAAGCCATTCTAGCCAGCGCAGAGCCCTTCTCATGTGCCAGGCATGGCTCCGAGCACTTAGGAGGAGAGTGCGATGATTACCCCCACTTTACAGCTGAGGACACTCAGGCACGAGAGGTGAAGTTATTTGCAGAAGGCTGCACAGGTGGTAAATGGTGAGCCAGGCAGCGTGGTCCAGAGGCCACACCCTCACCCCTGGCTGGTGCCTGTCTACACCATAGGAGAGTTCTGCCCAGAGACCAAAATGGCAACTGGGAACTTGACGCAAGCAGGAGTTTTGTTGATTTCTTACTCTGCTCTTGTGCAAATACGCAGTAGGAATAAAGATGGTTCCCCAGCTATGGGCAGTTGCCTGCTTCTCCCCATCCGCAAAGACTTTTCAAAAGCTTGTGCATAGAAAATAGAGACGAGAGACCCCGTCCCTGGCTTGCTTCTGGTGCTGGACACCCTCCCCGCTCCACCAGGAATGAGCAATGCAGGGGCCCAGTAAAATGCAGAGTCAGGGAGGTTTGTTCAGAATCCCACAGACCTAGCTGGAGTCTGGTCTCATCACCAGAGTCATGAGTTTTCACTTCTCAAAGCCTCAATTTCCTCATCTGTAAAATGGGGGTGTTGATAGTAACACCTGCCTCTTAGGGAAGGACGTGGGCTCGCACAGTGAAGGCTCTCCACAGCGCCTGGCGCCTAGTGTGTGATTATGGGAGGCTGTGACGTGTGTTGCTACAGCACTGTGAGTGGTTGGTGCTCTCTCTGCATTCCCCCCTCCTGCTCAGAAGAGGGACAGGCCTAGGACTGGAAGAGTGGAGTCGAGAGAGGACAGCAGTTGGTCAAAACCCTGGAGAGACCCAAGAGGTGTCTTAGCAGTTGGGATCAGCACGTAACAGTTTGTGGAATCCTTCCTGTCCTTGATGGGATGTGGCCCTGGGGATGAGAGGTCAAGTGACAGTGACCATACCTGCAGCAAAGCTCCATTCACCACATCCTCATAACAGCCCAGTAAGGTCGGCACACTTATCCCCACTTTATAGGGGGAAACAGGCCCAGAACAGGGCCGGCGCCTCAGTAGGTGCAGACGGCTGTATCAGGCCGAATGGGTATGAACAAAAGCAGTAGTAACAGCGAGGCAAGCCTGACTTAGACCTTCCTCCCATCCTGCTACCCCCCAGGCCCTGCACCCCACCCTCAGTCAGATGCTGACCACAGAGCAGCCTCATGGTGGGGGGGGGGCTGCCCCTCAGAACTCCTCCTGGCTTCAGTGCTCATTTCTCTTTGGAAATGTATATACTCAGCCCTCCATCATAGCTCGTGAACATCATCTTTCTCCCAGGAAGAAGGAAAAGAAATTGCACAGGGAGTGTCATCAGATCTGTGGGCTCACAAAGGGGCACTTGATCAAGGCAGCCCCAGTGCAGAAGGTTTTTCTCTCTAAACAGAGGGTCTCCACTTCTCCAGTGAAGCTCCCCTAGCGTGGGATCCACAGAGGCTTCCAGAACCCCAAGGAGGTTGAGCAGTTGGGCAGGGGGCTTCCTGCCAAAGCCCAGAGCAGCTAGAGGGTCTGCAGGCTTTCCTGGCCCCCTCCCTTTTCTCTCTCTCAAACGTCAGCAGGCTCTCAGGGAGCCTTCGAAAACGCCAATTCCTGGGCCTCCCCCTTGGGGATTCTGATGGAGAGGCTCTGGGGAGGGGCCTGGGAATCTCACTCCACTGAGTCCAGGGAGATTCCGAACGCAGTGGCTTGATTTTTTTCGTCGTCTTCTTCTTTTTTCTAAAACCTGGATTAAAACCCAGGGTTGTGCTAACCACACTCTACTTCATACCACTCTTCATCACTGGCCTGTGCCAGGCCACCTTAGTCACTGTTCCCTTCATCCCAATCCCCACACTTATTCCCCTCCCCCTGCCCTCCCAGGCACCCTCCCTGTGGTTGATAGAGGTCCTTACATGTGCTCAAGTCTTCGTAAAATATGTAATGTTGTGTGTGTGTTCATTTACATAAATAGCATAGTGCTATAAACTTCTGTTTCTTTTTCCACTCGGCACCATGTTTTTGAGATCTAAATGTGTTGCTAAACCTACATCTAGTCCGTTGCTTCTAATTCCTGTGCAACCTCCAGGCATCCGCCATCTGCATCGCTTGTTCATTTCCCCCCTGGGAGGCACACTGGGAGACCTCCTAGCACCAAAGCAACACAAGCTGCACATTCTTGTGCCTTGTTCCTCGCTTAGATATGAGTCCCCAGAAGCAGATGCTGAGTCAACTATTTGAGTGTAAATAATATATTACAGACAATGTCTATCACAACCCCTGTGGACCCAGGTCTGGGCAATATACCAAAGAGTGGGTTTCCTGCATCATAAGGTACATTCCCCTCCGTACCCCTGATGGCTTTCCCAGAGGCTATACCAGACTGCACTCCCTCCAGCAATGGGCTCTGGAGGTCAGACAATGCTGGGTTCCAGTCCTGCTTGATCAGGTCAAGAAAGGAGTCACAGTTGGCTGGTGGAGGGGGAGGACAACAAACCTCCCTCATAGCTAATAATAATACAGCAGGCCCACTGAGGGTCCACAGGGTGTCAGGCATTGGGCCAAGCACATCGCCTGTGAAATCTGCTTTAGTCCTTAACATAACTCAGGGAGGTTGGAGCAACTCCTATTCCCATTTGACAGAGAAGGAAACTGCATCTCAGAGGCAGGACATGACTTTCCCAAAGTCACAGAGTGACTGGGCTTGAACCCAGATGTTCAGACTTCAGAGCTAGTGGGCTCTTCTGCCTCCCCGTCTTGGGGTAGTCAGCAAGTTGCCCCCCCAAGCTGGAGTCTAACCAGCTTTTTCTCAACATCCCCTGTATTTGTCTCCTATTGCTGCTGTAACAGATCACCACAAACTGAGTGGTTTAAAACAACAGGAACTTCACAGCATTGTAAATCAACTATACTCCCCAAAAAAATTAATTAATAATTTTAAAAACCACGAACTTACTACCTCACACTTCTGGAGAAGAGAGGTCTCAAATGGGCATTACAGGACTAAAATAAAGGTGTGGGCAGGCTGTGTTCCTTTCTGGAGGGTCTAGGGGAGAGTCCATTCTTTGCCTGTGTTGGCTTCCAGAGGCTGCCTGCTTTCCTTGGCCCGTGGCCCCTTCCATCTTCAAAGCCAGCATTGGCCAGTCGGGTCTTTCTCACAGTGTTGCATCACTCTGATGCACCCTCCTACCTCCCTCTGCCATCTTTTAAGGACTCTTGTGGTTGCATGGAGGCCCCAGAGACTCCAGGAAAATCTTCCCACCTCAAAGGAAACCGATTAGCAACCTTATTTCCATCTGTAAGCTTGATTCCTGCTTGCCATATAATCTAACATATTCAGGGGTTCTAGGGGTTTGGATAAGGACACGGACATCTTTTGGGCGGGGCAGGGTGGGGATTGGGGGGATTATTCTGTCTACCAGAGCCCCCCTAGTGGTGTCTACCCACACTGACCACTCGGGCCTGGGGTGGAGTGCAGCTTCAGCAGGGAAGTGGGTGCCGGGCGGCGGGCACTGAGCACAGGGAATACCGGCTTCTGCACCTCGCCGTATCTCTGCTAGCCTGGCCCTCCTGCCCACCCCAGCCCAGCCAGGTCAAAGCTACCAGCTAATACCATCCCCTCCCCGACCACACATGATCATCAGGTCAGCTTTGGTGGTCTGACACCACCCATCCATCCATGTGCGAGGCCCCCATCCCTGCTCTCTCTCCCTGATTTGCCCACACCCTCTCCTGTCCATCATCCCACCGCCAGGAAAGGCTGCCTCTAACTCAGGCCTCATCACAGCACCACCTATCGGTCACCTGGGTGAATGGCACCACTGGAATCATCCTGCAGCCTAGTCTTTCCCCCTCGCCCCACTCCAGTCCTGCAGCAGGTCCTGTCAGCTCTTCCACCAAAGTCCACCCCAAATCCATCCAATTCTCCAGACCCCTCCACTGATCCAAACCTCGATGGTCTCTTTCCAGAATGACTACAGGGGCTTTCAGCCTGCTGTCCCCAACCCAGCCTGAATCTTCTCCTGAGGCTGCCTCGCCCACGAGGAATAAACCCCAGCTCCGTCTGATGCCTGCCAATGCCCCCACACACATCTTCTCCTACCTTCCCCTCACTCACTCTGCCCAGCCACTCGGGCTTCACTTTGGTCTTTGACCATCCAAGCCCATCCCCAGGTCGGGGAGCAGGCTCTTCCCATTCCCACCACCTGAGACACCCTCCCCCAGGTCCTCCCAGGGCTGGCTCTGCCCCCAGGGTCCCCTCCTCTGAGAAGCCCTCCTGGGTTAGCCCTCCAGCTAACATTGACCCCCAGTCATTTCCCATCTGTCACCTTGTTCTGTTTTCATCACAACACCCACTACAGCCTGTGTACTTATTTAGAGACTGTCTCCCCCACTAGAACGTCACCTCCGTGAGGACAGGGCTGGGTCCGTCTTGTCCTCTGCTGTGCCTCCAGACCTAGCCCAGTCCGACACGTGACTGTGATGACTGAATGCATGACGGCTCCCTCAGGACGACTCCTCCTCATGCCCACCATCGGAGCCCCTTTTTCAAATGGCTTCCTCTTCCCAAGTACACATATAGACCCTAAGAGGCAAAATCATTGAATTTCACCATGCTCGAGAACTGACAGACCTAACACTGTAGGGTAATTTTAAAAGATCAGCCTTTTTGTGAGGGTATCAGGCTGGGTGAAAAGAAGCATTACATTCCAGAAGCAGGACTTTGGAGCCTGTTTGAGCTATGATCCTCATCCGAGACTCTAGCGTGCAGAACTGTCACCCCACACCCATCAGACTGGGTAACCCCAAGACCAAAGGCTCGGGAGAAGTGTGCCCACCCCTCGCTTAGCAAATTCCAGCATCTGGGCCTCCCCAGGGCCCTCTGGCCCTCTGCATACAAGCAGCCTGAACGAAGCATGCTTTTTCTCTCCTCTCCATTCTAACAAGTCTCTGAGACAGGACAACTTTCCACATAGGAAGCTGAGGCTTTAACTCACAATTGACGTGGGTCATGAGAGAAAAAAAATGAGGAATCGTTCATTGGGGGTGCTTTCCGCTGGAGGGAAATCGAGGAGGGTTGAAAGAAGAAATTCTGCAAGAAGAGAAGTGATTACAGATGTGGGGTTTCACAAGAGCTCTCCAGGGCTTGCAGGATGAGAGGAATATTCCTTTACCTTCATCACTATTCTTGCCAAACAGAATGTCGTTTTCCCTCTTGTCTTTGGCGGCAAAGAGAAAGCAGCGGAGCTGAAAAGCGGTCCCACTTAAAAGCGATCTTTCCCCTTCAAGGGATTCTGGCAGGCTTTGCCTGAGGAGATGAGTTCCAATTTTAGGTGAAGTTAAAAACACTCAACTCTTTAAAATCAAATCATTTTTTTCAAACACGGGTGTACCCTAGTTTTCCAAAACCTGATCTGTGAAACTATAGCTTGCCCCAAAGATAAATGAGTGGAGTGCGGATTTGCTTTTGTGAAAGAATTCGTTAGGAAGGCGCCCCTTTCAGATGTGGAAACCGCCATGGCTCCTGTTAAGCACTGCTTCTCATCCGTGCAGGGCTGCGTGTATGTGTGTGTACCCGCGTGTGTTTCCCCTGAACATGTCCATAGCACAGATGGACACTCAGGTATCGGAAATAGTTTCCATTTGTAATTGATAGGCTTTGCTGGTACCCCTTGCATCCGTGGGGAATTGAGCTGGGGAGAGGAATGGTGATTTTTAAAAGCAAAGTATTAGACTCTTACTACTTTTCCCTGGATCAGCTGAATTCTGGAGAACTCTGTTGCTGTCATGTAGGGGTCTCAAACTCAAATGCCTACAGGGGCCAGGAAGGAAACATACATGAGAGAAGTAAAGTGGGTGTTAGGAAGACAACAGGGAGGGGTAGGGACTGTGGTGTATTGTAGCGTTCATGCCCTGCCTAAAGGGGGCAGTCATTTCTCAGCTGGAATTTGGGCCAAACATTACCAGATAGTCTGATTTTTCAAAAGAAACCAAGATATACGAATTTTTACAGGAAATGTCTCCCTTTTCAAAATCTTCTCCAAGCCAGGCAAAATATTTGTGAACCAAATGCAGCCCATGAGCTATGAATGAATAAGCGATCTCATTCTAGTGGCACAAACGCTTAGCTTTGAGGGTTGGGAAGGAAGAAGTCTATAGAAGCTGAGATTTTGACCTCAGTTTCTCAGAAGTGCCCTCATCGTGTTGGCCTCACCAACAGGAAACGTAATCATTTGTTAAGCATTTCTTGGAGCTTTGACACTGCTGGGCGCAGGGATTCAGAGACGAGTAAAGCACACTCTTCCCCCAGGGGGCAAGCAGTCTACTAAAGGAGCCAGGCTTGCACACAGATCATTCGAAAACAGGTGACAAGTGCAGTGAAGATAAATGGGGGGAGGGGCTGACATTCTATTTAGCTGGAAGAGCCAAGGAGGGCTTTCTGGAGGAGTGAGCATGCCTGTCCAATTCATTCCTGTATCCTCAAGATGATGTTTACTGATATATGAGCAAACATGGCACCGTTGTGATAACTGTGCATTTTTTGGACATTGACCCTGATTTATGGCAAGTGATATCAGTTTTCCATGTGTGGAAGGAACACAAGGTGTCCGTTTGAGTTAAATACTAATAATAGTAGACAGTGGGAGTTCTCTGGTGGCCTACTGGTTAGGATTCCAGGCTTTCACTGCCATGGCCCAGGTTCAATCCCTGGTTAGGGAGCTGAGATCCTGCAAGCCACATTGTATGGCCAAAAAATAAATAAAATAAAATAATTTAAAAAATAATGGTAGACAGCAAGTAGTGAGTACCTACCATGTCCCAGGCACTGTAGTAAGTGGTCTTAGACAGTGCATAATTCATTGAATCCTCTCAGTAATACTGTGGAGTAGATCATATGGTCACACCCATTTTACAGATGAGGAATTGAAACACATTGAGGTCGAGTAACTTGCCCAGGCCACGTGACTCCAAAATCTATGCTTGTAGCCACAACAGCAGACAGACATTTATTACTCACAGTCCTGGAGGCTGGGAGCCTGAGCTCAGGGTGCCAGCATGGCCGGGTCCTGGTGGGGGCTCTCTTCCTGACTTGCAGGTGGCTGCCTTCTCACTGTGCCCTCACATGGGACCTCTAGTGTCTCTTCCTCTACTTATAAGGGCACTAATCCCACCACGGGGGCTCCACCCTCATGACTTCATCTAAACCTAATCACCCCCCAAAGGCCCCACCTCCTAATACCAACCCATTGGAGGTTAGGGCTTCCCCCTGTGAAATTGGGGGAACACAATTCAGTCCATATCAGCAAATATCTGCAGAGACTCAGGAGTCACTGTGGGTCTTTCCTCCCCTCTCCCCCCAGGCCCGAGAGGGATGTGAAGGCCCAAAATGACCCTTTTACCGGGAGACAATTCTGATTACGACTACAGCGCGCTGAGCTGCGCCTCCGACGCCTCCTTCCACCCGGCCTTCTTCCCCCAAAGCCAATCACTCAAGGGCGTCTTTTACCGCCGAGCCCAGCGGCTGCGGCCACAAGACGAGCCCCGCCAGGGCGGCCAGCCAGAGGACCGCAGGCGCCAGATCATCATCAACGTGGGCGGCATCAAGTACTCGCTGCCCTGGACCACGCTGGAGGAGTTTCCGCTAACGCGGCTGGGCCAGCTCAAGGCCTGCACCAACTTCGACGACATCCTCAACGTGTGCGATGACTACGACGTCACCTGCAACGAGTTCTTCTTCGACCGCAACCCGGGGGCCTTCGGCACCATCCTGACCTTCCTGAGGGCCGGCAAGCTGCGGCTGCTGCGGGAGATGTGCGCCCTGTCCTTCCAGGAGGAGCTGCTCTACTGGGGCATCGCCGAGGACCACCTGGACGGCTGCTGTAAGCGCCGCTACCTGCAGAAGATCGAGGAGTTCGCCGAGATGGTGGAACGGGAGGATGAGGACGACCCGCTGGACAGCGAGGACCACGACAGCGAGGGCCCCACGGAGGGCGAGGGCCGCCTGGGCCGCTGCATGCGAAGACTGCGCGACATGGTAGAGAGGCCGCACTCAGGGCTGCCCGGCAAGGTGTTCGCCTGCCTGTCGGTGCTCTTTGTCACCGTCACCGCCGTCAACCTCTCCATCAGCACCTTACCCAGCCTGAGGGAGGAGGAGGAGAAGGTAAGAGCCCAGGACCACTCTCCTCCCAGAAGTGCACAGCCTTCTCACCTGCACTGTCACCTCCTCCAGGAGGTCTTCCCTGAGTGCACTGGCTGAGCAGCACCCCAGTCCATCATTGTGCTTACATCTGTTTATAAGTGTGTTTACATGTGTGTTGCCCGTCTCCACCTTCAAACACAAGCTCCATGCCTGTGCAGGTCTGCGCTGTGCCCTGCCCCCCCCCAACATTGTCCAGCAGGGAGGAGGCACTCAGCCACTCCCTGTTGGATGGATGGATGTATGATGTGATCTATGATGTACCTGGCCCCAAGCTAAGCACATGACATATACCATCAAAATTTATTTCACCAACTTGCATCCTTTCTCAGCCTTCCTAATTCCCTTGCATGAAAATATCCCAGAAAGCTTTTTTGGGTCCTGAATATGAGTTTTATTGATAGATGTGTGTGTGTGTGCACATGACCTCAAATAGTGAGCATCTCTTTCTGTTAAATGAGAGAATTCCCATAAAGTGTTCACTCCAGGGCCTGACGGGGTGTGTGTCCAATTCTCAGGGATACCACTCACTTAGCCAGCAGTTACTAGGAGCCAAGGGCTGGGCTGCCACTCTGCCTGCATCTTATCTTCTCAGCGAATCTTCCAGCATCCTGGTATGGGAGGTGTTCTCACACCCACTTGACAGCTGAGAACACTGAGGCAAAGCAGCTTGCCCAGACCCAGGTCTGACTGAGTCCCTAGTCTCGTTCTTAAACATGGAAGTATGGGTGCCACATGGCAGCCTGAGACCTCATCTAGCCCCACAGTTCAGCCTCCTTATGTATGAGACCCTCAGCCTTTGAGTTGGGACCCTTTCCCCATACATAGGGGTTCTGGAAGCAGGTCTCAAGACAGACCAAAAGGTTCAGATGGTGCAAATTGTGTAGGCATTGGAGAAATAGGTAGTATGGCGGTAGGAACTCAACATAAATATCATGCCAGCCATCATTTATTGAGCACTGGCTGTGTACCCTGCATGTGCTAGGGGCTTTACATGAACTCTCTGATCAAACATTAGAACCACTCACCACGTGAGGGTTTTCCCACACACATATATTATGGGAAAAGTCGCAATAGTGTTGCCTTTATAACTCGCAGGGAGTTTCTGATACTTCTTTTTTAATACACTGAATTTTCAAAACCAGTGTTAAGAAAACAGCACTCAACCAGTAAAATGAACTTTTGAGAAGCATAAGGGGTAGTGATGAAGGGGGCAGGGCTACAGCCAGACGGCCTGAATTTGAATCCCACTTCGTCCACTCTGGCTGTGTTACTGTAAGCAAGTTACTTAACCTCTCTGTGCCTCAGTTTCCCTACATGTCCAAGAGGCTGTGAACAGGCTCACCTCACAGCACTTGAGGGTTCAGTGAATGGGTCTACGGGAAGTGACTGGAACATTGCCTGGCGATGTGCGTGCAGGAAGTGCTCACCATGAGGATTATACGTGCCTACCAAAAAAAGAGAAAATGCCCGTCATTTGAGACCTGTCTGGAAGCACCTGTATGTAGTGTAGATTTCTTCTTGGCTCCAACATACACAATACTGATTTTATCAGGAAAATACTAACAAAGCCACAGTTTTATTCAACTTCTGATACTTGCTTTAAAAAAAAATACCCGGCCTTTTTCATGACTCAGTAAAAATGCTGTTCTTCTGCTTCATTTGGGGGACCAGTGGGGTTCACTGTTTCACCTGAGTACACGTTTGAGTGCCTACCGTATTCAGGCTCCACAGGGCAGACAGGATGGCCAGAGTGGGTCTCCAGATTCAGGAAGCTCAAGTCTAGGTGACAGCCCCGTGACCATAAGTATGACACACAAGCCAAGGGGGCTCTTGTGAGAGGACCACCAACTGTGCTGGGGATACTTGGAGGGGAAGCACTCCAGGAAGGCTTCCCAGAGGAGGGGGCTTCCTGTCCCAGAGGTCTGAGATCTCAAAGCCTCACCCAGTACTAGTTCATCTCTCCAGCCTCTCACATATTCCTAGAGGAAAAGCTAGCAGAGCAGGTCTGGTAGAACCCAGCTGTGCCCGGGAACCGACAAGATGCCCCAGGTAGAACCATTTGTGCCTTCCCTCTCTGCCAAAGGCCCCTTTGAGGTTGAGGTCCAAACCCACTGGGGACGGTCCACCGTCCAGTTGTATTGCAGACCAGAGCAACAGCTGGCAGCCCACATGACAGATACAGCGCACAGATGTGTTTGAGTGAACCATGGAGTGCTTTCTTTGTATTGAATTGTCACAACATTTAAAACCCAGGAGATTTCATGTAAAACTCCAAATTTCCAGCTTCTCTTGAAAAATTCGGTGAGGCAGCCTCAAGACCGAATTCTCCTGGGACAGCCATCAGGGGCCGACGAGCTAGATGGCTGCGCACCCCAGCAGGCCTCCGCCCCACCTGGGCCACCTCCGTGGCTTTCCCTTTGCCTGCCTGGCCTTCATCTGACACCCCGTCTAAACACCAGGCCAGGGCTCTTCCGTCCATCCTGGTAACAAATATGAATGGATCACTGGGCACATGCTGGGCCTTTCCAGGCACTGGGGTCCTGAGAGTGAACAATACACAAACTGTCCTGCCCTGTGGGGCTGCAGTCTCCTGGGGCAGTGGGGCAGGCAGGCAGGGCTGAGACAGATGATAAACATGGTAAATAAGTAACTTACTGAGCATATTAAAAGATGATGAGCATTACGATCAAACAGAGCAAGGGGAATCGGGGTACCGGACAAAGGGGGAGGGCTTTTAAACAGGGCAGGTCCCAAAAGCCCTCCCTGGGAAGGTGATATGGAAGTAAAGAGCTGGAGGAAGGGAGGGCAGAGTGATACGGGTGTCTGGGGGAAGAGGAATCCTGCAGGGAAAGTCAAGAAAAGTCAACGCTGAGCTGGGGGTGATCCTGGGGTGTTGGAGGAGCAGTGAGGAGGCCCGTGGGGCTGGAGCAGGTGAGCGAGGCAGCAGGGGGCAAGGAAGTGGGAGAGGTGGTGGCTTGGCCACCTGTGCCCCTGGGGGACTTGAGCCATCTCTCTGAGCCATGGAGGATGCTCAGCAAGGAGGGACAGGATCCGATTCACGTTCTGAGTCCCTCTGGCTGTGTGTGCGAAGTGGACTGCAGGGACCAGGAAGCCCAGGGAGGAGGTGCCTGCGACTGTGCAAGTCAGAGAGGGCGGTGGCTGGACCCAGGTGGGGCAGTGGACAGAGTGAGAAGTGCTTTGACTCTGGAATCATTTTAAACGAAGCACCAGTGGGATTTCATGAGGATTACAGGGGAGGCGTCAGGATGAGGCCAAGTCTGTCCTGAGCACCTGGAAAAATGGGATTGCTGATCGCTAAGAAGGGTATCCACAGTGGGCAGGTGTGCAGGCAATCAGGAGCCCAAAGAGACTAGATCGTAAATGTTCTCGACACAATAAACGGAACGATAATTATTCATATTGCAATATATACATGTATCAACTCATTGTACACCTTAAATTTGTACACCATGTTATATGTCAATTACATCTCAATAAAAATAAATTTTAAGAAGAAAGAAATCAGGAGCCCGTTTCGGGACATGATGAGTTTGAGACACCTACCAGACATCCCAGGAGGCAGCCCGTCTGGGGTGTGCAGTTCAGGGGCAAGGTCTGGGCTAGAGAGAGATTAGGAATGGTCAGTGTTGAGATGGTACTTCAAGCCCTAGGTCTGCACGGGATCAACCAGGGAGTGAGCATAGCCAGAGAAAGAGAGGACTCGGGGCCGCAGGACACAGACAGGCACATGCCCAGACCACCCTTCACCCGGGTAGCCCAGCCAGGACAGAGCCCCGTGCTCCTTGCTGGTGGGACCGCTGACCTCTCCCCTCTCTCCCAGGGCCAGTGCTCCCAGATGTGCCGCAACATCTTCATCGTGGAGTCTGTGTGTGTGGGCTGGTTCTCCCTCGAGTTCCTCCTGCGTCTCATCCAGGCGCCCAGCAAGTTTGCCTTCCTGCGGAGCCCGCTGACGCTGATTGACATGGTGGCCATCCTGCCCTACTACATCACCCTGCTGGTGGACGGCGCCGCTGCGGACCGCCGCAAGCCCGGCACAGGCAACAGCTACCTGGACAAGGTGGGGCTGGTGCTGCGCGTCCTGCGGGCGCTGCGTATCCTGTACGTCATGCGCCTGGCCCGCCACTCGCTGGGGCTGCAGACGCTGGGGCTCACGGCCCGCCGCTGCACCCGCGAGTTCGGCCTCCTGCTGCTCTTCCTCTGCGTGGCCATCGCCCTCTTTGCCCCCCTCCTCTACGTCATCGAGAATGAGATGGCCGACAGCCCCGAGTTCACCAGCATCCCCGCCTGCTACTGGTGGGCCGTCATCACCATGACAACTGTGGGCTACGGCGACATGGTACCCAGGAGCACGCCTGGCCAGGTGGTGGCGCTCAGCAGCATCCTCAGCGGCATCCTCCTCATGGCCTTCCCCGTGACCTCCATCTTCCACACCTTCTCCCGCTCCTACCTGGAGCTCAAGCAGGAGCAAGAAAGGGTGATGTTCCGGAGGACCCAGTTCCTCATCAAAACCAAGTCGCAGCTGAGCAGCATGTCCCACGACAGTGACATCTTGTTTGGAAGTGCCTCCTCAGACACCAGAGACAACAACTGAGCCCAGAGGACACACCCCGCCACCGCCACCGCCAGGACACCCCCAGCCCTACCCGCCCTCTGAGGCTTGAAGCTATCGCCATCACTGCAGAAGCCTTCAAAGGCACGTGCTGCTTCAGAGCGCAGCCCTGGCCTAGGAGTGACCGAGCCACGCCCCAGGGAGGATGTCCCAGCGTCCATCCGCAGGGGGTCCCTGGTCCTCAGAGTCCAGAAGTGAAGCCCAGCACACAGCCCTGTCGGTCCCCCCGCCCGCCCCAGCCCCCATGCCTGTTTCCCTAATAAGGAAATGGCTTGTTCTTTCCACCATGTAAATAACATGCCCAGCAAAGACTTGCTTTCTGGGGCTGCCTAGAGAAAAAATACCAACAGCAGCAGCTACACGTCTGTCCTCAGTGTGGATCACGTGCGATTAAAGAAAACCGGTGAAAAAGAGAGAAAAAGCCTTCCACGGAGCTCTCTTAAGAGAGGAAACGGCGCTTCCCAGCAAGGCCAGCCAGTGTGGGAACCAGAACCTCTCTTAAGAGAGGAAACGGCGCTTCCCAGCAAGGCCAGCCAGTGTGGGAACCAGAAGGGAACCTTCCCAGCAAGGCCAGCCAGTGTGGGCCATCTGAGAGCATAGTCTGAAGCCCCCAAAGGCCTCCCTGGGCCCCTCAAAGACCTACAGAGCACCCACCCGACCAGGAACACCTCCCGATCTCATGCAGTGTGGATGGTGCCGGGTAGAGAGGGAGCCCCAGGGCAGCCCACCAGATTTGCTCTGCTTGCAGAGTTCAGAGCCCCTCAGTGCCAGTCCGGAGAGGGGGTTTGGCGCCCAGGTGGCGGTCACACGCCTGCCTTCCGCCTCACAGATACCGCAGCATCGCTGGCTTCTCCACCCAAACACCTGCTGCCTTGGCCCCGGCTCCTCCCCTCGGCCAGCTGCGGAAAGCAAGCTCTAAAATAAATCTGGTCCCATCACTGTCCTGCCTAAACCCACAGCGGCATCCATCACGCTGAGAATAAAGCGCAAATGCCCGGCATTGCCTGGGCCTGCGGCCCTCTCCAGCCCCATTTCCCACGTGTCTCTCTTTCGCTCACTCCATCCGACTACGCTGGCCTCCACACTGCTCTTTAGAAGCACCCAGCCCATTTCCCGCCCCGGGCCTTCGCACATTCAGATCCCTCCGTCCTGCCGAGCACTGCAGAGCTGCCTCCTCCCATCACCTTCCTGACCACTTGCCTAGAGAATCCCCTCCAGCACGCGCGCTGCCCGCGCTGTCTCTCTCACCCAGCTTATCTTCTCCATCCACTTATCGGCTTCTGGAATTGCCTTGTTTATTTCTCTGCTCCTCACTTATGGTCTGTCTCCCGCCCAAGGAGGTCAGTGCTATCGTGGCAGGGATTCAGCGATAGAGCTCACGGCTGACTCCCAACAGCTAGCACAGGGCCCGGCAGCCAGCAGGTACTCAACAGACATTTGTGGAATGAATGAAAGACTGAGGGGAAGCAAGAAAAAGGGCCAGAAAGTAGAAAGGCTTTTGCTTTTAACACTGGATAGCGGGACGTCGGAGCACCTCTCCCTCTCCCTCTCCCTCCCTCTCTCTCTCTCTCCCCCTACCCAGTGGGGAGGCAGGGGCAGGGCTACCTCTGCACAGTGTACACGCAGTGATGCCGACTGGAAATATGCAAGTCACGAGGGCCTCGTTAAAGCCTCCCCCTGACACCTGCTTCCAGTGACTCACGCCTGAAAAGTAAGTGTTCCGACTAATTAGCTCTACCCTCTGGAGCCCGGTGGGTGTCACAGAGATCAGGCACTGCCGTCACCCGTAATAATACCTTAGATTTATGGAATGAGCTTTGCCCCCCTCCGAAGTGGCTAAGAGAGAACGGAAGACAATTGAAAACGCAGAACAGAGAGAAACGGGACACACAAAGAGCCTTTAAAACTCCAGGGAGGGGAAAGCAAATACCATCTGAGGTGGGGGGAGCCCAGAGCAGGCCACGCTGGGAGGGGAGTCACGCGCCCACCACACCGAGGGCAGAGGAGGAGCTGGGTCACTGAAGGTCCAGGTTTCTGGCATCTTCTTGCCCAGATTCTCATCTGTGCTGGTGGCTGAGGTGGAGGCCCAGACGCAGGCGCCTCTCAAGACCTCCCTTGAGGGACAAAGGGGCTCAAGATACTGACCTTCACACCCAGAGTGTTGCTTAAGGATCCTTTGCCCTAATTAAGAATCCGGAGGCCTCAGGACACCTAACTAGCCACTTCTAGGACCATCATCGACTTGACTATAGTGGCTTTTCCACTCTTTTTTAGCAATATGAAATCTGATGAAGAAGCCCAGCTAAAAATTGGACTGAATAAGGGCTGTTCTGTTGGAAGCTGGGGGCATAATTCTTCTCCCGGTCCTAAGGGAGAAGACCCCTTTTGACCCCGGTTCAGACAGCTAACTCCATGCAGTGAAAATTACGGTGAGTGAAAATCACTGCTCTAGGGGAAACGGCAAAGCAGACCTTTCCCAAATTTATCTTATTTTTTAGGTCACATGGACATCCCCCATCTACAGTTGAGCTCAGGGCTTCCCTAAGACTCACAGTGGGGACTGGGAAAGGCTGATTTCACAGTACAGATTCTCAGCCCACCTCTGAGGAGGGCTGGGACCTCTCACCTCGGGCACAGAATTTAAGGGGGAGTCAAAAAAAAAACACCTTAGTAATCAAGATAAATCATATTTCAATGCAATATTTTTTAAAACTCAAGACTAATGCTAAAAACCCATGATGAACAAAATAAAGACAGGCTCTGCCTTTGCAACTGCATAACTCTGACCCACATACCTCTCTTTAGTTCCGGTCCTGACTGGACACCCCTGCCGTATCCTATAGGACAGTTCCAGCCAGCCAAGCCAGTCCCCCAGGAAGCACAGGTGGGAGCCTTTAGCACCTGGTACCGCAGCTGCTGGGCATGGGCACCCTTCCCACTGGAGGGGATCAGAATGGCCACCAACCCCACCTCCTACCCCAGTGAACATTTGAGAACCAGGCCCCTGCCCTCATGGGGCCCGCACAGTGGCGGGGAGAGAGAGAGAGACCGAGAAATGCAAATTGAAGAAAATAATTTCTGATGTTGGTGAGCACAGGGTGACCTGGCACACAGCGACGGGGGCCAGAGGAGAGGTGGAGAGCAGCCCCTGAAGAGAGTCAAGGAAGGACTTTCTGAGTAGGTGACATCGAAATGGGGACCAGGAGGAGGGGAAGGGGCAGCCATCCAAGCAGAGGGCACAGCCAGTGCAAAGCCCAGAGGTGGGGAAGCCCTGGACATCCCACCAGCTGTCGAGGGAGCCTGTGGGCACATGGCCCCACTGCGAGAATCCTTCCTCCTAGGGAGAAAACTCAGATCTGCAAAGTTGACCCTCTTTGAACAAACATTTCCAGAGACCTTACTCTGAGCCAGGCCCTCTCAGAGCAGCTGGGGACAAAACAATAAAACAACAGAACTGGACTCAGTCCCTGCCCCAGAGGTGCTTATTATTTAATGGAGAGAAAGACACGTGAATAGAAGATTTCTGCGCACGTGGGATGATGGGGGTGCAGGCTCAGGGAGCTGTACGAGCATGGAGAACGACATCAACTGGGAATTCCCTGGTGTTCCAGTGGTTAGGACTCGGTGCTTTCACTGCCAGGACCTGAGCTGGATCCCTGGTTGGGGAACTAAGATCCTGCAAGCTTCACAGCACAGCCAAAAAAGAAAAAGAAAAAAAAGACATCAGCTAAAGGAAGCGTGATTTTTCACTCAGATTTACGTTTGCTAAAACGGCCTCACATACATTTTCCTCCAGAAAAAAAAAAAAAAAAGTATTCCTCCTAACACCGGTTCTCCTATCTCTCCATCCAGTCCTGTTAACTTATATCAGGAATCTGGCCACTTAACCTACTCCAGTGGTCCAGCCCCCATCCTCTCCCACGTGGATTGTTGCTGAAGCCTCCTGCTTGGTTTCCCTGCTCTCCTGCTTCCCCTCCCATCTGTTCTCTGCACAGCACCAGACGGACCCTGTTGAAACACAACTCTGATCATACTCATCCTCTGCACAGAGTGTCTCCCCCAACCTGGTGACATTCCATCCCACTCAGTCAAAGCCAGTGCCTCTCGCGGCCCCAGCTCCCTGACCTGGTGTCCTTGTCTCCCTCTCATCTCTCCCTTCAGCTACACCAAACTCTTTATTCAATGAACAGACCAAATACAGTCCCTCCTCAGGGCCTTTGCACTTGCTGTTTCCTCTGCCTGGAAGACTCTTCCCTAAGGTATATCCACGTGCTCCCTCTCTTTATTAGGGTCTCTGCTCAAATGTCACTTAAACAGAGAGCCCTTATCTGACCTCATCCCCACAGCCTATATAAAAGACCACACTCCTAGCATGCCCCCAGTGTATTAACCATGGCTTTTCTTTTCTGTATTCTGATGCTTTGACATCCGGGACCTTGCAGACCCTGCAAGGACTGCTCCTTCCAGGGACAGCCAGTTCCTAGAGATGGTAAACCACTCACCCGCAAGCGTGCTTTTCAAATACAAACCAACCAATCCGGATTCCATACCCTTAGCCACCTCCCTCCACCTCCCTTTTGGGGCTCTCACACACCAGGCCACTGTCCACATGCCCTCATCACCCCAGGGCCAGATCAGACAACCAAGCACAGCCCTATGCCCCAGGGCTCGCTGAAATTTTTCAAACTAGCCAATCCTAAGCCTGCTTACCCTGCCTCACCCACTCCTTCCCTCAAAAACCTCAGTAAAGTTCTTGCCCACAGTTACCCCCTCCCTCTGCCTCTGACCAGCCCTGTGCTTCCCCATGTGTCCCCCCACGATGTGGCATGCCCCCTTCTCTTGGGAACTATGAGTATAACAAACTATCTTTTCAATGGCAATTGTCTCCTGATCTGTTGGCCTCGCTGTACCTGAATAATAATAAAATCTACATTTAAAACACCCAGCCCCTTAGCCTGCTGCATCCTTCTCTGAGAGCCTTATTATCACCCAATACCTTATATATGTGTTGCTCATGGGCTTTCTTTCTCCACTAGATGGTCAGCTCCATGAGGGCAGGGACCTGCACAGCAGTATCCTCAGTCTACGACAGCACCTGGCATGTAGTAGGTGCTCAATAAATATTTGCTGAATAAATGAATCTGTGGATCCCTTCTATACAGAGTCCTACAAATTACATACACATATCAACCATATTTGTTCATACATGTGGTGGCATGACTCTCACTACAATCTATTCCTGTAAAAGGGCACCACAGTTAAGCGGTCAAATAACCCACCCCCACCCCCACGTCACCCGATGATTTCTGCTTGGAAACCATCTCCACCATGTGAATTTATTTATTTTATATTTTTGGCCACTCTGCATGGCATGCAGGACCTTAGTTCCCCCAACCAGGGATCAAACCCATGCCCCCTGCATTGGGAGCGTGGACTTGTAACCACTGGACCGCCAGGGAAGTCCCTCCACCGTGTGAATTTAGTCCTCCATCAACATCCATGTATTTTTAATTAAATGTATAAAAAGAGGGCTTCCCTGGTGGCGCAGTGGTTGAGAGTCCGCCTGCCGATGCAGGGGACACGGGTTCGTGCCCCGGTCCGGGAGGATCCCACGTGCCGCGGAGCGGCTGGGCCCGTGAGCCGTGGCCGCTGAGCCTGCGCGTCTGGAGCCTCTGCTCCGCAACGGGAGAGGCCACAACACTGAGAGGCCCGCGTACCAAAAAAAAATCATTAAGCAAATGTATAAAAAGATAACGTGGGAGTTTGTTTGAAAACATAAAACAGAGCCTGAAATATATATATATATATATATTTTGTGTGTGTGTGTGGTACGCGGGCCTCTCACTGTTGTGGCCTCTCCCGTTGCGGAGCACAGGCTCCGGACGCGCAGGCTCAGCGGCCACGGCTCACGGGCCCAGCCGCTCCGCGGCATGTGGGATCTTCCCGGACCGGGGCACGAACCCGTGTCCCCTGCATCGGCAGGCGGACTCTCAACCACTTGCACCACCAGGGAAGCCCCCGAAATATTTTTTTCATTTTCTTTTCTGAGGAGAACGTGCCATTTACCCAAATGACCTGGAAATGTCCAAATAAATAAATTTGTTTTAATAAATTTAAAGCCACCAACTAGCCTTGCCTTTAAAAATAGGGGGCAAAAAGAACCTAATAGGACTACGTCCCTAATAGTTGTCCAGACCCCAGATGCTGTGTTGTCACAGCACAGATAAATTAATAGCATACACAAGGTAATAGAGGTATGCTTTTGCCTGACTTTTTATAACATTTCAAGGGACTTTCGCACTTTTCTCATTTGCCTGCACAGCGGCTGCTAATTACAAATGCACGTCCACACTTCATTCCATACCTCTTGGTAGCTCTTGGCATTCCACCGTGTTTATTATTATATATACATGGGACACAAAAAAGAAGTCCTTAGAATCATTCTCTAAATGACAAGTCCATTTAATAAGGACAAGCCCAAGGAGGTGGGTATGTGACCGCATTTAACAGAATAGCTGCTAAATAGATAAAAGCTGTTTTTCCATAAAGAAGATTAGATGGAAAATGCCTCATTTTAGAAGCTCAGAGGCTTTTGAAACAGGCATAAAAATTACTCAACAGTGAGAGTCAACCAAGGTTCCTAGGGGCAGCTCTGGGGAAGGGAAGGGAACTGGCAAAAGTGAAGCAATGTTGCCCACAGCTATTGAGTCTTACCCATCCCAGGCTGCTGGGCTGTGCTTTGCTTTTGAAGGAGAATAAATTGGAAGGCCCAGCTGAAAGCACATCCCCAAACGCTAAGATCTATGGTTTCTGGCAGAGACTTGGGGGGGGGGCCCTCCAGCCTCCTCCACGTGCCCAAGGCAAGAGCCCAAGTTTGCCCAGAACTTCAGCAAAGGATCTGGGAGAGTTATGAGGGTAGCCTCATCTCTGTTAAGGAGGCCTAACCAGTTTGCCTGCAGGGACCAGGGAAAGAGGTAGAGGGGAAATAAGTAACAACCACTCGTGTCTACAGAGTTGCGATCGGTGCTTGGACCTCACCACAGCCCCAGAGTTGGGGCAGTGTTGGGGGCAGACATTGCTAGTTGCCCATGTGAAAGCCGTTCCCCATCTTCTGCACCAGCAGGTCCCCTGTTTGCCCAGTCCCAGGGTTTACACCAACCATGGTAATCCCATCACCCTTTGCAATGAGTCGTCAGAGGTGGGCACGTGACCCAGTTTTGGCAAACGAGACCCCAGAGGAAGTCTGTCTGAGGTTACTGGGGAGATTTTCCCTCTGATATGAGAAAGCCCTTTTCTCCTCTTTCCTCCTTTCTGCCCTGGATGCTGTTGAGTGAAGACATGGGTAGAAGAAGCTGTAGTTGTCCAGCCCCCAGATGCTGTGTTGTCATAACTCAGGGCAGCCCCCTCTCCAGGGAATCACAGCACCCAGAGATACCTTCGAGGTTACAGCCCTACCCCACCAAGCCAGCCCACAGCCACGACTGGCTGACACAGGTGCAAGTCCTCAGCCCCTTGCCTCAAGGTGGAACTTGTTCTGTGATGCTGTTCAGGCTTCAGAGCTCCCTGTGGGATCAGGCAGAAACTAAACTCTAGGCAAAACCACATCTTTGCTCACCTTTTCCCCTGCCCAATCCTGCTTCCCTTCTCCATTGCAGCTTTCTCCTGAAAGCACATCTGAATAAAACACATGTGCCTCATTCCCCATCTCAGCCCCCTGCTTCTAGGGAGGCCAACCTAAGACAACAGGTGCTGAAGCGGGGTGGCCATACTCATGACCAGGGGATGGCAAGTTGGAGGAAGGAAACCCAACCTGCCAAGCAGGGTGGATCTGAAAGATGCAGAGGGCCTGCTTGGGTCCATAAAGACATCGTAAAGCTGCTGAACTCACCCAGGGACACCTACCTCCAAACGATAAATGCCTTTCTGATTTAAGTTACTGCTACTTAGAATGACCAATCATCCCAGTTTGCCTAGAACTCAGGGTGTTCCCAGGATGCTGCATTTAGCATTTAGCATTCAGTGCTAAACTCGGAAAAGTCCCAGGAAAACCAGGATGAGTTGGTCACCCTACTGCTAGTCAGTCAGGCATTCTCGCAGGCAGAGGCATAGCCGACTGATATGACTATAGTCCCCATTTTACAGTTGGAGAAACTAAGACACAAGAGGCAAAATGAGGTGTATGTGGCCGCATGGCCAGTTAATAGAGCTGGAATCGGCAATCAGAACTTTTGACCTCTAATCCAGAACTCTTTCAGAAATACCTGTTTCACTGAAGAGGCGCTATTAGACCCCAGCAGAAAACTAACTGCCAAGTTTAGTGGGCACCTGTAGTTTGCCTCCCCAGCATCCATCCCCCCAGCATCTGGGACAGATCTGGCCACTGGGACAGAAGCCCTAGTGGCTCATCTACCACCCATTCTCCCCTTCCTCCTTACCAACAAGCCCCAGTTCTATCCAGGTGCACTGCCACTGAGATAAAGGCTATATTTTTCAGCCTCCCTTGCAGCTAGACGGGGCCAAATGAAAATGTTCTGGCCAGTAAGATGTAAGTGAAGTCTTGTAGGGGCTTTGAAACTGCTCCTGAAGAGGGGAAAAATGGTCCTTCTTCTGTTCTCCCTGTTCCTGGAACATAGATGTGATTGCTGGGTCTCAAACAGCTGTCTTGGACAGTGAAGTGACTCTGAAGATATAAGCCAAGTACCAAGGATGACAGAACAGGAACGTGAGTACCTGGGTCCTTGAGGGCATCTTAGGGCTGCCACATCCTGGACTCCATCCTCCGAATGGATGTTGGGATTTATACAGGCCCTATCAGCAAAGAACCTCTCTCTTCCTCACGGGATATAAATCTGAATGGTGTACATATGGGAGCCAAAGAACGGAACCAATACAGAGGAAACAGAACCAAAGGATGGAGAGAGAGAAGCTAGGTTCTAATGTCAACAATGAATCCCTGGAACCAGCAGTGCCTGAAGCCATCCCTTCCCCTGGACTTTTCATTCATGTGATCCAATAAATTGGGTGTCTGTCATTTTAACTGACTGATACATACCTGAATCTGAATCAGAAGTCCAGGAAGGGTCCTGTGAAGTTTAGCATCTATCAAGACACCTTTAACAATACGAGCATCTTCAAGCTGAACTTAGCACTCTAGCCAGCCAGTAACACTGGTCTTCAGAGGAGTCAATCCATATGGTTTTCTTAATTTATGTGAGTGGGACACCCTGAAGGAGCAGGAAATGCTGCAAGTCCCAGGACAAACAGAAGGAACTTGGGCTCTGGAGCCAGAGAATCTCGAAGTTCAACTCCCTGACAAGCCACTGCCTTGTTGTGTGTCCCTGGGCAAGTTAATGAATGTCTAGTTCATCCCCTGTAAAAAAAAAAAGAAAGAAAGAAAAAAAAAGGAGCAACACCCACCATACTGGGATGACATGAGGATTAAATGAAATAAAGAATACAAAGCAGCAAGAACAGAACCTGGCCCATAGTCGGTGCTCCACAAACAGTAGCTATTGCTATTATTGTTCATTATTCTCCCCAAACTCAGCCAGCAACAATGAAAAGGGACTGATAAATTAATAGCATACACAAGGTAATAGAGGTATGCTTTTGCCCGACTTTTTATAACATTTCAAGGGACTTTCGCACTTTTCTCATTTGCCTGCACAACGGCTGCTAATTACAAATGCACGTTCACACTTCATTCCAAAAGACTTGGCAGAACCACAATTTGGAGATCTTTTCGTTAGCAGAGAATGAATGTGGCGGAGCTGCATTTTTGTACGATTACTCAGGGATCTGTATTTCACCCCTGCCCTCCTCCTTGGCCAGTGTGGACCCCCTCTGCTGCGATGCACGGCTCTGGCCACTTGAGAAGGTGGACAACTGGCTTCCACTCTGCACGGTCCGTCGTCTGCTTCCATCACTGACTAGCTGGGTGGCCTTCACTAGTTACTTACCTTGCCTGAGCCTTGTTTCCTCATCTGGAAAATGGAGATAATGATAACACACCTTCCTTCCACCCTACAAGGGCTGTGAGTGGATGGCAAGAGGATTAAATGAGATAATGCAGTAAAGTGCCTGGCAAAAAGCAGATATTTAGCAATAGTTCTTTTCCTAAAGCCATTTTGTAAAAATCGAAACAGATATTCTATCAGGCAGGATTGCTATGTTTCTAAATAGCAGAAAATCCAACTCAAACTGGCTTAAGGGGGGTGGGAGGGAGCGTGGTGGTGGAGGAAGGAATGTGGAGAGAGGACATTTATAAGCTTGCATCACTGAAGAGTCAAGGTCACAGCTCAGTGTCATGAGGAGTCTTGTTTCTCCCCATCTTACGATCCCCACCTTGTCGGCATCACTCTCATGATCCCTGTGGTGAATGCTCCTGTTTCACCTGGCAGCTCAAGACTCTCCCGCCCTGGTGACAACATGGCTGCAGCAGCCCAGCCTCTCATCTTCTCAAGTTCAAGTCTAACAGGAAAGATCAAGGTATCTTTGGGATAGCTCCTGCCATAAGCCCTGAGATTCACTCTGACTGGGAGCCTACATCACCTGCACATCCCTGAGTCAATCAGTGAGGCCAAGAGGAGGCGGTGCTCTGATTGGCCAGGTCCTGGAGATGTGTTCCACCTCACGGAGTAAAAGTGAATGACGGGGGCTTCCCTGGTGGTGCAGTGGTTGGGAGTCCACCTGCCGATGCAGGGGACACGGGTTCGTGCCCGGTCCGGGAAGATCCCACATGCCGCGGAGCGGCTGGGCCCGTGAGCCATGGCCGCTGAGCCTTTGCGTCTGGAGCCTGTGCTCCGCAACGGGAGAGGCCGCAACAGTGAGAGGCCCGCGTACCGCAAAAAAAAAAAAAAAAGTGAATGACGGATAAAAACAGAAGCAGAGCCAGCAGTGTCCCTCTAGTTCCCTCTACTGATAAAGCTTAACATTGCACTCACTTCAAACGGGAGATGCTGGAAAGGAACTCTCCATCGTGGCAGAGCAGGTATTGAAGGGTGAATTTGGAGCTGAGAAGCAATAATAAGTAATTGGCAAACAACCCAGGGCTGGAGCTATAGCGGCATCTGCTTGGCAGGAGCTGTGGTCACAGAAATGCACAGCTGCAACCTATAGTAAGGAGGGAACGGGTAATAAATAACAACAGCTGTCTTCTACAAGTACCTCCCATTGTAAACCCAGCCCAAAGCCAGAAGACAGGATGCCCAAGGGATGCAGTCCCGAACGGTCAGCTTCTCAAGGCAGAGAATAGGTCTGGGAGCCAACAGGGAATGCCCAGCTCAGCAGGCACAGTCGCTATCCCCATTTACAGCTAGGACAAGAAACTTACCAAATTCACATAGCACCCAGCTTCACCGTGCTGAACTGCCCAGCCCTGGAGCCATTCTATGTAAGCAGCAGCAAGAGGAAGCAGGGGTGATGGCAGTGCTATAACAGAGACTCTTCAAAAAAGCATTCCTAGAAGCTCAAAGGTCAATGTCGTTCCTTCCAGCAATTGCAACAAACCTATGTCTACTTGCACAGGAGGACAAAGAAAAAAAAATACTGATTTCAATCTCTTTCCAACAGGCTGCCCAGCAAGAGTTGTCATTTTCCAGGGGACTGTCTCATTTGCACACTGACCCAGACTGCTGTGGAGTGAAAAGTACAAGCAATAAAAGAAAAAGAGAGGGGGAGAGAAAGATGCAAAATGCAGCCCCACTGCACCCAAGCAGGAGGGACCCAATGACTGGAAAGCAAACCAAGTGGACAGTGCCTGTGGTGGGTGCTGCCTGCGAGAGGTATGCATTGGATTTTAAACAAAAACATATTCAGCAGCTAATTTTTCTGCTGTCTGGTTGGGGCCTGAGCAACCCATTAGAGAGGGGACTGGTTTGCATTTGCCTTGGGAGATAGATGCGCTTTTTGGGTGATCGTAGCCTCTCTCTCCTAGTTGTGATCCAAAGTAGCTGGTTTACAGTGAGCCTGAGTGTGCTCTCAACTCTTGCTACTCAAACATGGACCTGTGCCCCCTGGATGCCTGTTAGAAATGCAGATTCTCAGGCCCCATCCCAGACCTGTGGAATCAGAGTCTGAATTTCAACAAGAATCCAGGTGACTTGTATACATGGTGAAGTTTGAGGAACACTGGTCTACACCTACACTTGGTGGGACCAGAATCCTGCGGAGACAAAGTTGAGGGGACGCTTAGCTTCCAGTAGGGCAACCAACCATCCCAGTTTGCCCAACACTTTCCTGGCTTTAGAATTCAAAGTCCTGAGTAAACCAGGACACCTGATTACCTTAGCTGCTGCTCCAAACCACCTCTACCAGCTTGTGGAAGCCCAGATGCTTTTTAGAAGTCCCAAATAAAACACCCAGCTCCCCAGGGCCCTCAGGCTAACATCTAAGGGTGGTCTCAAGTCCTCCGCAGCCTGGCCCCAGCTCCGCTTCCCAGCCTCCTCTTCTTTCACTGCTCCAACCTCTCTTGAAAGCTCCAGGCACGTAGGGGTCTGCAACCAGGAACACGGGCATGCAGGCAGAGGGAGAGGGGGCCAGGCACAGGCAAGTGGCAGCTGATGGCATAAGAGTTCATGCCCAAACCCTCCAAGTTCTCTTGACCCCAGACTTTCACGTGTGCAGAGTCCCCTCTGTCTGGAATGCTCTTCCCACCTGCCTTCTCACTCCCTATCCCCACCCCCCCAGCAACCCCACTGTGAGCGGCTGTGCCTCTCTTCACCTCCACTGCTGCATCCCGGTGCCTACCTTGACCCCTGCTCTGTACACATTTGCAAAGAGACACAGCCAATCCAGTGAGGTGACAGTGTGTAATCGGGATTCATCACACAAGCCGGCCTAAGATTCTTAAGCAATCCAGAGGTTCTCAGCCCTGCTCACACTAGAATCTTCTGGGGCTTTGAAAAATTATAGATACCTGGACTCAATGCCAGAAATTCTGGTCAAGAACCATTCAGATGAACCTGCAAGACATTCTCCCCCTCATCTCTATCCCAAAAATCTCAGAGAACTGGGCAGGGGTGGGAAACTCAAATGTAAAACTGAAGAGCCCGGACTGGCAGCCTGCATGTATGAATTAGGAACAGGAGGCAATAGAGGGTGGCAGGGCTTGGAGAGTACACAAGCCACTCAAAAGATAGGTACATTCAATGGATGACACTACAGGTGGTTAAGAGGGAACAACTTCCCCTTTCTGAGCCTCAGTTTCCACCTCTGTAAAATGGGTATGCTAATGATAATACCTCTCTCATAGGGTTGTGAAGATAGAATAAGTTACTGCATGTAAAGTGCTTAGAATATTGCTTGGCCCATAGTAAGTGTTCAGTTAGCATTGCTGTAATTACTATTATCTGCCAACCACAGCTCATAGCCTGTGCGCTGCCAGAAGTTTGCATCCCCTGGGCTGCCTGGTCTATAGCTAGGGTTTGTAGTGAACTAGTTTTTGATTTGGTTTGGTTTGGTTTTTGTCTTCTGAACTTCCTTCCAGCTTTGAGGAATCCCCAACTTTATGGTGCAGAGCCAGCCTCCCACTATTAGACTCGCTTTCCCAGCCTCCCTTGCAGCCAGGGCACAGGCTCGTGACATGGGATCCACCAATCAGATGCAGCTGCCAGCGAAGGTCAGGAAGAGGCAGGGACTGGTCAGACTTCCTCTTGGTGCCTTCTCTGCCCCTGGGCTCTGTCTTTGGAGAATCCTTCTGAACAGGTTCAGCCGTTAACACCAACACTTCCCTTTGTAGGAACAGCCTCATTCAAATCCAGGCTCCAACTTTCCAGGTAGGTGACCTTGACCAAGTTACCTGTCTGAGCCTCCGCATCCTCCTCCACAAAAAAAGGTGCAGGGCTTCCCTGGTGGCGCAGTGGTTGAGAGTCCGCCTGCCGATGCAGGGGACATGGGTTCGTGCCCCGGTCCGGGAAGATCCCACATGCCGCGGAGCGGCTGGGCCCGTGAGCCATGGCCGCTAAGCCTGCGCTTCCGGAGCCTGTGCTCCGCAACGGGAGAGGCCACAACAGTGAGAGGCCCGCGTACCGCAAAAAAAAAAAAAAAAAAAAAAAAGGGCGCAAATAACAGCCCAAACCTCAATAAGCTGTTTTGAAAGTTAAATAAGACAGGACATGGAGAGCGCAGCACTAAAACAGCGACCATGGGTGCCTGCTCAGAAAAATAGTTTTCAATGTATAAAATAAAATGTATAGGATTGCAACGGAAGCCTATCATACTGAAACACAGCCATTAAATATATATATATATATATATATATATATATTTTTTTTTTTTTTGCGGTACGCAGGCCTCTCACTGTCGTGGCCTCTCCCGTTGCGGAGCACAGGCTCCGGACACGTAGGCTCAGCGGCCATGGCTCACGGGTCCAGCTGCTCCGCGGCATGTGGGACTCTCGCGGACTGGGGCACGAACCCATGTCCCCTGCATCGGCAGGCGGACTCTCAACCACTGCGCCACCAGGGAAGCCCTATTAAATATTTTTTAAATGAATAGGTAGTTCAGTAGTAAATGAACTTCTTTGTTATCCATGAATTAATAAGATATAGCAGTGGTTCTAATAATTACCATAATTTGGAGACACTGAGGAACATAAACAATATTTCAAGATACCTGCAGCAAGTGTAATGTAATATGAAAATATCTGGAATTTTCTCTATGATAGATGTAGGGGATAGATCTAGGAAAAAAGCTTTTTCCTTCTACCCTTCTAGGTTCTCAGCTGGGCTCTGCAACAAAAGATAGACAGGAGAAAAGCATAGAAATTGATTTAATAAAAGTTTTATGTGACATTTCCTCATAAGGACGTGAAGACCCAAAGAAGTGACCAGGCCTTAGTGCTTATATACTAGGTTAAAGAAAGAGTAGCAGTTATGGAAAAAATAACTAAAATTATGGGGAGACTAAAGGAAAATAAGGACTTCCCTGGTGGCCCAGTGGTTAAGAATCTACCTGCCAATGCAGGGGACACGGGTTTGATCCCTGGCCCGGGAAGATCCCATATGCCGCGGAGCAACTAAGCCCGTGCGCCACAACTACTGAGCCTGCGCTCTAGAGCCCACGAGCCACAACTACTGAAGCCCGCGTACCTAGAGCCCACACTCCTCAACAAGAGAAGTTACCGCAATGAGAAGCCCGCTCACCGCAACGAAAAGTAGCCCCCGCTCGACGCAACTAGAGGAAGCCTGCGCGCAGCAACAAAGACCCAACACAGCCAAAAATAAAAGTAAATAAATTAAAAACATAAAGGAAGATGAAATATTTTCACAAGGTCTGTTTGTACAGATTTTTCTCGGCCTCCTCATCTTTGGTGATAGGACTGTTTCTTTCCTTCTTGTCCAGGGAGGGCCTCTTTCACCTGGGAGTTTATCCCCTGCTTTCAGGAAGAAAAGGAGAGGCCAGAGAGCCCTCTTTGTACCTGCTGCTTTTCAAGCCCAACATTATCAATGTGCCAAAGCAGCGCAGTTGGAGGTGGCACGTCTTGAACTCCTCTGCAGGTCCTGAACTCCATCCTAGGTCACGGGACATGGCTAATACTACAGAGGTTTGCTGCTACATTCGTGGTGGGAAGAAATACTAAACTTCAGTTAGAGGTTAGTGAAATAAAGATGGATTTTTTTTTCTCCCATCTGAATGCTAACTCTACACCCTCAGTAAAAAACAACGCTTGACCCAACACAAAGAAACACTTAACAATTAGCCAGCCGCTCAGCATCAATTAGTGGCCTCTCCACCTCCCCTGATGTGTAGCTGACCTGAGTGAGTTAAAAAATGTCAGCTCGGCCATATATGAGGATTTGGCCAAGTTCCTTAAGACCTCTGTGCCTGTTTTACTCAAACTTAATGAACCCCCAGTGTGCAAAGCAAGGTCCAAGGCCCTACAGCGCCAGGCTCATCTGGGAGCCTGTAGAAAGGCAGACTCTCAGGCCCCACCACCCAGACCCACGGCATCAGAGGCTGCATTTTAATGAGCTCTCCAGGGGACTGGTGTGCACGGTAAACTTTGAAACGCACTGTCTAAACTTCATGGCTGTGCAATCAGGATGAAAGAAGCTCAGGCCTGGAGAGAACTTAGAACCAAGCCTGATTAGCAGTAGAAAGGAGGAGGGAGGAGGGAGGAAAAGGTTTGCAAGCAAATAAGCTTGAAGTTCCTTGGCCCATAACAAGTGGTACATAGACCCTTATTAATTTCCTCCTTTGGAGCTCCCACGTCCTCAGACGTATTAATCTACCAGAAGCTGGCATTCGTGTACTCATGAGCTACACTCTGGGAGTAATTAGTTCAACCTGAACGGCAACCATCTATTATAGACGCTACGAAGTGCTGTTTCTTGTCCTTCACCCCCACCTATTGGTCTTTCTGAGAACTACAACCTGGAGTCAAGACCGCTCTTCCCACTGACCCTGCTCGTAAAGGTTCAGGTCTGTAAAGTTCCATAAAGGAGGTAAGAACCCTAAATACCTGTGCATCCGGAAGAAGTTCTCTCCTAGGCTCTCCTTTATTCTCCATGTTCTTCTAGACCCTTCCATGATTTCCAGGGGGAAATCATTCAAGTGGTCTCTAACATCTGTTCCATGTCATGTAGACGTTTGATGGGCTCTCTTCACAATAGTTTCATGGTTTCAACCTTAGATTAGAAATCAATCCTAAAACTTGGGTAATGTCAGCATGAGAAAAATACAGTCTCTTCCCATATCTTTACATGTCTGGCTACTTCTCATTCTTTAGTCCTCAAACTCAAGTGCCACCCCGTCTATAGTTTTGCCTTGGCCATCCTTTTCTAAGAAGCTATCACCCACCTGCCCACCTAGAACCTCCTTATCACATCACAAGGATTGAATTCCCTCATAGATAAAACTAGTTATCACCTATGTATGTTCTGCCCGATCACCTGTTGATCCAAGCATGAGGTAAGCATCCTTCTATTTTGGTCTAATTTGACCCTCACTATCATTTTCGGGGACTAGTGTTGTTACCGAGTCCAAGCTCATACTGCTCACCACATGACAGGCCAATATTTCAAGAGAGGAGTTGCTGGGGCAAGGAATAGCAACTTTATTTGGAAAATCAGCAGACCAAGAAGATGGTAGACTAGTGTCTCAAAGAACCATCTTACCCGAGCTAGAATTCATTTAGGCTTCTTTCATACTAAAAGGGGAGGGGGTAAAGTCCTGGTTCCAGCCAGACTCTGAATGGGATGTGTTCATTTCTTCCTTCCTGAAGCCATTCACAGGTGGGCCTGGTCAGTACGTTTCCTGTGAGCTAAACAAAAGTATTTTAGTTTAACACTTGTTACCTGGGAGGCAGGGTTCCCAGAGATGGGCCATTATGGATAATTTAAGTTTATAGGCAACATCCCTTTAGTGATTAACTTGTAACAGAATACAAAGTGTTTTCCCAATGACAGTGTTACTTTTATAAATACACTTTTTAATGTAGAGGCAGTACTTTTTCATGGAAAATTGAGATCTTTGTCCCAGCAATTCAACTTCTAGAAATTTATTTTACAGAAATAAATAAGTATATGTACCTAGATGTTCACTGAAGCAGTTTATAGTAGAAGAAAAGACTGGGAACCAGTTAGGGGTCCTTATCCCAGGGTCCACAGACTCCCAGAGTGTCCATGGACAGATATGTTTTTCCATGTAATTGGTTTCTCTTGTGTCCCCATGTATCTTACTTTATGCTCTTAAAAACATTTTTTTCTGAGATGTCCTTTAGTTTCACCAGCCTGTCAAAGGGAACTATGGTGGAACCCAGCAGGACCCTGTGGGGCTCTCCTGGGCACATTTCTTTTCAGGTCCCACATTTCTTATTTTCAGGATAAAGACTTCAGCCTCCTAGGCCTTCCCGGAGTACCAAAGGGCAGATTCAAACATTTACAGATCAGGGAAGTAGGAGAATGCAGAAACAAAGGCGGAGCAATCAAGAAATGATAGTGCAGGGCTTCCCGGGTGGCGCAGTGGTTGAGAGTCCGCCTGCCGATGCAGGGGACGCGGGTTCGTGCCCCGGTCCGGGAGGATCCCACATGGGCCCGTGAGCCATGGCCGCTGAGCCTGTGCGTCCGGAGCCTGTGCTCCGCAACGGGAGAGGCCACAACAGTGCGAGGCCCGCGGACCGCAAAAAGAAAGAAAGAAAGAAATGATAGTGCAACGATTAAAGTAGGATCCTGGTTCCTCCTCAACGGATACACATAACAATATCTTTGAGTTCTGCTGGAACTAAGGTCCCCACCCAGGTGGAGGATGGTAACTTCAGGCTGAGCACAAGATTCCTGGAACACCACCCTGTTACCTCACCACCAACCAGTCAGGAGAAAGTCACACATCCTGCAGCCTTCATCCCAAATTTTGCCTATAAAAACTTCTCCCCCAAAAGCCGCTGGGGAGTTCAGGGTTTTTGAGCGTGAGTCACCCATTCTCTTTGCTTGGCCCTGCAGTAAAACCTTCTCTGCTCCAAACTCCAATATTTCGACTTGTTTGGCCTCACTATGCGTCAGGCACACGAAGTTGTGTTCAGTAACAATGGCACAAAAAAAGTTGAAGAGCCCCTTCATCCAAAGAGACTGGTTGAGTTGATTGGGGTACATGCGTAGCGTGGAATAGTCATTGAGCTATTTAAAAGAAGTAGGTTATCTACATGTACTGAGCTAGAACAATCTTAAAAGGACATTGTTAACGGTGTGGAATGGTGTGTATTATGGTCACATTTATATTTAAGAGAAGGGTATTTTTACATCTATGGCTGTGCACACACATACCATCTCGGGAAGGAGACACAGGATGCTGATAACCATGGCTGCTCTGGGCAAGGGAACTGGGGGTCTGAGAGTTGGGGGTGGGAATAATAGTTCCTTTTTACTCTTTATCTTTTTGAATTGTTTGGAATTTTTTAAACATTGCAAACATCTCTTTTTTAAAAGTTCAATTTGCAAAGTTTAAATAAATCTCAGGCTTAATCCTTGAAGCCAAAACACTTAATAGAGTCTCGTGACATTTGTTGGGAAGAGATTAAATACGTGATAAAATGACTACATACTTAAACTTAAAAAAAAAAACAAAACACGTTACTAGGTCAAGTACATGGTCCACCCTGCTCAGAATCCTCTCCCAGAAAAGGGCCCTTGGGGTGACACCAGTGGAGCATGGCTGTCACAAAGTGGATGGAGAGGTCCCCAATCTCTGTGTTCTCCCACAGATACCATGCTGTGGAGTATCCCACACACACCCTTTTTCCTTTGAACCTTTGTATTCTGTTGGAGAATATATAAGCGGCTGGACCTTGAATAAGAAAAAAAATTTATTCTACTTTTTAAAAAAATAAATGTATTTATTTATGGCTACGTTGGCTCTTCATTGCTGCACGTGGGCTTTCTCTAGTTGCGGTGAACAGTGGCTACTCTTCGTTGCAGTGCATGGGCTTCTCGTTGCGGTGGCTTCTCTTGTTGCAGAGCACAGGCTCTAGGCACACGGGCTTCAGTAGCTGTGGCCCGCGAGCTCAGAAGCTGTGGCACACAGGCTTAGTTGCTCCAAGGCATGTGGGATCTTCCAGGACCAGGGCTCGAACCTGTGTCCCCTGCATTGGCAGGCGGATTCTTAACCACTGCACCACCAGGGAAGTCCCTTAATTTTTTTTTTTTTTAAGAAAACAGAAATGGTTGTGCACAACATTTATTGTTTTTGCATTTGCTGCCAGGAATGTTTGCCATGACTTTGGGGCCAAGTTGTAGCTAGTGATCTGTGAATCTCGAAGCATGACGGTGTCCACTCTTCCTGAGTCCGTGCCTGGACTCAGTCTCCACTTGGCTTGTTTGGATTGGTTTAAGCTGTAAACTGATTCAAACCTTTCTACACAAGCTGTGTATACATTTCAAACACAGACCATCTATCACCCTGGTGGTGAAATCTGACAAGAACATTATAAAGTGGTTTATAGCACTTACTGATTTTAACTTGGCTAATGTCCCAAACTAGTTAGGAGATAAGGCAGTACTCAGCAAACTTCTGTTATTTGCCTACCATTGTCACAGTTTTTGTTGCATGTATTACTATTGTTTATAATCAATATTTTTCTTTAAATCTATTTCTCTTTTTTTTTGAATTTTGTTTTATTTATTTTTTATACAGCAGGTTCTCATTACTTATCTATTTTGTACATATTAGTGTATACATGTCAATCCCAATCTCCCAATTCATCCGACCACCACCACCACCCCCTCCACTTTCCCCCCTTGGTGTCCATATGTTTGTTCTCTACATCTGTGTCTCTATTTCTGCCCTGCAAACCAGTTCATCTGTACCATTTTTCTAGGTTCCACATATATGTGTTAATACATGATATTTGTTTTCCTCTTTCTGATTTACTTCAATCTGTATGACAGTCCCTAGGTCCATCCACGTCTCTATAAATGACCCAATTTCATTCCTTTTTATGGCTGAGTAATATTCCATTGTATATATGTACCACATCTTCTTTATCCATTCGTCTGTCGATGGGCATTTAGGTTGCTTCCATGACCTGGCTATTGTAAATACTTCTGCAGTGAACATTGGAGTGCATGTGTCTTTTTGAATTATGGTTTTCTCTGGGTATATGCCCAGTAGTGGGATTCCTGGGTCACATGGTAATTCTATTTTTAGTTTTTTAAGGACCCTCCATAATGTCCTCTGCAGTGCCTGTATCAATTTACATTCCCACCAACAGTGAAAGAGGGTTCCCTTTTATCCACACCCTCTCCAGCATTTGTTGTTTGTAGATTTTCTGATGATGCCCATTCTAACTAGTGTGAGGTGATACCTCATTGTAGTTTTGATTTGCATTTCTCTAACTATTAGATGTTGAGCAGCTTTTCATGTGCTTCTTGGCCATCTGTATGTCTTCTTTGGAGAAATGTCTATTTAGGTCTTCTGCCCATTTTTGGATTTTTTTTGTTTGTTTGTTTAATATTGAGCTGCATGAGCTGTTTATATATTTTGGAGATTAATCGTTTGTCCATTGATTTTCTCCCATTCTGAGGGTTATATTTTCATCTTGTTTGTAGTTTCCTTTGCTTTGCAAAAGCTTTTAAGTTTCATTAGGTCCCATTTGTTTATTTTTGTCTTTATTTCCATTACTCTAGGAAGTGGATCAAAAAAGATTGCTGTGATTTATGTCAAAGAGTGTTCTTCCTATGTTTTCCTCTAAGAATTTTATAGTGTCCAGTCTTACATTTAGGTCTCTAATCCATTGTGAGTTTATTTTTGTGTATGGTGTTACGGAGTGTTCTAATTTCATTCTTTTACATGTAGCTGTCCAGTTTTCCCAGCACCACTTATTGAAGAGACTGTCTTTTCTCCATTGTATATCCTTGCCTCCCTTGTCATAGATTAGTTGACCATTGGTGCGTGGGTTTATCTCTGGGCTTTCTATCCTGTTCCATTGATCTATATTTCTCTTTTTGTGCCAGTACCATATTGTCTTGATGACTGTAGCTTTGTAGTATGTCTGAAGTCAGGGAGTCTGATTCCTCCAGCTCCGTTTTTTTCCCTCAAGACTGCTTTGGCTATTTGGGGTCTTTTGTGTCTCCATACAAATTTTAAGATTTTTAATTCTAGTTCTGTAAAAAATGCCACTGGTAATTTGATAGGGATTGCACTGAATCTGTAGATTGCTTTGGGTACTATAGTCATTTTTACAATATTAATTCTTCCAATCCAAGAACATGGTATATCTCTCCATCTGTTTGTGTCACCTCGATTTCTTTCATCAATGTCTTATAGTTTTCTGAGTATAGGTCTTTTACCTCCTTAGGTAGATTTATTCCTAGGTATTTTATTCTTTTTGTTGCAGTGGTGAATGGGATTGTTTCTGTAATTTCTCTTTCTGATCGTTCATTGCTAGTGTATAGGAATGCAAGAGATTTCTGTGCATTAGTTTTGTATCGTTCAACTCTACCAAATTCATTGATTAGCTCTAGTAGTTTTCTGGTGGCATCTTTAGGATTCTCTATGTATACTATCATGTCATCTGTAAACAGTGACAGTTTTACTTCTTCTTTTCCAATTTGTATTCCTTTTATTTCTTTTTCTTCTCTGATTGCCGTGGCTAGGACTTCCAAAACTATGTTGAATGATAGTGGTGAGAGTGGACATCTTTGTCTTATTCCTGATCTTAGAGGAAATGCTTTCAGTTTTTCACCATTGAGAATGATGTTTGCTGTGGGTTTGTTGTATATGGCCTTTATTATGTTGAGGTAGGTTCCCTCTATGCCCACTTTCTGGAGAGTTTTTATCATAAATTCGTGTTGAATTTTGTCAAAAGCTTTTTCTGCATCTATTGAGATGATCATGTGGTTTTTATTCTTCAGTTTGTTAATGTGGTGTATCACATTGATTGATTTGTGTATATTGAAGAATCCTTGCATCCCTGGGATAAGTCCCACTTGATCATGGTGTATGATCCTTTTAATGTGTTGTTGGATTCTGTTTGCTAGTATTTTGTTGAGGATTTTTTCATCTATATTCATCAGTGATATTGGTCTGTAATTTTCTTTTTTCGTAGTATCTTTGTCTGGTTTTGGTATCAGGGTGATGACGGCCTCATAGAATGAGTTTGGGAGTGTTCCTTCCTCTGCAGTTTTTTGGAAGAGTTTGAGAAGGATGGGTGTTAGCGCTTCTCTAAATGTTTGATAGAATTCACCTGTGAAGCCCTCTGGTCCTGGACTTTTGTTTGTTGGAAGATTTTTAATCACAGTTTCAATTTCATTACTTGTGATTTCTTCCTGGTTCAGTCTTGGAAGGTTATACCTTTCTAAGAATTTGTCCATTTCTTCCAGGTTGTCGATTTTATTGGCATAGAGTTGCTTATAGTAGTCTCTTAGGATGCTTTGTATTTCTGCCGTGTCTGTTGTAACTTCTCCTTTTTCATTTTTAATTTCATTGATTTGACTCCTCTCCCTCTTTTTCTTGATGACTAATGGTTTATCAATTTTGTTTATCTTCTCAAAGAACCAGCTTATAGTTTTATTGATCTTTGCTATTGTTTTCTTTGTTTCTTTTTCATTTATTTCTGCTCTGGTCTTTATGATTTCTTTCCTTCTAACTTTGGGTTTTGTTTGTTCTTCTTTCTCTAGTTCCTTTAGGTGTAAGGTTTGATTGTTTATTTGGGATTTTTCTTGTTTCTTGAGGTAGGATTGTAGAGCTATAAACTTCCCTCTTAGAACTGCTTTTGCTGCATCCCATAGGTTTTGGATAGTTGTGTTTTCTTTGTAATTTGTCTCTAGGTACTTTTTGAATTTCCTCTTTGATTTCTTCAGTGATCTGTTGGTAATTTAGTAACGTATTGTTTAGCCTCCATGTGTTTGTGTTTTTTACATTTTTTTCCCTGTAATTGATTTCTAATCTCATAGCGTTGTCTTCAGAAAAGATGCTTGATATGATTTCAATTTTCTTAAATTTACCAAGGCTTGATTTGTGACCCAAGATGTGTTCTATCCTGGAGAATGTTCCATGCGCATTTGAGAAGAAAGTGTAATCTGCTATTTTGGGATGGAATGTCCTATAAATATCAATTAAATCTATCTGGTCTATTGTGTCATTTAAAGCTTGTGTTTCCTTATTAATTTTCTCTCTGGATGATCTGTCCTTTGGTGTAAGTGAGGTGTTAAAATCCCCCACTATTATTGTGTTACTGTCAGTTTCCTCTTTTATAGCTGTTAGCAGTTGCCTTATGTATTGAGGTGATCTTCTGTTGGGTGCATATACATTTATAATTGTTATATCTTCTTTTGGATTGATCCCTTGATCATTATACAGTGTCCTTCCTTGTCTCTTGTAACATTCTTTATTTTAAAGTCTATTTTATCTGATATGAGTATTGCTACTCCAGCTTTCTTTTGATTTCCATTTGCATGGAATATATTTTTCCATCCCCTCACTTTCAGTCTGTATGTGTCCCTAGGTCTGAAGTGGGTCTCTTGTAGACAGCATATATATAGGTCTTGTTTTTGTATCCATTCAGCGAGCCTGTGTCTTTTGGTTGGAGCATTTAATCCATTCACATTTAAGGTAATTATCGATATGTGTGTTCCTATTACCATTTTCTTAATTGTTATGGGTTTGTTTTTGTAGGTTCTTTTCTTCTCTTGTGTTTCCCACTTAGAGAAGTTCCTTTAGCATTTGTTGTAGAGTTGGTTTGGTGGTGCTGAATTTTCTTAGCTTTTGCTTGTCTGTAAAGCTTTTGATTTCTCCGTTGAATCTGAATGAGATCCTTGCCTGGTAGAGTAATCTTGGTTGTAGGTTCTTCCCTTTCATCACTTTAAATATATTGTGCCACTCCCTTCTGGCTTGTAGAGTTTCTGCTGAGAAATCAGCTGTTAACCTTATGGGAGTTCCCTTGTATGTTGTCATTTTTCCCTTGTTGCTTTCAATAATTTTTCTTTGTCTTTAATTTTTGTCAACTTGATTACTATGTGTCTCAGTGTGTTCCTCCTTTGGTTTATCCTGCCTGGGATTCTCTGTGCTTCCTGGACTTGGGTGGCTATTTCCTTTCCCATGTTAGGGAAGTTTTCCACTATAATCTCGTCAAATATTTTCTCGGGTCCTTTCTCTCTATCTTCTCCTTCTGGGTCCCCTATAAGGCGAATGTTGTTGCGTTTAATGTTGTCCCAGAGGTCTCTTAGGCTGTCCTCATTTCTTTTCATTCTTTTTTCTTTATTCTGTTTCATGGCCGTGAATTCCATCATTCTGTGTTCCAGGTCACTTATCCATTCTTCTGCCTCAGTTATTCTGCTATTGATTCCTTCTAGTGTATTTTCATTCCAGTTATTGTATTGTTCATCTCTGTTTCTTTGTTCTTTAATTCTTCTAGGTGTTTGTCCTTTAATTCTTCTAGGTGTTTGTTCTTTAATTCTTCTAGGCCTTTGTTAAACATTTCTTGCATCTTCTCGATCTTTGCCTCCATTCTTTTTCCGAGGTCCTGGATCATCTTCACTATCATTATTCTGAATTCTTTTTTGGAAGGTTGCCTATCTCCACTTCATTTAGTTGTTTTCTGGGGTTTTATCTTGTTCCTTCATCTGGTACAAAGTCCTCTGCCTTTTCATTTTGTCTATTTTTCTGCGAATGTGATTTTCCTTCCACAGACTGTAGAATTGTGGTTCTTCTTCTGCTGTCTGCCCTCTGGTGGATGAAGCTATCTAAGAGGCTTGTGCAAGCTTCCTTATAGGAGGGACTGGTGGTGGGTAGAGCTGGGTGTTGCTCTGGTGGGCAGAGCTCAGTAAAACTTTAATCCACTTGTCTGCTGATGGGTGGGGCTGGGTTCCTCCCTGTTGGTTCTTTGGCCTGAGGCGACCCAGCACTGGAGTCTACCCAGCTCTTTGGTGGGGCTAATGGCATGGCAGACTCTGGGAGGGCTCATGCCAAGGAGTACTTCCCAGAACTTCTGCTGCCAGTGTCCTTGTCCTCACGGTGAGACACAGCCACCCCCCGCCTCTGCAGGAGACCCTCCAACACTAGCAGGTAGGTCTGGTTCAGTCTCCCCTGGGGTCACTGCTCCTTCCCCTGGGTCCCGATGCGCACACTACTTTGTGTGTGCCCTCCAAGAGTGGAGTCTCTGTTTCCCCCAGTCCTGTCAAAGTCCTACAATCAAATCCCGCTAGGCTTCAAAGTCTGATTCTCTAGGAATTCCTCCTCCCGTTGCCGGACCCCCAGGTTGGGAAGCCTGACGTGGGGCTCAGAACCTTCACTCCAGTGGGTGGACTTCTGTGGTATAAGTGTTCTCCAGTTTGTGAGTCACCCACCCAGCAGTTATGGGATTTGATTTTATCGTGATTGCACCCCTCCTGCCGTCTCATTGCAGCTTCTCCTTTGTCTTTGGATGTGGGGTATCTTTTTTGGTGAGTTCCAGTGTCTTCCTGTCGATGATTGTCCAGCAGTTAGTTGTGATTCTGGTGCTCTCACAAGAGGGAGTGAACGCACGTCCTTCTACTCTGCCACCTTGAACCAATCTCCAAAGTCCCTTAATTTTTAATTGTTGTTTTAAAAAGCCACATACCATAAAATTTACCACCTGAACTGTTTTTATATGCACGGTTCATTAGTATTAAGTATATTTTTGTGCAACAGACCTTCAGAACTTGCAAAACTGAAACTCTATACCCATCGAACAACAGCTCCCCATTTGCCCTCCCCCTAGCCCCTGGTAACCCCATTCAACCTTCTGTTCCTATGATTTTATCTACTCAAGGTACCTCATATAAGCCTTGAAGCCACTGGCCACAGTGGGATCCAGAGCAAGTCAGGTAACCTCTGCCTCTTTTTCTTCATCTGTGAAGCAGGGATGACAATAGGACTCACCTTACAAGCTTGTGTGAATTAAATGAAGCCCTATTAATAAAGCTGTTTGAACAATGCCTGGCTCACAGGAAGTACTATATAAAGGATGGCTATAGTTATGATGGTTGGGACATATTTATTTTCATGTATATTAGGGAAAAGATTAAACCAGTACAGCAAACCTATGACTTCGTGAATAGAATTACTTAAAATTCGACTAAAATATGTTTTGAATTTTTAAAAGTTGATTTACAGAATGTTCCATTTTTTTAAAAGTACAAGTGTACAAAATGACAAGCTTTTTCAAAGCAAACTAGTGCCCCCTCCTGGTACTGGGGCAGCAGCGTCGGGCTGATCCTCTAACTGAGAAGCAGAAAATGAGGGAGACGGACCATGTCAGCTCCGTAGCTCACCTTCGTCAGAGACTGTTGTTCACTGGTAACCAAGGGCTCGATGTGGCCCAGGTGAAGGTAACCCACGCTCAGCCAGCCACCCTGCACCCACTCCAGGATCTGTCTCTGGTTCCCCAGTATGGCACTGCTCTGGACAGCCTGATTTTCTCCCGGGAATGTCTGCAGGCTTGAGGAAGCCCAGGGAACGCTCACCAGAGGTCTTTCCACTCCAGCAGGGGTCTAGGCCCCGCCAGACACATCAGAAGGAAGGACTCACCGTTCTTGCCCTTGTGATCTTTATACGTCATGGCAGTTAGCACTTGGTAGGTCCATAGAACACAACCCAAATTTCTCACTGTATCTTCCCAGTGCCTACGTCCTCTGACCCTGACCTTACACTGTCTCCTGCCCTCACCCCCTCCCACCTCCAGCCACACCAGCCTCTGTCCTCAAATGCACAGAGCTTTCTCCCACCTTAGAGCCTTTACCCCTGCTGGTTCCCCCACCCAGATTTTCACATGGCTCTTTCCCCACCTGCAGGTCTCTGCCTGCCACCATCTCCTCCTGGCTGTCCTGCTGACACTGGCCCCCAACTCTCTCTGCCACTATCCTGTTTTATTCCCTCCATGACATTCCCAATAGAGAAAGTATTGTCCTTCTCTCCTCACCTGTTTGTCATCTGCATCTTTCGCCAACTGTGAGCTCCTTGAAAACAGGTACCTGTCTGTCTGGCTCACTAAACATCTCCAGCCTCTACTCAGTGTTCAATGAATATTTGTTGAATGAATAAATGGTATCCTCACTTTACACACAAGGAAAATCCAAGAGGAGGAGTGACTTGCCAGACGGTTAGAGGTGTCCCCGAAGGTCACACCTTTGACCTATGCCACACTACCCAGGTCCAGCCTGGCTGCAGCAGAGTCGGCTCAGGCATCCTCACTGAAAATGCTTTTCCCTTTTGGCGAGGGTCGGGGGGTCATTCTGACTCTGGTGACATCACATGGGGGAGACTTAGTCATCGAGTCGGCTCAGGCCAGCTCCATGGAGCAATCCCTCAGCCCATGACTCACCCCCACTGACATTTGCAAAGAATGTGTAGATACAGTATCAGTGGAACTTTTCACTCACAGGGAAGAGTAATCGGTTTACTCCTTGCCTCAGCCACCGAATTGGCAAGTGAGTTGCCTCTGAGAGCAGCGGACAAAAGGGGACCCTCATGCATCCTCAAAACAGACACACACGCAGATTTTTGTTTGATGGGTCATCACCAATTCCAAACCCTTATTCAGACCATAACATGGTTGCCAGAGTGATTCAACCAATCATTTGACAAATATTTATTGAGCACCTCCTGTGTTCTAGGCACTGATATACAGCAGGGAACAAAACAGACACAAGTCTTGCCCTTACAGAGCTGCCATTCTAGTGACGGAGACAGATGTAAACAAATAAACCAGGAAAAATATAATTATGTCAGAGGGTGACATGCCATGGAGCAAAACAAAGCATGGAAGTCCGAGAGAATGTGTAACTTAAAATTGCATTTTAAATTTTTGATTTTTTAATTTAATTAAGTAAATGAAGGCCTCCCTGAGAAAGTGACATTTGGGCAAAACAGAAGGTAAAGCCGATGCAAAGGCCCCGAGGCACAAGTCTGGCATGTTGGCAGCACAGCTGTGAGGCAGTGTGGCTGGGGCAGAGTGAGCAGGAGAGAGCAAAGGAGACAAGGCCGTAGAAGTGAGAGGGCAGCTGGCAGTCCTCTGGACAGCTTGGCTTTTACGCTGAGTGAGATGGGAGCCAGGGGAGGGGTTTGACCACCCGTGTGGCAGGACCCACCTAGGTGTTAACAGATTCCCTTTGGCTGCTTTGGAAGAACAGATTGAGGCAGGCAAGGTAGGAGCAGAGACCAGGGATGCGCCAGTTCCGGCTGGAAGTGATGGTGCTTAGGCCAGCAGAGGTCCAGATTCTGGGTGTATTTTGCAGGTAGAGCTGACAGGGTTTGATGGCATATGGGATGTGGGAATAAGGGAGAGAGAGCATGATTACAAGGTTCGTGGCCTCAGCACCTGGAAGCGTGGTACCACTTTCAGAGCTGGGGACTCCGCTGTAGGAGGGGTGGGTTTGGGGGAAGATCAGCGTAGTAAACCAGACTCATCTGGACTCATATAGATCAAGGTGATCCCAAAACAACCACTGACAAAAACCCAAACACCAGTCCAGCGCCAGGGAAACTGCTCAGTTCACGCAATTTGCAAGCAGCAGAGAAAACTGTTGAATTCAGTTTTCAGAAGCTCCTGCTGGAAGAAGCTGAGAGGTAAAATGGGCTGCTAGAGAAAAGAGAAGGATGATTGCTGAGCACAAAAGCCTCCTGCAGGAGGAAGGGGGTGCACCTGAGCCCCCTCCCCACGCAGAATCCCGGACCCCCGCTTCTTGCCACCTTGGCTCATCAGCTCCCACTTCTGACATGATTCAACCTCAGAACCACAAAGGAGGCACTTTCTAATCCGCAGCTTCTAATGAATGCCCAGCTCCCTTGGGAAAGAGCTCAACACACATACGGATGTGGGAACAAAAAGGGCCCAGTCCCTTGAACAGCCCAAAGCGTCTCAAAACGAATGGCAGGTGCCCTGATGGTGCGTCTCTCACTTTGTCCAATGTTCGTGCCTCTGAGGTGACTGACAATCCCGTTACCGCCTGAAGACAAACATCTCACGTGGCTCGGATCACCCCCTGCTCCTGGCGACAGCAGGCACAATTTCTGGTCACAATTAAACAAAACAAGAGGGCCTGGTGCCAGGGGAAGTGAGAACCACGGCCACTGTCAACTGTCAGCTTTTCCCCACAGTGATCCAGGATGAATATGGCAGGAGCAGGTGCGGCCCCAGGACCCGGTGACCTGAGGCTGAGAAACCTGGAGAAGACCTAGACATTCTGAGAGGGATCCCAGGACAGGACCAAGCAGGAGGCCTGAGGGTGCACTAAATCCCAGTGACAAAGAGCGAGCATCCCTCTGGGAGATCAAGGATAAAAAATTGAGAAGGTAAGCAGAGTCCTAATTTGGGGTGAGAACGGCTGGAATTGTATTTCTGTAGTGGATCTTTTGTTTCTGCCTGCCCAGCATCTGTCTCCACTTCTGGCCACAGAAATTCGATGTTTATTTGGAGAACTGTATTAATTACATTTTTTTATTCTGTATTTTTGATGCTTTGACGTTTGGGGCCTTGCAGACCCTGGAGGGACTGCCCCTCCCAGAGTTAGTCAGTTCCTAAAGATGGTAAATTTCTTGCCCTGGAGCTTGCTTTTCATATGCAAACCAGCCAATTCAGAGCCACACCCGCACTACCTCCCCTGCTGGCGCTCACACTCCAGGCCACTATCCCTGCTCTGATCACTTGGCCCACGGGCCAAGCCACTAGGGACAGCCCTTCTGCCCCAGAGCCCACTGAAGTTATTCAAACTAGCCAGTCCTGAGGCTGCTTACCCTGTTTCCTTGTTTCCTCTCATGGAAACCACAAGAAAGGCTCTTGGCAATGTTTCTCCCACCCCCTCACTCTGACCAACCCCCATTCTCCCCCATGACACGTTAGTTTTTTTTGGAATCTGTGGGTACAAAACCATCTTTTCAATGGCAGCCATCTCCTGATCTGTTAGCCTCATCATTCCTGAATAATAATAAAACCTATGTTTCAAAACAAAAATGACCTCTCTCCCACTTGCAGTCCATGGGTCTGGATGGAGCTACCCTACCCCCAGCCCCATTTCAGGGGTGGGTGTATGACCCAGACCTGGCCAATCAGAGTATCCCGTCCCTGCTTGCCATCATTAAATGTCCAATGAGAGTCAGTCCTGAGATTTTAGTTAGAAGGATTGGGAAAGAGTCGTTGAGCGGGTGATGTCTCTCTCTGCTTTGATCTTCTGGCTCAGCTTACCAGCAGGGTGGTGTTTTCTCCTGCTACGTTGAGCTGCACAGGTGCAGGAGTAGACCAGAAGGCTGAATTTAATTAGGGCTGGGATTTTGCCAATAGAGTATATAAATGTAGCAAAAGGGGCAAGGGTGTGGAGTATGTTAGAAAGTGATTAAAGCAATGGAAAATAGAATCTAAAATGGGTTAGAGGAAAGTGAAAATATGGGGAGAGGGGAGCTGGGGAGTACAGTGAGTAGGTTGTAGGGCCATGGATTTGTACAGTCTGGTGGGCCAAGGCATTGTTGGAATTGAGGCAATAGAGGGAGTGAGTTGAAAGGCTAGGAACGGGGTGGAGCCAGGCTTGGGGACCCTGATGCTTATATAATTTAGGGACTTTCATTAGGAAAAGTATTACAGGGAGTTCCCTGGTGGCCTAGTGGTTAGGATTCCAGACTTTTCCATGGCCCAGGTTTAATCGTAGGGGAACTGAGATACTGCAAGCCATGCAGTGTGGCCAAAAAAAAAAAATTTACAAAATTAGTAGGATCTCATTGAGGGCTTTGAAGAGGGTCCAGGCAGGTGAGAGGTCCAAAGCTTAAACGTCGTTGTCTTCATGGTGAATCCACCATTGGCTAGGACCTTGAAATTCGTTATGGAGGAGACATGACTGATTATAGGTAACGAGATCAGGTCTGGGTCTAGCTTGTGATTTGATTATAAGTGACCATCTTTTGGTTCCAGTAACGCTTCACCTCTAAGAGGCAGGGTTTTGATAACAATGATTGTGGATTTTACCGTGGCTTTCAGCCGGTCTGCAGGCTGGGATTCTCAACTGCATTACAGAGAGTCTGGCTTTAAAGAAGTGCTGCCCAGCCCAAGTAGGTTCTGCCCAATTGGCTGCCCCAAACTCTATTACTATTTTGAGAGAATTGTTGTTTTTAATGGCTTTGGGTACTGAGAGAAGAAGCTTCTGGAATTCACATGGCTGCTTCACAGGCTCTCAAGGGCACCATCCTCCGTGTGTCTTTATCAATTTATCGATTACATGAACTATGACCATGACTTCACATAGTGTGGCTTCACCCACTGACAGGTGATAGAGTTTACTAATAACCAAATAAGGAACAAGAGCCTTAATATAGAGATAATATGCTAACTTCTTAGATGGAAGTAAAGAAATCGTTTGATGAAATTAAGGCAAATCCAAAGTCTGAGAAGACCATCAAAATGGGCTCTGCCTGGAACTCTGTTTCCCCAAATCCGATTTGATCAGGGAATTAAGGAGGAATGAAGGTGGTTTGAAACATATGAGCTTCATTCCTACTGTCAGAGCAGGAACAGTGGAAGAATGAAAATCAATACAGGTCACAATTTTGCAAACCCTAGTGAACAAATCAGTATAGGCAAGGGCTATGTCCATCATCAAGGGCTGCTAACATCATAAACAAAGCGACACCCAGACTCTCTGCCTCCTGCTGCAGGAACACACTGCCCCCTGTAAAGATGTCTTGCCAGAAAAAATCAGTCCTGAATCTGAACCAGCCACTAAACCTAAACACCAATGTATAGGAAATACGGAGGACAGAGGAACATGTTAAATTACACCACAGGGCTGCGATCAGCAAAATCCAGACAGTGGGAAAATCTACAGGACACACAACCCAGTTTCTTCAACAAACATACTGCCAGGGAGAAGGAAAAGTTGGAGGGTGACATCTGTAGATTAAAAGATAGATGACATAGAGAGTTAATGAGCATCTCAAGCTTTTTCTTTTCCTTTTTAATGATGCCTGCACTATCAGAGTATATCTAGTGTTCTCTCTTTTGTTTGGCATATAATCATGCAAAACCTTTTTATTTCTTTGAGGTGGGAGTATATTTTTATTTCCTAAATGCCATACTGTAAAGATCAAATTCTTAAGTGTGTTTGTGCAATTCAAAAATAAAGATATACTAAGGCAGAGGTGGTGGTAAAAACTGGTTTAGATACGAGGCAAACTTAATGCAAGTCTTACTTTTGGTTGTATTTTCCTTGTATATTATAAGCATTTATTTAACTTGTTGCAGTTTGAAGTAAAAAAGTTCTAAAATGTATGTTCAACAATAATCATTAAAATGTTTGCAACATAAAAAAATTTTTAAAAAAGATAGATGACATATATCAACCAATTGGAATTTGTAGACTTTATTTAAATCCTCATTCAAACATTTTTAGAATTCTAAGATTTATGAGACAACTGGATATTAGAATACTTATTGGATATTTAATAATATTAAAGAGTTATTACTCAACATACAATAATGGTATTTCAGTTATTGCTTTTTTTAAGTCCTTTGTTTTTTTAAAAACATGTATGGATAAAATGATGTGGTAAACAGAAATCCAAGATGATCCCCAACCACTAATGCCCTTGAGTGTGATACGAGGGATACCACTCACCCAATATGTTACATTATAGACAAAAAGGATTGTTGTGGTTGTAAATAAGGGCCCTAATCAGTTGAGTTCATCATCAAAAGGGAGATTATCTTTGGTGAGCCTGGCCTAATCAGGTGAGTTCTTTAACCGTTATCCAGATATCAGGGACAGAAGAAGTCAGAGGAATGTGCTCCTGCTGGCCTGGAAGAAAGCAAGTAGCCATGTCCTGAACTGCTTGCGGGGGCGTATGACAAGGAACTACGGGGAGCTTCTAGGAGCAGACTGCAAGAGTCTACTGATGGCAGGGAGAAGACGGGAACCTCAGTCCTACAGCTACGAGGAAATGAATTTTGCCAAGAGCCAGTGAACTTCAAAGAGCACTTCAAGCCCCAGGTGAGAATTGCAGCTTTGACAAAGAACTTGACTCCAGCCTGGTGACACTCTGAGCAGAAGAGTCAGCTAACCCACACCCAGACTCCTGACCCACGGAAACTGTGAGATAATAAGTTTGTGTTGCTTAAAGCTGCGAAGTTTGCAGTCATTTGTTATACAGCAATAGAAAATGAATAGGAATGATAATGTTTGGGATTTCCTTCAAACTGAGGGAAAGAGGAGTGGAATGTCTGGAGGAGCCCCTGCAGAAGTGTGGTCCTCACCAGCCTTCCAAGGTTGGGGTTCAGACATTTCAGCAATAACTTCAGTTCTGGAATCTGCAGCTGAAACAACAGCTTCGGGAAGAGTAAGAAACATCCCCAGCAGGCAGGCTTTGCAGGCCAAAGAAATTTCCCGTCAAGAGTCAGGGCCCAGGGGCTTCCCTGGTGGCGCAGTAGTTGAGAGTCCGCCTGCCGATGCAGGGGACACGGGTTCGTGCCCCGGTCCGGGAAGATCCCACATGCCGCAGAGCGGCTGGGCCCGTGAGCCATGGCCGCTGAGCCTGAGTGCCTGGAGCCTGTGCTCCGCAACGGGAGAGGCCACAACAGTGAGAGGACCGTGTACTAAAAAAAAAAAAAAAGAGTCAGGGCCCAGGACGAACACACCTGCTCACCAAGAGCTCATGCCCGTTTCCCATAAGGACCCTAGAAACACAGGGCTCGAAAGGGGGTAGCAAACAGAAAGAGGCTTTGGACCAGCCCAGGCTGCCTGGATTCAAATCTTGTCTCTCCCACGTTCTAGCTGGGTAGACTTGACCCAGTTATTCCATTTCTCTGTACTTCAGTTTCCTTGCCTATAAAACAAGAACAATAATAGAACCCACCTGACGAGTTCTCATAGAAATCAAATTACTAAGTATAAAGCACATAGGACAGTGTTGGCATTCAGTCAACTGAATTGGATCATTCTTTGCTATAGATGATTATCCTGAGTATGAAGGAAAAGACCTCAAATAAGACCCTCGCTTTTTTATTTATTTATTTTTTTGGCCACACCGCGTGGCTTGTGGGATCTTAGTTCCTCAACCAGGGATTGAACCCAGGCCCATAGCAGTGAAAGTCGAGAATCCTAACCACTAGGCTACCAGGGAACTCTCCAAGACCCTCACATTTTAAAACTTGGCAAAAAAAAAAAAAAACCTAGGACATATGTGTAAATGGATGTTCCCTCTAAATACGGTAAGTGGCTAGTACCAAAAGTAAGCTTTTAGTGAGATATTGCTCCTAATTAAAGGGTCAGCCAACTACAGCCCACCATCTGTTTTTTTGGGGGGTGGGGGGTGGGGGGGAAACCATCTGTTTTTTAAATAAAGTTTTATTGCAAAACAGTCATGCCCACTGGCTAAGTAGTTATTGTCTCTGACTCCTTTGATGATGCAAGAGAGACAAATATGTCTCACAAAGCCAAAAAAATTTACTTTCTGGCCTTTTACAGAACAAGCTCTCTGTTCCAACTGGATTTATGTTCACTGGCTGTGATGTCTGGACCTTCAGCTTGCATCCGCATGAAGCTGGTACCAGTGTCATTTTCTGCTGTCATTAGCAATAATAACATGGGTCTGGATTAGACCAGGAGGTGGGTGTGGCAGTATCATTGCCTGGGGGCTGTTCAAGGCTGGAATTTGCTTCCTTAGAAAATGCTATGGGCACAGGGCCGGGGCCACCATACCTGTGTTTCACTTTCCCTCTTTCAGCTCTTTAAACAAGGGGTCTCACATGACTAGTCCAGCCTCTGAGACCCTGAAGGAGCTGCACCTGTTCAGAGGGAAACAGCCCACACTGCAGCTGCTGAAGGACCCCCTACTCTACCTGGTATCCTTACAGGCCCTAAACAGCTGAGTCTGAGCAAAATAAGAAATGAGGGCAGATGAATTTGGCCCCTAACTGCTTCGGTCTTACAGCTCACAGGCGCCAGTGGATTTGAGCTCAGCCTTTTATTCCTTTCGACTTCAATTTACTTGCACCTTCAGTTACAAGGGATCTTTGGACATGAATTTGTCCCAAGGGTTATCATAAAGACTTTATATTCGAATGCGAGGCAATATACCGTTGGCTTGAATTATGGGAGTCTATATAATCTCGTGACCGCACCTCTGGTAGGCCATATTGGATAACAAAGCTGGACATAATGTGAGATGGGAAAAGAGTAGGGAGTTCATTTTCAGTGGGAGTAGGCTTGTGTTGACTTAAAGACCATGTTTTTCCCAGTCCACTGCTGAGCCATCGTTCTAGGAGGATCCACAAGAAACACTGGCTGGTATTGAGGTTCAAGAAGGCAGGCCCAGGGCTTCCCTGGTGGCGCAGTGGTTGAGAGTCCGCCTGCCGATGCAGGGGACACAGGTACGTGCCCCGGTCCGGGAAGACCAGCTGGGCCCATGAGCCATGGCCACTAGGCCTGCGCGTCCGGAGCCTGTGCTCCGGAGGCCACAAGAGTGAAAGGCCCGCGTACCAAAAAAAAAAGAAGGCAGGCCCAGGACTGGCATGAAAGACTGATATCCCGCTGCCCACCCGCCCCAGGGGACAGCCCAACCCCAGTTGTCCACAGGCTTAATAGTTGTGCTTTAGGGTCAGAAGAACAAAGGTGGGAGGAGGATACCTATTTCCCACTCCTCCCATTTCCTTGGGTCAGCGGTTCTCAACCTTGGCTGCAGGTGGGAATCACCTGGGCTCACAGGCTTGCCAGGTTCAGCAAATAAAAATACAAGACGCCCCAGTTAACTTTGCATTTCAGATAAACAACAAATACGTTTGTAATTCAAGTATGTCCAGGCAATCTTTGAGACATTACTTGAACTACAAAAATGTATTTGTTGTTTATCTGAAGTACAAAGTTAACTGGGCGTCCTGTAGTTTATCGGACCAGCCTGGGAGGGAGAACTTTAAAAAACTACCAAGGCCTGACCCCATCAATCCCAGCTTCTCTCAGCCCTCGCTCACCCTCTCATGCCTCCACGGAGAGGATGACTGTGACTGATTTATCCCGCTGGTGAGCTGGGGCGAGGGAACTGGGCAAATGTGCTTTGGCCCTTCCTGTCTTTCTGAGATTGGTGGCGGGGGTGCACTCTAGTGGATAGTAGGGCATCTTTTTTCCCTGGGGTGGGCCTACCCGCTGGGGCAGTAAGTGCATGGTGGGGACGGGGTGGGACGGGGACAGAGAATTAGCCAGTTTGGCAGAACCTAAGCGAAGTCCTTAAGTAGCTTTCTTAGTTATAAAGGTAGAATTTTCACCTTCGTCTCCCTAAACCCCATGTCTCTTTCTCTGTTGGTTTTGAACCTCCTTAAAGAAGAAAAGGATGTTAAGAATTGACACTCCCTCCCAACACCCCAACATCTACCACCTCCTCTCCTCCAGGGCATATGCGGTCTTCACGTTTTAGCTCAAAAGGCCTTTCCTCCAAGAAGCCTTCCCCAGACCAAGGCAGATCCCCTGGCTGTATGTTTTCATAAACCCCTCTGCATTTTTTTTCTTTCTGGACCTTGACACAACTGAAATTCGGGGTCGCATAAATCTTTGTTGTGAGTCTGTCCTGTGCATCGTAAGATGTTTAGCAGCATCCCTGACCTGTACCCACTAGATGCTGGTGACCCACTCCCCTGCCCATCCCCAGGGTGACAACCAAAATGTCTCCAGACGTTGCCAAATATCCCACGTGTGCTTTAATGTTCTGCTGCCTCTGTCGTGAAATTCTTAATAGTGTTTGAACGAGGGGCCCCGTAAATTATGTAGCTGGTTCTGTTTGTGCACCTCATTTTTTTAAAGCTTCTCTCCCACAACACTGGCTTTGAGAGCAAAGAGCGGGTCTACCTTATTCACTGCTGCACCCCCAGTGCTGGTACAGAGAAGGTGCTCAGAAAATATGCAAAGACAAGGAGCAAGGGAGAAGCTGAACGGAGACCCCCCACCTCTTTCCCCGACTGAGGAACAGAAGGAAATATAACCTCATCCGGCCTGTGTAAATCGCTCTGTTCAATAACCTTCCTTCCCGAGGCTGCCGGAACATTCTTCCAAGCTCCTCAAGCGTGTGGAGCAGCAAATGTACCCTGTGTGGTCTGTGGGCGTTTCTTGCAGCCTCCATGTGCCGTGTCAGCTGGACGGAGCCGTAATCCCCAGGTGTAAAAGATAAGGGCCTGGGTGGGAGCCTTCACACTGAATTTCTAAGCTCCACCCATTCAAAAGAGGCCTTCATTTTGCATTAATTCTGGCCAGTTTAGCTTGTGCTCCCATCCACAAAACGGAGTTGACCTGGTTGCAAGTCTTATAGCCAGATGAGCAGAGGACCGCAGGCCCCAGTGAGGCAAGTGCAAGCAGCACTAGAAGAAGGCAAGTCTACTTAAAATGGGGACCCAGATTTCACAATAAATAGTGAAGGGGAAATTTTCAGAGTAAATAGTTTGATTGGGGCTTTATCTTGATAAACAAAAGTAAAATTTATAAAAGTAAGTCTATATTCATAGCAGTTTTCTTCGTAACGGCCAAAAACTGGAAATAACTCACATCAGTGATCAAATAAACTGCAGTGCAATCCACAAGGTGGACATCACTCAGCAATAGAAAGGAACAAACTATTGATACACACATGCAACAATTTGGACGGACCTTGTATCAGTTTCCGAGGATGACTGCAACAAACTACCATGAATTTACTGGCTTAAAAAAGCAGAAGTTTATTCTCATGGTTCTGGAGGCCAGAAATCTGATACAAGGTGTCAGAAGGCTTGGTCCTTTAGGGAGCCCTGAGGGAGAATCCTTCCATGCCTCTCTCCTAGCTTCTGGTGGATGCCAGAAGTTCTTGGCTTGTGGCTTCTTCACTCTCATCTCTGCCTTCTTCAGGTGGACTTCCCCTCTGTGTGTCTCTGTATCTCAAATCTCCCTTTCTTTTCTCTTAGAAGAATTCTAGTCATAGGATTTAAGGCCCACCATATATCCAGGATAACCTCATCCTGAGATCCCTAAATTAATTCCATCTGCAAAGACCCTGTTTCCATATAAGGTCATAGTCACAGGTTCTGAGGATTAGAACTTAGACGTATCTTTTTGGGAAACACTATTCAACCCACTACAAACCTCAAGGGAATTATTCTGAGTGAAAAAGAGCCAATTGCTAAAGGCTACATACTGTATAATTCCATTTATATAACACTCTTAAAATAACAAAATTATTAGTGGTTGCCAAGCATTAGGGATGGGGCAGAGGTGGAATGGCAATAAAAGGGGAGCTGGAGGGGGCCTTGTAGTAAAGGAGTAGCTCTGTATCTTGACTGTGGTTATTTGAATCTACCCTTGATAAAACTTCGTAGAGCTACACACACACACAAACACACACACACACGAATTCATGTATAACTGATGAAATTTGAATAAAGTCTGTGGATTGCATTAATGTGATTTCCCTAGTTTTGATATTGTAGCATAGTTATGCAAGATGGGGACTTGGAAAACTGGTGGAGCATACAGGGACTCCCTGTACATTTTTTTTTTTTTTTTTGCAATTTCCTGTGCATCTCTAATTACTCCAAAATAAATTTTTTTTTTTTTTTTTTTTTTTGCGGTACACGGGCCTCTCACTGTTGTGGCCTCTCCCGTTGCGGAGCACAGGCTCCGGACGCGCCGGCTCAGCGGCCATGACTCACGGGCCCAGCCGCTCCGCGGCATGTGGGATCTTCCCGGACCGGGGGCACGAACCCGCGTTCCCTGCATCGGCAGGCGGACTCTGAACCACTGCGCCACCAGGGAAGCCCCAAAATAAATTTTTAAAAATAATTTTATTTAATGGAAGTTAAGTTATTGCAAACTATGACCTCATTCTTAGAACAAAGACTAAATCAACAACTCAAGAATAGACCTTTTTGTATAATTTTATTACATGTGGGAGGGTTTTTTAATATAAATTTATTTATTTGACCTAGAAAAATGGTACAGATGAACCGGTTTGCAGGGCAGAAATAGAGACACAGTTGTAGAGAACAAACGTATGGACACTGAGGGGTAAAGTGGCAGAGGGGTGGTGGTGGTGGGATGAACTGGCAGATTGGGATTGACATGTATACACTAACATGTATGAAATAGATAACTAATAAGAACCTGCTGTATAAAAAATAAGTAAAATAAAATTCAAAAATTTTTATTTATTTATTTATTTTATTTTAGGCTGCATTGGGTCTTTGTTGCTGCACATGGGCTTTTCTTTGGTTGCGACGAGTGGGGGCTACTCTTCGTTGCGGTGCACGGGCTTCTCATTGCGGTGGGTTCTCTTGTTGCGGATCACAGGCTCTAGGCACACGGGCTCAATAGTTGTGGCCCACGGGCTCTAGAGCGAAGGCTCAGCAGTTGTGGCTCGCGGACTTAGTTGCTCTGCGGCATGTGGGATCTTCCCGGACCAGGGATTGAACCCATGTCCCCTCCATTGGCAGGCGGATTCTTAACCACTGCGCCGCCAGGGAAGCCCACATAGGAGTTTCTAATACCAAAACTTCAAAATTGCCTTGGACCTGGAAAAGCATTGTGCTAAAGCCATTATCCCTGTATATCTGGCTTTCAGAAATTCAACCAAGGAAAAACAGTTCCCATGAAATGCTTGTTTCCAAATCAGGAAACTCAAGTGCAAAATTGTATTATAAATATGTGCACAGAGAGGGGCTTCCCAGGTGGCACAGTGGTTAAGAATCTGCCTGCCAATGCAGGGGACACGGGTTCGATCCCTGATCCGGGAAGATTCCACATGCTGCAGAGCCACTAAGCCTGTGTGCCACAACTATGGAGCCTGCGCTCTAGAGCCCCTGGGCCACAACTACTGAAGCCCACACACCTAGAACCCGTGCTCCACAACAAGAGAAGCCACCACAATGAGAAGCCTATGCACCAAAACAAAGAGTAGCCCCTGCTCACCGCAACTAGAGAAAGCCCGTGCACACACAACAAGACCAAACACAGCCAAAAATAAATTAAATAAAATAAATTTTTTAAAACTCTTGAAAAAAAATGTACACAGAGAATCTTAAATGAAACAGTCTATGCAAGCCATGCATTGGGAATAAAGAATGTGTGTCAGAAATATCTGTGCTTAGCTAATGGTCTAGGTGTCCCAAGTGCCCTGACTCCAACCATCTACTCTGAAAAGAAGATCAGAGTCTGCACTGAAGTGAATCTGACCCCATCAGGAGACCAACAGTGGACCAACAGGGACAAGCTTCATAGCGGCCATTCATTGCACTCACAATGTCCCACCATGGCTCCAAGTTTCTGATGATGATCAAGATACATAAAATACTTCGAGAACAGCTGAAAAATTTATCCAGTCTACAATAGAAACGTCCCTAAAATGCTACACAGGAACAGAGAGCCTGATCTCGTTAGTGACAGAAGGATTCCACTTTGAGGACAAGGCGTCCTGCCAATGAAGTTATTTCAGGGAAATCTATTGTTGGTAAAAACAGAGAAGAGGAGCCTATGAACAAGAGGGAGTTACCTTTTTCTCAGAGTTGTTGAAGGATTAAATGAAATAATGCAGGTGGGAAAGGGCTCTATAAATTACCCGTATAAAGTTGAGATATGAACGCCTAGAGGGCAAGCCCCATATCCTAATTATCTGGTATCCCCAGAACTTGGCTAGTGCCTGGTACAGAGTAGACTTTCAATAAATGTCTGCAGAATGAATTCATTCCAATCTCTTTTGCTAAGGAATACAGATTTTTCCCCCCTAAGCAGTCTTTCTTAACTGTATATATCAATAAGAATAAGAACACACAGTTCAGTAGGAAAAAAAGAGCTAAGAATAAACAGATTTTTTTAATATGAGAAGACATTTAAGCACATGAAAAACTGCTCAAAATTACTTATAATAAAAAATGTAAAATAACGAGATTTTTAAAAAACTATCAGATTGGCAAAGATCTAAAAGTTTAAAAAGACTATGCTGGCGATTGTGTTGGGAAATAGCCTTTCTTAGGCATGTTGGTATGCATTAATACAGCCCCCTGGAAAGGGACTTTGGCACTGCCTACTCAAAATTTGAACTGGACATATTTTTTGGCAGAATTCCATTTTGAGGAATTCATCCTACAGATGAACTCTCACAGGTAACCCTAGAACTCTGTGGGGTACATAGTAAGCACTTTATCATTATTGTTAAATGTATTGGTACAAAGATATACATATCAAGATATTCTCTGAAGTACTATTACTAATAGCAAAAGACTGTGAAAATCCTAAATGTCGTTCAATGGGGGAACTGGTTAAAGAACACCGAGAGCATGTATATGGCACTCTAAATGTCGGTTTAAAAGATTGAGGCTGAGGGCTTCCCTGGTGGCACAGTGGTTGAGAGTCCGCCTGCCGATGCAGGGGACACGGGTTCGTGCCCTGGTCCGGGAGGATCCCACATGCCGCGGAGCGGCTGGGCCCGTGAGCCATGGCCGCTGAGCCTGCGAGTCCGGAGCCTGTGCTCCGCAACGGGAGAGGCCACAACAGTGAGAGGCCCGCGTACTGCAAAAAAAAAAAAAAAAAAAAAAAAAAATTGAGGCTGGGGACTTCCCTGGTGGCACAGTGGTTAAGACTCCAAGCTCCCAATGCAGGGGGCCTGGGTTCAATCCCTGGTCAGGGAACTAGATCCTGTATGCATGCCACAACTAAGAGTTTGCATGCCACAACTAAGGAGCTGGCAAGCCACAACTAAAGAAGCCGCCTGCCGCAACTAAGGACCCCATATGCTGCAACTAAGGAGCCCACTGGCCACAATTAAGACCCGACACAACCAAATAAATAAATAAGTAAAAGATTGAGGCTGATCTATGTGAAATGAGAGAAACTGGAACAGTGGACAGTACACACTTCTTTTTAAAAAAACAAAGTATAGGAACAGTGTAAATATCATTTATTTTAAAGAGCTATATCTACAAAAATGCATGTATAAGGCTGGTTACAGAGATTGTCTCTAGGGAAGGAACTGAAAGGATGGGAGTTAGTAGTGGGAAGGAAGACTTGCACTTTCTCAATACACTATTTTTTGTTTTGCTTTTAAACTTTTTATTTTTAAATAATTTTAAAGTGCAAAGATAGTAAACAGAGTTCCTGTATACCCTTCACCCAATCTCTCCTAACGTTAATATCTTATATACCCCTGGTTCATGCGTCAAAACTAAAAACAATTTTTTTGAGAATTATAATTTTTTAAATTATTTTATTTTATTTTTTTATTTTTAAAATTTTTATTGGAGTATAGTTGATTTACAATGTTGTGTTAGTTTCTACTGTACAGCAAAGTGAATCAGTTACACATGTACATATATCCTCTCTTTTTTTTTTTTATCCTCTCCTTTTAAGATTCTTTTCCCATATAAGCCATTACAGAGTATTGAGTAGAGTTCCCTGTGCTGTACAGTAGGTCTTTATTAGTTATCTCTTTTATGTATAATAGTGTGTATATGTCATTTCCAGTCTCCCAATTTATCCCTCCCCCCTTTCCCCTGGTAAACATAACTTTTTTGTTTGTTTGTTACATCTGTGACTCTATTTCTGTTTTGTAAATAAGTTCATTTGTACCATTTTTTAGATTCCATATAAGCGATATCATATGATATTTTTCTTTCTCTATGTGACTTACTTCACTCAGTATGACAGTCTCTAGGTCCATCCATGTTGCTGCAAATGGCATTATTTCATTCTTTTTTATGGCTGAGTAATATTCCATTGTATATATGTACCACATCTTTATCCATTCCTCTACTGATGGACATTTAGGTTGCTTCCATGTCCTGGCTATTGCAAATAATGCTGCAATGAATATTGGGGTGTGTGTATCTTTTCAAATTATGGTGTTCTCCAAAACTAAGAAATTAACTAAGCTAAACTATAGACTTTATTCAGATTTCCCCAGTTTTTCCACTGATATCCTTTTTCTGCTCCAGGATTCAATCCAGGATACCACATTGCATTTAGTATATATACCTTTGAGCTGTTCAAATTTACCATGAGCATGAATTACTTTTTTAAAACTAAGCATGTTTTTAAACAAAGAGTATGATCATAACATTGATATGCTATTGATGCTTTGAAGGCATATTGCTTCTTTAAATTAGAAGTAAATGTTTTAGAGGATAATAAAAACTCCTTTTCAGATAATCATTGTGAATCATCTGTCAACAGTTTTTTTTTTAAACAATCCATTTACTACTCTTTTTCCTGCTGTTATTAAATAAACGTTCGTTTATGGGTCTAATCCAGCCCAAAACACTACAGGTGCAAATCTCCCAAAGTATCAAGTGCAAACTCTCCTTTCTGTCCCTATACTCTTCCATCTTCACTCTGATTTTCTATTATGCAGGTACGTTTTTCTAAAAAAATTACATTCAATCACCAATTCACCAGAATACGAGGAAAAGCAAACGATATTGACTGATAGCACATGCAGCTCCCCAATTCCAATTTCTCAGTCCTCTGAAAAATATCACTCAAACCACTTTACATATTAACTTACATGACATTAAAATGAGCAAAAAGTATACTTTCCTTCAAAACTTTAAGATGATTAGCTTATAAATACAAAAACAATGAAAAACACAAATTACAGGTGTTAACAAACTGTTAACTGCTTTAGGTGTCTCCCACCACTCCGTAACATCCGTGGCCACCAAGTTAAATAAGATGCAAATCATGTGTTTTGGGCTTTTTGTTGGTTGGTTGGTTTGGTTTGGTTTTTCCTGTTTAAGCCTAAAGGCTCTCTTCAGCCTCCTATGTGTATACTTCAATGCGAAAAGAGTTTTGGAATTTTAAACTTTGTTTTCAACATTTTAAAATTAGGAGATCTCGTGGAAAACTCCAAATGTTCAGATTTTCTTAAAACACTGAAACATTTGTCAACACTGTAACCACGTTCCTGTATGGCAAAGTGAGCTAGCTGTATAGTGGCTTTCGATGGGACCTGTGTTTCTGCTTCACCATGGTCCCTAGCTGACCACCTTTACTCATTTCTTTACTTGCCTAGCCCCCGGAGTTACTGAGTTTGCAAATCCCTTTGAGCTCTGTACAAAGTAGATAAGTCTTGTTCATTACGTCACTAAGAGAAACGTGATCTAAAAGTCCTGTTTTCCTTCACAGGTCTCAAGATTACCAAAAGGACATTTATGAGGCCGGCAGTCCCTGCTGTACACAGGTACCTCTTTCGTTATCTTAAGACCTAAGAGCGATACTTGGTTCTTGGTGCTCCACAGTGCGATTCATGCTGCGTGTGTCCCTAAAAAGTGATACATTTGATGGAGAGATGGCTTGATTAGGGTGGCAGCAGTCGAGACAGTGAGAAGTAGACAGATTTGAACTGTATTTGATGGAATAAATTGTTTAGAAGTGCAGGTTCTTCCAAAACTGCAGGGGAGGCTGGGAAAGGAGTCTGACATTTTCAGCACTGCCAGGAAAAAGGAGGTGGGAGTGGGAAGGCTGTTGGGTAGACAACTCAGAGCTTACCGCGGATGATCAAGTCAAGATTGTAAAGGCACTGCTTCCCTTTGCTCTTACACATAGCAAGCCTTGCCTGGGAGATTTCTTCTACTTGAGGGTCAACTGTTCCAACTCACCTGAACTTTGGTCTGTTAACTTCCAATTGGTTTCAGGCCTCCCTCATCTGGAAGCACTGGGTAAGGAAAATACTGTTAATTAAAAATAATGCCCCACACATCTTCCATCAATGTCACCCTACTCTGACACCTTTTAAACCAAGGTGCCACCAAGAGGGGAACTTTTAAAATATAAGCCTTTTCTCTTTCCTTTTCTTCAGCAACGTGTCCAACAGATGGCGTTAATAGTCAGGAACAAAACACCTGGATAAGTCACAATTTATTGTTTTTTAAATTCTGAATAATTGGACTAAAGATTAGAAACCAGAATCAGTGTCAATATATAGGACTTCATAGTGAATTATAGTAAACTGTATATATACTATTTATCACCCAAATTCTGGGCTGATTTGATTAGCTTTCTCCCACATCCTGAGTGCTTTGGAAATTATATTTCATCAAAGGTATGAATTAACCCCTTTTACTGTTTTATTGCAAAATATTTTCCCACTCCTGCACCATAATAGTCTTCCTAATATTCCCAACCAACTCCAGAATTATCTTGAATCTTCAGCAGGTGCATGATTTCTAGTGATGAGATTTTACGCTTACCTGGACAGGTCTACCTCATGTTACATATGGAACCCTGAGAAAATACACCTATGAAAATAAAGAAATCTCCTGGGTAGAGCAAACTGGGCCACATACATGACCTCAGGCTCCCAGGGGACCCTCTGCTTCTGTGGGAGGGAGCAGCTAATTAAACATAAACAAGCTTAAAAAAAAAAAAACAACAACAAAAACACACCTCATCTCCCATGGGAACATTCTCAGGCGACTTACTGCCCTTTTTTGACCCCCCTCCTTGGCCACCGTTCTATTTACTAGCTGTGACTCCTTACGCTGAGACTTTATTTCTCACCCTCCCTGACCAAAGTGGCTCCTGATTAACTGGATATTACTGCCTAGGTGTGTCAGAGGGCTCCCAGGGATTTCACTCTGGGGTTCCTTCCCTAGAGAGAGGTCTGCAAACCAAGTGCATCAGAGTACAATTGTGTTGCATCTGAAATACAAGCTCTTTCCATTCTGCGATTATCAGGGCATAGGTTGTTTTTCAAAAATGAAAACATATACAACAATTACAAAGTTCTGAGAGTCAGCATAGTATACCGCTTAGGGCACAGGCTCTCCAGCCAGACCACCTGGGTTCAAATCCCAAATCACCAGTAAGTGCTCAATAAATGTTAGTTGTTATTTTACTTAAAATAAAAAACCCTTATTATGGTCTACAACCTACATGGTATGTTCCCTATCTCCCTAAACCTCACCTTGTTCTACTCTCCCCAGCTGTTCACAGCCTGACATGCCTCTTCAAGTTTCTCGAACATTACAGGTTTGTCTCAGGGTCTTCCCACTTGTATTCCTTCCAGTATGGGATGTTCTCCCAGACCTAACTGGCTTCTTCTCACCACTCAGGCTTTGTGTTTCATGTCAACCCTTCTCTGAATCTATCCAAAATAGCTTCCCCTCCCCACTCCAATACATCACATAGTTTTGTCTTTTATAGCACTTATCACTAACCTACTTGTTGACTTGTCTCCCCCTGTCCATTTAAATGTAAACTCCATAGCAATAGGAAATCTCTCTTTTTTTTTTTTTTTTCTGGCTGCACCTCGCAGCTTGTGGGATGTTAGTTCCCTGACCAGGGATTGAACCCGGGCCCCCAGCAGGGGAAGCGCAGAGTCCTAACCACTGGACCACCAGGGAATTCCCTCTTGTTCATCTTTCTTTATCCCAGAGCTTAGAATGGTAACTGGTACACTTGATGTTCAATGAAAAGGAAAAAAGTTATCTGGTTCAAATCCCATCTGATTGTAAAATGCTAGCTACAAGAGAAAAGAGAATTTCAAAGAATAAAAAGATCTGGGTCCTGTCATGGATACTTGTCATATTCTTAACAGCCTATCTTCTGAAAAATCGTTCCCTAATCTGAGAAAAATCCCAGGTCATGAGTTCAGCCTCCCTACTGTAGATGTCGGAACTCAAATTCCCAGCGGCTCTTGCAGCTAGGATGAAGGCATGTGACCAGGCTCTACTTACCAGACACACCCTCATAAGACTGACTCAGTAAAGAGTGGTGGAAAGAAACTCTGCTCTCTGGCCCCTAGGCTGTGGCTGAGGTGTTGCGCTTTCTGGAAGAGCATGGAGCCAAGTCAAGTGTTTGGCGAGGCTGTGCTGCCGGCTTCCTCTAGTACTAGATGGAACGGCACAGCACAGACAGAGTTCTCAGGTCAGTTCTGTGCATGGTCTTGGGCATCGTTCCTGGAAGTACAGTTTCGAGTCTTCCCCCAAATTCTCAAAAGCACCTCAGATCACTTTAAAGCTTTTTTTAAAAAATTTTTTTACATTTTATTTATTTTGGGCTATGTTGGGTCTTCGTTGCTGTGCATGGGCTTTCTCTAGTTGCAGTGAGCGGAGGCTACTCTTCGTTTGGCGCACGGGCTTCTCATTGCGGTGGCTTCTCTTGTTGCAGAGCATGGGCTCTAGGTGCGCGGGCTTCAGTAGTTGTGGCACGCAGGCTCAGTAGTTGTGGCTCGCGGGCTCTAGAACGCAGGCTCAGTAGTTGTGGCACACGGGCTTAGTTGCTCTGCAGCATGTGGGATCTTCCCGGGCCAGGGCTCAAACCCATGTCCCCTGCATTGGCAGGCGGATTCTTAACCACTGAGCCACCAGGGAAGCCCTCAGATCACTTTAATAAGCCCTTCTCTCAATCAGTCAGGGTCAACTTCTGTTGCCTGTCCCACTGACAACCAGGTTTGCAGGAACTAGCAAATCTGCCTAACTTTAGGACATCTGTCTTTACAGAATGAACTAGTTCCTCCTCTGTCCACCTGATTGTTTCCTGATATATATCAGAATTAGCTCACTTCCCAGGAGTAAGAAGTGTGACAGAGGCCAGCCATCTTTGTTCTCCTCTCCAGGTCTGTCAGTTATTTCCACCTCTCCTTGGGAGAAACAGTCATAAGAAACCTGCTTTGTCTTTATAACAAAGGCCTATCATACTTTAAGCATGCCTATTCCAAAATGAGCTATGTCTCACAATCAAAAAGTGATGTCTCATTTTGAATTTGATTATTAAACAATACCATCCTTTTATCATAAAACAAGAGTCTGTGTCAGAGGCTGCAAACTGGTGAGAAATTCTGACCTGCAGAGGGTTTTGTCTGGCCCACAACGCTTTTAATCTTTAAAAATTGTACTCAGAGGGCTTCCCCAGTGGCGCAGTGGTTGAGAGTCCACCTGCCAATGCAGGGGACGTGGGTTTGTGCCCTGGTCTGGGAAGATCCCGCATGCCGCGGAATGGCTGGGCCCGTGAGCCATGGCTGCTGAGCCTGCGCGTCCGGAGCCTGTGCTCCGCAACAGGAGAGGCCACAACAGTGAGAGGCCTGTGTACCGCAAAAAAAAAAAAAAAAAAAAAAAAAAAATTGTACTCAGCGATACAAACATTTTACATTTCCATCTGTGATTTCTGATGATTATAGCCTGCCACACAACAATCAGCTAGAGAATAGAGGCCCCCTTTTGGTATATCATGGATTGTTCAGTTTGCCTCTACTATATACTCACATACCAAATTTTTGCTTTTAATTTTGTTGCATAATACGTTGGAAGTTGGGCATACTACCTGACATTTCATGAAAAAGCTATTTAATAAGTACACAAACATAAAAACACCAACATTTTATACTGCTATAAAACACTGGAATAGATTAAATCAAAATAGAAAAGGTAAATTAAAGGGGAGAGGCGGGGAGCTGTTCAGTGGGTATAAAGTCTCAGTCATGCAGGATGGAGGCTTCTGGAATCTGGTGCCCAGCATGTGCACAGAGTTGACAATATTGTATTGTACATGTGGCGACTGTCAGGAGGGTGAATTTTATGTTATGTGGGGGGTATTTTTGCCACAATAAAAAAAAATGTAATTCACAACATTAACAGAAGAAAAAAAGCACATAAAAATGCAGAACTATACAGAATTTTATTTAATCTGATAGGAGGTATTTATCTACAGTAAAGCAGTAACAAGTAATATTGGTTAAATATTCAAAGTTCTTCACCTGAAACTGCAAAGGAGAGAAGAATGTTCATTATTTCACTTTAATTCAATATTGTATTTGGCATTCTGGCCATACAGTAAAGACAAAAATAAAAATAACAGGTTGGACAGGGACAAAAGGACAGGGGAGGGCAGAAGGCTGGGACTTGGGACTTGAAGATTCCAAAGCAAGCCAAACCACACAGTTTAGAAATTTCTGTATGTGTCCACATAAGGTGGACCCTGAAGTTAAGTCTAAGAAAACAACAGCAATTTATAAAAGAAACTGACATGCTGCAAAGGTGGTTTCTATCTTGCTAGACTGTAAATATCTTACTTGGCTATTAACTGAAAATATTTAATCGAATGACCACTTCCCAGCTAAGTTTCATTTTAATGTTTTAACAATTTACATTTTAAACACTGAATTCTCTAGGGCATGTTCCATCATTTGAATTAGAAATAACACGCAAAGAATGTCTTAGTAAACAATAAACTTATCTTAACTATATCATCCATGATCAATTCAGTAACTATATTACACCTTTCCAAGCAATAAAATGGACAACTTTAAAGAGCTTTTTAATTGGGAGATTTAAAAAAAAAAAGGCAGGACACGCAAATGACCTGCAGTTCAAAACACAAAGTCCTGTCATTTACATTCTATCCCACCTGTTCAACACACCATCCAAGTGCTGCAAACACAAGACAGTTCAGAGGAACAGTGTTATAACCCCTTAATTGCTACATCACCCAATAAGTTACAATTAAAAAGCTCCTTATAAAAAGAAGTCCACCTATCCGCAGATATTGGAGAATCCCAGGCTGTTCCGTACATTACTGAAAAAAATGCAAATACATTCATAAAGGCAAAAAAACTTTAGGTAACATGACAACACACATCTTTCGCTGGTCAGACTCTACCGGCCATCTCAGTATTGCGGAAACGTTCCATCGATTTTGGCAGCCCAGGCCATGAGGCCTCCCACAACATCCCGAACTGTTAAAGAGTCTAAGTCTGTCCAGGACTGCAGGATCTTCACGGCTTTCTGGGAGTCATTGCCCAGTTTGCAGATCACATAAATGGGGAGAGATACCCCTTCCTGTGTGCCCTGCTTCCCTTCCCGGATTGCTTCTCCCAAGAGTTTCAGGCTCTCCGCATTCCTCCGTTCCAAAAGTTTCAAAGGGATGTGTAGGGAGTGAGGCAACCGACACAGGTCCACCTCCACTGGAGGCCTGACGTCCAGCAACACGTGGGGTGACCCGGAATCCAGAAGTCGCTTATAGTCGACGACAGAAATTCGCTCCTCTGGGCTCAGTAACTGTAGGGAGCGGCACTTATCGGTGGCCGAGGAGCCACAGAAGCTTTCGTAGTCCTGCAGATCAGTCACAGTGGGCCGCTCCCCGCAAGCTGCACAGTCGGGCCTGCGCCTCCGCAGCCGAATACAGCGGAAATGACCTCCGAGGGCATCAAAGAGCAATAGGCTGCCACTGTAAGAGGGGCCCAGACCTGCAGCGATCTTCAACACTTCCAGCGCCTGCAGGCAGCCCAGGACCCCGGTAACCACACCAAGCACCCCGCCATCCGCGCAACTGGTCACCGTCTCCGCCGGAGGTGGTTGCGGAAACACGCAGCGATAGCAAGGCCCACCGCCGTAGTGGTAGACTGTGAGTTGGCCCTCGAAGCGCAGGGCGCTGGCCGACACGAGGGGCCGGCCGGTTAGCACACAGGCGTCGTTAACCAGGTAGCGAGTGGGCACGTTGTCGGAGCAATCAGCCACCACGTCATAGCGGCCAACCAGGTCTAGCGCCGTGGCTGGCGTAAGCGCCTGGGCGTAGGGCACGCACTCCACCGCCGAATTGAGACGGCGCAGTGTAGCGGCAGCCGAAAAGACCTTGGCCTGGCCGGCCAGTGCCTCGCCGTGCAGCACCTGACGGGCCAGGTTGCTCACTTCTACTACGTCGTAGTCCACAAGGCCCAGGCGGCCGACGCCGGCCGCTGCCAGGTACTGCGCCAGTGGGCAGCCGAGCCCCCCGCAGCCCACGACCAGCACGGACGCGGTCGCCAGGCGCAGCTGTCCCTGCACGCCCAGCTCAGGCAGCACGAGCTGCCGGCTGTAGCGCAGAATCTCATCTCGGGACAGGGCGGCCTTCGGCGGCAGGGGAGACACCGGAACCAACCGCTCTGACTCCTGCTCGGCCAGAAGAGCCGCCGCCAGCCTCCGCTTCAGGGAACTCAGCTCCTCCTCACGCTGGGCAACTTCAGCCTGCAAAGTGAGCACCTCCTCCCTGGCCGCCATGGCAGCCTCTTTGGGAGGTTGTCAAAGGCATTTCCGTTTCCGGCTTTCCCTCCTCTTGAGACTGGAATAAACTAAACAACTCTATGGAGCTTGGGGAAAGGTGATTAACAGATATGTATTTTTCTGAAGCAACCGTCAGATTCAACTTGAAAGAGTCACAAGTCCTGACTGTTTCCAATGGAACTACGCAGAGAGCCTTAGGAGGACTAGAACTCGCCACCCGGACCATCCCCCTCCTCCCGGCTTTGGTACGTTCCGACGCGTCCTCTTCCCGCGCCGCGTTGACGTCATTCCGCTTCCGGCGCCTGGTGCAGCTCTGCCATGGCCTCCGGGGAAGCGAGTGGACCGTCTACTAGGTCTCCGCGGGAGTCAGAGCCGCGCACCCCGCGACAAGACAAGTATTCGGTGCTTTTGCCCACCTACAACGAGCGCGAGAACCTACCGCTCATTGTGTGGCTGCTGGTGAAGAGCTTCTCCGAGAGGTAGCGCGCCCGGCCGCCCTCCTAGAGGAGTGAGATGAGCTGGCTTTCCCGGCCTGGGTGTCGGCAGTTGGCTGCGAGAGGCGGCCCCCTGCCTGGCTTCTCTTCTGTCTCCCGCTGGAAGCCTTGGGGAGGAAGCCACCCTACGAGGAAGGAGGCGGATACTTCCCGGGTTCTCTCTATGTCTCGGGTTCTTATCTCTGCCCTCGGGTTTTGTGACACACTCCTTTATTATACACTGCCTTATACCTCACCCCGCTTTTTTCTTAGAAGGGCTGGCCCCCCTTTTACTTGTTTGCTTTTATTGTTTTATTTTATATTTGGCATGCGCCCGCAGCATGTGGGATCTTAGTTCCCGGACCAGGGATCGAACCCACGTTCCCTGCGTTGGGAGCTCAGAATCTTAACCACCGGACCGCCAGGGAAGTCCCTAGCCACCCTTTTAATTACTGCGAGGCCGAAAGCCTGACCTCACTCCTCCCTCTATCTAGGTGGTTAGGATCTGCGGCAGGAGCCAGGACTCTCAGTGAGGCCGCTCACTCCCGCCCGGGTGCTGAGGGCTTATGTAAGCATGAGGTTTGGGCTCTGTGGGTTAGGGACCTGCTGCTGGGCTGGACATCCTTTCTGGAGAGGGCAGAAGGGCAGATTCGCTGGTGGATGTTTGATGTGATTGTTAGAAACAGAGATTTTGGAGTTGAATTTGAAAGAGTTATACAGTTTTTTTTAAACTTCAAAAAATCGTGGTATCAGTACGAAGTAACTTGTTTTACGGTTGCACCAATGGGATCATGTGTAAATCTTTGAAGATCTTTCCATATCAGCACATACAAACTTCGCAAATTATTGTGAAAATTGGGTAATATCATATGGCTGTGTTATAATTTTTCTAACCGGGTCATATCAGTGAACACGGATTATTTCCAGAGTTTTTCTGTTTTTCTCTTTTGACTTTAACTTTACAAATGAGAATAGGGACTTTGTGCACAACGTATTTAACAGCATTGAGAAAAGTGCTTGACATGTAAGAAGTGCTCCTTACACATTCTTACTTTTACTAGTATAACGTGGATAAAGTCTTTGTGGTGTAATTGCTGAGTCGACAGAGATGTGCTTAGATTGATACTTAATGATAAATTGCTCTCAAAAAAGATAGTACCGGCTTAGGACTCTCCAACATTCATCAGAGAGGGCCTGTTGCCCCACCAACCAGCCAGTTTTATTAAACCTACATTGTTGGAAATGTTAATTGGTGAAAGATACTGCTGTTTTGATTATAATTCTTTGAATGAAATAACTATCCTCACATTCACGGCTTTTCGAAGTTTTTTTATCCGTAGCTTTTAACCCTTTTTTCTTTAAGTTATATTTTGATTTCTCAAGCTCTTTCCAGATGAGAGAAATTGTCATGTAGCTGATCTTGTTGAAGCTTGTCTTCTGATTATACAATATTTTTTGCTCTATTCTTTAATTTTTTTATGTAGTGCAGTTTATCTTTCAGTAGTTTCTGGGTGGATTTTTTTTAATCAAAATGAAGTTTATTGACGGAAACATCTATTTTCTTTTCAGATGGCAGTCAGGTAATCTAAAGTGTGCTCAGCTTGTTTCCTTTAACTACCTCACCCTCAGGTGGTGTGGGTGCTTTGAAGTGGAGAGGGCAGTAATTTTGCTTATGAATGACTCCATTTGTTTATGAAGTATATCTCTTTCAGAACAACAACTAGAATTAACATTTTAACTTTTTTTTTAAGTGTTTATTGAATGTGTTACAATATTGCTTCTGTTTCATGTTTTGGTTTTTTTGTCCACGAGGCATGTGGGATCCTAGCTCCCTGACCAGGAATGGAACCTGCACCCCCTGCACTGGAAGGCAAAGTCCTAACCAGTGGACCACCAGGGAAGTCCAACATCTTAACTTTTTTTGGCTTTACGAGCCAAATTTAATGCACTGTTGGAAACTGAAGTCATCTTATGTACTCTTAGAAGTTAGGATGTGTTTTGCTTTCTTCCAAGTTTGCTGGGGCCGACTTTTTAAAGCTTTTAACAATAGAATGTGTTTTCTGGTTGATTTCCTCGCATTTGTTTCTTCAAGCAGGACCAGAGGAAGCAGAATGTTGGGTTTCGGGGGTTTGTCTGTATCTCCTTTTCTTTCCTCTTAAGTTTCCCAATAAAGTTAACAAAAAGAATGTTTTCTTTAAAGGGAGGTGGGGAGAGATATCATGGTGATCACAGGTACATCCAAGTATTGTGCTGGCTTGTTTTTAGAATAAAAACTGTCACATGAAGTTAATGGGAACAACGAAAAGATGTTAATTTTGAAGCACTGACATCTTTTGTCATTCTATGCTCTTTTGGTTTTTGGGGGGTGTTGGGTTTTTTTGTTTGTTTGTTTGTTTTGATAGTGTGGGATAATGGGTATAACTGTTTGAAATAGTGATGTAAAAGACTGTCACCATTCTCAAGTGGATATTTTAAGGGTGAAATTAAATTAGATTTATCTATTCATGGATTAAATTAAAAAGAATAATCACCCAGAGCTACTCAGCTGACTTGATATCTTTAAATATATTTTTGAAATATTTTATGTAACTAAGACTTGATATTAAAGTTCCACAATTCCATTTCCCAAGTAGGTATAAAATTTTATATGATATCCTATCGTATATAATATATATGATCACTATAATCTTTTTAACGAAAGAGTATGTTTTCTGTGAGAATTTTAACATATCAGGACTGTATAGCATTTTCCAGCAACGTACGTAGTTGGGAGGTGACATAGTAAATATTTGACATTTATGTCATTTGATAATTAAAGTTTTCCTTGGTGCTTAACATGGCAATAAATTTCCACTTATACTGGGGAGGAATTAGTGATTTTAAAATCATTTTTTCATTTGAGACTACTGTCTCCAAGCAGTAGTTTAAATTTAAAAAATTTTAATTTTTTTTTATTTTAGTGGCTTCAACTATGAAATTATAATCATAGATGATGGAAGCCCAGATGGAACAAGGGATGTTGCTGAACAGTTGGAGAAGATCTATGGGTCAGACAAAATTGTAAGTCATTTTTCTATCATATCAGTTATGTTTATATTGGGGAAAGATGATGGATGAACAGTGCTTAAATTCAGTCTGTCTAGAAACTGAAAAAGTTAAAGAGCAACTTACACACTTGGGGTTTAGATGCATTTTCATTGTGCTTGAGATTTTACATGTCTTTGATATGTTGAGTCAGTGGTAGGTTTACAGCAAGATAGTGAGCCTTTGGATGAACTCTGTTTTTATGTCTGACTCTGCAGATCAGTTTCCTTGAAGGGCAGAATTAAAGCATGATACTGAAATGAGAAGGAATATTGGTAGAGCTAGGTTGCAGTTAGTAATGTGTCTTGTTCTTTAGCACTCCCTTTCTCTAGGTATTCTCATACTGTCAGTAGAGAATCCTGCCTACAGCTAGCTTGTAGCTGGGAAAGGTGACTGATTGTTTTCATGTGAAACATGATTTTTCAGGGAACTTGGCATTTTTATTTTTATCTGTAGAACAGTCTTGTGGAAGTATTTGGATTGACTTTCTGAGTCTTAAACTTTAGATATTCCCACTGTGCCTTAAAGCCTGTTGTTCTTCTACAGGAGTAACTTAGGCAGATGTAGAGTTCATTTTGTAATAGCTTTGTAATTTTTATTTTTGATCAGTATTTTGGCTTTATAAACGTTGGAGCATACTTGTGAGATCACTTCAGCTAATTCTTGGGCCAAAAGCATACATTAAATCCAGGTTTAATTAGAAAACACATTCTAGGCTTTGGGTATTTTGTAATTTGTATAGACCAGAATTTCTCAATCTCAGCACTACTGACCTTGGGACCTGATAGGTCTCTGCTGTGAGGGACTGTCGTGTATGTTGTAGGATGTTAGGATCATCCCTGGACTCTACCCACGAGATGCAGCAGCAGCCCCCCTCCTCAGTGTGGCAACCAAAAATACCTCTGGATAACATCGAGTGTCCCTCCCTTTGTGGGCAAAATTGTCCCTCTTCCCAACAGAGAACGATTGGTATAGGAATAAAGAAGTCTCTTGGAATAGCCAGGACCTGGAAGCAACCTAAATGTCAATCAACAGAGGAATGGATAAAGAAGATGTGGTACATATATATACAATGGACTATTACTCAGCCATAAAAAGGAACGAAGAAGTCTCTTGGAGAACCTTTATTGATATTTGCATTTCAAGAAATGGCAATTAAGCATCATAAAGAGTAGGCTTGGGCTTCCCTGGTGGCGCAGTGGTTGAGAATCTGCCTGCCAATGCAGGGGACACAGGTTCGAGCCCTCCTCTGGGAAGATCCCACATGCCGCGGAGCAACTAGGCCCATGAGCCACAATTACTGAGACTGCTCGTCTGGAGCCTGTGCTCCGCAACAAGAGAGGCCGCGATAGTGAGAGGCCCATGCACCGCGATGAAGAGTGGCCCCCACTTGCTGCAACTAGAGAAAGCCCTCGCACAGAAACGAAGACCCAACATAGCCATAAATACATACATACATACATACGTAAATAAAATTAAAAAAAAAAAGAATAGGCTCTGGGTCCAGATATTCTTGATTAGTCCCAATACTGAAATAATTTCTATGCAGTTGGAGGAGATCTTAGTTGGTGAGAAGCATTTAAAGAAATGTGTTACTCTTATATACACGGTAAATCTATCCTGTACTAGAGGTTCTTTCCATCTCACAGACGAGCAATTCACAGAACTAGCACACCTCAGTCCTCTCTGAATGTCTCCAGATGTACAAGTGTACAGAGGAGGTAAAAACTGAGATTTTCATCCTTCTAGCAGTGACTTCCGATAATGCTAGGTTCATATTTTTGGCCAACAGTTCCTCAGTTTTTAGTAAGTTCTGGGCCAGGGCTACTGATTCACATAATGTGTAGAATACTTTCATTATGCACTTCCATTTAATCTGGGAACATCAACCTAACAGTGTTTTGAATACTTTTGTCAAAGAACCTCAGCCTTGAGGTGTGATTGATTGATCTTAAGGAATGCCTGATGAATTGATCTCAAATTCTAAAACAACATGGTCTTCAAAGGGTTCCACTTTTCCCATCAATCCAACAAAATTTAAAATAATGAGGAAAAAATAGCATTTACTATCATGATTTCCGTGTGGTACCAGGGAAATTCCCTATTCATTCATTATTTTATCACTTTTAGGTCATTTAAACTAGAATATTACGTGTGTGCGCGTGCGCACGCACCAATAACAAGCTATGCCAGGGAGGGCACTTGCTTGCTTTTTAGGTGACATATATATATTTAGTTGGGGGAAAAATTAGGAACCACCTTACAATACCTCAGATAAAATATTCACAGATGCTTTGTTAGCCTTTCAAACTGGCTGAAATGAATATTTTAGAAAAAAAGCTAAGGAAAAAAAAATTTAACTCTTGAGGTGAGGAAACAGACTAGAGGTTAAGTGACTTTCCAAGGGTACATAGGTAATTAATAAATGGCAGGAGTGGGACCATAGAAGAATTGGAGGCACATATTCTGAACTGTTAACAGTGATCACAGGGCAGGGAGATATGAGATTTGGTGGGCTTCTATTATGTTTGATGTACATGGCTTGTTTCATCCCCCAACTTGAGATCAGATAGACTCATCTATATTTTGTCATTATTTATAGTTTAGTATTTTTAAAAATTGTTTTGATAATGAAGTGTAACACACATTCATTACTTTCTAAATGTCAAGCATAACTATAGGATTGAGAGATTTGACTACTTAAAAATATTTGGTTCATCCCCAAATACCAACATATTTTCTCTGACAAAGAGATCAGTATCCTAATCAAATGTACAGAAATAAATATTCATAAAAACAAGAACTACAGGGCTTCCCTGGTGGTGCAGTGGTTGAGAGTCCGCCTGCCGATGCAAAAAAAAAAAAGAACTACAGATGGTCAAAAGTGAAAAAAATATGAGCCTCACTGATAAGAATTGCAAAATAGAGTACGATTAGCCTTTTCTTAGCTGCAGATTTATTTTTATTCTTTCTCCCAACCCGTTTTCGAGAGTACAGTAGAACAGATCCACTCAAATGGTGTTGATCCTAGTGGAAATTGATATCGTTTTCTGAAGTATCACCAAGATTTTCTACGATAAAGATTTTTACAAAGTAAGTTTTTTTGTCAAACAAATCATAGTGTTGTATGGTATTTTCTAAGCAGTTGTGGTAAGCATTCTTCAGGGTATGTGCCCTGTACCCTTACACACACTTCCTGTGAATTCACAGCTTCTTCTGATGACGGCTGAGTGAGGTGAGCTCTGTGTGCCCATTACTGCCCTGGGGTCACACAGCAAATTAGCAGGGGGGTTCCATAGTCATCTACTAAGCCATCCTGCCTCGTGTAAGAAAAAGCAATCATACTGATGTGAGGAGGGAAAAAAAGGAGAGGGGTGGAATTAGCAGTCTGAAAGTAAAGCACAGGAGATGAAACAATTTGAACTTTTTATTACATAAGAAGTAAACAAGTATATTCTTTTTTTTTTTTTTTTTTTTTTTTTTTTGTGGTACGTGGGCCTCTCACTGTTGTGGCCTCTCCCGTTGCGGAGCACAGGCTCTGGACGCACAGGCTCAGCGGCCATGGCTCACGGGCCCAGCCGCTCTGTGGCATGTGGGATCCTCCCGGACTGGGGCACAAACCCGCGTCCCCCACATCGGCAGGCGGACCCTCAACCACTGCGCCACCAGGGAAGCCCAACAAGTATATTCTTGTCAAATGTAAATATTACCAGTAAAACTGAATTGGCCTCTGATGAGCATTTCTTGATCTGCATCCCAGTCCCTTCTCCAGGGGGAGATCCTGGTCCACATTTTGGTATATGTTACCCCAGATCTTTTTGTGCACATGTGTGTGTGTCTACATCTATAGAACCAGGTAATGTGGTTTTATATGTGTGTTTTTGTTTTTGAACAGAAATGCAGTCTTCCTGTATCATTCTGTTACTCTTTTGTTTTTGTTTTTTTTTTTACGGTATGTGGGCCTCTCACTGTTGTGGCCTCTCCCGTTGCGGAGCACAGGCTCTGGACGCGCAGACTCAGCGGCCATGGCTCACGGGCCTAGCTGCTCCGCGGCATGTGGGATCTTCCCGGACCGGGGCACGAACCCGTGTCACCTGCATCGGCAGGCGGACTCTCAACCACTGCGCCACCAGGGAAGCCCTCTGTTACTCTTTAATTATACCTTGGTCGTCTTTTGTCACCAGATTACCTCATTCTTTTAACTGCTCCATGGTACCCTATCTATGTAACGTGGTTTGTATTTTATATAAACTTTTGAACGTTCTGAAAATTATAAATAACAAAATTATCCTTTGTTTGAAAAAAAGATTTTTAGCTAAAACACACGGTTATAGAAAATCTAAGATGAACTTTAAAGGATTTGCTTTTTCAGGGCAAATACCAGATGAGGTCAGTATTTTGTCAGTAACAGTCAAGCACAAAATCAAATAAAACCTGACATGTCTGGTTTGATTTTGTTCAGTGAATAGTAATTATTATAGATGATTGATTGAATGTCTAGTTCTCCTCTATATAAAAACTCATGGGGTAGGAATGTATTTTATCATCTTTGTTCCTCCCCTAGACCTATAGCAGCTTGCGTGTAGTTTTTTAAAAAAAGAGAAAATCTATCCTGTTTAAATTAAACTGGAAATACTTTGGAGATTGCAGTCTGAGGCAACCTGCTTACCCACTGGCAAGTGCCGGGGGGCGGGGGAGGGAGGAGGATAAGAAATGCTCAGTAGTTAGTCTGCTTGAGCCCCCTACCTCAGAAACTTAGCACTAAAACCTTGGCATTCTACTTTTCCAGAAATTTAGAGAAAAAGGGAAATAACAACTAAGTCAGTGTTTATATATGAAGCAAGAAGTGTAGAAAGACTAATTGACAAACTGTAAGGAGAAAGAATTTAATCTTAGGAATATAACCTGAAATCATGTCATTGGACCAATAGAGAATAAGATGAGGTCATCCAAGCATAGAGTCAAGATAAGTGGATGGAGTATCAACATTTAAAATCACAAAGGGAATTGAGAAAACAAGCATGGCTATCAAATATTCCAAAAAGGTATAGAATAAGTGAGTTAAATACTCAGTTTTCCTAGGAAGGAATCAATAGATATTGCTTAAAATGATAAATCAAGTAATAGACATAAAAAAATGTTTTTTTGGTGGATAGCTCTGGGGTGCGGCAGGGGGCGGAGTTTAAGATTTGGTCTGTGGGGTTTGGGTGAAAGAATGTTACTTTTCCTTGAAAGCTATTAAATTATTTGATTTGTTACTAAATGCTTTTTTTACTTTGGCAAAAAATGTTAAGCATATTCTGCTTTAAGGTCTAATAAATGCAGCTGTATTTCTGTTAAAATGAGTGAGCACTTATTAAAAAAGAGTTTTTATTAGTCAGATTTTCGATTATTTGTGTTAAAATGCCATTTCTTATTCTTACAGCTTCTAAGACCACGGGAGCAAAAGTTGGGACTAGGTAAGTAGAACCTCTCACCCCTCATGCCTGCTCCTTGCCTTGGTAAGATTATCCAGTGTGTATTTCCCCAGTTTGGAACAGGGCCAAAATACAGTCACCTCCTGTGATGGTTTTTAATGATCTTAATGATATTCAGATGGTTTAACTTGAATTGCCTGTATGAGGCAAAGCCCACTTAGGAAAACAGAAACCACTGTAATTCTTTCAATATAGGGAATTTAATACAGAGAATCTGGTTACACAGGTGAAGGAATTGCTGAGAAGCCAAATGGAACAGTGGGGCTACTCAGAGATTAGTAGCAGCTGGAGCTCACTACCGCTCCTGGGCTGGAGCAACAATGGAGGAGATGGTGTTTTTAGAGCGGGGAACCCGGGCTGCCCAGAGGAGCTAGAATGGTGGAGTCAGGGATGCTTGGCAGAAGTGGCAGCCATGGATGGAATCTGGTCCATGCTGGGAGGCAGAGTAAAGGGGAGGACACTTGGACTTTTCCCCTTCTCCTTGAGATCTTCCTTCTTCCTGTGCCTCCCAAAGCTGCTTGGAAACCAGTTGACAAGAAAACAAATATAGTACCCTGCAAAGAACAGAGAAGGGATCTAAGGGCAAACATTTAGACCAGCACACTGCCTTAGCTGTAAGTCTTTTGAACAGTTCTTGAAGTTACAAGTTTTTAAAAGGTGTTTATTTTTTTAAAAGGAAGCTTTTCCAGCTTTAAAATGTAAGGGGTTATAGAAAAGCTCAGATGAGGTCAGTCATTCTAAGATGAAAATCTTGAATGCCTTTATTTCTATTGTTGGTCACAGCTGCTTTATGTTGAAAAGTGGTATAATTTTACTGAAAAATTGGGGGAGCATGGAGGAAGCACAGTTCTTGAAAATTGAGTATCTGCTGTCCTGAAGACCCTCAGTTTCATGGCATGATCAAATGTTCTGAATATCTGAATCCAGAAGGTTCTTTGGGATTGAAATAATTTTGAAACTGCCATGAAAGCCACCAAGAATTACTAACCCGTCAGTGGAAATCCAAAAAGCTGTGGGTAGTCATGTTTTTTAAAAATTAATTAATTAATCTGGTTGGCTCTTAGTTGCAGCAGGTGGGCTCCTTAGTTGTGGCTCACCAGCTCCTTAGTTGCGGTTTGCAGGCTCCTTCGTTGCGGCATGCGTGTGGTATCTAGTTCCCTGACCAGGAATCGTACCTGGGCCCCATGTGTTGGGAGCGTGGAGTCTTAACCACTGTGCCACCAGGGAAGTCCCTGGATAATCACTTCTTAACAAAAGAAGTCAGAAGAGTTCTGCCTTTCTAATAAGATACTGTAGTGATTTGGGGCTAGAGAATGCAGGAATTCCCACATCCTGTTCCTGACCAGTCACCCTTACCTGCCAAGTCCCCGAGAAATATTTAAGCATGAGGGTGGCTAAGTAATTGCTAGTTGCACCTTTGGCCCCAGATACAGGGCTCTAGTGTACCAGGCTTCCAGTGTAGAATACACTCACTGCGTAGCTTTTGTGGGAGAGGGGTGATAGGCTGAGCAGAAGCAGAGAGACTGGTTAGGTAGGGATCCACGCATCAGAAGATGGTGCCCGGGACTAAAGTGAAATTGGAGACGAAAGAATGAAATTGAGAGTTTTGTTTTTTTTAAGGGCTTCAAATGCTTGGCCCTTTTATTTATTTATTTATTTATTTTTGGTTGTGTTGGGTCTTCATTTCTGTGCGAGGGCTTTCTCTAGTTGTGGCAAGCGGGGGCCACTCTTCATCGCGGTGCGCGGGCCTTTCACTATCGCGGCCTCTCTTGTTGCGGAGCACAGGCTCCAGACACACAGTCTCAGTAGTTGTGGCTCACGGGCTTAGTTGCTCCGCGGCATGTGGGATCTTCCCAGACCAGGGCTCGAACCCGTGTCCCCTGCATTAGCAGGCAGATTCTCAACCACTGCGCCACCAGGGAAGCCCGAGAGATGTTTTTGATGGAGAATAACAAATAGGATGTTAGAGGACTAATGTATGCTTTTCAGAGGTGCTTAGCAATTTCTTCCCTGTTCAGATATATACCTGAGCATTTCTGGTGATTTCCTTTAATGGATATAAATATTTTCATTTTTAGGAACTGCATATATTCATGGGGTGAAACATGCCACAGGAAACTACGTAGTCATCATGGATGCTGATCTCTCACACCATGTGAGTGGTATATTTCTTTAGAGGCTATTTATGATAGTCTTAGCCTGTTTTACTGACCTACTCTTTATTCTTTCTAAATTTCAGCCAAAATTTATTCCTGAATTCATTAGGTAGGTATTTCTAATATTTGAAAGAATTATTCAAATCATTTACCTTATATTGATTTTGTACTTATTTTCATTTTTCATTCATTAAAAATACTCATGCTATTTTAAGTTTGCTATCAAAAATGAAACCAAGGTATAGCTTTGAGACATGTAAATATTTAGTTATGTGACTAAATGATATCTTTTAGGAGCCCTGAGAGGAGTAATCAACAGATAATTCCTTTGTTACCTAATTCTTACAGACTACAGAAAAATATGAAAAGCAGCTTCCCTGTTAAATGGAATTAAGCCCTGCATCGTAAGAGTAGAACACTATGAATACCTGGGGTTTATTCCAGGAATGCCAAAATCAGGAATCGGTCAAAAAAATTCATTTATCACATTAACAAAGAAAGCAGCATGACTGGGGACTTCCCTGGTGGTCCAGTGGCTAAGGCTCCACACTCCCAATACAGGGGGCCCAGGTTGGATCCCTGGTCAGGGAACTAGATCCCACATGCATGCTGCAACTTAGCGTTTGCATGCCACAACTAAGGAGCCTGCTGGCCGCAACTAAGGAGCCTGTGTGCTGCAACTAGGACCTGGCACAGCCAAATAAATAAATAAATATTTTTTAAAAAGAAAAGAAAAGAAGCGTGATTAAGTCTATAGATGGTAAAGCGTATTTGGTAAAATTCACTAGCCATTGCTAATTAAAATTTTAATGTAGAAATAGAAGGAAACCATACTGAAGGAAAACATACTGAAGACAACCTGGTCCTAACACAAAGGTCTTACTTTTTGTTTTTGTTTTTGGTTTTTTTTGGCCACACTGCGTGGCTTGCAGGATCTTAGTTTCCCGACCAGGGTTTTAGTCCAGGCCTTCAGCAGAGTCCTAAGCACTGGACCACCAAGGAATTTCCCCACAAAGGTCTTATTAAATGGTAAAATGTTGAGTCATTTCCAATAAACTCATCAATGATTATAGGCGTACCACCTATCATTAAACATGGAGATTTTAAGTAATGTTGTAACATAAGAGTTTAGTATATATTGGTAAAGGATACAAAATTACATTTATTTGCAGGTAATGTAACTATATTTTTAGAAAACCCAAGAGACCATGACACCTCTCAGAATAAGAATTTGGAAGCTGTTCTGAATGTAAGCTAAATACACAAAAACAGAATCAGATCAGGTCACTCACCTATTTAGAACACTTCCAGGAGTTCCTGTGAACACATGGGGAAAAATCCACACTCCTTTACTTGCCCCTCAAACCACTCGTGATGTGGCCCCTGCCTTGCATTCTGAACTCATCTTATGCCCCTCCCCCTTGCCTGAAGTGCTCTTTCACTGCTCCTTAATGGCCAACTACTCCTTGTTTGATCTCTGCATAAAAGTCACCTCAGAAATACCTTCTCTGCTTAGATCACCAATACACAAAAGCTCCTTTGACCTGATAAGGCAGTAGAACCAGTGGAGTAGAAAATGGGTGAAAGATACAAGCAGGCCATGTGTAGAAGAAGTCCAAATGGCTAATAAACCTAAGAGAAGATATTCACCCTGGGATGTAGTCAAGGAAATGCAATTAAAATAACCGTGTGTTACTATTAGTTTTTCAAAATTAAAGACATATAGAACAATACATCCAGCACCAATAAGATGATAGAAGATGAACATGGATATTGCTGGAGGAAGTATGAGTTACTACAGCCTTTTTGGAAAGTAATTTCTGGTGATATCTGTTAGAATTAAAAATACTCATAAGCTTCGCTTTAGCAATTCTGTTGAAAGCTCAACAGCTTTTTCTAATTGCCAGCTAATTTATTTTTTTCTGCAGGAAGCAAAAGGAGGGTAATTTTGACATTGTCTCTGGAACTCGCTACAAAGGAAATGGAGGTGTATATGGCTGGGATTTGAAAAGGAAAATAATCAGGTATATATGTATGTGCTCATGATTTCTCTATTTTTTTTTTAGTGTAACTACTAGAAATACGTTTTTAACAGGTATTTGGATTAAATTACCATGCTGCCTTGGAGTTTGTGGGATCAGATTGTAACTTCCAGAAAGTATTCCCAGATAGCTTCTTACCCACAGTTTTTCCTGTGTTACAGTATTGTATTTTGGATGGTTTTCACTTGGGAAAAATTTGCATAAACCTTTGAACCTTTCGTAGAAATGGTCTAATTCAGCACAGTTTGTTCTGCTGGACCTTCAGCTTTGATTTAAGTGAACTATTCATCTATATTTTTGGACTAAATATGTAATTTTTTCCATATATATTTTTCAATAATTTAAGACACTTCATGATTTCAGCTTTTACTAAGCAGCATAAAGTAGTGAGGCTTTGGAGGCAGACCTGGGTTAAAGTCCTGATTGTGTCTTTTAATTACTTGTGTCCCCTTGCATATTTTACCTTTTCTAGGCTTACTTTCCTCATGATAAGATGGAAATAAAACAAACTGTTTCAGTTTTCTATTACAGTGTAACAAACCATCCCAAAACTGAGTGACTTACAGCAACAATTTATTGTTTCTCACAATTCTGTGGTTTGGCTACTGGTTCCTCTGCTGACTTCACCTGGGCTCACTCATGCAGTTTCCTTCAGCTGGAGGCTCCAAGATGGCCTTATTCATATGTTTGGCAGTTGGTACTGGTTGTTGGCTGGGCCATCTCAGTTCTCCTGCATGTGGCTGCTTACCTGGGAAGCTAGATCAGCTTCTTTACATGGCATCCTAAGGGCAGCACCCAAAAGTACCAAGGCTGCAGCTGCAAGGACTCTTGAGTCCTAAGCTCTGGGGCTAACACCAAATTAATTTTTGGTCAAAGCAAGCCCATAATCAAGGGGTGGGGAAATAGAATCCACCTCTTGATGGGAAGACCCACAAAGAATATTTGACCATATTTAATCTATGGCACCTAGGTTGTTGGGAAGATGTGTTTCTATCTCTAAAGGATCTATATAGCTTATTGCTTTTTGTGTAACAACATAACTTTATATAAATTCTTACTGATAGTATTTTTTATCACCCACTTCATTCCTATTGAAGGTTCTGTTAGGTTAATGTCACTTTTGCCTCTTAACTGTTAAACCTTGGGCAAGTATTTCAAACATGTAAGAGCCTCAGTCTTCAGTGAAATGAAGGGGTCGGATGACTCAGTGGTTTTCAATCCTCCTGAGCACTGAAGTCATGTAGGGGGAAAATTATACACAACTGCTCCCTGTTTGTCCTCCCTTTCTTGTGCACACACATACTGCAGACCATTTGAGTGGATCTCCAGAGGTGGTGCAAGAGCATCAGTATTTTTCACAGGCTCCCAGATGATTCTGTTGTGCAGCCAAGGTTGAGAGCAACAAATCAGTGATCTCTCAGGCCTCTCTGAATTGTTCATTAAAGCTACTATTTAAAATCAGGGAGTTCCAGTCAGAGACAATTTACAGCGTTTAGTTGGATCATTTAGTTGTATTGAGTTGTATCTGTCATTAGTTGTTAATGTCTGCACTGACTTTATAGTATAAACTCCTGAGAAAGAGTCTGTATCACTTGCTCAAGGTCTCATTTGTATGGTCCAGAACCAGAATTGAACCCAAGTCTGTCTGACTCTTGCTGCATTTTAATTAAAAGACCCCAATTTTAAAATGCATTATCTTAAATAGATGTACAAATATATACATACAGACACGCACACATACACATAAATACATATACACTCACATTCCTTTGATTACACCCATTTTGGTGGGTAAACCATGTCCTGGAATTTTTTTGTAGCTATTTGAAGGAAAATGTTTCTGTTAGCCATTATGCCAACTATATCCCTAACCATGTTATTTATATGAAATAGACACTCCTGGGACTTCCCTGTCAGTCTAGTGGTCAAGACTCCGCACTTCCAATGCAGGGGGCTTGGGTTTAATCCCTGGTCTGGGAACTAAGATCCCACGTGCTGTGGGGCACGAGGGGGTCGGGGGAGGAAGGGAGGGAGGGGAAGGAGAAGACGGAAGGAAGGGGGGAAGGAGAAGGAAGGAAGAAAGAAAGAAACACTCCTAAGGATTCCCTTGATGGTTACCCTGGCTTTGCAGAGAAACTGTTTTCTCCAGGCTGCTTCCCCTGCTGCCCTCCACACCCCCGCCAAAAAAAAAAAAACACCTTTTTTCTGAATCTGAACACTCTAAAATAATCTGAGCCCACTAAAATATAGCTGCAGTACCAAAGTCATTTTTTCCAAGTGTACTTCACATCTTTTTGAAATGTTAATAATAGCTATTAGTCAGTAATAGATTATAGTTGATTGATACCTAGTTGTGTTTGAAGCACAGATCCTAAAGTCATTGTTATGGACTGAATGTTTCTGCTAGAATTCATGTGTTAAAGTACCTTATGCAGGGAATGTTGGTATTTGGAAGTGGGGTTTTGAGGAGGTAATTAGGTTTAGATGAGGTCCTGAGTGTGGGGCACTTTTGGTGGGATTAGTGCCCTTTCAAGAAGAAACCAAGAAAGCTTGGCCTTTCTCCTCCTACCCCCACCCTCAGCCCCTCTGCCCCCCTCCACTTGAGCACACAGCAAGAAGGTACCATGTGTAGGCTAGGAACAGGATCCTCACCAGGAACCAAGTCTACAGCACCTTGATCTTGCACTTTTCAGCCTCCAGAACTGTGAGAATTGAATATCTGTTGTTTAAGCCACCCAGTCTACGGTATTTTGTTATAGAAGCCCAAGCAGACTAAGAAAGTCTCAGAATGGAACTTTTGGTCAATTTCCGGAGATTGCCAAAAACCAAAACCTTCTCCCACCTGCACACCTTTTTAAAAAAATTTTTTAAAAAGCCATTTTAATGCAAACTGACCTATTACCCAGTTGGAAACTGCCATCACTTGGTGATCTGAATCTGAAAAAGAAACTCCAGATCCCTGATAGATCACATTTGCTGTCTTGACAGATGTTTGTAATTCTAAATCATGACTGTTGGCAAATATGCGAGTTGAGTTAAAAAATCTATTACCATTCTCACCTAGAGTTTGGAAGAATGAGTGTTTTATGGTCACCTCTACATGTCACATTCCAAGAATAAAAATCCCTATTTTCTGAAAAATGAGAACTACCAGATCTCCTTTCACTGATTTCTGTTTGTTCCATAGAATTAACATTTTTGTGAAATAGTGTTGCATTTATGAAGTCAGTGTAGCATTTTTAGCACTCTACACTTGGGTGTATTTCTTTTGTTTAGAAATTGTACTTTATAAAGAAAATCTTTTATTTGGCAGCCGTGGGGCCAATTTTATAACTCAGATCTTGCTGAGACCAGGAGCGTCTGATTTAACAGGAAGTTTCAGGTACAGTGAAAACCTGTGATTGTGTGTATTCTACTATTTACAATTTCTTGCCTAAATTTCTTGCTTTATAATGACTTAAAGAAATACTTTTCGTTTCTATCCCATTTTTGTTCTGGAACGCTAAAAAAGACAGACTGAAGTTGGTTAGAAGCTGCTAATGAAGCGTAAGCATCTTAAGGGAAAATATTGTACTTTTTAAAGAGTATGGATGACAGGTTCGTGTGCTTGTTAACAGTAGTATCGCTGCTCAGCCCTTGAGGGGCCTGAGGTGACCATGGACTGCTCATTCAGGATATTACTGAGATGGGCTTCAAAAACAGTGCCTCTTCCAGTAATTTTCTGCAGCTTATAGCATTGTCCACAGAAAAGTTTAAAATCTTTAATATTTATATAGAGCTTTTTCAGTTTCCTTATTCTCCATGTTTTTTATTAAAAAAAAATTCTTGTTTAAATGGAGCGAAGCCTCCTGCTAGGTCCTTGGGGGTTTTTTATTTTTGTTTGTTTCTGAGGGTGTGTGTATTATCTCTGAAACTATAAAATTTCTGTTCATCTGCTTTAAGGCTGAGACCCATGCATTGGTTAATACTTTCTATTACTTGGCATTTGCTTCTATCCATTAAATAATGTTGATTCTTCCATACTTCATTAGAACACACAAACACAAATTTAGGAGCTGGTTGTTGAAGGTTAACTAGTACCACTAGTGCAGCTGCAAGTCTGTTGGATAGCAGTTCAGAGATAGTAAGACAGAGTCAAAAGTGAAGAGAGGAGCCATCGCAAATTAGAGGTCAGATAATGAAAATGAAACCTCTCTAGAATTAAAAAGTAAATTATTTTGAAAGCACAATTTGGTGTATAAAAGATAGATAGGGACCCCATAAATACATCTCTTCAGTTCTACACTTTGAGGCAAATGAATAATGTGTTATAAAGATCTCTGATTTCCAGAGGAAAAAAAAAGATTGTAATTAAAAAAAAAAAAGATATTGTGGTGGAGGAGGCAGGGGTGGCAATGAAGAGAAATAAATCTTACAAAGTGACTCTTATGGGAATAAAGTGACTCTTACAGGGAAAGAATTCGTAGCCTAATCCTAGTTTTAAAGGTACTGCTGAAACGTTATTCCATTATCCCACCATCATAGTTCTTCCCATAATCCCAGACCTCCCTCCCCTACTTAACATCATTTGACATATATCTTTAGTTTCTACTGCTAAAATCCCAAAACATGAAAAGGTGCCTGAAACACAGTAGGTTCCTCAATAAACATTTGTTATTGAATGAATATTACTACCATCAGAATCTCCTTTCTTCACATTTATTCCAGACTTACTCTTTTGAGTTCTGATGGAGACTGTGTGGGTAAAGGAGTACATACCACTAATCCCCCTCAGGTTCCTCTAAGGACTGTGCTTTAGCCTGATAGCCACCTAAAAGCTTGAAAAACCAAAAGGTGGGGTAACCTGAAAGGAAGCCTGAGAAAATATGTGAGTTCCAGCCAGGTATAAAGCCCTCTGGCATTATAGATCCAGGTGGCTTTAACTACCAAGAGAACGAAGTTACTGCCTCACCTAGCTTTCTCAGAAACAAAAACAGCAAGAAGAAAGAGGTAGAAATTGCTGCCTTTCTACTCACTGAGGCTCAGGGTTTTTTTTGTTTTTTAACCTCAGTGACTCTGAAAATAGGGAGCTCCTGAAGAACGTGACTGAGTTCACCCATAGGACTTCCCAGCTCCTGTCTTTCTTTGTAAATCTGATGAGCTCTGCCTTTGGCCTGCAGTCCATCTAAAGTTAGGGTGTGCATTCGCCCAGTTTAAGTGTCTAACTGCGACCTCAGTTGCTGATATCTGATTCCCACCAGGATTGCCTCATCCTGTGATCCCTACTTCCTGTCTTAACCTAGCTTAACCAAGCTCATCCTAGAGGGACTTAGTTTATCTCAGGAATTTATTCAGATCTCAGGAAATAGGAACTTCATAGACATTTATGAGGAAATGTCTGTTAACTACTTATTTCTTGTTACCTAGTTTATATTGTTGCTTCATCATCTGTCAACTCTTGTTCCAGTATTTGAAACCGTTTCTCCCCTTTCAGCTTTACAAATAAATTAAGAAAATAAAAACTACAAACGATGGGGGCGTTCTGCTCCACATGATTCACTTTATCACCATATTTTTATAATTTCTGATAGTGTGATAGGAAGATAATTCTCTAAAGATACTAAGAATTCATTTTCAAAATCGTCCCAAATTATTTACCAAATATTTTTATGGCCTTTCCAGCTCAGGACAAATGTATCATAATCATCAACTGTGAGAACTTTTCTATATACAAATGGCTGGTGAAAGTTTAAGGTTTTATAAATACCAGTGAACTTTTTGTAAGGTCAGGATACATGTAGGCATGTATATTTATCCAGGTGTTCATATACATTTTAATTTCTTACAGGTTATACCGAAAAGAAGTTTTACAGAAATTAATAGAAAAATGTGTTTCTAAAGGCTACGTCTTCCAGATGGAGATGATTGTTCGGGCGAGACAGCTGAATTATACTGTTGGCGAGGTATGGTAAATAGTGTTATACTCCTCATAAAGAAACAATAGGGTTATACTCTTTATCATAAAAAGGTTAATTTTCATAAACTACTAAAAAAATGTGGAAGGCTTCCAGGTGTCCATGCAAAAGGGTGAAAATTCACATTTCTTTAAAATTAATATATTTGACTTACCAAGATTTAAAGCATAACAGAAGGCAGCATTCCCTTTTAAATAAATAAAAGTTACCGGTATCTTCTTTCTCCTTTCCCTTTCTTCTGACCACTCAGCATTATGGGATGAGTCTGCTGCTTTTCCCCTTGTCTCAGCCATCAGCCACCCTACTTAAAAATGAGTGATGAATCCCTTTTGCCCGTTGCCTATGAGTAAATGAAAAGGGCAAGAATTGGGGGAGCAGAGGGGATTTGTAATATTTCCAGCCGGCTAGTAAGTTCTTAGGGAACACTCTCCTTGTTTAACAATAATATTCTTATTCAGAGCAAGAAAATAGCTAACTAGAATGTTACTACTGTTGTGGAAGTTATAAGATTGTTAACTTAGTGCTAAAACAGTGACAGCTAAATTTGATGGACTACTGAAAAAAATTAGGTGAAAGGCCATTTTACTTCGGGCATATAATTTTTCTTGGAAGCTTGAGTAAACCAACTTAATATTCAGGATCAATGCTTTTCAAAACACTTGTAGCTTTGGCTGGATGACCTATTTTTAGATAGTAAAATGCATGTTTAATTTTGAAGACTTGGAGGTGCACACAGTTGCTGTAAGAATCCCATAATTCGGATTTACCTTGAAGGACTTGCTATCAGCAGACTAATCTTGTTTCTGTTGTATGAGTAATTGTATGCCTGCTATGCTTCCTTTCTAATATTTTTGAAGACTCACTTAACATATATTTTTTTAACTAGGTTCCAATATCATTTGTGGATCGTGTTTATGGTGAATCCAAGTTGGGAGGAAATGAAATAGTCTCTTTCTTGAAAGGACTATTGACCCTCTTTGCTACTACATAAAAGAAAGTTATTCATTTATACTTAATCATGTTCATTTCAATTTAAACATAAAAGAAGCCTGGTTGCTGATTTTTATAAAATGTACTCTTAGAACATAAATCATAAGGTAAGGTAAATTTCATGCAAATCTTTTTTCCTGAGAAACTCCATTTTATATGTCAAATTAGAAAAATGAGCAGCGTTCTCAATTTTCGTTTACATTTTGCTGTACTAAGACCTATAAATAAATGTATATGAAATTTTTGCATAAAAATCCTTCATTAGCGTATGCAAATGCAGGATTTCTTACATGGGGAAGATTTTGAAATATTCTTTATAAAAACTGTATTCAGGGGCTTCCCTGGTGGCGCAGTGGTTGAGAGTCCGCCTGTCGATGCTAGGGGACACGGGTTCGTGCCCTGGTCCGGGAAGATCCCACGTGCCGCGGAGCGGCTAGGCCCATGAGCCATGGCTGCTGAGCCTGCGTGTCCGGAGCCTGTGCTCTGCAACGGGAGAGGCCACAACAGTGAGAGGCCCGCATACCGCAAAAAAAACCAACCAAACAAACAAAAACTGTATTCATAGCTCTGGATTCATACCTAATACATGTCAGAAGTAAGAGGAGTGCTAATTATATTCATGAAATACACATATGATACATGGCTGTTTCTATATGAACTAAAAAAGAAATACACACCTCTGGCCCCCCCCACCTTTTTTTTTTTTTTTTTTTTTTGGCTGTGCTGTGCAGCTTGTGGGATCCTAGTTCCCCAACTAGGGTTGAACCGGGGCCCCCGGCAGTAAAAGCGCCGAGTCCTAACCACCGGACCACCAGGGAATTCGCAGCTGTAGTAATTTTTAAACAACTATGTTTTTTTCCTCAAAATATTTTTCATGTTATTTCAGGACCCTTAGCAAAGCATACATCTTTAGTAACGTGACTAAATCCCCTGTAGCTCTTCTGTTGAGAAAACTGTTCTGCCAGTTGAAATGTTCAGTAAAGCCCTCAGAAATATTCTATTTACCCACCTTAAGTGGGTATTGCAAAAAAGATTAATTTCCAAGTATAGCATAGCTTTTAGATCACGCAGTGTCTTTTAAAATTTTGAGTAAGGCATACTTTGAGCAAATAAGCTTAAGATCAAATTGACTTTCCTTAGCAAGTAAAAGGAAGGGGCGTCTCTAAGTCATTTAATAAGCAGATTCAGTGAACAGTATTCCTACTACTGCATTTTCCTGGCTTAATTTGGCTGCTGAAGAAACTTCAAGTCTGATTTTTCCATTTGCATTTCTAACAGATCCTACCAGAAATGAATACCAGAGTATAAAACCTTTGGTGTCGTTTTGAACATTACCAATTCTCATAGTTGAATCCATAGGACACATTCCAATAAGGGCCTCTACTGTTTCCCTTTTATGCAGAGCTGAACAGCTGGCCCACCATGGACCCCTCTTCCTTGGGGAAGTGACTTCTCTCATCACTACTAACAACTAGAAAATTTATTACCACTGATGTAAAATAATTTTTTTTGAGTGTTTAGATTCTTTCTCGTCTGAGCCCAAAGTTAAATTTTCATTGTCAACTCTGTGGAGCAGAGATTAAATAACCACCTCAGAGAGCCCACTATAAAATACTGTCTTCTCAGACCTCACTAGGGTAGGTACCTTTTGCCTTTGTTTAGTCTTTTGGTTCTTATTCCCACAATCATTACAACACTATCATTATTTACAGTAAATTATTTGAGCAGTGAAAACGTTCACCATTTGGAAGTTATTTAGAAAAGAATCTGGACTATTTAGATAGATTTTTGTAGTAAATCTGGTGACTTAAACACTGTAAAATCTTTTTAAACATTTACATGTGAATCCAGCATCCCTTTTTACTTTGTAAATGGGGCCAAGGATGAAATCCAGATGTTCTCCCTTTGTATTGGTATTATCTCTGTATGAAATCTAAGTATATCTAAGGAAAACTAAATTTAAAATTATTTTGCTTATTTCATATTAGTTCTTGCCTGTCTTCTGCAACATGGAATTAGCTTCTTCATCTTTGTTTCTCTAAATTGAATGTTTTGGGTCCCCTCCTCCTTTTTACAACTTTTTTCAGCTGTTTTCCCTTGAAATACTGATTTGGCTTTTAAAGATATAGTTTATCACAATTTCAGAAATTAACGGAATACTGTGTTGGATGAAACAGCTTGTTAAACCTGCTAACTGAAGCCTTAGACATTGAGCTATATGTAACCACAATTTGTTCTGTTTTCAGTAAAGTCAGATTCTTTGTGGATGTTACGTATGGTTTGAAACTATTTTAACATGAAATTTAGAGAAACAGCAAAAGATAAGTGTAAGATGTACAGAGCACATCTTAACAGGTTTGGTTAATCCTTCACAATTGACATTTATTACTTTTAAGTATGTCTAGCCAGTGATAGACACTCATATGCACTCAACTATAAAAGGTGGATTCAAGAATGTTGAGAACACAATGTGTTGGTTGGGGTTGACCTAAATTTACAAAGGCCCACGTTGTGTCCTATGCTGTGCAAATTGTGGGAGCACTAAAAGGCTTGGGACTACAGTCTGGTTTTTAAGGATCTTGTGGAGGCCCACTGGCAACATCATTTCACATCCTTGGGCTTCACCAGCCCAGTGGCCTCAAACGCTAGGGATCCCACTTGTTTTCTTCAGGCCAAAGAGAAGAGTCCATCACTGATTCGGAAGAATGTCCAGTCCCAGGGCAACAGCCGGCCTTCTGTAAAACGCAGGCCTGGCCACTGAATAGCGCACCTCACCCGCAAGGGGTCAAGCATCCATGGGGTTGGGTCTCATCTCAAGTGGGTGTGTGAAGCACGAGGCCCTCACACCTCATTTAAAGCAGGAGGTGTCGGGCATGACCGGCCAGGTGTGTCTGCCCTTCCGGCTGCTGCCCAGCCCGAGAGCGCGGGCTTCCCAGCACGTGGAGCCGCGGGGCTGCGCGCACGCCCCCTCCCACCAGATGTAGTCCAGGCCCAGCTGGGCCCGCGCAAGGATCCCCAGCGCGGCCACCTGACTGAGTGCAGCGCGTGCTGCGGCCCTCTGCTTGTGCCTCCGCCGCCGGCGCTGTGGCCAGAGGAAGGCGCCCGCCGTGCACACGGGCCATGGAGGCGCACTGCGGCCATTATCCGCGGCGCCTCCTAGTGGGTCAATGGCAAATCCTCTTGGTTCTCGCGAGAGCTCCCCCTCAGTGGGGATTATATAATGTCCCTTAGGTGGGGGTGGAGGTGCTGATGCCACCCTCCCTCAGAAAAAGTTAGGAGCAAACACAGGTGGGAGTAAGAGTTGTCTATTGGGGGGAAGGGTACTGTCCCCCACTGCCCCCCTTAGTTAGCTGGACAATGAGTCCTCTTATGCTAATGAGATACTTACGTCACTTCCGCTCTTTCTCGGCCGCCATTTTGGCTAGGGCAGGTTCGGGGACTCGCTCCGAGGCGCTTGTATTGTCTGCTGAGGGGAGACGCGGGATCAGCCCCCCCTCCCCCGCCCGTTGCTGCCGCCGCCTCCGCCGGCCCGGTCTCCCCTCCGCCGCCCGCCGGGATCCATGAACTGAACTCCCGCCCCCCCGGCCGCCGCCATCTTGTGCCCCCTCCCCCTCCCGCGGGCAGCGCTAAGGGGGATTTTGGCGTCTCCTCAGACACAGCTCCCTCTCTCGGTCCCCGCTGCTGAGGAGTGAGAGGAGCGCGGCCGTCGCCGCCCGCCTGCCCGCGCCGGTGAAGCCGCCTCTCCCACACCCTCCGTCTCCTCCCTCCGCCCCTCCTTTGTCTGCACCGCTCGACGACGCTGCCGCCGCCGCCCGCGCGGGGACTGGAGGGAGCCGCTCGCGCCGCCGCCGCCGCCCGCCGCTCTGCTGCGCCCGCCGCGCCCCCCGGCAGCAGCCGCGGCCGCGGCGCGAGCCGGACCCCGCCGAGGCCGCCGAGCCGGAGCGCGACGAGGCCCCGGGCGCGCCCTCGCCGCCGCCAGCGCCGTGCCGCCGCCATCCGCCCGCCGCCGCCCGGCCCCCGAGCACGCCGGCCCCGCGCGCGCCTCGAGGCCGAGTCAAGGTAAGCCCGGCGACCGCCGCGCGCGGACCCACGGCCGGCCCCGCGGGCGCATTATTGTTGAAACCGCCAGCCCTCCGGCCGCACATGCTCCTTTGCATACTCCGGTGCTGACGGAGCGCCCGCCCCGGCGCGGACCGCTACCCGGGCTCTTGCTCCGCGGTCCGGGCGCCTCCTCCTGCAGCCCGACCCCCCTTCCCCGCCCCGTGAGCCCGCGGAGGCCAGCAGCCGCCCTGGCCGCCGGAGCTTTTGCGGCTAGTGGCATCTCTCTCCACCCCGCCCCCAGCAAGAATCGAGCTTCTTCCATCCCTGGAACTACTCCCGCCCCCCGCCCAAAATGAGCCCCCCACGCACACCCCCAATCCCTGGGACGAGCCTTCTGCCAGGTCTACCCACCTTTAGTCGGGGGAGGGGGGGAATAGATTGGGGGGCGGGGAGCATGCATGGCACGGAGTGAAAGTCTTTGCCTCCCCTGTGCAATCCTTCCTCCCCAACAAGCCAGCTCCCCTCCTATCCTGACCACGGAGTCCTCCACCACCCCCTTTTCTCAATCGCAGCTGCCTGGTCAGCACGACCTCTTGCGAGCATTCTGAGCCCCAACTTTGCAGTAAGATGGTAAAAAATGGAAATCCAGAAAGCTGCGAAAGATTTTTTTCTTTTTTCTTTTTGTGTGTGTGTGTGCAATGAATGGGGAGTAGTTCTTTGAGCACCCTTTTATTCACCTCTTCTTTCCTCTGGGCTGCCTGCCTGCCTTCCCCTCCCCCCAAACCTGGATGCCTGTCTGCTGGAAAAGGCGCGATTGCTTCTCTTCCTCTTCTGCCCAAGACCAGGCGCTAAGGTCTAATAGTCTTTTCAGCCACACACATACCCACACTGAGTCTTCTTGATGTTCTTGCCTCCCCAATTCCTCTGGACAGTTCTTGCCATAACCCCATTTCTCAGACAAAGGCTTAGGAGGGAAAAGAACCAAACTGTTTCCTGTGTTTGCCATTTTGATGCTGTCCATCCCCACACACCCAATCTCTTTCCCTGATGCTTCTTGTGCCAGTGTCTTGAACCTTCAGAATGGGGAAAAAACAAAAACAAAAGAACTCCTGGGTAGCTTGATACAGTTTCCTTATAAATCCGCATTGTTGCTTCTGGTTTATGGCCTTGAAGAAAATACCAGCCCCCACCCAAAATGCACCGCAGCCAAGTCGGCTAAAGGCGATGAGTGTTGGAGTCAGTAGGGGGCGCATTCCCTGCACTGGGTAAGGCTGCAGAGGGGGGAAGGGCCCCAGAGCTAGAACAGGATGTGCTTCACAGCGCCTTCTACAGACCATGGGAAAATGGACCCAGCAAGACACACTCACACACTCTTAGTTGGTGAGCTGACAGCAACATGGTGAAGGATCAAGTGAGTCAAGAGCAGTGATTTTATTTCTTTTAAAGAATTTACCCTGCGTTTTAGAAGTTCTCTCTTTTTACTTTTTCAAAACTGTTGACCCTTAGACAACCCACATTTGTTCTTGAGGAATCATCTTGGCACATCCTTGGTACACAGAAAGCCCCTTCTCTGGAATTCTTCCACCTTAAGCTTTGAATGTGTCACCATATCTTCCCAAGGTCAGATGGTAAAGGGAAAAGTTTAAAACCTCAGAGTAACAGGTTTGGGGGAATTGCTGATTACTTCCCTTCTTCATGGCCCCAACCTTTTCAGCTCTTTGAGAGTTGAAAATCCTTGAGGGATGTTAGATTTTAGTGGGGTAGCAATTTTCATGAGTATGTAGATGGGTGTCATGATTTGCAAAGTCTTGTTGGTAAACATCAAGCCCATGTTGAGTTCTTCATTGTCAGACTCAACAAAGTTGATTGTAAAGTTTTCTTTCTTTCCAACTTTGGACTTGCGGTTGCTGTTCATTATCTCAGTAGCCAACCGCCTTTGCAAAAGTGTTGACACCAGTCTTCTGTGAGCACCCACTTTCATAGGGTGTGTTGATTTCTATAGATTTTACTCCTCTTGTTATTTCCATAGGTGTGAGATGCACAATGCGAAACCTAGGCCCCAGCTTTTGCACCATGATGCACAGGGTTGTACTTTTTGTACTGAACTGATAGGTGGCCTAGTGGTTATGCCCTGTACTACCATTTTGAGGATCTGGACTCCGTTCCTGCCTTGCTCTTTGGACCACATTGTCAATTCACACCGGTGGGTATATTCATTTTGGAGGGTGGGAACTGCAGCAACAGGGAAGCCAGAGACTTCTTCCTCCTTGGTCACCACCAAAGCCAGCACTTCCAAAATTTCAGCCTAGCCACATTCCTCAAGGAACGGGTTAGAGCTGGTTGCAGATGTGGGTTCTGAACAGAGAAATGACTTGTGCCTTGTTTAAGAGAAAATTTTGAAGTTGCTAATATTGTTTTAATCGTTTGCATTCTGCACTCTTGTGTATAAAATATGTTAAGTATTCAATTACTGCTGTTTTGATGACCCAATCTCAAGAGTTGCTAAGCATTTAGAAACCTTAAAGATTCTCTGATCAGAACAGGCCTTTCCATGAACAGGTACTTGCTACCAAAGATGGATAGTGGTTGTTGATACTTAAGGGTACTTTTAAGACTTTGTTGCAGGTATTTTATAAAGATACACCAAGATAAATTTATGGGAAAATGAACTGGTGTATTCTTTGATATATAACCAGTTGGTCCTTAGGGGAGAATTTGCATTGGACATTTGCTACCAAGTAACATTTTGGTGAGTGAAAAGGAGGCAGCTTGGTTCAGGTATTCCACTAGAGACTTAACTAATTGCTTTTACAATTTGTTTAGTAATCAGAAGAATCAGATATACAATTTAAAGGGTATTGTAATCTTTAAATGCTTTAGTATTAAGTAGATATAATTTTGACTTGAATTTGTGTTTGATATAGAATTATACGACTTTTTAAATGAGTAATATGAATAGCATTTCTTTGAGGGTGTGTTGGAGGTGAAGTTTGTGAAGGTGCTTTCGTTTGATTTAGCAAATTATACGTAAGATATAATGTTAACCGATGTCCTTAGTGGTAATAGCCATTTTCCCCCTACGGGAAAACTTACTGTGAGCTCTTAAAAAGCATATATTCTGCACTTTCAAATGTTCCCTGATTTTGGCATTCCCTCTCTCCCCCACCAAAAAAAAAGAAAAGAAAAAAGGTCGAACAATTGGACTTGAAGGCTGGAATTTAGGTAAACTGTGAGGGTTCATTAAAAAGCCTCAATTAACTAGAGGGTGGGGAATGGGTATTCTATTTAATTGAACTTTAAGTAGAAGTTCCTTCTTTGTCTTGGCCCTTGTTGAAAATTTCCTAACACTGCCTTATTAGAGGCTGCTATACTTCGAACTAACTAAATCTTTGCTTTTTGGCTCTTATAGTCTCTGTGTAGGAAATAGAGGAGATTGGGCTATGAATCTCTAAAGATCCTTGTTCCTGTTTATTCTGAAAGTCATTGATTTTAAACATATCCACTGTGAATTTGTTTTGCTTAAATTTCTCTTTTTTTCCTTAAACCAGAGTGCAGGAAAAGTTCTAATACTATTTATATTAAAAATAAAACGCCACCATGTTGAACAGACTAAGTGTCAAGTAAGTTCTTGATTATTGTTATTTTGATGACCCAGTCTCAAGAGTTGCTAAGCTTCTAAAAACCTTGAACATTCTCTGATCAGAACAAACCTTTCCATGAACATGTACTTGCTCCCAAATAATCAGTAGGCTTTTATCAAGTAAAAATGAATTTTTATTTTTATTATTAACATACATGCCTACATTTATTATTTATATTTGATTGCTGAAAGCATAATTATATTAGGTACATTATATATTAAAGTAACTGCTTATAAATTTTGGAAAATGTTAAAAATAATTTTTAGAATTGTGAAATGTTAAATATTTAGCAATCTGGTGGTTAATATGTTTAAGGTGATGTACACGTTTTGTGACTTCACATTTAATTGTGAAAATTTCAGTTTAACAAGGAACATAGAGCTATTTTGTTATAAAGGAGCAAGTAGGGATCCCTACCTTAGGGGAAAAAAAGAAAAACTTCAGAATTTAAGTAGTATTTTTTCTTTTGAGAACCATGCATAAATAACAAATTGCATAAGTTGTAGTAGACCTTGATTTTGTTAATGGCTGGGTGGGTGTATACATAAAATACAGTTCACATTTTTAGTGTTGAAATGACATTAAATACAAATAAAAGGTGCAAATATTGGCGATAATGTTTGGAAACAATACATTTGTGCAGAGAAAAAATCAAATGTCGGAGTTTTTGTTACTCTGTTTAAATCTTAGATAAACTTTTTAAAAATGATGTGAAACTACAAAAGTTTTTTTGAAATTCTTATTAAAACCTAATTTGTAGTTTACATCAAGGTGCCCAGTCCTGTTGTGTAATGAGCTACTTGTTCAACCTAGACTTCCAAAGGACTTTCACTTTTAAAGAATGTCATAAAGTCTGTTATGTCTTCCAGAAGGTAAAATATTTTCCACAAGAGTGTAACTTTCGTCTACTTGCCTAAGAGGCATGAACATTAAGAAAAATGTTGCTCACCTATGTAAATAATTTTAGTTAGATTCACAGAGCTTGATGTGTTATTAGCATCACATGAACTTACAAAAGTTTTTCCTCCCCTAGTTTTGTGAGAACTTGTGGTATTAAGTCTGGAGCAAATGCCATGTTTGGCTGATGTGCATATACATTTTATGTTGTTAGTTTGGAAACTTGGCATTTGAAACTGGTATGAACCAAAGCCCCACACTAATTAACTGAATTGGTATCTTGAATGTAGAGGCTGTTTCTTGTTTACATGTTGGCACTTTCCACCTTGATCGTTGAGACACTTTATAAGAACAGCCACCCATGTTTTGCCCAGCATGAGTGGCCACAGTTCCATGTGACTGCATTTTTGTTGTTGTTGTTTGTTTGCCTGATCTTGTCCATTAGAAAGTGAGGAGAAGGATGATTGTGCTCCCTCAGCCTCTTACGGTCTTAGTACCCCTTATACCTTTGTTTTGGTCATGACCTACCTTTGATATCTGCCAGTTTCGAGGTCGGCTTAAATGAGAATCCACATTCTGCCTCCCTGGAAAGAGAAGGCTCTCTACATATTAATAGGCCTCTTAGATTGGGATATATATATATCAACTTGATTATATGGGGATATGCGTGTATATATAGGAAGTCAAGGATAAAATGTGAGCCAACTATGTAAAGTGAGTTTTGATTTAGGGGTGCACATTTTTGTTCTAATACGTGTAAAATGCAAAATTCTTTTCACTGTTTCCGTGCTTGGTTCTCTCATCTCCATGTATGTGTTCCTGTCCTTTGCCTTTGGGACTTCTTTGAGATGCACTCACAGTCCTCTTTGGTTTTATTGATCCCTAGCTTAGTTCCAGGACAGCAGCGAGAGAAATCCTGATATCTCAAGAATTTTAGCAGTGTTCCAGAAATAAAGGTTTGGAAATTAAGAGAAGAGCATAAAAGACTTTGAATAGAATTACCAAGGGAAGCCTTCCCTGAACATATGCCACAGTTTAAGATTGAGTTATCATTCAGAAACATGCACGTGATCTGTAAGAGACTCCTGCATTGACCATCTCTTAGAATTAAAAATAAATCCCTCCACATCCTAATTTGTTTTCCAGTAAGGGTATAGATTTGTACTTGAGTCACTTAGCTTTGGGTTGTTTGTGTTTGTTACTTCTCATATGACTTGGTTGATGTCTTTAATAAGGATGAACTATAAGTGTACAGGCCCCCTTGCTGGCCTTTATGGTATTATAATATTAATAATACTGGTGTCATTTTTCTAAGCACTTCATAAACCATTCTCAGTTCTCTCAGGACTGATTTCACAAGTAGGGAAATCAAGGCACTACCGTGTGCAGTGATGAAGTGAGCCATGGAATATGTCTGGGCTGGTTCCCAGGTCTGTGTTTGGAGCACAGGCTTTTATAGGGCCCCTGTGAGCTGTTTGGCTAATGAAGACCCACATGAGTGCTTCATAACTTCTTAGTGATGTTTTGTGCTTGGATGTTAGCTAACAGCCAAGGATCCCAAGTGGGCTCCGCAGTTATAGCAGTTAGCTTCACTAGCTTCTTTACCAGTGAATTGTGCTGGTGGTAGTTAGTTGAAGTAGCAACTGTATAAGGTTTGAAGTTGCCTGTATAAGGATCTAAAAAGAAAGTTTGTTTATGGTCCATTGCTTTTCCCAGTGTTTTGGTTTAGGGCAGTCTTGTTCCTTCTCTCCTCTGAGCAGTTATTTTTGCTTAGACAGATAATTGCTGGCTTTTGCCCTCTGCCTTTTCTTTTTCTGAACCCTCTATGCTCCATTTAAGAGCTTGTGCAACCTGTGCTTCTCTTGAAAATCTGTAAGGCTTTCCTTTTCTGATGGGAGCTGGCAACAATTGAGGACCTATATGAGTGGTCTCTTGAAACTTGATATATCTGAAGAAACTTCTATCTAGTGGAAATGTGGTGGAATTTATTAAATGTACGTTTAAGTCAACAATTAGAATTCTTGCTCTTGTGAAAGATATGAACTGAGACTGGGTGTGTCCTAATGCAGGGAGTGCTTAGAATCCTGGTTTGAGATCAGAAAAATATAAATAAAACTTCTGTGGAAAGTAAGGATTGAGCCATCAAGTGGCAAAACCTGCTCTAAGAATAATGCTTTCGCTTAAGCCTTGACTCTAGGAGATAGCTTAGAAAAACGTGAGAAGGTGATTCAAATAAATTACATATTTTGTTGCTCAAGAATGGTGAGAAAAATATATTTCCCATTACTATGGGAAAATTATTTTGAGTAGTTTTGAGACAGCATGGAACACTTATTAAGGGATTGAAAATAACCTACTTTTTGTCTTAGGCCATTTAGATGAAGACCAGTAGCATGCTTCTGGAATGATTATAAATGGACATATCTGGATGTTCTCTTAGGCCTGCTCGTTAATTGATTTCCCTTTTTCACACTTCTCTTAAGCCAGGTTGTTCACCTGTATTGACAGCAAGCAGCACTAAGCCTATGGAGTTCTTATGTAGGCAGCATGGTGTTGGAATCACTCCCACAGTATGTCTGGCTGGAATGCCTATTTAAAATGGAGTAAATTGGGAAATGCTTCCCATCTCACAGTCTCCCTGAAGCTAGATTGGGATGTTAGAGATGCTCTCAATCCTTTTTGTCCTTTTTTAAGTAGTGAGGTATCTTTCCCCCTTTCAAATAAAATTTTATGTGAACTCTAGTATATAAAACTGATTAAAGGGGCAGCTTTCACATTGTCCCTTAAATGTCAACTTCCCCTCCATCTGTATATATCTCTTACAGTCTCTCAGCACACTCTGAGAAGTACACCCTGAAAACCGTTGGTTCCATTAGTGTTCTAGAAGTTCTGGTGGTCACAGCTAGGGTTCTTGTCTGAAATCTAAATACTCAAAAGCAACAGGATAAGCAGCAGCCATAATAACAGTTCCTAGTTGTAGGCACTAGTTTTTTAGTCTGAAAGCCTTAAAAGAGGAGTAACCCAAATTTTATATTATATAAATATATATATATATTTAATGAGCAGACTCTAGGTCACACCTTTATATTTCTAAGTCACCTAGGTTTATTTTGGGTACTTGCGAATGTTCTATTGCATAACCGTTATAAGTGCCACAGAGCTTGTAAAGTTAGTATGCTAACTCTAACATGAATGGCTCACACAAATATATAAAAAACACTCTTACGTGTAAGTATAAATGCACATTGTCATGTGTACAGGAACAGATGTGTGGCAACCACATCTGATTCTCAGGAATAATGATAATCTGTGCTTTTTAAGAGATTATATCCTGGTATGAACTCATAGATTTCAGAGTGATTGCTCCAGTATCTGACCTGGTTTAAGGTAATAATAATAATAACTGCTTTAAGTATTAATTGGCATCATCTTATTTAATCCTTCTGACATTTGAACAGTAGAATGGTGTTATACTGGTTATACCATAAGAAACAGACCTCCAGAAGTAAAGTAAGATTTTTAGAGTCACAAAGCTAGTAAGTGGCAGAGCAAGGATTTAAACACAGATCTGTCCAGCTCTAGAGCTGTATTCTTTCTTACTACATTGTACCATCTTTTCTAGCAGGGGAAAGCTTTACTGTACTATGTCACCCTACTTATTATAGAAGTTTAAAGTTATGAGGGAAAAAATCTTTACACGTGGCTGAGAGGTAACCTAAATATTTGTTCATGAAACCAGTGTAGTCCTACTGGAAAACACAAATTTTGATGTTGGCTATAGGCTTTATACTTAAACTTTTTCTCCCCGTCCTTGTGCTGTCATTTCAGTATCTTGTTACCTTATACCTAAAGTTCTGGCTATTTTGCAGATGTTTCAGATTGAGTAGGTAGGTCTGGAATGGGTGTGAGCTCCCTCAGGTGATTGTCACAATGGCTAGGTCTGGTATCCACTCTTCTACTTAATCTACTTACTCCAGACCTTTTTTAATGGGACCTGCCAAACACAACCAGATTAATTCTCTCAAAGCGCCATTAAAATTGTATCACTTCTCTACTCCAGTAACTGCAGCATCTCCTCAGTGCCTGCTAGACATGGCAGCAGGCTCTAGCTTCACACTCAAGGCCTCCATTCTATCCCCATCCTGCCTTTCCAGCCTTGTCATTTATTACTACTCAGAAGCTTGACACAGCAGCCATTCTGACTCTCTGCAGTAGTTCCTAAAACTCCTTGCTTTTCCACCTCTGGAAGTGTGCCAGTGAGACTTTTTTTGCAGTGAGTGCAGATTCTCCAACCTAACATAGTGGCCGCAGCTCAACAGCTACTTCCGCCCTCTCCTGACTGCCCCTGCTGAGAATGAACTGTCCCTCTTACAAAGCCTCAGAGCATCTAGTTTGTGACACATCTGACATATTGCATCTTTTCCTGTATATATTTATGGGGTGTCATCTCTATAAGACCTTTGTAGGCAGGGACTGTTCATTCATTCTACACTTACTGAGTGCCTGCTATGTGCCAGCCAATGAAGAACGTGTTAGAGAATATAGCAGGGGAAAAACCAGTCAGGGTCCTTGTAATGGACATTCTTTGCCTTGAATAGTGAGATGGCATCCTTGTCCTCCTGCGTATTTTAAGAGTTCTATTTAGCCCATCAGTTGAGATAAGGACAATCTGCGCCGAAAAATGATTCATAGTGATTCTAATTTAAAGACATAAATATCTCTTTACCAGTTGTATGAATTATACTTTCAGGTCATATTTTACTAAATCTCTTGAGATCACCTGTGATGAGCATTTAAAATAAATTAAAACTTTTAAGTCACAGAGTCATTGTAATTTTGGTGATTGATAACGTGGTGAACCAGGCTTTTTATTTCCCATTAGATTCTTGGTTTGTTATTAATGAGCCACACCAATATGAAAGAAAATAAAACTTGCGTAAAGGACTAAAATTAAATTTTTCCTCTTTCTGTTACCTTTGAAAAGGCTTCCTGTTTTATTTTTCCTGGGACCTCTCCCCTTTTACAGTTCTATCCTGTAACTCTTTGAAAGAAACTTAAGGTGATTTGAAAATTTAATACATGGAAATTCTGTGAAAATCATTTCTGTACTGCTGCTTCATGCTCTAGAATCATTTCAGTTTTGCACAATTAAAAATAATTGAATTCATTAAAGTAACTCTAGCTGGATTAAACTATTAATTAAGGCAGAGTGAATTTGGGCCTTTGACGTTGACAAAAGTGATCTATTCCTCTGTTCTGGCCTCTTGGAGTGGAGCAGATTTGCCAGGAAGGTGAATTCTCTACTAAGATTTTTTTTTTTTTTAAGTGCTTAACAGTTTGGGGGCTGTTGATATATTACCATAGAGTCACTCGTTTAAAATTGTCCAAAATGGTCTGGAAATTTGTAAAGGCCTTCAAAGTTGTTCTGTTACATCCAGGACTTGCTCTAGAGGATCTATCCTGTTCAAAGGAATCTTAAACAGTCTTAACAGATGCTTAATATTCATAGTTTTGGCAAAGAGACCCATCAGTGATAAATGTCTCTGATTTTGAACCCAGATTGCCCTGCTGATAAAATTACAAGCAGCCTTATCTGGTTCCATATTCACTACTCTTGTCTTATGTTTTCTAGTAGCCACTTTTTTTTCTAACTTTACTTTTAATTGTGGTAAAATATACATAACATAAAATTAATTTATCATGTTAACCAACCACTTTTAAGTATACAGTTCTGTGACATTAAGTATATTCACACTGTTGTGCAGCAGTTACCACTATCCATCTCCAGAACTTTCTTCATCTTGCAGAACAGAAACACTCTCCCCATTAAACAGTAAATCCCCATTCTCCCCTCCCCACCAGCCCTTGGCAACCACGCTTCTTCTTTCTGTCTCTATGAATTTCACTACTTTTAGTATCTCGTATGAGTGTAATCATGTAATATTTGTCTTTTTGTGACTGGTTTATTTTGCTTAGCATAATATCTTTGAGGTTTATCCATGTTTTCAGTAGCTACGTTTTTAAAAATAAAATTAATTTTAATTTTTAATCCAATATATCCAAAGTATTGTCATTTTAACATGTAGTCTATTTTTGGAAGGGTATTTATGAGATATTTTGCATTTTTATCATACTAAGTCTTGGAAATCCCAAGTATATTTTATGCTTAAAAGCATATCTCAGATGGAAAAAAAAAAAGCATATCTCAGATGGGCAAAGAAGATGTATAAATGGCCCAAAAGCACATGAAAAGATGCTCAACATCACTAGTCATTAGGGAAATGCTAACTAAAACTACAATGAAAATATATCTCACACCCATTAAGATGGTTACTGTTAAAAAAAAAAGTGTTGGTGAGGGTGTGAAGAAACTGGAACTGTACACTGTTGGGAGTGTAAATGGTAGAACCACAGAATTACCATGTGATCCAGCAGCAGTGTCTTGAAGAGATACTTGTACACCCATGGTCATAGCAGTATTATTCACAATAGCTGAAGGCGGAACAGGTGTCCAACAGGTGACTGGATAAATGTGATACATACATAGCATGGAATATTATTCAGCCGTACAAGGAAGGGAAATCTGACATGATGCTCCAACTGGATAAACCTTGAAGGCATTGCTAGGTAAAATAAGTAGTCACAAAAGGACAGATACTTTGATTCCACTTATGTGAAGTACTTAGAGTAGTCAGAATCATAGAGGCAAAACGGAGTGGTGGTTGCCAGGTGCAGATGGGTGGGGAGAAATGGGGAGTTACTGTTTAATGGAGATAAAGTTTCAGTTTTGCAAGGTGAAAAGAGTTGTGGAGATGGATGGCGGTGAGGGTAGCACAATAAAAGGTTAAAGCACCTCAATTCAGTTCAGACTAGCCACATTTTAAGGGCCTAATAGCCATTTGTGGCTAGTGTCTGCCGTATTGGAAAGCATAGTTCTTAAAAATGAATTTATAAAATTTTCAAGCAACGTTGGTTTTCTTGCTGCTTGAGTAAATACTGAAATACATCTATTCCTTTTGTTGTTTGAGAAAAATTATGCATGCATAAAATCTGGAAGGATAAGTATACCCCAGTATTTACTATTGTCTTTGGGTAAAATTATTTGTGTTCTTTGCCTTATCTACATCTTGTAATCTTATACTAGGCCTAATTGCTTTTTTTTTTAACAGCTTAAGATATCTTTTGTATACCATACAATTCACCCATTTAAAGTGTATAATTCAATGTTTTCTAATATATTCAGGGTTGTGCACCTATCACAATTAATTTTAGAATATTTTCTTCACAAAGAACCCAGTACCCCTTGGCAATCACCCTCTATTCCCCCCGCCTATTTCCACCAGCACTAGGCAACTTTAATCTCCTTTCTGTCTCTGAGATTTGCCTATTCTAGATATTTCATATAAACGGAATCATACAATAAGTAGCCTTTTGTGACTGACTTTTTTCACTTGGCATAATATTTTCAGGGTTCATCATGTTGGAGCATATATCGGTATTTCACTCCTTTTTATGGCTGAATCATATCCCATTGTATCAATACCATGTTTTACTTAACCATTTATTAGTTGATGGAGATTTGGGTTGATTTTCCTTCTCGGATATTATGAAGACTGCTGAGAACATACGTGTACAAGCTTTTGTGTGGGCATATGTTTTCATTTCTCAATTGCTTTTGTAACAAGAATGAACGGAATTTGGCAGGGGAAAGGAGACTAAGAGGTAGTTAGTTGAGAGCCGACTAGTCTCCTGCCTACCCCTGCCCTTTAGAAAAGGAAAAAAGATGACGAAAGCCTCTGCTTTTCCCAAGCAATTTTCAGAAGACTGTGCTTTGAGTATTGATAATGCATAACTGGTCCATTATCAATAGGAGAGACAGGATATATCTGGTTTTTGAAAAGGTATTGTTTTATTGAAGGATTCTAAAATTGTGGTTTTCATTTTGCAAGATATTACCATTACAGGGACTTCCCTGGCCGTCCAGTGGTTAAGACTCCTTGCTTCTACTACAGGGGGCATGGGTTTGATCCCTGGTTGGGGAACTAAGATCCCACATACCCGCACGGTGTAGCAAAAAAATTTAAAAAAAAAATTTTTTTTAATTAAAAAAAAATATATATATATTACCATTACAGTTTGGATAGAAAGATATCCGTCATATGTGACCATCTAGTGACTGTTGGCATCCACGGTGATGTTAAAAGCGCTTTAGGGCAAGTGGTCTCAGAGCTGAGTTCATGTTTCACTTCTTTGGATGTGATGGGACCATCTGACCTGAGATATGTGTGTGTATTCTTTTTTTTTTTCTTCCGGTACGCGGGCCTCTCATTGCTGTGGCCTCCCCCCCTGCAGAGCACAGGCTCCGGACGCGCAGGCTCAGCGGCCATGGCCCACGGGCCCAGCCGCTCCATGGCATGCGGGATCCTCCCGGACCGGGGCACAAACCCGTGTCCCCTGCATCGGCAGGCGGACCCCCAATCACTGTGCCACCAGGGAAGCCCTGTGTGTGTATTCTTAATCTCCGTATCTCCACTTGAGCTGGTTTGGCTGAATTATTTATGGTTATTTCAACCTTGGGTATTAAAGTTCTGGCACTTTCAGATGTGTGTATATAACATGCTGTTGTTTACTTTTAATTAATGTCAGAGATCAGAGCTTCATCTGCATGGGTAATGGGAAGAACACTGCATTCTAGGTCTGAAGATGACCTTGAGACCCAGCTCTGTCATTGACACGCTCATCACCCTTAAGCCAGTTGCTTCACCTCAGTTGCTAATCTGTAAAATGAGAAGAGTTTAGATTAGGCAAAACCCTAGGTTCTTTTCAGTGATTCAAAGTGCTGCTTTTTCATAACTGATTTTAGTTAGAATATGAATCTCAATCTCTTGTCTCCTAAGGCGTGTACTTTGTTCTTCATTTTGGAATTAGAATGTTCATGCCCCTTCAATTGAGAAGATACTTAAAGACTGTTGATAGTTATTTCTCTTCTAATCAGACATGGATTCAGAATAGCATATCTTTCTCATCAGCTAAACCAGCTAATGCTGAAAAAGGCAGCACATATGCAAAAAAAAAAAAGGGATTGACTGTAGTTATATGTGTAAAGTGGCTGCCACCAACACAAATGCACCTTTTAGGAGCATTAATTTAAAAATAATATCCAGAATTAGAGAAGTGTTGTCCCACTTGACCTGATTATGTCACATCTGGAATAACAGTTTATTCAGGGCACCACAGAGATTGACCAACTGGAGTCTGTTCATTGGAGACTGGCGTAGGCGATAACAGAAGGAATGGTGAAAAGAACTGAGCATGGCTAACTTGGAGAAGGGGAAGTCTTGAGAGGGAAGGAGGAAGTGTCTTAAAAACTTGAGAGGCTGTTAGGTGGCTATGTAATTAGACGTCTGTAGCTGAACTGAGAGTTGTGGGCAGGTTACAGAGCATTGTAAAGAGTAAACTTGTGAACAGAGCTGTCCAGTGTGGGACAAGATGCCTGGTGGGGTTTGTGCTTCCCTCACAAAGTAATCAGGCAGAGAGTCTCTTAGAGCAGGGTTGTTTGTGGAAAGGATTCACACATTGTTCATAGAAAGTGGCCAAAAGTATTACTGTGATAAAACATTTTTGTACAGGATGCTGTATTTAGATGAATACACTCATTTTGCCTTGCGTAAATATAGTCCACCTACCAAAGAAATAGTTACGAAAACTTTTTTCTTTTTCTTTTCTTTTCTTTTACATCTTTATTGGAGTATATTGCTTTACAATGGTATGTTAGTTTCTGCTTTATAACGAAGTGAATCAGTGATACATATGTTCCCATATCTCTTCCCTCTTGCCTCTCCCTCCCTCCCACCCTCCGTATCCCACCCTACGAAAACTTAATTTTAAGGAATTTAATAATTGATTTGGTTAAACACTTGAAGAAAACCTTTTTTTTCTGAAGTGGAGGCAGTTTTATATTTGACACTTACTCAGTTAATTGGGTTTCTTTTATTACCAAACTGAAAGAATAGTAAAAAATTAATGCAGTTAGTAGTTAAGAACAGAAGAAAAATTAGTTACATTTCCTGCCTGCTTCTTATCTTTATTAACAGTGTTCTAATATGATTATCCTAAGCAACATAATTGATGTTCATTATTTAAATTTAGCTTTTGGTGCAAGTATGTCTTCATTGGCAAAGTAGTTTCTCTTTCTAATCCTTCTCGGCTTTCCAAATACTCCCTTTTTTAGCCTCAACACTACTGAACATTTTCTGGTGAGATGGAAGAGAGGGAAGACTAAAACTTTGCTTTTTTACCTCTGTCATGCTGCACAGTTTTATCTGCTAATCCAGAAGAGCATTCTGCCCCTGGATAGTCAGACAGTTCCTTGTTTCGTGGTATTTGGGATTGAGGAAGAGAGGAAAAGGAGGAGACCGAGCTGCCTTTATGTGAAGAGCCGAGCCTGTGGCATCCAGAAGGTCTTTTGCCAAACCTTATAGGAAATTGAAAGATAAGCTGCTTCTGTTCAGGACTGTGTTTTAGAAAAAGATTGAGTAGGGTGATTGCTTCCAGACTGAATGTAGGCTCTAGGGTCTCGATGTGTTCACTCATCGGAGGGTGGTTCTAGAAAGACTTTACAAGGTTCATTTTTTTTCAAATACAAATATTACATAAAGCTTTTTACATCTGGTTTAATTTAAATGTAGGGCTAGTGACATCCTGAAAAGCAAATAAGGTGTCTGTGTTCACCACTTTGGATCCCAGAATAGTCAGGAAAGATAAACACTTGCTGGTTATAAAAAGAAAGTGTTTTACAGTGACCACACTTTTTTTTTACTCAGTGAGTGATATTGACAGGTATTAAATATGTTGTTGAGGGGGTAGCAGGAGGAGAAAACAGCAGAAATATGGGAATGATTTTTTTCCTTCTGCCTAAATAGTTTTTAACTTAATGGGTTCAAAATCCACAGAGATATCACAGATTTTTTTAAGTGCCATCATGGGTAGCAATGAAGTAACTGATGCTTTGATTCTCTTTGTGAGAATCTTCTTAAAATGCCTGTGTCTCTTAGAAAATAGCATAACTTAATATTTTTAGTTAGATCAGTGGTTTATAGAAACTTCAAATATCTGACTCTTAAACCCCAGTGTGGATTATATAAATATGTGCACCAGCATTAAGTGGAGTATTGTTTTAAGGATTTAGGATCTGAATTTCTTACATATTAATTTGGGTTGATGATGTACCAAAAATGAAATTGTTTATATTGTAGTAGTTTGAAAGTCTTCCTAATTTATTAACTTAGAAAATATTGCTGCCTTTTTTCTTCACTAGTAATGGCATCATTTCCAGCCTTTGATTCCCCCCCGCCCCCTACCAAAAAGGTATTTCCAGAGAGGCTGTATCTTTCTTCACAGCTTTAATGTAGAAATGTTTAAAAAAACAACAGAGTATAAACTACGTTCTAATCCTTAGGCTTACTGTGGGCTTCCTATAACCATATTCTGATCAAACTGTAATTTAGGGGAGATTTTCAGTGAACTGTTGGAATTCTGCTGTAGCCATCAAACGTCATGCTTTGGTTGACTGTCCGCTAGGTCCAGATTCTACATTTCAGTAGTCTGCCACCTTGGCATAAATTTGTATTATGAGCTTAGTTTAGACAAGTAACTATTTCAAGGAGATACTTGGAAACGGAGAACTTTTCCTTCTTTCTCTTTCCATCAACCTGACCCCCTCCCTCCACTTTTTATCTTTTTTATATTTCAACTAAGATTTCTTTAAAAACAAGGATTTCACCCCTTTTAAGGTCAGGTGGGGTGGTGGAAACCACTGGTTTAGTCTAAGTAACTTGTGTTTAGGTTTTAGCAGGAAGAAGTATCTATCCTGGTCTAGCTCTCAGTACAGTGTTAGAAATGTTTTTTTCTATGAAAATTCTAGATTTGCATTCACAGTATAACTGATGCAGTAGTTGTCATTCTGGTATATGTTCAAATTTCAGTTCCCAAATATTAGAAAGTAGCAGGGTTATGCCTGCAGGTGATGGAAACTAGGACACACCATCATATTTACTGGCATGTTAAATTAGCACCATATGTTCTTATTAGGAACTTGAAACATACAAGAATGCACGTAAAAATATGAAGAATTTGTATACTGGAAAATGCCACGCTAGATCCATACTTGGAGTCGTTTAAAATAAAATCTGTAGAAGTTTGATTTGGAGGCTTTTTTTTTTTTCTCCTGGCTTGATTATCTGTGCCTAGTCAAAGGTTTAAGATTGGGTTTTATGGGGGTTATTTTTGTTGTTTTGTTTTTACTTTCTGATGGCACAGTTATAAATACTTCTGCCCCTAAAAACAGGGACTAAATGATGCCATCCTTGATATGGTGGCTTTGCAGAGGAACTGCGATACACAGACAAGCCCCATTGACTATTGGTACATTAGGTCCTGCAAATCTTGCCTTAAGCCTGCTAAACTAGTCCTCTCATCTGTTGGGTTCCCCTCCATCTTCCTGACCCAGATGAGCCTGAGTACAGCCCCTGACTAGATCCAAGCCTTTTGGCAGAGCTCTGGTTTCATAAATGATTATAATTACGTTTCTCAGTTAATGACCTCTTTGCCTAAATGAAGTTCACAGTCATTGATGTTGTATCATCATCCTTGTACAGTCCTCTTATACAGAGTTGGCCTGTAGATATTTCCTCGTGAGATAGGTTCTCTCGGCCTTTATTTACCCTCTTTGTACTTGGTGTAAAGGAGTACTTTTGCTTTTCGTATTTGGTGAGAAAAGAGGTACATGTATTTGATCAGTCTTACGTATTGTTATAATTTATATGGTTTTAAGTCATCATGGCTGCAGATCTCAGATTTTCATTTCAGCCATCTGACTCTTGCTTTCTGAGGAAGGAATTGCTTTCTGAGTGGGAATTTGGCCGGGATTATTGGTAAAACTTTAATGTTTTGGCCCTAATTAGTAGGTGTGGGTATAATTTGCAGATTGATAAGGAGTGTGGCTGAATTATTCAACAGTGAATTTAAATCATTCTCAAAAATAAATAATTTAAGTCTAGTTCATCATATGCTTAACCAAAAGTTACTTAACTTCAGTTAATAGATCGCAGGCGTTAACTCCATTATTAATGGGTTTGAGCTTTCCCCAAAATCTTTTAGAATTTACAAAATGTTTTACTCTTTCCATACAGTGTTTTTGATTAATGAAACGATGGGCCAACGCCTCTTTCAGAATAACTGTATCTCCCTGACAAATTCCTATTCTTCCTATTAGTCCCAGTTCACAAGAATAATTATTTTGCATAAAATTCCCCATCTTCCCTTACTTATTCACTTCACTTCTTCTCTGTCCCACTACCCAGTGGGTCTACCAGAACTTTTGGTTGCAAGTAACATGAACCAAAACTTAAGCAAAATTGATCATGTGTTTTTGTTCTTGTTCATGAAAAGTTTGGGGGAGGGATGGTTCAAGGGGGCTATCTTTCAGGCACAGCTAGATTGAGGACCTTAAGCAGTATCAACAGGAGTGTTTCCCTTTCTGTGCTTTTCGCATCGTCACTGTCCGCCCTGTTTGGGGCACATGTCCAGGTTTGTACTAACCAGTGTCTGCAGAGATAGAACACTAATTGGTTAACCTGTGTCGTATGCACGGTGGAGGAAGGGCCTCTTAACTGACAGCACCTCCACTGCGGCAGGAGTGGCTCCAAGAGGAAGTTGGGCAGGGAGAAGCAAGCACCTTTACTCCAGTGACCCAGTGCCTGCTGTATACCCCAGAAGCGATGGACTGTTGAAGGGGAAGAGCTGTGTCCTGTTCAGCTTTCTGTTTCTAGCACATTAATGGGAAGGGTGCTCCAAAAATGATTGATGAACAGTGGTTTCGTTCTATTAATTTGGATGTTTTTCCCTTTTTTATGCCATGAGCTGAGAAATGTATGGTTTGGCTGAAGGGAGCTCTCCTTGGTATTGGGAAATGGTGCTGACCTCGTCAAAATGGCCATCCTGATAGCCAGGGAGGCTCAAGAGAAAGGTTTAGCCACTGGGGACAAATGTGGAAAGTAATCCCACCCTTCTGCATTCCTTTCAATGCCCATCTCTAGACAGTTTTTGACATTATTGTAAGACATCTTCCTCCCTAAGAGTAAGGATTGTAAGAATTTGTTTTCATCTCTTCCTATTCAAAAGTGAGGAACACCCCTTAATCTCAGGCAGTCAACTTCCTATTTACTCTGTCCTTACCCCTCAGTTAACAGAGTAAATAGAAAGGTATGGGCCCCAAGAATCAGATAGATAACATCAATGAACCCTGAAGGCAGCTGTTGATTTGAAGTTGTTTCTTAACAGCAGGTGATGGGCTGAAAAACAACAACAACAACAACAACATAGGGCCCTTGAGTTCTTTTTCTTATCACCCATGATTCTAACATTAACTGGTAAGAATTTGTTGGAGACTTTCTTACAAGGAACGTTTGGCTTGTTACAGGCATAGAAAAGCTTAAGAAATAGACACAGGAAATGGAGGATGGGAGTAGGAGGGAGCCTTCTTTGCTTATTATATTCCTATACTACATACCTGCTTTATATACTGAGAGAAGTGTTTTATTTAATAAGCGAAAAACCAGAAGAATCTCTAAGTGCTTTTGAGGATGCCAACACATATGAATGTGTTATTCTAGCTCCAGATGGACAAAATCTTGGAAATGGCCTCCGCAGAGGGTACCTCCATCTGGGGAAAGGGGCAGATGATAGAATTCCCAAGGTCATTAGAAATGTCAGAAATCTGCTTATGAAGACAGTTATAACCTTAACTCAGAATATTCTACATTTTTCAATGTAAACTTTTTCTCTCTTTTTTTTTTCTTGGCCGCACTGCACGGCATGCGGGATCTTAGTTCCCCAACGAGGGATCGAACCCGCACCCCCCTGCAGCAGAAACGTGGATTCTTAACTACTGGACTGCCAGGGAAGTCCTGATGTAAACTTTAACTTGGATTCCTCCTAGCTAATCATAGAACAAATAACTTTTTTGTAGCATTTTCCAATAAGCAATGTAACTTTTATTTATAAACCTGTTTAATTCAACTCAAATAAGTAAACTTAAGATTTATTCTATTGCTGAAATATCACTGTCTATAAATAAGTTTTTTGTAACTAAGCTCCCTTAGAGCATATTCTTACTTTTTCAGAACCGTAGGTGGATAAATTGGGTACAACGAAGCAGCGAGGTGCTTCACTTGGAGGTCTTGAAACAACTTTGTTAGCTGTGGGTGGGCACTTAGAACACCTGGTATTTTCCATAGGAAACTGGGTTTTCCTTTATCCTGAGCTGCAGTTTGGCTCCCTAGGATGTTTTCTGTAGGGCGGGGGGGGGGGGGGCGGCATTTCCAAATCTGTGTGTGTGTGTTTTGCTGTGCTTATCCAGGAGGCAGGGAAAGCCAGAAAGGGCTGCCTCTGGGGTACGTCTGTGCTCTGAAGTGAAACAGGATTCACATGGGATGTTCCAGAAGAACTGGATTTTGGCCCGTGGAGAGTTGATAAAATGAATGGAGAAACAAAATGTCTCTTTTCAGAATTGGGTGTTTATGGACATTCATTTTGATGCCTGGTCTCTTCAGAATTAGCCTGTAACACTTCCTGTATTTCTGGAACACTTTTCTTGTATTTCTGAAACATTTTTCTATCAGGTGGTTCTCTCTAAATGACCTAGTTTGTGCGAACCTAGATTTTTCTTTTTAATCAGTTTATTAAGCAACTGATTTTTTTTTAAACCATCAAAAAGATGGTTCAGAACAATTTAGGAATAAAATTTCCACAAGGAATAATGGATTTGGCCTTGAACGCACACTAATTTGTATCAGAACTGACTTCTAAGTCTGTTAGCTAAATGATACACAGATTATTAGATGGCAGAGTGCAGAGGATACCATAGTCATGCTTCATAACTAGGAGTTCCATCCTGAGGGTGTGTTTTGCAGTGAACTGCATTCATCTTTTGGCCTCAGGTATACGAAGTTCTGGTAACATATTGAGATTTAGAATTTCTAGAAGTTGCTGGGACATTTTGGTAGGCTTCATTTTTTTTTTCCATTTTTCATAGTTAATATTGATGTTTGGATTTGAATAATAAGTGAGGTAACATGATATCTTATTACATGTGTATTAGTTGACTTTATGATTGTGGTTTACAGATGGTAGTGGTATTATAGAGTGACAGCCTTGATTAATTAGAAAACCAGATTTTCATGTATTGAATACTAAATTTTAAATCCAGATGCATTGGCTTTTGTTTCTGCCTGTTTTTGATTTTTAGAACTACTTTATATCTTGCAAAATTTATTTGGATTATTAAGTCGATGATTAGTTTTTACACTATTTTGTAGGAAACATTTATGGTCACATTGGAAGCCATACAAATTCTCAGCTGCCCAAGTTTTATTAATTTTATTTTCTTAACCTTTGTTTTTAAGGAACTTGGGAAAGTGGGTCTAAATTTCTTCTTTAATGTATTGGGTCATTTAAATAATTTTTCAATTCCCTCATACACACATAAGCTTTTCATTTTTCAAAAGGGACCCCCCCAAAGTCTGTAACAGTTATTATTTGCTCTGGTGCTGAGTGCCCAGCTTTCCCCGTCTCAGCATTCATTCCGTGGCATTAGTGAGTGCCTTTGTCCAGGTGTGGTGCTGGCTGGGGGGCAAGTTACACAGCCATTCTTGTCTTTCGTTTGGGTGGTGTGCAGAAACTTACGGTTACCACAGCAATACGAAGGGTAGCTCCCAGACAACAGAAACTTATTTCCCCTGGCACTCAAAATTATGTGGTAATGATGCTGAAATGGTGAACATTTTTCTGTTCTCAGAGGTTCAGCATCACAAGGAGAAAAGCACTCACACTTGATTTTGAAGTAATCGGTTGGTATATAAACCTCATTCTCAACTTTAAATAAGCTCATCACCAAACTAGTTTTTTAAAAGTCTAATCAGAATTGTGCCACATTAGATTCATGTTACCTGTGATATAAAATGTCCTGTTAAAAATAGAAAAGATCAGAGAGTACTTATTTTGCCTGCCTGCTCTAAGTATTCAGAACATGCTGGATAAGGATATCTATTCACCTTTTTTGTCAGACTGGGCCAGGGTTTGTGATCCTACCATCAGTGGAATTAGTAAATATCACAAGTTGTACATGTTTTGACTTGACTTAAATTTTTTTTTCCAATAGAAACTATGTTCCAACTTCCTGTCAACAATCTTGGCAGTTTAAGAAAAGCCCGGAAAACTGTGAAAAAAATACTTAGTGACATTGGGTTGGAATACTGTAAAGAACACATAGAAGTAAGTAGCATGTCATTTTTTAAATTTTAACATGACTCAGCTTCTGATCCATTACTTTGTGTCAGTGGCCAGGATCGTTAATTCTTTGGGGTGATTCTGTATTTTAACTGCAGCGTTGGCTTTGCCTGAGCTTTCTCAAGTAGCCTAACTTGTTCCCTTCTCCCTAAAATGGGCTTTTTCATCTTTGCATCCTGGAGCAAAAGCAGTTACCACTGAGGACATACCACATCAGTCATTTTTTACTAGGTGCTTTAAAATGGTCTCTAAATTCAAATCCTTAAAACAACCCCTAGGGGATATAGGAATTCTTATCTCCAATTTACAGATGAAGAACCAGTAAAGAAATAGGTCCACCTCACAGCTGAGCATGTGGCAGGGTCTGTCTGTGAGACTCCAGAGCCTGTTCTCATTCTGATATGCCTGAATGTTCTGATTGACCTTCTGATTGTTGAGGCGTGGTGGTTTGGGTGCTTGTTGTCTCTTTCCTTGGGATTTGAGCATTTGTTGGCCCTTTTGACCCATCGTAGACTATTATCTTCCCCTAGGTAACAGTTTGGACTTCACAAACTGTTTTTCTAGCCTTTTTATTCTATGAGCTTTATTAACAGCCCTGTGGGATAGCCAGTGTAGTGGTCTCCTCTTCTAGATCTCATTACTCCAGGTCTTGTGGTTAGTTGATCAACAACCTCTGATTGGAAAGAAATGTTTAAAGCTATTTTCCCCACTAGCCTTTTAAGTTCCAGCTGGCCAGGGACCTTAACTACCTTGTCCATCTTTGTATCCTCAGCACTTAGCACAGTGCTGGGCACGTAATAGGCACTCAGTAAATGTTTGGATGGAATTGAAAGTAAAAAAGCAATTTCCTTCATGCAACAGGTTTTCTTTTCCTGGTTCCTATTAATCCTACTTTAGGGGTATATCATGAAGACTGAAGCTTCTCAAAATTGGATTTCTCTAGTTATGTCGTCCCTGGTGTGGCAGTTCAGTCCCTCAGTTTCAGGTAGATCTGCCTGATGAAACAGTCCATTTACTTCCCATGCAGTGGGGTAATCTTCACAAGAATAAATAATGCAAATGTTAAAGGTACCTTTTCTATCCTGCATTTGATTTGTTCCTCCCATTATTGCGCCCACTACATACTCTGGAATATATGTGTACTTGATTTTCCACACTGAACTGTGACCCTTTTAGGAACAAGAGGAATTTTACCATAAAACTCTTTATGTTCCTGTCTCAGGGTGGAGGGGATCAAATTTTTACACAAGAGTGTAAATTTAACATAATACTACTTGCTTTCTTTGAATAGCTTTCCTCCTTTTGGGGTTCAGAAATCCTGAGTTTTCGTTCCAGTCCAATCCCACCCCACCCCCATCTCCCACAAAAGACTTTTCTTGCACAGAACCAGAATATCTCATCTGTAGCACTATAAGTGAATGTTGCTCTCTTACACTCCATTCTAATATTACAACTGATGAGTTATATAGTACTCTTACGAAGGGTGCTTTGGTATTAATATGTGGCTGAATTTTTTACTTACTTAGTTAGAACTTCCAGTGGTTTCTTTGGAAACCTGGTGACCATCAGGGGAATGTTTAGTTGATATAAAAAGTTCAGTGTAACATCCATATGCCCTTTTGTATTTCCTAGAGCTTTATCGATCCTAGATCCTAGTTGAGTTCTCGGTGGTGTCGATTTTCCTATGCATCTCCCCAACCCTAGTTAGAGATAGGATTTATATGTAAAGTTGAGCTAGAGTTGATACAATGTTTTTGAAACTTCTTTCACTGTTTTCTAGGATTTTAAACAGTTTGAACCTAATGACTTTTATTTGAAAAACACTACATGGGAGGATGTAGGACTGTGGGACCCTTCACTTACAAAAAACCAGGTAAGTGGCACAGGAGACTTCCCCAGTTCTATTCAGTTCTATTTTTCATGGTACTGCATTGTTGTAGGCAACAACCTAACGTGGGAAGTGTTGAAACTGATTGTTTCATATATTCCTAAGAGGTAGGGAAAATTAGGAAGAACTTTTGGTCTTTTTTTTGTCATTGTACTGAAACTTCAAGTGTAAGAAGAATAGGAAAGTTTGTTACTTAAAAGTTGTGAAGCCCACTATATACCAGCATTCCCCTCTCCTCCCCTAACCCCTGTCAAAAGTTTTTTGGTTCTAATTCTAAAATGTTCCCTCCAGCATTCTGTTCACCTAGGGTATCCATCATTTTTCTGTGTTGCAATCCTTGTTTTTTCTAGAGAAGAGAAGACAGGGCTCTTGCCTCCATTTATGTTTTCTTACTCATCTGTGTTGTCACCCAACCTCTCCGGGTAGTAGCCTAAGCCAGCACATGGGGGATGGGACAGATGGCTCTGTAGGATGGCAGAGTGGTGCAGCTTAATTTTTACAAATTGGAATTAAAAACAGTATTAGGTAATCAAGGGCACCAGCTATGCCGGCAAATATCAATAGGTGATGATATAACAAAAATGAAGTTATAGGTGATTTTTTTCCACAGGGAGAAGTGATTATCAATTCAAACTGTACCACTGTTTATTTCAAGTGATTGTAGTAATTCTGGATTATTGATCTGTTCATCTGTTGGAACATACTTGGCAGGGAATCAGTACTTTTAAAATCCACCTCAGAAATTTGATAATATAGTCATATGTTTCTTTCTTAGAAATACCCCAAGAAAGGGTATTAACCAGCAGTCTTAAAATATGAAAGCTTTCCAGTGGGACACATCACTTAGTTAATTCAGTTTTACAAATACTAAAAAAGGGTTGAGCTTAAAGGAGAACCAGAGTATTTCATTTTGGTTTGAATTGGTATCTGAAACAAGGTAGGTTTCTTAGGTTTCTAGGGGAAAAAAGATCACCTCTCACCAAACTTGTGTTTCACCTATCTTCAAAGGACCAACTGCACAGATGTTAATGAGCATGGTTCTGTAAGTTGCTCTTTGATACCACTATATTCTGCAATGCTTTACTTTTTTATTGGCTTTTTAACACCTTGCTTTCCTCACAGTCCGTAGGAAATTTTTATTTAATTTCTTAATTTGAATCAAAGCAGCTGTCACTTCATTACTTCTTTTGAAGCTGCTCTTAAGAAGGAACAGCATGGCTTGTAGAAGAAAGCCGACTTTTCAAATCATTAGTTTTTTGATCTCAGTGAAAACTGAATACTATACTTTGATCAGAGGGGGGAAATGTTTTCAGATTTTTGAAGATGAGCCTTTTTCTCTATGAAAATTTTTCCATGATGGGGAGGATCAAAGGTGTGTCTTTATATCATATGCCTAATTGCACTACAGCACTCTGGGCCCTGAGTTTTACTATATAGTGAATCTGAAGCCTTCAGCAACTTACCAGTTCACAGAGTAATTGTAGTGATTTCACCTAGCTTATTTTTATCCTTTCTAACTAAAATGTTTATCTTGAAGCCGTTTGTCTTTGGTTTCTCTAAAACTAATGAGCAAATGTGACTGGTCTTTTCTGAAAACACTGAGGAAGAACTTTGAATGGAGTTTTTATTTACACTGTGATGCCAAAACAAGTGTTTCGTTTAAAACAGCTTTCTCATTTGAATATTTTATAAATTTATTTTGCATTTTGCAAAAGGAAAAATTGATACTCAAATCTCAGTGCATTATAGAGTTTCAGTTCTAAAAATAGCATTATGTCTCTTAAAGACTGTCAGTGGGGGGCTTCCCTGGTGGTGCAGTGGTTGAGAGTCTGCCTGCCGATGCAGGGGACGCGGGTTCGTGCCCCGGTCTGGGAGGATCCCACATGCCGTGGAGCGGCTGGGCCCGTGAGCCATGGCCGCTGGGCCTGCGTGTCCGCAGCCTGTGCTCTGCAGCGGGAGAGGCCACAATGGTCAGAGGCCCACGTGCCGCAAAAAAAAAAAAACAAAAAAGACTGGGGGAAAATAGCCTAAAACCTGTTACTGCTTATCTGAAGTGGCATTCTGATTCCAGTTTTTGTCTTTTCTTTAGGACTATCGGACAAAACCTTTTTGCTGCAGTGCTTGCCCATTTTCTTCAAAATTTTTCTCTGCCTACAAAAGTCATTTCCGGAATGTCCATAGTGAAGACTTTGAAAATAGGATTCTCCTTAATTGCCCCTACTGTACCTTCAATGCAGACAAAAAGACTTTGGAAACACACATTAAAATATTTCATGCTCCAAACGCCAGCGCACCAAGTAGCAGCCTCAGCACTTTCAAAGATAAAAGCAAAAGCGATGGCCTTAAACCTAAGCAGGCTGACAGTGTAGAGCAAGCTGTTTATTACTGTAAGAAGTGCACTTACCGAGATCCTCTTTATGAAATAGTTAGGAAGCACATTTACAGGGAACATTTTCAGCATGTGGCAGCACCTTACATAGCAAAGGCAGGAGAAAAATCACTCAATGGTGCAGTCCCCTTAGGCACAAATGCCCGGGAAGAAAGTAGTATTCACTGCAAGCGATGCCTTTTCATGCCAAAGTCCTACGAAGCTTTGGTACAGCATGTCATTGAAGACCATGAACGCATAGGCTATCAGGTCACTGCCATGATTGGGCACACAAATGTGGTGGTTCCCCGATCCAAACCCTTGATGCTGATTGCTCCCAAACCTCAAGACAAGAAGGGCATGGGACTCCAATCAAGAATTGGTTCCCTCGCTTCTGGAAACGTCCGGTCTTTACCATCACAGCAGATGGTGAATCGACTCTCAATACCAAAGCCTAACTTAAATTCTACAGGAGTCAACATGATGTCCAATGTTCACCTACAGCAGAACAACTACGGAGTCAAATCTGTAGGCCAGGGCTATGGCGTTGGTCAGTCAATGAGACTGGGTCTAGGTGGCAACGCACCAGTTTCCATCCCTCAACAGTCTCAGTCTGTGAAGCAGTTACTTCCAAGTGGAAATGGAAGATCTTACGGACTTGGGTCAGAGCAGAGGACCCAGGCACCAGCAAGATACTCGCTGCAGTCTCCAAATGCTTCGTCTCTCTCATCGGGCCAGTTAAAGTCTCCTTCCCTCGCCCAGTCACAGGCATCCAGAGTATTAGGTCAGTCCAGTTCCAAACCTACTGCAGCTGCCACTGGCCCTCCCCCACCCAATACTTCCTCAACTCAGAAGTGGAAAATATGTACAATCTGTAATGAGCTTTTTCCTGAAAATGTCTATAGTGTGCACTTCGAAAAAGAACATAAAGCTGAGAAAGTCCCAGCAGTAGCCAACTACATTATGAAAATACACAATTTTACTAGCAAATGCCTCTACTGTAATCGCTATTTGCCCACAGACACTCTGCTCAACCACATGTTAATTCATGGTCTGTCTTGTCCATATTGCCGTTCAACTTTCAATGATGTGGAAAAGATGGCAGCACACATGCGGATGGTTCACATTGACGAAGAGATGGGACCTAAAACAGACTCTACTCTGAGTTTTGATTTGACATTGCAGCAGGGCAGTCACACTAACATCCATCTCCTTGTAACTACATACAACCTGAGAGATGCCCCTGCTGAATCTGTTGCTTACCATGCCCAGAATAACCCTCCAGTCCCCCCAAAGCCTCAGCCAAAAGTTCAGGAAAAGGCAGATGTTCCTGTTAAAAGTTCACCTCAAGCTGCAGTGCCCTATAAAAAGGATGTCGGGAAAACCCTTTGCCCTCTTTGCTTTTCAATCCTAAAAGGACCCATATCTGATGCACTTGCACATCACTTAAGAGAGAGGCACCAGGTTATTCAGACGGTTCACCCAGTGGAGAAAAAGCTTACCTACAAATGCATCCACTGCCTTGGCGTGTATACCAGCAACATGACCGCCTCGACTATCACTCTGCATCTGGTCCACTGCAGGGGTGTTGGAAAGACCCAGAATGGCCAAGATAAGACAAATGCACCCTCTCGGCTTAACCAGTCACCAGGCCTGGCACCTGTGAAGCGCACTTATGAGCAAATGGAATTTCCCTTGCTGAAAAAGCGAAAGTTAGATGATGACAGCGATTCGCCCAGCTTCTTTGAAGAGAAGCCTGAGGAGCCTGTTGTTTTAGCTTTGGACCCCAAGGGTCATGAAGATGATTCCTATGAAGCCAGGAAAAGCTTCCTAACAAAATATTTCAACAAGCAGCCCTATCCCACCAGGAGAGAAATTGAGAAGCTGGCGGCCAGTTTATGGTTGTGGAAGAGTGACATTGCTTCCCATTTTAGTAACAAGAGGAAGAAGTGTGTCCGAGACTGTGAAAAGTATAAGCCTGGTGTGTTACTGGGCTTCAACATGAAAGAATTAAACAAAGTTAAGCATGAGATGGATTTTGATGCTGAGTGGCTATTTGAAAATCATGATGAGAAGGATTCCAGAGTCAATGCTAGTAAAACTGCTGACAAAAAGCTCAACCTTGGGAAGGAAGATGACAGTTCCTCAGACAGTTTTGAAAATTTGGAAGAAGAATCCAATGGAAGTGATAGCCCTTTTGACCCTGTTTTTGAAGTTGAGCCTAAAATCCCTAATGATAACCCAGAGGAACACATACAGAAGGTAATTTCTGAGGATGCTTTAGAGTCTGAGAAGCTAGACCAAAAAGAGGAGGATGGTTCAAAATATGAAACTATTCATTTGACTGAGGAACCAACCAAACTAATGCATGACGCCTCTGATAGTGAGGTGGACCAAGATGACGTTGTTGAGTGGAAAGATGCTGCTTCTCCATCTGAGAGCGGCCCTGGTTCCCAACAGGTGTCAGACTTCGAGGACAACACATGCGAGATGAAAACAGGAACCTGGTCCGATGAGTCTTCCCAGAGTGAAGATGCAAGGAGCAGTAAGCCAGCTGCCAAAAAAAAGGCTACCATGCAAGGTGACAGAGAGCAGTTGAAATGGAAGAATAGTTCCTATGGAAAAGTTGAAGGGTTTTGGTCCAAGGACCAGTCACAATGGAAGAATGCAACTGAAAATGATGAGCGCTTATCCAGCCCACAGATTGAGTGGCAGAATAGCACAATTGACAGTGAGGACGGGGAGCAGTTTGACAACATGACTGATGGAGTAGCCGAGCCCATGCACGGCAGCTTGACCGGAGTTAAACTGAGCAGCCAGCAGGCGTAAGGGCCAGCTTCTCTGGCATTGGTGACAGATGCTGCAGCCTGGAACTCTGTGCTCCTTTCAGTATGACTGCAAAGCTGTATTCTAACTGGTACCGCCTTTTGAGTGCTGGGTCATCAGGCTGTGGGGACATGTGGCCACTCCGATCCACGTGGTTATTTCTAAGTCTATGACACATGATTGGCTGATCTTGCTTTAGAACGTGCTGTGACAGGCACAGTAACTAAATGTGAAAAACCAGTAAGTTGGGGGCTCATGAACGCACACGAGAAAACGCAGAGGTTTATTTTATCTGCCTTCTCAACATTTCTTTCCCTCTGTAAAATGTTTGGTTGGATGTCCTTGAGAAGCCTTCTCTTGATTCAAACGGTAGTGTAGGGCCAACATACAAGCTACCAGTCCAATGTGTATAGTAGACTTTGGGGAAATTGATTTTTTTTTTCATGTATTCATTCTGAATAGTTGAAATGTATATTTGTACAGTCTTTTAGACCTATTCAAGTGATGCTTCTGATATTGTTATTGTGTACCCATCATAGATTTGTTTCTTTTTTTAGTGTTGCCCTTGCTGTGTTAATAAGCGCTGTATCTAGTTGACCTAGCAAAAGCCTGAAACTACGCTAGTGTGGACTTCGGGACAGACTTAGTTTTTGCACATAACCTTGTACAATCTCGCAACAGAGGCCAGCCACATAAGATATATATCTGGACTCTCTTGTATTATAGAATTTTTCTTGTTCTGAATATCCTTGACATTACAGCTGACAAAAACAAAAACTGGTATTTCAGATGTTTCCTGAAATCTTTTAAGCTAAAATCACATGCAAGAATTGACTTTGCAGCTACTAATTTTGACACCTTTTAGATCTGTATGAAAGTGTGTTGTGTTGAAGCAGCAAACCAATGACTGCTGCCTTTTGGATATTTAGTTTTCTCTTTAGTTAAACACCACCCTGGTGTAGTCATTTATACCATCTAATATATGACACACTGTTGTAGTATGTATAATTTTGTGATCTTTATTTCCCTTTGTATTCATTTTAAGCATCTAAATAAATTGCTGTATTGTGCTTAATGTAAATATTTGCTTTATTACACATTACAGTCCTGTGTGTCCATTATGTCTTGTGCCAGTTGATGCCATGGCTCTCCTTCATCAGAGATGGAGGTACAGCCACTGAGGAAACTTGTGGAAGACCAAGATTTGCTGCCGTTGGCATAAAGAATGCTTTCTCTCAAGGCACCTGTTGCAAATTCTTTGGTTTGGTTTTTGTCTTTTTCCCTTTTTACTTGCTAAAATAAACATCCTCGAGTTTTTTCAGTTCCCCTTTTGTTAAGGAGCAGAGCCTGCTTATATATGTAAATGTATCGATAAAAGGATGTAAACAAGTTAGCATTCATTTGCAAGCAGAATCTTAATGCCCTGGTGTTCTTTTGTCTAAATGAAGTAAATGTTAGTTTTCACCTTATAATGGGAACAATTGTACTAAACAGTCAGCTATTCTCTGCTTTTGTTATAACTCTCTGGACCATCTTGCTGTTATGAAAAAGGCTTTGGAGATCACACGTTTGGAGGGCTGTCAAGATACAAGGAGCTGGTATGATGCGTCTACTATGCATGGATTCCCAAGAGCCAACCCCGTACTAAACAGAAAGTTACAAAGAGGCAGAATTAGGCCGATGTTTTTGGCAGTTAGGACAGTGATGGGATGGATGCTCCAATCCATGCAGAGGCTGGTCAGTCACCTCTCAGGGACATTGGCCTAAAGAGTTCTGAAGTGGCTAGTTTCCATGATTTCTGAGACTCTTCCCAGAAGGTTCATCTTGTTAATGCTTTTGCTACACAGGAATAAAGGTTTGACCGACGTTCCCCTAAGATGTAAAGTCGTGCCTCTCAAAAAACAATACAGGAGAAAGCACAAAAATAGACTAGAACCTTTAGGGTGTTCGGGGCTGGCACGGAGCTACTTTAACTCCATTACACAGATTATAAATTCTGTGGACACCAGCTAGCATTTAGGACAGGATGTCCCCAAGTTAAGAGGCTACAGATTACCCAATCAGAAAAGCCGGCATTGAGAAGGTCTCTTTCCCTTGAGGACAGTAATACCAGCTGCATTTAAGCCATCTCACATTTGTTTTGAAATTAGACTGCCTAATTAAAAGGTAGGAAGAATTTAGCCTGGGCTTATGAGGCCTACATGGAGTGCTAGTGAGACTTGTGCAAAATAGTGGGGCGGGGTGGGGGGACGTTCCAGGTTGGACATTTGAACAAAGATAGATGAGTATGCTTCCTTCCTGAGGTGGTGTGAATGGGCCTTGTTGGCATATGAGAAGAGTTTAGCCACCTAAGAACTGGAAATAAAGAAGATTTCCAAGTAGAAATGTTGCAGAAGCCCTAAAAGTGTCTCAATAAAAGCCATTTTTAAAAAATGCTGTTGCTACTGTTTGCTTTTGGAATAATCTGGAAATAAAAACTGGCATTCTGCCATCTTCTAATTAGAGAAGGTCTATAACTGTAGATTGAATAATCCTGTAGATTTGCTTTTTAACAAGGAAAAACAAAATTCCAGAGAACTTTTTGCCCTTTCAGTTTCCTGTGGCCATGAGTTTCAGACTCAGATTGTGTAGCACTATGGTTTCTCTCCCTTTTCAGCACCTTGAAGCATTTTCTTGTCCCATCTTTGGTTCCCTGTCATTGAGCAGTACAGGGTCTTCAGCAAACAGCTCTCTGTCCCCTCTTAAATTCCAAGTAAAAAAGGATCTGCCTCCTTCTCTCCCCTGTGGCTGTGTTTCTGTCTGCTCGAAATGCCTACCCACTTGCGAAGACGCACAGTACTTCAGGAGGGAACAAAGTAAGTGCCTGACTTAAATGCTCCATCAAGACTGGGCGTGCCCCGCCCGAAACACTTCCCCGGGAGCCATCCAGCTTGCTTTTGCCAAGTGAGTACTGCCACATAGAGGCGTGGTTCCCCACATTGTGGGCTACCAGCACCCAACCTTGAGATGGGAATCCCAAATCACCTCTAGGTGATTCTGTGCCACGCGAGCTGGAGAACCACTTAGCTTGAGTGATGGAAAAATCTACTTTTCACCAGCGAGATTAGGTAGAGCATACTGAATCTGGATTCCACAGAGCAGCCGGCCAGCCTTCTGCCCCTCCCTTAGGCAATGATCTTTTGAAGCCATTGTGACCCTTAACTGCCAACCCACCCTGTAGCTCACTGGCCTGGCACCAGTAGCAGGCAGGTTTCACCAAAGTGTCATGTAGGAACATTTCAAACTCCTAAACCCCCAGAGGACTGAAAACAAAAGGAAGAGGCTGCTCTCACCATTCTGAAATGCATTCCAACATACCAGTTATTAACTGGCCACCATGATGTACGTGGTCTAGGGAAAGACTCAGCTGAGAGAAACTAGACAGTCAAGTTAGAAAAAAAGGTGTTTTCTGCCAACTACTACTAGAAGGCTAGCTCAAAAACGGATCCAAACTTGGATCACCGTTTGGTAATTTTTTGCATCCTGCTACTTCCCATCAGCTTACTCCACTTTAAAAAGTTAACTTTAACATTCACTATAACAAATCCTAGTGGAATTACAGCTTAATGGAGTTGTGTTCAAAAATTGGCATATAAGGCAAAAACTGCATGTATCCTGAAAATCCTTAAGTCATGATTTCAAAGTGCTCCAGCTAAGAGGACACAGGAGGGAAAGTCCATAGTCATTTCCAGGACACATTCTCTGGTTTTTTCCAGCTATGTACAGTGTTATCAGTATACCTTAGAAAGGTGCGAGGCCATTTAAACCTAAACTGGTTTTTGCAATAAAAATCTTGCTGTACCTTTATGAATGTCTTATTACCAAGTGAAGCAAAATGGATAGCCTAATAAGCAAATTGTTCAACTTTTGGGAACGGATAGAGCAAGAGGCTAGAAATAAAAGGGCTTTTCCAATGCATTTGATGTCAGCGCCATACTGGCTGCCATCTAGCATGGAGCAGAATGTGACAGCTGTGTGCGCGGGGCAGCCATCTGGGAATCTAAAACTTAAAAGGCCTCGCCTTGGGGACCACTGGCGAAAAGGCCACTGCACGACTTGCTGGTGGCTGCAACTGCTGGCACACGGCTCTGCGGGCTTCCCCGGGAAGAGGACTCCGAGAGGCTTAAACACAGAGCCCTCCAAGGAGGGGGCCTCCAGGCCAGGGGTGAGATTACACCTTTCCTAGGAGTTCAGCACTGTTCCTGAAAATGCCTGGGCTCAGCACACATCCTGAGTACATATTTACTCAAGGACTTTCCAAACATCACAGAAGTGTTCCTGGGACTAGTTGTAGGGCATTAGATTCCAAGATAATTTGAGTCCTCAGAACAGTCCTGCCCCAATTCCCTAAACCACCCCCCAACACAAAAAAAAGTCCTCTAAAGGGAGTATTAGTACTAGGTTTTGGGTTTCAGGACATGAAGTTTCAGAGAAGCCAACTTGTCCCAAGATTCCAGCTGGCAGAGGGGAGATGCTGACTCGGACTCAGGATATCTGAGTCCACAGCCCCTGGAATTCCCAGCCGCACCATCCAGCCTTGATCTTGGCTGAAGACTATCCTCTTAAGAAAAGCTTTCCCTGCTATGAATGCAAAGACATGTGAGCCTTGGTTTCTAAACCAACACATCATAGTTTCCCTGGCACAGCGTTTCCCAAACTATACTCGTTCACATTGCCATCTTTGTCACTTTTGCCACGTCTGCCTAACAGCTGCTTTACATACTTAGTACGTTTCAACTCCCCTTTGTAAAAGGGAAAACCATCTCTACAAAAAAGGAACCACCAGCATAATTTGCCATTAATGAAGGCATCCCTAAAAACACATACAAAACGTTAGACTAAAAATGTGCCACCCGTCATTGCTTGCTGAGGGCTGTGAGCCTGAGACTTGCTCTGTTAAAAAGGAAAATCAGAAGGGCCCGGGGCACACTAGCACCAAGATGAGACTTTTTCCTTGGCCCAGACGAGACTGGAAGAATTGGATGTGTCTCCATGGACTCGTGTTACCTGATGCATGCCAGGTGGCACCAAACCATTTGTCAAGAGATGGCTCCGGTTCAGAGTGCTTCCCAGGGAAGCCTTTGCCCAGTCATTACCCAGCTCTTCTTACCTGGCTTTACACTCCTTTCTATGAAATAGGGCTCTCACTGGCAGTAACGGGAACTCCAACTCAGATTGGGCTTAATAAAGGGGACACAGGTAACAGCTGTGGCCGAGGAAGGCAGGCTGCTCAGTGATGTTCAGCAGGGTGTCAGGTCCGTGCTTCCGTCCTGCCACCCACACGGTCACCATCCTAAGGAGGGACCCTGGTGTTTGTGTTGCTTCCCATTCACCTGCCCTGAGAGAGGGTTTCCCCTCCCTTACCACAGAGGGAGAGTCCTGAACTTGGAGCTAACTGGACCACTCCAGAACTAGTTTCTGTGGCTGGTAGGCTTAGGCCAGACCTAAGCCTCGGTGAGTCACTGTGAGCTAGGATTACCCCGATGGGCTTAGATCAGGCAATACCCATCTCTGGAGCTGGGGTGCAATCAATTCAACCCAAACCAGAAGCCACCTCAAGCCCGATTCTACCCACTACACTCAGGAGGGTGTGAGGCGGATACTGGGGCCTCTACACTCTTCAAAGGAAACCTCCTTGAAAAGTCTCTTAACTGCTATTCTTCCAAAGCACGGATTCCCAGACCTGGCTGCATCTTGAAATCACCTGCGGATTTTTAACACTTAAAGAGGCTGGGGACCCTCCCCCAGAGATTCTGATGCAATTGGCCTGAGCTGTGGCCCAGGTGACTCCAATGTGGTTCCCAGGCAAACCTGAGAACCATCGTTCTAAAGACACAAGGACCAAGGCTACAGCGTGAGCCTTCCCCTGATTCATGTATTTGCTACCAGTGGTCTCCCGTTTAAGACCATTTGTTCTATTTCTCTCCATTCAACAAACACGCACTTGCCGGACAGCCTAAGAACCCCCATCTCTACACCCAGAGATGCAACTTGTGTGTAGAAAACAATGTTACACGTGTAAGCTAATGCCCTGAGGTCTCGCCGGTTCCCCAGGAGCAATGATGAGACCGCGGGCCTACACGGGTCGCCCTGGCGGGGTCACCGCTGCAAACAGTCCCAGTCCTGGTGCCAACAAAGGAAAAGCACAAACCTCATCGTCCAGGGCGCTCCCGCAGGTCTCCTCCCTCTCCCGCACCTCGGGCGCGGCTCCCCCAGAAGAGCCTTGCTGGCGAAACGCCGAATGCTACATTTATGACGGAACTGCTCCCTGGAAGACCCAATGAGAAAGTCCTTCCGGTTGAGGGGCCGACCTCCAGCAGAGTCAGGCTTGCCTGGTTTGGTTCTCTGAGGGAATCATGTGATTATCTAGAGCAAGTACACCTGCCCACTGCAGTCGGCTCCATACTCCTTCCTCCACCTCAGCAGCCCAGGCAGCCAGCAAAGCACACTCCCCAGAAGTCCCCGCAAAGAAGGCAGAAATAAGCCTCAGACCGCTGCCCCTCCCCAGCGGCTTGCAAGCCTAAAGTGCATCCAGCTGGTGCTTACCGATAAGAATTCTGATGCTTTAAATCTACAGCGAGCACAGAGGCCTCACAGAGGAAATTCTGAGACAGCTGCTCCGAGTCAGAATTGCTTTGAATTCTTTCAAACCCAAAGATGGTTGTGCTCTTGACCATAAGACAAAGCGGGGGGCTTCCCTGGTGGTGCAGTGGTTAAGAATCCACCTGCCTAATGCAGGGGACACGGGTTCGAACCCTGCTCAGGGAAGATCTCACATGCCACGGAGCAACTAAGCCCGTGCGCCACAACTACTGAGCCTGCGCTCTAGAGCCTGCGAGCCACAACTACCGAGCCTGCGTGCTGCCACTACTGAAGCCCACGCACCTAGAGCCCGTGCTCCGTGACAAGAGAAGCCACCGCAATAAGAAGCCCGCACACCGCATGGAAGAGGAGTCCCCGCTCGCCACAACCAGAGAAAGCCCGTGCGCAGCCACAACACAGCCAAAAATTAAAATAAATAAAATAAATAAATTTATTTTTAAAAAAAAAGACAAAGCAGGATTTTGCTTTAAGATGGGAAGGAAATGCCTTGATGCCTCCAGGTGCCTGGGTCAACAGGTCATCTCGAAAGAACTGGTAATCCTGGAACAAGACCCCTTTGGGGGTGTCTGCCTAGCTTCTAACCTCTTCTCTGAGAACTCCCCTTTCCACCCCAAGAAGGAGAGCTTTTATCATGAAGGGATGTTGGATTTTGTCAAGTGCTTTTTTCTGCATCTCTTGAGATGACCATGTGGGGTTTTTTTTACTTTTATTAATCCAAGTGTGTTACACTGATTGATTTTAAGGTGTTAAACCAACCTTGCGTTCCTAGGAGAGAGCCCGCTTGGTCATGGTGTTTAATCCTTTTTATATATTTCTGGATTCAGTCTGCTGCTATTTTGTTGAGGACTTCTGCAAATGCAAATACCTGTGGGGCCAGGCAGTAAAGAAATCAGTGAGATAACTTAGATACAAGAGAGACCCGGAGGGCGCGGCCCTGCTAAAGGGACTCAGCTGTGGCTCGTTCTTGCAAGACTATGAGCCCCATATTGCCTTATTTTCGTTTTTGAAAAGAAGCTGGAAATCCAGTTCTTAATGTGAACTGCCCTGATTTTTAATTGCTGGCAACTGATTTTAATTGAATTTTTTGAATAGGGAAACACCAAAATACCAAAAGTTTAAAATAAAATGGAAAGTCCACTTCTCACCCACCGTAGATATTCACCATTCTCAAATATTTGTTTATCCTCCCAGAGAAGTTGAATGCTTTTCTTTCTCACACAGATGGTAGCATATCAGGTACCTTTTCCTCCACTTTGGCTTTTGTGATATCTCCATACCAAGTCACAAAGAACTCCCAATCCATTTTTACATCTTCATAGGATTCCACCCATGCATGCATGTGTGGAGCTACTGTAACTGAACCAATCCCTAACTGATGGATACTTAGGTTCTTTCCAATCTTTTGCTATTTCAATGAGCAGTGAATAAACTTTTGCATTTATTGTTTCTCTTGTGTGTGTATATATATTGGGAGGCTAGATCCCTAGGAGCAGAATTGGGCCCTAGGGGTCTAAGGGTATATACATTTCTAATTTTGATAGGTACTGCCCATAGACCTCCATGAGAATCATGTCCCACCACCAACGTATGAGAATGCACATTTCTTCAAAATTTCACCAACAGTGTCATCAAAAACGTTTTATTTTTGCCTGCATAAGTGAAAACTAATTTCAATATTCTTTATACTTACAGATTGAGTATCTTTTCATATCTTTAAAATGACTTTTGCATTTTCTTTTCTGTGAAATACCTATTCATAACCTTTGCCATTTTTCTGGGGGTTTTCCTCTTATTTATTTGTAAGAGATGTTTATATATTAGGGAGATTACCCCTTTGTAATACAAGCTGCAAATATATTTTCCCAGTTTGTCCTTTGTCTTTTTGGTCATTCGTCTTTTGAATTTGCTTAGGATTTTGTCGTTCTGTTTTAAGATTTTTTTTTTGGTTGAATTTTCTGTTTGTTTTTGCCATGCAGAGGATTTTAAATTTTTTAATATAATCCAATTCTTCATCTTTTATGGCTTCTGGATTTTTTTTTTATGACTCTCCAATGTTTCTGCCTCCTTATTCTATAAATTCATTTTACACATTTAACTCCTCCTTAATCCATTTGGAATTTTGGAACCGTTCCTGGTGTACAGAATGAGGTATGGAACTCGCTTTATTTTTTCCAGATGGTTACCCAGTTGTCTCAACATGAAAATCATTTTAAAACAGTTCAGGGCAAACCATACAGTTCTGCCAGCCTGTGGGCCACCGTCTTGAAACCTCTTACTTTGAACAGACGTGAAGTTCACATCCACGGGGAAAGTGGGAATGATCGACCAAAGGGCCTTGCTCTTATGAAGACTTGCAATGGCCTATACCCTGGTGCCCCTGTCCAAAAACAGCCACCAATGAAAGAAAAAGAGAAAGAAAACGATCACCCTTTCGTAGGCTGCAAAGTGACCCTTGCCGTGGGCTTTGGGTTTGACCCTCTCAAGTCAGCGTCAAGACTTTCGCTGATTTCCTAGGAAACACATCCGACACTTGCTCTAACGGGGGACACCCATCAGGTCACCTGGCACCAGGACAGAGCACCAGCAGCTCAGAGGACTGAGGTCAGGAATTCCTGGCAGGCTCTGTGTCCTGGCTTTCCCTCCCCTTAAGTGTCTCCAAGTGTCCCTGCAAGTTCATTGTTTGGCACTGCAACTCCAGGAAACTTGGAAAGGCCAATTCTAGCTCATTAGTCACCTTTTCCCCATAGATATTGTCCTACAACCTTACCCCTCCTCGCTGCCTTGTGGGGGGTATCCCCAAAAGAGTCCCAGGACAGCAAAACCAGAGGGTGCAAGTTGGACTCTGGCAGCTCTCACTCTCCCGTGACTCGTTCTTACTCTGAAATGTAAGGCAGTTCTGAAGCCACTCCCTGCTGAGGCTCTTGGATGCCACGAGCCAACTGAGAAACGCAGGACAGTGGGCCTTTCCCCCACCCAGCCTGGTCACCATCACAGCCACCTGTTACCCAGTGCCCATCGCCGGGCCCTGACACAGGTCATCTCATTTCCTCCTCAGTACACCCCAACAGGCAGGTGCCATTATTCTCTGTCTCTTACTGTGGAAGATCTTACTGAGGCTAGTCTCAGAGAAGGTAAGCAACTAACCCAGGGCCACACAGCTGAGATGTGCAGGAGATGATGGCGCTACCCAGGCAGGCTGACCTCACAGCCTATAAGCTCTTAGTCACGGTCCTGTGGGTCTCTATTTTAGAACACCTCTGTTGCTGTGGCTTAATCCTGTGACATTCCCCTTCACCTCTCCCAGACCCTTGGTTCGGCCTCTGGAAGGAGAAAGAAGCCTGGGCATCTTCAGCAATCAACATATACCCGGTTTTCCAGAAACTGCTGTCCTCACCACTTGTCTGAAAAAGGAACTTTCCATTGAAGCTCTGCTCTCCCTGAGCAGACCAGGGCACGGGGAAGAGCTAAGCTTCCTTCGTTAAAAACAGTCCCTATCAATACATCACGGCCACGACAATGAACAGTCAGCAGCCACTGGGATGCCGCCACAGGCTCAGTGTCCGCCGGGGGAGCCAGGGACAAAGCTGACACGCCGAGTATACACACGCCACTCCGCCTCCAGTTACAAGGTACAGAAGCCGCTGACACCAGCACCGTCTATGCTGTGAGATGTCAGGGTAGTGTTAGTTTGGATGGGGGTGGGGCACTGGCTGGAAGGGAGCACGAGGGGGCTTCTGGGTGCTGATCATGCTTGTGTGTTTCTAGATCAGGGTGAGGGTTAAGCAGTTGTGTTCAGTGTGTGAAAATTCAGTGACCCATACACTTAGGTGCACCTTTCCGCCTGTAAACTTTACTTCAATAATTTAAAATAACGTCTTGACATTTTTAAATAAAGAATTATGTTTACTTTACAACAATTATCTCTGCAAAACGCTGGCTGTACTTGAAACAAGGGGTTCACTTATATCTTTTAGTTCAAAAAATTGTCCTAAGGAACTGCCCTGGTGGCGCAGTGGTTAAGAATCCGCCCGCCAATGCAGGAGACACGGGTTCGAGCCCTGGTCCAGGAAGATCCCACATGCTGCGGAGCAACTAAGCCCGTGCGCCACAGCTACTGAGCCTGTGCTCTAGAGCCCGCGAGCCACAACTACTGAGCCTGTGTGCCACGGCTACTGAAGCCCGCGTGGCTAGAGCCCACGCTCTGCAACAAGAGAAGCCACCACAATGAGAAACCTGTGCTCCGCAATGAAGAGTAGCCCCTGCTCGCCGCATCCAGAGAAAAGCCCACGTGCAGCAACGAAGACACAACACAGCCAAAAATAAAATAAATAAAAAAAAAGAAAAGCCAAGTGATTTGCTTATAAAAAAAAAAAAGAATCCTCCTGGTAATGCAGGAGACATGGGTTCGAGCCCTGGTCCGGGAAGATCCCACATGCCGTGGAGCAACTAAGCCCGTGCGCCACAACTACTGAGCCTGCGCTCTAGAGCCCATGAGCCACAACTACTGAGCCCGCGTGCCACAACTACTGAGGTCTGCACGCCTAGAGGCCGTGCTCTGCAACAAGAGAAGCCACCGCAATGAGAAGCCCCTGCACCGCAACAAAGAGTAGCACCCACTCACCGCAACTAGAGAAAGCCCGTGGGCAGCAACGAAGACCCAACGCAGCCAAAAATAAATAAAATTAAAAAAAATTGTTCTAAAATTGGCAAGACTCAACTCTATTTTTTGCTTTGCTACCACTATCTCACTAGATTCATGATGTCAGATTTCCTTGAAATTCAAATGCTGGTCTGCAATACGCGCGCGCGCGTGCGTGCGTGCGTGCGTGCGTGCGTGCGTGCGTGTGTGTGTGTGTGTGTTCGTTCTCGGCTCTGGGAGGGATTCCAGAAACTAGAAATATCCATCACCAAAGTGAGGAATCCAACATTTCAGAACAATAGCAGGAAACTCATCTACATGAGAAGAAATTAAAGCAAACACACCTTGGAGGACTCCAGGGAATCTGAACGATCTCTGCATTCTGCTGGGAATCTGAAGGCCAGCTGCACCCTCCCCTCAGGCGAGGGGCTTCATCTGCTGATTCTGAGGATCAGGCTTGAGCCCGCGGCAGGAGCACCCATCAGGGAAACATTTACACCCAGGCGACCTGGACACGTTTATTGAGACGGTTCACAGGGCCAGTGGGCACCGGGGTTCACACAAACCGGCCGACACGCATGGACCTGGAGCCACGCACCCTGGGGGCACCGCGCGAGCCCCTCACAACGTCTGTGCAAAGCCCTTCCAAGGCAAAGGGAAATCCAAGGCCCCACAGCCCATCCCCCTGGGTGACCACCTTGTCCAGAACACCAGGCAGGACAAACGCCAGTGGAGAAGGCCTTCTCCAGCTCATCTCTGAGGCACTGCCCACCTGTGGGTCCTAAATGCTTCTCCAAACCCTGTGGGCCCATGTGAAGCAAGGGGGAAAATTCAGAAAACGCATCCACAACAATAAAACAAAACAAAACAAAACGAACAATCTGCGCGGCACACAGATTTCACTTCCCGGTGTCCCTGACGGCAGGACCGCAGGGCTCACAGACGCCTTTGGCAGCTGGGGGCTCGGCGCGTTGCCTCCCCGGCGTCCACAGGAAAATAGTCCTCGGTTCTGTACAACGCGGGCAGCTCGAAGGTCGGGGCCGCCGGCGTCCACAGCTTCTGGAATGACAGAAAACCAGGTGCCCCATCAGCCTCGTGAAGCCACTTGTTCTGAGACCCAAGAACTCCACTTGCAGGAGTTCATCCTGCAGGGAGAATAGCCCAGTTGACCAAAGACTCCATGACTCTTTGGTGACACTGCCTGTGACAGCCAAAGCCGGCCCATTTGAAACGTGGTGGGGAGCTAGGTTGGCAGGGCTGGTCCGTGTCCACGGAGCCCTCCGCAGCATTAGAGAGAACCGGGCTCTGAGGAGGGATGACTGAGAAAGCCAGGTGTACCTCGTGCCACCGCGTGCCAGGAAGGGCCTCGAGCCGAGACAGCGCCGTGGGCCAGGGCCTGGGAAAGCTGGGGTCGGGCCCGATGCTTCTTTGAATGTGCGCCCATCTGTGCTGCCCGAAGGCTGGGCCATATGCATGTGTTACTTTGTTTTTTTTAATTGAACCATTTTAAGAAGTGCTTACTTATTTCTGGTGTGGATTTCTGTGGCAGGGAGGTTAGGGAGGGGACCCTCCTCAAGCTCTAGTAACCCTGCGGGTTACCCAGGCATCTCAAGGTCAAACCAGTTTTACAGAGGACGGCCTCAAACAGTGCTTCGCAAATGTGACTGCACAGGGAACCTCCTGGGAGACTTATGGAATGCTTATGCCCAGGCCCCGCCCCCAGAGTCTGATGTCGTTGGTCTGGGGTGTGGCCTGGGCCTCGGGGTATTTCAAAGCTCTCAGGTGATTCTCACGTAGAGCCAGGGCCGATCCCAATAACTGTGACCTGCTCAGAGGAGGGAGGGTCTGCTAGGCTCCGGGGCGGAACAGCAGGGAGCTGGGCAGGAGTGTGGGGCTCCAGGGGTGCAGAGGGAGGAGGGCTCTGCACGTCTCCACCTGGGCTCCCTCTCACCACCCTTCCGCCCTCCCCCCGCAGCTCCGTCTACTGTTTGGTCTCCAGGCCACCCCTGCCCGCTCAGCCCAGAGCAAGCTCTGCCCCCGCCTTCAGCTGCAGTCACAGGTGGCAGCGCACAGGTGTGTGGCCCCAGCCCGCAGTTACTGGCCGCTCCCCCGAAGCCCAGCCCGTCCACGAGCTCTGCGCTGCACTGGGTGTGTGCTTACCCGCCCCCATGCTTCTTCCCCACGGTGACACCGCCACCATCCCCGCTTTCGTGGGTGGTTGGGGGAGACGACGTTCCGGGAGGTGCCTTACCCGCCTCCCACCTGTCCGAGTATCTGTCCACTCAACCACTACCTCTCTGAATGCCCAGGGCCGGCCGAGGGCACCGCTGTGACGTAGACGCATCCCCAGCCATCACGGGCCTCCCTCTCTATCTGGAGACAAAGGAACCAATAGGAAAACACCACCAGCGTGCGCTGAAGCACCAAGGCCCCTGGAACCCGGAAGAGGCCCATCTCATCCCGGAGGGATCAGGAGGCATTCAGAGGCTCAGCACCTAGGACCCCAACCCCCGGCCGGAGGGGCTGCGTGGAGGGGGAGCCGGAGGTGCGGTGGTCCGGGCTGTGGACACCCTGTGCACAGTGCTGAGTGGTGTGGTGGGCCGCGGGCACTGAGGCAGCTCAGTCTGGAGTCAGGCCGGGTCAGAGTGTAGACAGGGATGCTGCTGCAAAGCAGGGCCGGATGATGTGGGCTCTTGGAGGCTGAGCTAATAACTTTATCCTAAGAGACCAGGGACGGGGAGACGGGGAGAGAGGGAGGGAGGGAGAGAGACAGAGAGACAGAGAGAGAGAGAGAGAGACAGAGAGAGAGAGAGAGAGAGAGAGAGAGAGAGAGAGAGAGAGAGTGTGTGTGTGTGTGTGTGTGTGTGATAAGTGTTTTAGAAAGAGCAGAGACTAGACTGTAGGGGAAACGGGACCAGAGTGGAAGCTGTTGCAGGTAGGCATCCCTTAAAGGTGAAAGTGGCTGGATTTGGGGTGAGAGGGAACAGATTCTAATGTCTAAGCCCCGAAGCCCTGAGCTACCGCACCCCCCAGCCCTCTCTCTGCTGCAGAAGGAAACCACAAAAGGGCTTCAGATAAGGTGGACCGCACTCGGGCACTCGGGTGTCTGGGGACCGCTTACCTCCCTGAGTCTCCACGCACATCTGGAAAGCCAGGACGAACAGTTCACCTTGGCCTAGGGTCTGCCTCCCAAAAGGGCACAGGGAACATTGAACCAGTCGGCCCCGGGTCAGCCACTCGGCTCAGCCCGCTTGGGGGATACTTGGGACGCGTTTGTCCCCCCTTCTCCCAGCACCTTCCCGGGGCTGCCACCCACCCCTGTGGGCTGGACTTGAGTCCTCTGACAGCGCTGTGACCAAAACACAACGGGGAGACGAGCCCCAAGATGCATCTCACAGCCTGAGGGATGCAGTCTGTGGATAAGCCATCGTTTTAGAATATCCTCACCCAGTTCCTCCTGAGAACTGGCCGTTGTAGTATCTAGAAAATGCAAGATTCAAGTAATGACAGTTCAAAGACCAGCTCCCTTGTCCTGACACAAGGCTTGGGGGCCAAAGCACATTGGTGATCCTGAAAAGACAGGTTCCCTTCTCTCCTGATCTCAGGACCCAGGCAAGGCCTCACGGGCCCCAAGGGTGAGTGGCCAGGCCAGGCCAGAGCCGGTGTCCCTCTCCTGGAGATCCTGGGCCTCTGGACCCCCTGTTCTTTGTCAGATGGTTCTTCCAACAGGGATGGGGCTTCTGCCTCCTCCCTGAAGGAGACAGCCTTCCGAAAAAGGAGAAAATCAATATAATTATGAAGGAACCAAGGAGAAGTAATCCTAAGAGACTCCTTAGCAGCTTTGGATATAATTGTATCTTGAGTTCCAGCGAGATCTAATGCAAGCAGTGGCGGCATCTTTGCTGGTGCTGGAGTGGAAACGTCCTTCCTGCACTCAGAAAGCAAGAAGGGGGACGCAGGGAGAGGTGAGCCTTGTGCCAGCGCCCAGCCAGGCGACAGGTGGATTATTAGACAGCAGCTACGCGCGCTCGCCAGGACCCCACGGGGGCCCAGGAGAACGAGCCATTCCAAACGAGCTTGCTCCCCTTTTCAAAGGGGCCCCCAGCCGGGAAGATGGCGAGGAAGGCCGCAGAGGCTGGTGCAGCTCTATGCTGGCCCTGGACCAAGCCCCTGCCAACATCTTGGGGCACGTGGAAAATCTGCGGGAAAGTGACTCACAGCTCATTGGAGATCTGGGCCTGCAGTCAGCCAGGAAGGGGGGCCCTGAGCTGAGCCAGGGGGCTCCGAAAGTGGCCACTTCAGCCCCAAATGCTGCTCTTGGAGAGCGGGTGGGCATGGGAAGGGCGTGGGATGTTATCTCGGCCTGTGCAGCCTCCACGTCCCATTCTGGTATCAGCATCTTGGCCGTCTTGTGGAATCACTGCTGCCAGCTCCCCCGCGGAGCTGCTCTGCCCACCTCCACAGCTGAAGGATGAGTGAGAGGAGGCCTGACCCACCTGGGCCGTGATTGGTCCAGGAGTGAGCAGGTGACCCCAGCTCACCCAATGAGAAGCAGCCTTGGGACTCTGGCTCTTGGGACAGGGCTGCTTCCTGCCCCCGTCCCCCCTTCCCAGGTCCCAGTGAGGACGCGCCCGTGAACCTGGCAGTCACTTCTGACACACTGAGGGGCCTGCCTGAGAGTGAAGCCAACACAAGGAAGCCGAGTTGGGAGGGGAAGCAACAGAGTCCTGACAGTATCATCTGAGCACCTGAATCGAATTTTGCCCGAGGTTAGTGTCACCTTGGGACCTGTCCTGTTCTTGAGACCACGGGATTCTCTTCTTTGCTTAAGCCAAGGTGACCTGGGCTGTTGTCGCCTGCAACCAAGCCTCCTGCCTAAAGCGAAGAGTAAATCCACAGTAGTGCGGACGAGCGCTTGGAAACCAGTGGCGGAATCGGCAGATAAGGGCCGGCGTGTGAGGCTAAAAGCAGGCCCCGAGGCCCCAGATGCTGTCAGGGTAAAGCAGGACCACACACCGGAGGCCAGGCCCCAGTCGCAGGCACCCCGGACGCCAAGGAAACCCAGCCCTCTCACACCCAGGATGACCTGCAACAGGAGGAGTTGTCCCCATCTCAGAGGTCACAGGGGCCAGGGAACCACAGAGCCGGGGTCCACTCAGGCCTCTCTGGCTCCAGGTCCAGCCCCTGCCCATCGCCCTACTGGGCTCCTGCCTCGAGCCCAAATCCTGGAGAATCTCAGAAGGGACTTCAGAGAGCTCCCCCTCTCCCCCCTCACCTGCAGCTGGTACTGAGATTCTGCTCCAGTGGCGGCCAGGTAAGCTAGGAGGACTGTCCAACTCCCTGGCGCTTGCTCCAGGCTCCCACTCTCGCCTGCAGGCGAGAAGGTTCCACCAGCGGGACAGGATGGGAGGCACAGAAACCTGACACCACAGGTCCAGGGCTCCGCCGCCCTCCCTCCCAGTCCCCCATGCCCCCATCAGCCCGAGCTCCCAGCTGGAGGAGGGTCTCCGGAGCTGGGGCGCTGGGCCTGGCATGCTCTCCTGGGTCTACACAGCCTCCCACATCTTCCTCACTTCCACCCCAGACCCCCGAGTTCCCAAACCTGCAGCCCACACACCAGATGCATGTGTGTGCTTGGTCGGCTGCATGGTTTTTAAAAACTGGAATTAACTGCAAACATGTAAAAAGTCAGCAGATTTCTCAGGAAAACCAGACTGCCAGCTAGCTACTCTTGGAAAATCAGATGATCTGGAAGCTCCCGGTGGCTGGGCAGAGGAGCTACGGGTGCTCCCCTGTGGGCCCCAGGGCCCACGGGGCCACGTCACCTTTCTGGAACCTGCCGCTTCCGGTGGTGGTTGCCTCGGGGTTGGCCCTCTGGGCTGTCTGCACCACCAAGCAGCTCCTTTCCTGACAAAGCCCCCAGAGGGCTGTTGAAGCACGTGGCAAGGGGGAGCCTCGGGCCAGCCTGGCTTCAGGGTCTCTCCTCTGAAGCCCCCCAGTCGGATCACTGTCTGCCCACCCACCTCAGGGCCTGTGCCATCTGCCCACTCCTGCCCCCAGAAATCCCGCACGGCTCCTCGTGAGTCCTAGCCCGCCTCGTATCTCCCTCTGGGAAGCCCCAGCTGCATATTCCCGATCCTGGGCTGCTTTCTCTTTTTTTTTTTTAAATTTTACTTATTTATTTTTATACAGCAGGATCTTATTAGTTATCTACTTTATACATATTAGTGTATATATGTCAATCCCAATCTCCCTGGACTGCTTTCTGTTCAGGCCAGGGTCAGCACACTTGTTCTGCAAAGGGCCAGATGGTAAACATTTGCAAGCCCCACAGTCTCTGTCACAGCTACTCAGCTCTGCCCTCCCAGCACCAAAGCAGCCACAGGCAACGTGGAAAGTAATGGCATGGCTGCGTGCCAATAAAACTTTATTTACAAAGATGGGGGCAGGCCAGACTTGTTTTTTTCAGTTTGCCCCAGAATTAAATCTATCTTCCTAAATAGAACAGGAATGACAAACCCATCTCTGTATCTCCCATGCAAGTGGGCACTAAGTGATAGGTCACCAGACACAGGCTGCAGGATTTAGGCCCAGGCCCACCTTGCTGACTGTCCCCAGGCCGGAGTATTATTTGATTGGCTGCTCTTGGGTCATCACTGCAACTCCAGCCTGTCCTGGCTAAGCATCCTCCACCTCAAAAGAAAGGCCACACCGCTGTCCCACGTGTGGGCCAGGTTCTGAGGTTCCAAAGTGTGGGTCATCCTCTGGGAGGCTGAGGCCTCAGGCTGACCACGGGTGGAAGCTCAGGTAGCCAGAGACTCACCCTCATCCCCCAGGTCACCAGGCACCTCCAGCCCCAGGGGACTTGGGAGAGGCCCATCCTACTGGGAAAACAACAACTACACTTCCTGTGGCCCAAGTTGCACACATTGTCTCTAACCCTCCAGCACTCCTTCGAGGCAGAGGTTTCTCTTCCCCTTGAGCCTCACTTTCCTCTCTGTAAAATGAGGACAATACCGTCGACTTCATGGAGTCCTGCCTGGGGCACAGCAGTGATGCTGGAGGTGCTGTACCCACCTTGGGACCATGAGGACAAAAGCCACCGGCTAAGGATGGTAGGGCAGTAGCCAGGAGAATCAACTGGCCACTCAGGACTTCTTGTCCCATGAGGGAAAAACACAAACCCTATTTGGTTAAACCACTTCAGTCAGGTTTCTGTTATGCCGCCGAACACAGCCTGATGGACACGTGCCATTACTCTCACCATCACTCCAGTTCATAGCAAGTCGCCCAAGGTGGCACAGGTAGTAAATGGGTGGAGCCAGGACTCAGCCCAGGTTGTCTGTATGATGAAATGGAATGATCACCAAAAAAGTGAAAACTTGTAGATCTCGCAATAGTTCCAAAAGGTAAAATGGAATTCCAAATAACTGACGTATGCATTGCCCCCTGCAGGAGCTCCACTCCCCTTGAGTGGGCGCCGCGCGGTGACTTGCTTCCACAAAGTAGAGCAGGGAGGAGGGGGTGGAGGCGGGAGTAACAGCCTGGTGGAGACACCTGGCAAACACTGCCTCGGCCAGAGGGTCATGGTTAACATCATCAGAGCTACGTCACGCTGACAGCATGTCCCCTGGATCTGATGTGATGAGAAGGTACTTCACCTCTGTGGTCTTCCTCCCCCAAACCCATCACCCCAGTCTAACCACGAGAAAAACATCAGATCAGCTCTAATTGAGGGACAGTGTACAACATACCTAACCAATAATCCTCAGAACTGTCAAGGTCATCAAAAACAAGGAGAGTCTGAGAAGCCGTCATAAACCAGAGGTGGCTAAGGAGACGTGACGACTGAATATAATAGGGAACAGAAAAGGACATTAGGGAAAAACTAGTGCAATCTGAATAAACCGCGGAGGTTAGTTAATAGCCGTGTATCGACGTGGGTCCTTTAGCTGTGACAACGTACCACAGTAAAACAAGATGTTCACAATACAGAAAACTGCGTGAGGGACGTATGGGAACTCTCTGTATTATCACAGCAACTTGTCTCTAATTCTAAAATAAAAGATTCTATTGGGTGGGAGCGGCATGGAGGGAAGCAGACAGAGAAAAAACATCTCCGTCCATCAGCACAGACCAAGCCCCCGGCCTCTCTCACTTCAACCACAGTGACTGAGTAGTGAGCACTTCCTGAGTGCCCAGCCCGTTGGTGGGCCCTGCAGGCTCCCGGCCCATTCGTGCCCACAGCCGCTGAGAGAGGCAGGTGTCCCTACTCCCATTTTCCAGAAGGGGAAACTGAGGCTCAGAGAGACACTTGCCCAAGATCACCCAACTGGGAACTGGCAGAGCTGAATTCAAACCCAGGCCCACCCTGCCCCAGCACTGAGCCAGGACACAGGTGGCCCTGGGGCTGAGTGGGGCTGGGGGCTGAGCTCTCGCCCAGGACCTGGGATGTCCCTCCAGCGTCTGCTTGCCAACCTTGGGACCCTCGGGAGCGCCCCCTTTAGTCTATTCAGAGATCACAAACGGGCGGCCTTTGGGGAGCGTCTGGCCCGCAGGCATGACTGGATGGGCTTATGCAAATTTCAAAATGAGTTACCTGAGTCCTGCTTCAAAAGCGCTTGGACGGAACCTGGCGCTCGTCCCCGGCTCCGGCCGGCCGCTCAGAGCCAGCCCTCGCCACCACCTCACAGCGCCCTCCGACAGCCCCAAGGTCCCCGCCACCGCTTCACCTCGGCCGCCCGCCACGACGACCGCGTCCCCCTCGCAGGTGCGCCAGAACTACACCGGGGCTCGGAGGCCGCCGTCAGCCGCCAGATCGACCTGGAGCTCTACGCCTCCTACGTCTACCTGCCTGTGTGGTACTATTTTCACCGCCATGATGTGGCTTTGAAGAACTTTGCCAAATACTTTCTTCACCAATCTTGTGAGGAGAGGGAACAGGCTGAGAAACTGATGAAGCTGCAGCACCACCGGGGTGGCCGAGTCTTCCTTCAGGATATCAGGAAGCCAGACCGTGAGGACTGGGAGAACGGGCTGAATGCAATGGAATGTGCGCTACACTTGGAAAAAAGTGTGACTCAGTCACTACTGGAACTGCACCAACTGGCCACGGAGAAAAATGACCCCCATTGGAGTGACTTCATTGAGACGCATTATCTGAATGAGCAGGTGAAATCCATTAAAGAACTGGGTGACCATGTAACCAACTTGCGCACAATGGGGGCCCCCGAACCTGGCACGGCACAGTATCTCTTAGACAAGCACACCCTGGGAAATAGTGATGATGAGAGCCAAGCCTTAGGCTGGCTTCCCGTAGCCACAGGGGTGGCCTCCCTGGTCCCCAAGCCAGTTGCATGCATGTCTGGGTTACCTTTACCTTTTCTGTAAGTTGTACCAAAACACCTACAAGTCCTTTCCTTAGTACCATTCCTTCAAATAAAGTAATTTGGTACCCAGGAAAAAAAAAAAAAAAAAGAGTTGCCTGCCAACATGGAAGAACCAGGATGGTTCAAATAAACATCAAGGGCTTCCCTGGTGGCGCAGTGGTTGAGAGTCCACCTGCCGATACAGGGGACACGGGTTCGTGCCCCGGTCCGGGAAGATCCCTCATGCCACGGAGCGGCTGGGCCCGTGAGCCATGGCCGCTGAGCCTGCGCGTCCGGAGCCTGTGCTCCACAACGGGAGAGGCCACAGCATTGAGAGGCCCACGTATCACAAAAAAATAAATAAATAAAATTAAATTAAAAATCAAGTTCCTGTTTCTCTTGAACAATGTAGCTACCTGGCCGCACTGGGCCCATATTCCTGCGGGGTGCGTCCAGCTGGCCCCTCTCCACTGGGCATGTGCTGTCAGGCTTGCCACCATCCCCGCCAGGCCTGACTCACTTGTCTGCAGCACCTGCCGCGCCCCGCGGGCATCTGAGCCGGCAGTGGCTCCAAGCTCACGTCACCGTGGGGCTGTCGAGGAGCTGGATGCTTCCCATCCATGGCCCAGGCCCCCTGGGGTGGGGACAGCCCACCTGGGCCGCTGCCGAGACCAGCGGCTGCTGCCCTATACCCGAGGTCCCCTCCAGTGCACTCCAGGGCCCGGGAGGCAGGTATGGCAATGGGGCCGTTTTGTGGAGGGGAAAGCTGGCTCGGAGGGGACAGCGTAGGCCGCGTGCCCAGGGTCACACAGAGTCAAGCGGGCTCCTCTGAGCTCCTGGCACCGGCCCCCACCTCAGCCAGCCCACACGGCCCTCACTGCGGGTCCTGGCCTCCCTCCTCGGCCCCCCTCACGGGCTCTCTGCGCCTCAGACCACGCCTGCCCGTCCTGCCTGCAACGTCTGTGCCCGCTCCAGGGCCCCCAGGCTTCCACCCTGACAGCTGGGAGCAGAGCCCCTCCCATTTCTCTTAAGCAGCCCTGCGTGTCCGCTCCTGCCGGGAGGGCTGGGCTGGCCGGCCTGCCCCTGCCTCTGCCGTCCCGGTCACCTCGGCTGCTGGGGGCAGCGGGAGGCTGCTGCAGCCCTGGCGGCAGGAACAGGGCTGGGGGCTCCCAGATGGGGCAGCCCCTACCCAGGGGGACCCCAGCAGCAGGGACAAGCTAGTGTAATCTTGTTAGAGGCGGTGCTGACCCCGGCAGCAGCCCTAGACGGCTTCCAGGTCCCCGTGGATTCGGCTTTTAGCTGGACGAAAAGCTTTAACACGGAAACCAGCAGAGAAGGAGCCCCAGAAGTTCTGCCAAGATACTGGCTACTGAATTCAAACTCATATGGGGTCTAGGAGGAAAGACAGGACGCCAGGTAGGCGGAGTCATGGCACAGACCCCTCCAGAACTAGGTCTCTGACCCGGAGTCTGATCTCTCCAACCTTGCCCCTCTGCCCACTGCCCTGGGCCCTCTGCCCTCCCAGCACCATCTCCTGGAGGAGGGAGGTGTCTGACCTGGGCTTTGCTTCTCACCACCTGGCCACTGAGTGTAACTGTCTAATTACCATGGCCTTATATGTATATTGGGCACCTGCTACATTCCAGAGACTCAAATCTGAAGATCACAAAGGCTCTTTACAGACGAGCAAACTGAGGCTTTCAGGGGTCAGTTGACTCACTGTGGGTCCACCCACTAACCGGAACCTCAGTCAGGTTGCCCAAACCGGCAAGCTGGGGGCCACCCAACTTCCCACGACACATCCAGCCCATCCTCAACCCCCTCTACTAATTCTTCCCCAATCCCTCTCCCCCTCGCCACTGCCACCCCATCTCCCAGCCGCTGCTCTTGCCCTCAACTCATTCTCCACGTGGCAGCCTGAGGGGCCGTCGTAAAAAACAAGTCTGATCCTCCAGTAAGTCCCGCACTGTAGTTAGAATAAAATCCAACTCCTCCACGAGGCCTTCAGGCCCTGCCACCGTGGTCCCCAACGCATGAGCAGTCCTCAGGCGTGTCCTGCTTGGCTTCCACTGGGCTAAGTTTACTAGGACTGTTGTCTGTTTGGTTGTTGGTGTTCTCATACTTTTGAACGAAATGCCATTTCTCTTTAAAAAAAGGATTTCAAGCTTCCCTTTAAAAAAATCTCAAGCTCTGGGCCACTGGAGAGTGATGGGCAACCGGCACTGAGCAGCGGCCCCTCCTTCCAGGAGCTGCGTGCTCTCGCCCGTGCGGTCCGCCGGCCACATCGCTGTGGCCACCTGTCTGCTAGCTGTCTGCCACCTTGGAGCTGGGGGGATCTGACCCCAGACCCACGTGATCCAGCCTGATTCTCTAAACTCCGTCCGTCACCTGCCATCACTCACAGCCCTCCAGCCTGGGGCCTTCTTTCTGCTCCTGGATCTCACCAGGGTCTGCGTGACGGGAGACCTTGGCACCCGCTGTCCCCATCAAGGCCTTTCCACAAGGTCTTCCTCTGCTGGTTCCTTCCTTCCTTCAGACTCTCCTAAGGGAGGCCCAGTTTCATCTGTGTCACCTGCCCTCCTTCACGGCAGCACTGTGGAGCCTAGCCTGTTTACCTCTCTCCTCGGTTACCACCCGGCTCCCCACCAGGCCGAGCTCCATCGGGACGGGCATCAAGCCAGTCGTTAGGGCCAGGGCCCCAGCAGCAGCTGGAGCCTGGTGCACAGGAGACACTCAGGCAACGGGAAACGGATGAATCTTCTCACCACCCCGGGCAGAGCAGGAAGGGCCTGGGGGTTGGGCTTTCGCCAAGTCGGGGCCCCGGAGCCTGAGACCAACGATGACGATCACGTCTCCGGCTGAGGACTCCCGGTCGGACCCATTCTGGAGTCTCGGGGTGGCTCAAGGCTGGTGACCCCACCCTGGCCAGGTCTGTGACCCACATTAAAAATAGAGCACACGTAGGGGCTTCCCTGGTGGTCCAGTGGGTGAGACTCTGCGCTCCCAATGCAGGGGGCCCGGGTTCGATCCCTGGTCGGGGAACTGGATCCCGCATGCACGCCGCAGCGAAGATCCTGTGTGCCGCGACAGAGACCCGATGCAGCCTAAATAAATAATCATTAAAAATAGATAAATAAATAAAAAGCACACAGGGGACTTCCCTGGCGGTCCAGTGGTTAGAACTCTGCGCTTCCACTGCAGGGGCGCAGGTTCGATCCCTGGTCAGGGAGCTACGATCCCGCACGCCATGTGGCGTGGCCTAAGTAAATCAATAAAGCACGCAGTAAAAGCAATGCACTGCCCTGGACGGGAGCCTGGAACAGACCACAGACGAGGAAGAAAAATCCGGTAACATCCAAAGCCTGGTGTTCAGTGAACGGTACTGGACCAATGTGCGGTCTTGGTCTTGACAGCTCTCCAGGTGACGCGAGATGACAGGATATGGGAGACGGGGTAAGGGGGGCACGGAAGCCCTCAGTAGTACTGTCTTTACAAGTTTTCTGCAAATCTAAAATTATTCAAAATAAAAGGTCATTTAAAAATAAATAAATAGGGACTTCTCTGGCGGTGCAGTGGATAAGACTCCACGCTCCCAATGCAGGGGGCCCGGGTTGGATCCCTGGTCAGGGAACTAGATCCTGCATGCATTCCATGAGCCGCAACTAAGGAGCCCACGTGCCACAACGAAGGAGCCCTGGAGCCACAACTAAGACCCCATGTGATGAAATAAATAAATAAATATTTAAAAAATAATAATAATAAATAAGAAAATAAAACTCATCCATGGCAGCATATGTGAAGCACCGAAGGGAACAACGCAGATAATGAGCTATTAAATAATAATACTAATGTCACTGATAATAATAATAATAATAATGGCAGCTAAACCTTACATTATCTCAGTCACTGTTCATGACAATCCTATGCAGAGGATAGGACTGTAAATCCCATTTTACAGATGTGGAGACTAAGACGCAGCAAGCTTAGGATCCACTCAAAGCATGACGCTTGCAAGTGACGGGCAGGGCCGGCCTCATGGCTTGGTCTGATGCTCTGCTGTTACCGTCTTGAAATTCTTAGTAAGTTCTGACAAAGGGGCCCCAGATTCTCATTTTGCTCTGCACCCGCCAATTCTGTAGCGGGTCGTGGTGACAGAGGTGGATTCCAAACTGGGAACGGTGTTCTCCATCCTCAGAAAGGTCACTCGGGATCGGCTCCATGCACAGCGTGGAGCCAGCGCTCCTGGCTAAGAAAACATCATGGGGCAAAGGGTGGCCGCAGGATCAATGGCAGAGTTTGGGGGGACATCAGTGGATGGCTTTGGCTGGAGCTGGGACTGTCATACTCTTGGCTTAGAGCAGGGAGAGGAAGATCCTCTTCCAGGCCAGGGCAACACACCAGCTGCCATGCCTAGCGGCACGCTCCGCCAGGCGGCCTCCCCGTCACACGGAGCTTCTCCACGTTGACGTCCGCGAGCCCCACCAACAGCTGGCCAGGGCCCAGCGGCCGGCGACTGTCACACCAGAGCCGTACATTTCTCACTCTGGTGCTGCTTATCAAGAGAATCCTCAAGGTTTCGTGGGCTGACCTCGAAGGTGGTTGACTCCACAAAAGGATGTTAGAAATAGCACCGATTAGCTCTGGGAGGCAGAAAGTAAACACAGACACAATCGACCCTTCTGTCGGGATCCCAAACACGGGCAGCTGTTCTCCATTAAATAAACAAGCCAACAGGGCAAAAACAGAGGCGTCCACCGGGACCAGCAGGCGTTCAGGAGCCGCCCACGGGCCCACCTCTCGCCCCTGCCCAGAAAGACTCTTCACCCAGGACTGCAGGGACCTGCTTCTGAGGCAACGCCCGGACTGTCACCTGGGCCCCTTCTCTCCCACTCCAGGCATCTGGGTGGCCTCAGGAGCCCTTCCCAATCCACCCTTGACTCAGACTCCGGTGCCCTCAGAGCTCCAGCCTGGTCTCAGCCCCAGCCCGTCCTTTGCCACCGGGTGGCCTGTGAGCCTCGGACGGTTACCGTCACTGCACCAATCCCATCTCTGCAGCCCCAGGGGCCCGGGCACTGATTTCACGAAGCCCCTTCACAGGAACTCACCTCATGCGCTGTCCTGGTCGGACCAGGACGTTTCATCTATTGGGCCCCCTGAGCGTGGAAAGGGATGGTTTCCAAAGTCTGGGAGATAACGTTTGAGAGCGAGAGAAAGGAAAAGAGGGAGAGACAGAGAGAGCCTGGTGGAAACAGAGATGAAGGTAATTAGAGCAGGAGGAGACACAGACAAAGGGAGGTAGAGGCAGAAACAAACGACCAACAAACAAAACCCAGGAGAGAAAAATATAAAAGAGAGAGAACTGAAATCGATAGAGATGTGGAAACCAGATAAGGGGGGGGATTCAGAAAGAGGGAAAATGGATGAAAAGGAGGAGGAAAAAGATGGAGGAGAGAGGGAAAAATGAGGAAATAAGAGAGGAAAGGAGAGGGAAGCGATGAGTAGCCCTGACAGGAAAGTGAGGCAGCCAGGAGGCGGCGGCAGCGGTGGGGACCAGGACGTGGGGAGCGGACTGTGTTGGGAGCTGGGGAGTCGGTCCACGGGTTCAGGGCTTCTCCGGCCCCGAACCCTGTCAGTGTGCATGCAGGGACACTGAAAGACTCCCCACCCTCACCCCGCCTTAAACCCCATCCCTGTGTCAAAGAAATAACAATATTCTGAAAGGACAAAGGCCATCTCAGAAGACAGGTCAGTCTCTGTTGAATGGACTCCATCTGGCCTGAGGGGAAACACTTTGCTCTTTTCTCACTTTACTCGGGACTCCTGGAAACCTCTCGTCTGCACCCTCCACCCCAGGGAGGAGCTCTTGGCCTCATCGGGGTCCCCACCTTCCCCGGCTGCAAAGCAAGAAAAGAGGGAGAGAGATCCTGAGGTGCCCCCCACCCATCCCACCCAGCCCAGGCCTCCAGCCCCGCATCAGCCTGGCGGCCCCCGCAGGTACCTCTTCCCATCTCTCAGGCATGGCTGCATCCCCTGCGCCTAGAACAGCACCTGGTACACAGCAGACGCTTAATCGCTAAGTGCTCACTCCGCCTCCCTGGGTGATCCCATTCAGCCTCAGAGCTAAGGCCTCGGGCTCCATGCTGGACACCTCCAGCCCTGAACCCCACACTCCAACCCTGGCTCCACCTGCAAAGGCATCCAGACGGGCTCGATTCACAAGGCAACTTGGATGAATCTCCAGGGAATTACACTGAGTGAGAAAAGCCCATCCCCAAAGGTTACAGGCTGTACGATTCCATTTATAGAACATTTTGGAAACAGCGAAATTTTATACATGGAGGACAGATTCGTGGCTGCCAGGGGTTGGGCGAGGGCTGAGGGAAGAAGGGTGAAGGTAGTCATAAGAGGACCTGAGAAATCCCTGTGGGGTTGGGACAGTCCAGAGTCAGGAGACAGGAGCCTAAATAAAATAAAACTGTACAGAATGGATACAACTGTATAGAACTTAAAACGCACACAAGTGAGTCCAGGTAAAACTGGGGACATCCCAGTATGAGCAACACATCGTATCCAGGTTGATATCAGGGTTGTGACGTTGTACCACAGTTTTGCAAAATGCTACCATTGGGGAAAACCGGGCAAAGCGTACGAGGGCGCTGTCTCTGTATTATTTCTTATAGCTGCCTGTGAATCTATAATTGCCTCAGTAAAGAATTTCAATTAAAGACACATACGCGTTTCCCTACCTCCACCCTGGTCCCTAGCCCAGGCCACCAGCATCTATCTCCCTCTGGGCCATCCCAGCGGCTGCAACCACCCAACCTCCACCCTTGCACTGCCAGCATCTTCCTCCACATTTCAAAACCCTCCAGGGCCGAGTCCTTGCACGGGCCCCACGCCCTGCTCCATCCACTCCCCACCCCACCCCGACCTGCACCTCCAGCTCCAACACGCCGCCCACAGGCCTCACCACTCCCCTTCCAGCCCAAGACACCTGTACAGTCCCCTCCCCACCTCCCCCAGGGCGCCAGCCACCTCCTCGCTGTGCTCCATGTTACCTTCTCAGTGAAGCCTTCCCTGACCACCTCCTGCCCCCAGACCCACCTCTCCCTGCCCTCCTTCACCTTTCTTTCTCCCCGGGACACTTTATATATTACACTAGACTATCGGCTGCTGGAGAGCGGGAACATTCTCTGTCCTCCCTGGGTTCCGAGGATCTGAAACAGCGCCGGGCTCATATAGATGGTAGATGACAAGTGTTTGTTGAGTGAATGAATGAATGAGTACATGAATGAAAAGAGGGGTGGTGGGTGCAGATTTGGCATCAAAGGAGTTAAGCCCGGCCCAAGGGCTGGGGAAGGAAAGGGTAAAGGGCTGGGATTGCACACGTGGCAGCTCCTCGAGCAGCCAAGAAGGACTTAAGGGGACCGTAGGGGGAGGAAGAGGCCGGTATGTGCGCAGTACAGAGGGGGATGGGCGGGGCTGTCCTCCAAGCACAAGATCTCTCTAGGCCTCCAGGAGCAAAAGCCCAAGGTACGGAGGGAGAGAAGCCAGGGCAATACCCTGCAGGCCGGGCCACGCTGTCCACCCAACTCCCGCCCCGCAGGCTCTCTAGAGAACCAGAAACAGGCGTTGGGGTGGAGGCCGAGCTCACTTTCTGGGGCCTCCGGGGGCCGAGGGGCCAAGCCTCAGCGGCTTCCCACCGCCTGGCCATTCCCGCCGAAGTGCTGTGCTCAAGCTGCTTGTGGGAATGAGGGTGGGCGTGCAGACAGGGGTCACAGAGGACCTTGGATTTGCACTCTTAACATCCCCTCCAAAGCGCTGCGTGGGGCTGCCAGTGCTGAGAGGAGGATCCCTTCCTCCAGCACAGTAAATGGCAGTGGTCCCTCTGTCTAGCTGTGTAACCTTGGCCAGGTCACTTAACCTCTCTGTGCCTCATTTTTCTCATCTGGAAACAGGGCTAATAATAGTTTCTACCTCATAGGGTGTTTTGCCCAAATAACCCAAAGTGCTTAGAAAACAGTAAGTGCTCAATGAACGCTGGGTAATTTCATTATTATTACGGCCCCCTGAATTCTTTTAAACGATGTCATTAGCTTGTGAACAGCCCGAGTATACAGTTTTGTAACACTGCGTTTTTAGTATTAAATGCATTCAGCTTCGAAACATGAACACTTGAAGTGAATCACAATTGTGGAAGCCAGTCCAAGGAGCCTCAAAGATTATCCAGAACACCTCTCAACCCCTCAGAGGCACGGCTCATCCTCAGTCAGGTGGCCAGGCTCGCAGCAGATGCTCAATAATGCCTGCTGGCCAGTGACAGATTACGGGGGGCCACACCGGGCACGAATATGCTGGCAACCAGCCCTGCGAGCAGCCCCCTGGCCTGTGGCCTCTGAGTTCTCTCCCAGCAATGACTGCTGCCATCTGAGCCCCTCCTGCCCACACCCCCCCACACACACTCCTGGGGGCACTGTCCATGGCCTCCGGAACCAGGTCCAGGCCAGCAAAGAGCTGCCAGACACGGGAGGGGAAGGGGCAGTGACAGGGCCACAATGCTGAGATCCCCAACCCAGGTAACCACGGGCACCTCCCAAGCGGTGCTCAGTGATGTCCGGCCCTGAAGCAACCACCTCCCTGCTCTGGCTTCTTACTCCATGTAAAAGCCAGGATTCCCCCCTCTCTAAATTTCCCAGGTTAATTATTAGGACCCTCCAAGTAATGCGAACTTTGGTCTTGACATTCCGTCTGGCAACGTGACAAGGTGTGATGGTATCAGCTGGAACACGCACCTGGATGAATTTACTGCTTAATGAGACGTGGTTTATTTTCCCAGCAGAAAGCTGACCATGAATGGAGCCAAGTTCAAGAACTTCCCAGGCCCCTTAGGCATTAAAGGGATCATCACACTTTCTCCAGATGCCGCAACTCCAGCTGCAGGCATCACACAGGTTTCTGCACTAAGGAGGGACTCACCTCCCTCCACTCATCACGTCACCCGGAACCTGCAATCGCTGACGGGAGCTGCCTGTCCTCTGCGCGGCCCTGCCTCGCTCAGGAATGCCGTGCGACCCAGTGCCAAGCTGGTGCCACGCACTGGGCCATGCTGTCCCCTGCCACAGCCCTTTCCTGGCCTCTCTTCTCCCTTTTTACTTTTTTTTGTGTGTGTGTGTGCACTGCGCGGCATGCAAGATCCTAGTTCCCCAACCAGGGATCGAACCTGCGTCCCCTGCAGTGGAAGTGCGGAGTCTTAACCATTGGACCACCGGGGAAGTCCCACTCTTATCCCCTTTTCTGTCATGCACAGGAGTCAGAAGCATGCAGCCCATCTCATAATTATCTGCTGCAACGCCCGCCTCTGGGTGTTTACTTTCTGGGGTGACCTAGAGCTCAGGCAGGGACCAGTCTCATCACTTCTGCATCCTCTGGTGCCCAGAGGAATGCTCGGAGATGCAGGCGCTGAGCCAGTTAGCTGGGGGCATCCCGGCTGCTCCCCTTCCCTCCCCCAGCCCATAGTGGGCAAGTGACTCTGCCTCTTCCTGCCTCAGTTGTCTTTTATAAGATGAGGCCAGTGATGGCAGCCCACCTCACTGCAGCCAGCAGAGGCTGAGTCACGCGCACCGAGGTCAGCCCAGGGCCCTCAAGCACGACGACTGCTGTGTAGACATTCTCCGTGCACCTGGCTCCTCCTTCTGTGATCCACAAGCCTCGGCACCTGGAACAGCGCCCACGGCATGGTAGGTGCCTGACAGAAGTTCACCAAATAGAAAGGGAATCACGCACGTCCAAACCCTCAACCTGAACCCCTGTGAGCCCCATTTCACAGAGGGGAAGCGGGGACCCTGCTCCAGGCCACAGAGCTAGCAAGCAACACCGCCAAGGTACAAACCCAGGGCCACTGGGCTCCAGAGCCCATGGTTTCATTTATTTTTAAATGTTTTATTCCGGAAATTTTCCATAGTCATAGAACACAAGCAAAAGCCAAGAGGGGGCTATGATGAGCCCCACGTGCTGCTGCCTGGTTTTGATGACGGTCATTCATCTGGGCCGGTGACACCTAACCCGGGGCAGCCGGGCCTCCAGGGCACATTTGGCAACTTCTGGACACCTTTTTTTTTTTTTTTTTTTTTTTCTCGGTACGCGGGCCTCTCACTGTTGTGGCCTCTCCCGTTGCGGAGCACAGGCTCCGGACGCGCAGGCTCAGCGGCCACGGCTCACGGGCCCAGCCGCTCCGCAGCATGTGGGATCTTCCCGGACCGGGGCACAAACCCGTGTCCCCTGCATCGGCAGGCGGACTCTCAACCACTGCGCCACCAGGGAAGCCCTGGACACCTTTTTGATTGTCGCAACCAGGGGGATGGTGCTACCGGCATCTAGTGGGTGGAGACCAGGGATGCTGCTAAACACCGTACAATGCACAGGACAGACCCCACCCCAGGGAATGGTCTGCTCCCAAATGTCAACAGCGCCGAGGGTGCAAAACCCTGGTTTGAGTCCAGTCCATGCTCTCAACTACGCTCTCTCCAAGGGCTGCAGGAGTTTGGTCTACACACTGGGAGAAAGGGGAGAGGCCTGCACCATGATATGGGGACCTGGGAGGGCAGAATCGCTCTAGGAAGGGTGATCTTGAGAGTGATGCTCTGGTTAGAAAGTGAGCATTGGGAGCTGCATTTGTCAACACTTCACAGAAGACTGAGGAAATTTCAAATCGTCAGAAAATAAGGATGCCCGTGGAGAGTACTTGGAGAGGGCCCCACCGAGGGCCTCTGCCGGCACTGCCTCTGGGGAGAACCAGCCCCTTTCGAGAAGAGAGCTCGTGGCCAGCCCTGGGCCCTTGTAGCCCTCACATCTGCCTGCTCAGCACAGCCTGTAGCTCTCCAGGCCAATCCCCGCTGCTGTGATATCAGCCCCCTCTCTCCCTCCCTTGGTAAAGGGGCATTGACCCTCCAGACTCTGTAGTAGACACCAATTTACTGTAGGTCTTTGCCAAGGCATAGATGGAGGCCTGTGAGGCAACAGGCCCCCTGAGGAGACTTCTTGGAGGCTCTCAGGCAAGTTTTCAAAATCAACTGATGTCACATAAAAACCTGCATCCCCAACCTCCCTTCCTTAAGAAAGAGCACGGTCAGGCCACTCTGAGCCTTTGTTCCCAGCTGGAGGGGAGGGCACCTGCCTCTCTCATTGGCCACAGTCCCCACACAGCCCCTGGGCCTCACTCAGGGCCCTACCTGATTCCAGGGTTCGAAGTCGACCCCTGGGGCATGAAGAATACGGGGCTCTGAAATCAAATGGGGCCAATGCCTGGCTCAGATAAAATGTTCTAACTCCTCTGAGCCTCAGTTTCTTCATCTGTAAAGTGGGAATGTTGACAGTACCTATGTAACAGGTGTGCATGAAGATGAACCAAGCTAGGGCAGGTAAAGTACTAGCTTGTGTCAACCCAAAGAAGAGCCCAGAAAACTGGCTGCTGGCGCCGACACTGTCCTAACTACCCTTAGTAAGTCAAAGACAATACAGTCCTTACCCTTGAGAAACTCTTAGTCTTGGGGAACAACAGGTGAAAACACAGATGACTCCCCGAGGTGCTGTGCCAACAGTGGAATGAACAGGGTGTTGGGGAGTCCAGAGGAACGCTGCCTGGGGGAATCCAGGTGGCTTCCCAGTGGTGGTAACATTCAATGTAGCCTTGAACAATGAATAAACATTGCCAGGCAGGGAGCAGGGGACCAGCGTATGCAAAGGCCATAGGCAGTGTCCACCAGATCCAGGGATGGCAGGACTGGGCTTGAGGATGCTCACGGGGGACGTCCCTGACAGTGGCGGTGCTCGGAGATGGTGCACTGTGTCCCTCCAACCACAGAGAAGTTGGGGTGCTCCCACGTAGGCCTCATCAGTGCCCCCCAAAATAAAAACTCCTCCTTGTTGTAAGGAACTTCCTCCCCACTCAAAATCTTAACAAAAATGCAACACTTAAAAAAAAATCTGACCCCCAAACCAGCCTGCCAGGGGCCCTCTGTCCCTCCCCTGCACGTGTGCCACCAGATATCTGGAGTCAAACAAGTCTGTTAACGTGTGAGCGCTGAGTGACTCCCTGAGAGCCAGGCTGGTGGGGGATTGGCAGGGGGGCTGGGGACCCAGCACCACTCGGCCTCCATTGTTGCGTTAATATTTGCCATCTGCTCATGTTGCATTTTTACCGCAAGGGATGACGGGGGCAGAAGCAGAAGGAGAGGCCGCTGCAGGGCCGGGAGAAGGCGCCATGGAATCTCCTCTGCCTTCTTTGTGTTGCTGCCTTGCTAGGCCTCCACCACTGAGATAAAGCCCCGGCCAGGCTGTGCCTCCTTCCGGGAGTCACCCCTCCAGGGGGATTGGGCAGAGGGAGAGGGAGGGGGAGGGGGAGGCGGCCCCAGCCAGACAGAGCCTCCCCCTTCCCTGGGTGGGGCGGGGAGGGGAGGGGGGGGTCCGGGTACGGAGCGGGGAGGGGAGGAGGCGCCGAGCCTGGCACTGACGACTCCTACAGGCCAAGCCTGGGCAGGACAGCTCCGCCCACAGCCTCTGCTACCTCCAGGAAAGCCCAGGACGCGGCCCCAAGCCGCTGCGGAGAGAGGCAGGCATAGACACTCATCCCAGCTCTCCACGGCCTGGAGACCACATCCGGAGAAATCTGGGGGACGGGGGCTTCCAAGGGCCATGGAAGCCTTCAGAGCATCCATTGACTAGTATTTATTGAACACTTACTGCATGCTCAGCCCGGCTAGGAGACTCAAATGCCCACAGGCAGGTAATGACAATGGGTGTCTTAGGCCAGATGGCGGCTCAGCAGGGACACTGCTCAGGGGCCGAGACCTCTGCTTTTTCAAGCAAAAGCCAGAGGTGTACATTCTTCTGTGAACTTCGCTTTTCTAAATGCTGGCAACTAATTCAAATTAAACACATGCATATTAAACATATGCCAAGCTGGCCAAAGAATGTTATGTGGGTGGGGCAGACTGGGTCCAAGGACCTCCAGCTGCAACCTCCACCTTCTAGGTTGTGGGTCCTGCACTCGGGAAGATCATAGAGAAGGGGAGAGACACTGAACGAGGTCTAAGCTGGATCAGATTCTGGCTCTGCTGCCTATGCTGTGTGACCCTGGGCAAGTGAACGGCCCTCTCCGAGCCTCAGGTCCCTTTCTCAAATGATATCATTTACCTCTGGGGTTGTTACGGGTAGTCGAGACGAGGCACCGAAAATCCTTCCTGAATGCTCTCAATACAACCACCATAGTTGGAGCAATAGTAGATGTGTTCGTCATGCTGCTCCCAAAAGCTGAGGGCTCCTGCTGGGGGGCTGGTGCAAAGTGAAGGAAGACGCCATGGGCTTTCCACTCTTCCCTGGTCCCAAATGCCTCTGAAGGCGTGGGGCCTGTGGGATACAGGCCATCAGCCTGAAGTCCAGAGCTGGGGAGTGTGCTGGGTGTGACCCACAGGCGCAACAGACTTTTCTTCCCCAAGATGTTTAACATTTAGAAAAATTAGTTGCTGACTTTTAGACATTAGAAGATTCATATAAAACTCCACATGCCTAGCTTTCTCCCCAAAATAGAAAAATCTAGCCATTCTTGATCCCATTTCTGCAAGGCTGCTTCTGGAAATCTCCACCCCTATAAGTAAGGCAGGGGCTCTGCAACTCGCCACAGTCCCCACCGCTCCTTACTGTCTCACACCTGGCAGACACACTCATTTATGTTACCAGATCGCCCCCTGGGTATGTGCAGGGTGAGCCGGGCAGGCCCAAGGCCACAGTCCACCCCGGCAGCCTGGCTCTGTGCGGTGTCAGGACTTGGCCCCAAGTGGTTTTGCTATTAGCCAGAGAGCCTTCCTTGGAAAGCACCTGACTGTTATCCATTGGAAAATTAATCAAAATGACACCTCGAGGGACTTCCCTGGTGGCACAGTGGTTAAGAATCCGCCTGCCAATGCAGGGGACACGGGTTCGAGCCCTGGTCCCAGAAGATCCCACATGCCGCGGAGCAACTAAGCCCGTGCGCCACAGCTCCTGAGCCTGCGCTCTAGAGCCCGCGAGCCACAACTACTGAAGCCCATGTGCCGCAACTACTGAAGCCCGTGTGCCTAGAGCCCGTGCTCCACAACACGAGAAACCACCGTGATGAGAAGCCCACGCACTGCAACGAAGAGTAGCCCCTGCTCGCCGCAACTAGAGAAAGCCCATGTGCAGCAACGAAGACCCCATGCAGCCAAAAAATAAATAAACTAATTAATTAATTAAAAGAAAAAATGACACCTCGTCAACACGATGTTTTGGCTCGGCGGAAAACAAACAGCGGTCTACAACAACTTAGCGCGGCTCTTCTGTGCCCCTGGGTGCGGGCCCCGAGCGGAGGGCCTGGCGTGGTCAGAACACCTGTGGCAGCCACTTGGCCATGACCAGGCCCGGACCGAGGGGACATGGGGCCACCTGACATGGTCTCCACACCCCTCCAAGGCCTGCGGCCCGTACGGCTCCACCTCCATCTCACTTTCGCTTCCACATATGTCTGAAACCGTCTCCAGATGAGAGGGGCCCTCTATGTGCAGAGACAGGGCTGCCTCCTCAGGCAGGGTCTCTGGGACCCAGACACATGGCCAGGAGACTTGGGCGCCCTGACTGGAGCGCCTTTTCTCTCTTCCAGTTGGACAAAGGCCCCGAGACCCGGCAAGGCGAGGATTCCAGTGATCTCAAGGCACAGCATGAGATGTTTCCAGGCCGAGGAAACGCACTCCTAACCGTTGAACTCTGAGGCTTGAAGGGCACCTACGCACCCTGCTCAGCTCTCATGGTCAAGTCTAAACAAGACATCGCTGACCCTAAATGCCAGCCTTAGCTCAGGGTAGAGAATGTGCCCTGGAAATTCCCCAAGCAAAGCAAATTTACCAAGTCCCTCCCCTGCTACGAACCCTTCCATGGCTTTCCATTGCCCTTAGAATAGTGTCCAGTCCCCCTGTGTGGCCTGAGACCCCGCCCAACCAATCTGGCCCCAACCTCGTCTCCCACACTCCACCCCCCCGGCTCAATCCCCATGCTGGACTCCCCGCTGCTCCTCAAGCTCAGTCCCACCCCAGAGCCTCGGTGCCTGCATCCCCACTGCTGGGTGCACCCTTTCTTCTGACTTCAGGCTGTTCTCACTCACCATCCAGGTCTCAGCCTACACGGCCCTTCCTCGGAGGCCATGCCTGGTTCCCTCAGAGCAAGCCAGGGCCCTCTTTAGAAATGACTAGCTACTGAATTTTCTTAGGATTTGGTCATTGCCTCTATTCTTCCACTGGATACATGCTTCCTGAAGTAAGAGATCACAGCTCTCTCCCAAGGCAACAGAGTTAGGAATGTGGGTTCATATCCTGATGCCCAGCTGTGTGGCCTTGGGCAAGTTACTAAACCTCTCTGTGCCTCAGTTCCCTCACCTGTAAAATAGGGATAAAAATAGCACCTCCCCCGTGGGGTACTGAGGGTTGAGAACAGCACCTGGCGCTGCAGGGCTGGCTCTGTCACCACTACCGATACCTGCTCACCGCTGAGGGATTAGGCAGTCTGTCTTGAACTGTTATTTAAAGGCAAAGCTGGCTTTTCAGACCCACCAATGCTCAGAACCCTCCGTCTGAGAGTTCTGGAGTCTTTTACTCCCCACTGCTTTAGTGGAGGAGGCCCTCTTCATCTCACAGCAAATTGAAACCAGTTTTCTAGCAAGCAGAGCCTTTCTTGGTCAAGCCCGTGTCAGCCAACTGACAGTTAAGCTGTCTGAGGCCTGCAGAGGCTAAGAGACTTACCCACAGTCACACAGCTAAAAAAATTCCACAGCGAAAGAGAGGTACAGTTCTGAGGTAAAATCTTGGAACATTTTAAAAATCAATGTAAAAGTAGAGTTGAAAACTTCTTTGCAGTACAGCATGGAAATATGGACCTTTGTACCATGAAAATACGTATGTTAGCATTAAAACTGAAGCATGGAAGCATGGACATTTTTACGTCCGGGCGCAGAGGGCCCAGGGTGCCAGGCCAGCTCTCACCCCAGTCTGGGCACTGACCGCGCGCTTCTTCGGCAGCTCAAGTCAAAGGCCAAAGGCCTGGCCTTTGCGGGGGATCTCGTGACGAGGAGGTACACTCAGGCTGGCATTCCCGGGCCGGCCCAGGCCTCGGCCGGCACCAAGTCACGTGGGCAGGGGCGGCTCTGGGCCTCTGGTGCTGGGGAGGGGTAGGGAGCTGGCGGACTGCTTCCCAGCCCCACTCCTGGTGTGTTGGGAGACCCTAGCCCCGGCGCTGCACACCCTCCCTGGGCCTCCCCACTACAGCTGCAAAGTGAGGAAGAGGAGGGAGGGAGAAATGAGGCCAGCAGGGCAGAAGGGGCTGGCAGAGTTAGAAAACACACAGACCAGTTTTCTCCCCATCTCTCTCCCTCCCCAGGAACTCCTGTTCCAGCTGATGGAGCAGCAGGGAGGGTGGAAAACACACCCCCGAAGGTCCCTGCCCGGCGCCAGGGGTGAGGGCTGAGGGCCTCCTGCCTGGGCCCTGTGAGGGAGTCCCCACTGATCCCCCTGATTCTGGGAGGGCCTGGGGGCAGCAGTGAGTGGCCTATTTCCTTTGGGGGGATGGGCTTCCACAGGAGTGGGGACAGGACCCTTCTGCGCAAGAGCCTCTGCCCCACGCCAGCTCCCGGAGACGGAGGAGGGCGGGTGGAGACAAGAAGGCAGAATCTGGGCTTGTGCAGAGGGGCTTCCCACTGCTGGGGGGGCCTGGTGTGGACGCCCAGGTACGGGCAGTGGTCAGTGAAGCGTCCACCTTGGGTGGGCACTGAGGGGAACCGACTAAAGACAGTGTGAAATCCTGGCTTGGTGGGTTCTTCCAGGTGGAAGAGACGGAGACCCGTCCAGGTGCTCTTCAAGGACCCCAACCCCCGGACCGCAGCTCCAGTGGTCGGAACCAGGCCCAGAAAGACGCAGCAGGGCCAAGTGGTGCAGAGTGCCAGCTCCAGGCCTAGGTCTCACAGGTTCAAATCCCAGCTCCACCACGTTCTGGGTGCGCAAGCACTTCGACCCTTTAGTGCCTCAGTTTCCTCATCTGTAAAATAGGGACAGTGACTAGACCTAGGTCACAGGGTGGGATGTGAGGTGCCTGCCGGGTCAGGGCCCCAGTACAAGCCATGACAACCATTATTCTAGAAGGGCCGCTTCAGCTTGCACCCCCGGGTGCAGGTGCAGCCCTGGAAACCCTCGGGTCTGCACACACGTGTGCGCACACTTGCCTACATTGCCTGCTCCACACAAAGCCCTCCCAGGGCCAAGATCAACACGCCGGGGTTGCTGAATGACTCACCACCCCTGGCTGGGACGCATTTCCTGGAACAAGTCACTGCAGGTAGGGCTGGGGGGCCCCGAGTCTGGTAGAGATGAGAGGATGCAAATCCCCGCATGCCCAGCCACACCCCGATGGGATCCTGCAACAGGAGTGGGCGGCGGACCCGATTTCACAGCCCCACGGGCCTGAGTTCCAACCCCGGCGCTGACCTTGGATTCGCGACTCTCCCCCTCCAAGCCTTGGCCTCTGCCACTAAATGAGGACACTAGTGCCAACCACAAAGGGACAATTGTGCAGGCTATAGAAAAAGACTGTAAAGTACAGAGACCAAGGACCCAGCAGGCCCCACTGTTAGGATTCCTGCTGCAGACCACGGGCAGCCAAGGTCCTCTGTCCTTCCTCCCCCATGGTGCTTCTAAGCCATCAGTGGGCAGAGCACTATGTGACTGGGGGGGGCTCCTGGTCACCCTGGAACAGTCACCATAACTCAAGGGACCAAGAAGGCAACTCCTGACTTCACTGAAAGGCAGGAGAGACCACATTTGGCTGGAGAGGGGGCAATCCCAGAGGGCTTCTCAAAGGAGGTGGTATTAAGTTGGCTCTAAAGGATCAATAGGAGTTCTGAGATCATGAGATCTGTGAGGCCATTGTCTAGCTGCTACTGGCCTTGGGCAAGTCCCTCACCTGGAGGCAGGCAGGTAAGCAGCACATGCCTCAGGCAGGTGTAAGACAAGACAGAGCAGTGGGGTCCTGACAGGGACTGGAGAGTGACACCCAGGCAGGCATCCCAAGCCAAACAGAATGAGTTCACATGGGGCCAGAGTGGCAACACTGCAACTACTCCGTTTCCTCATCAGTCAAATGGGGATAACATTCATTCCCAGCGCACAAGATGATCGGGAAAAGTACATGAATTAACGCACATGAAATACCTCAGCAGTGCCTGGAACACTGTAAATGCTCGATATATGAGCCTTTGTGAGAACACTAAGAGGAGACAGGGAAGGGGGGCATGCAGGAGGGACAGAGAGAACAGAGGAGCAGAGGGGGACCCCCAGGCAGGGCCCAAGGAACAGTGAGAGACCCCACTGGGGGGCAGGACAGAGCAGCTGGCTGAGCAAGACCCCTTTCCTGGAAAGGGCAAGACCCTGGAGATCGGTCAACCAGGGCTCCATCCTGGCCTTGCTACTTGAGGCAGCGTGGCTTCGGACAAGTCCCTTCACCACCCTGAGCCTCGGTCTCCGCATCTGTAAAGTGGGGAAATGACAAAAGTACCTTCCTCCAAAGACTGGCATGAGAACCAGGTGCCATATACAACAGCACACAAAGTGCTTAAAGCAGACCTGACATAAAATTATCAAATCCAGCTTAGAGTGGGGTTTCTCAAACTCAGCACTACTGATGTTCAGGGCTAGATAATTCTCTGGTGTGGGGGGCTGTCCTGTACACTCTAGGGTATTTAAAAGCATCCCTGGTTTCTACCCACTTGCCTCCAGTTGTGACAATTGCAACATCTCCAGACACTGCCCAATGTTCCCTAGACGAGGGAATCAGTAAGCCGGAAAGACAGAGGTGCTTAAACACTGAAGGTCTCTGCAAGGCAGGATCAGTCTGGCCTCAGTTTCTCCATCAGTAAAAGGGACACAATGACCCTTCCTTTCTTATAGGGAGGATCCCAGGAAAGCAGCGATGTGGGAGAGCGAGGCCTTTGCAAGCTGCGGGCCGGCTGCCCCTCTCACTGTCCCCTGTTTTCTGGTCTGCTAGAGGCCGACTTGTGCCTTGGGAAGGGGGACCCCGCCTGAATTCTGGAACTCACTCTGAGCACGTCCTTAGGTGTGGAAGGAAGGGACAGGAGGGCAGGGGCTGCTTCTATTCGCCATGGTAACCCCAGATGGACCACACTGCTTGGCAAACAGCAGTACTTACTAACTGGTGGGTGAGGCGGCGGGCAGTCACGGCACCGAAGCACGCAGCTCAGGGCACGCAGGGGCGCACGAGGGGGGCACTGCAACACTCCAGCCACCTAGCCAGCTCCCCACCGGCTGGCCAGATGCTGTTTCCTGTCTGCAGAAGCCAGCCGTGCCCTTTGAACTCCTGTTTCCTGAGCCCCTCTCCCTGCTCCAGGGTCTGGGAGGGGGCAGGGAGGTAGGGGATACTCACGTTCCCGAAGGCGGGGAGCCCCGAGGAGCCCAGCCACTTCCGCAGGGCCTGTGAGAGGGCCCCGTGGTCCCGCTCGGCCTGAAGCACGTGGGCTTCCAGGAAGGAGACATGGTGCCCGACCATCTTGACAAAGGCCTGGTGGGAGAGGGGAAAGCAGTGATGCCACATCTGCGCAGACTGGGGTGTGCTCCTGGCTGCCTCCCTCTCACCTGGCCCCATGGACTCCGGGAGAGTTCAGGCAGCACCTGCCCAGCTGGGGGCACCTTCAGAAACCCTGACAGTAACAGTGACACTCCCCCTTGGAGGCCTGGCCTGGCCGAGCCTCCACTGGTGTCCTCTCACCTTCTCCCCCTAGTGACCATCTGTTTAGCCTCTATTTTACAGAGGAGGTAAACTGATGCTCAGAGAGGTTGGACCACCTGCCTAAAGTCACACAGCCAGGAAGTGGCAGAGAGGGGACTCAGGCTGCACAGCCTTCTTTATGAAAAATGGAGTTTTTAGAAATCGCTCACTTTAATATTTGATGGATATTGGGGGGGTCTCAAACTCAGAAGGTGCCAAGGGGCAGGCAGGTGACAAGCGGGTGAAGTAGGATGAGTGCGGACAGGGTGAACCGGAACGCCGGGTCCCGGCCCCCAAGGGGCACTCAGCTCTGGATCTCTAGTGCAGAACCTCCAATTTCAAAAGAAAAAAAGAGAATGCTGGGGTCAGATTCTCTGGACTAGAATCCAGGTTCTATCACTTACTAGTTGTGTGCCTTTTGGCAACTTACTTCATTTCTATTATCCTCAATTTTCTTATCTGTAAAATGGGAATAATAATAATTAAGTGCTTAGGGTATATTAAGAGCTCAATTAATATCAGATAACATCATTTAAAAAGAAAAAAAAGGACATTCAGATTTTATGAAAAGTGTCCAGTTTTTAAAAACGTTAGCAATAATTTCACAATTTAAGAAAGTACCGTGCAGGCCCGGTGAGACTCATTTGTGACTTCTGGTGTGCTTGTGTGTGGTGTGCATGTGTGTTTCCGTGGGTACCTACGTTTGTGTGTTGTGTGCATGTGTTTGTGTGTGTTGTGTGTATGTTTGCGTGTGTGCCCATATGTTGTGTGCATGTGTCTGTGTGGTGTGTACACGTGAATGTGTTTGTACATGCACTGCACGTACAGCCGGGAAGGCCGCCAAAGGTGGCGGCTCCGGTGCCATTTCAGACAAGCCCCCCTCTGCAGAGGCTTTTACTGTTGGAACCTCCCTGTTCCAATAGTAAAATGCAAGAGATTTTCTTGCACCAGGAAGAGGCAGGAGACCCTCTCAGTGCTGGGCCCCACGAGGGAGCCTCCCTTCACTGGATGGAAAGCCCCGGTCAGCCCATCCAGCAAGGCCCACCACCACCCAGCCCTGCCTCTCCCCGTGTCCCACACACCAGCCACACAGGCTGCCCTTTTGTTCCTTGAAAACGCCAAGCCTCACCCTCCACAGGGCCTTTGCACCAGCTCTCTCCAGACCGGCAGCACTTCTTTGTTCTCGATGGGGTGAACCCTGCTTGTCTCTCAGGCCCTGGATCCACTGTCCCCCGACACAGAGGCCTTCCCCAACCACCTAATCTAACATGCCCCACGTCACTGCGGAGCCACCCCGTTTCCCCATCTTCCTAGCTCTCCTCTCCCTCTGAACTTCCTGTCTGCTTGTTCACGGTCCATCTCCCTCTAGATGTGAGTTCTGGAAGAGCAGATGCTGAGTCAGTGTTGTTCACAAGGCCACAGCCAGGGCCTGGTCAGCTGGAAGGGGCTCAGCTGGATGGTGGAGGCACGAATGCACGCAAGCATGAATGAATGAACGAGTGCGCACACACGAATGAATGTATGCATGGATGAATGCATGCACGCGTGAATGAATGCATGCGTGCATGTATGAATCAGTGCACACACAGGAATGAATACATGCAAGCATGAATGAATGAATGCACACACGAATGAATGTATGCATGGATGAATGCATGCACGCACGAATGCACACATGCATGGATGAATCAATGCACACACAGGAATGAATACATGCAAGCATGAATGAATGAATGAATGCACACACGAATGAATGTATGCATGGATGAATGCATGCACGCACGAATGCACACATGCATGGATGAATCAATGCACACACAGGAATGAATACATGCACGCATGCATGCATGACTGCATCTTTAGCAAAAAGACATTGGATGAACACAAGATGGTGGCACTGCTGTGCTGCCGCCGCCCTGTGGCTCTGGCAGGGGCAGAGCTGAAAGGCTCTGAATAAGCCACATCAAGTGTGTGTGTGTGTGTGTGTGTGTGTGTGCGCGCGCGCGCGTGTGTGTGTGTGTGCACGTGTGTGTGTGCGTGCGTGTGTGTGTTGGGGGGCGGGGAGACGGAGCCACAGGCTGGGCAGCTTCCCCTGGCCTTGCTGGGCCTGCACATCTGGTTGTAAGACACAAAAGAAAGTTCTACAGTCCCTCCTCCAGCCGATTCCAATTTTACGCTCCCTGCGTTAATACCGTTAATACCGATGTGGCGGGGAGTATGAGGGATGCTGAGGAATGTGCGCTCACGAGGTCGGAACCGCCTCCAAAGTGCCTGCCAGAGAGGGCAGCCCGGCCAAGCCGCAGCCAGGGAGAGGCCAAAACCTGGCCAGGAAAGCTGATCCCGGGAAACTGGAAAGACGCGGACACGCATCCACACAGAGAGGGGAGGAGAGGGGACAGAGGAGGGTGAGCGCTAATCGGGACCACCCTTGAGACTATAGGTGACTTCTATATAATCTTCTCTACAATGAAAATGAACCACTTTTATTATCAGAAGGGAGGGAGGGAAGAAGGGAAGGAGGGAGGGAAGAAGGAAAGGGGGGGAGGGATGAGAGAGAAGGGAAAGTCACATTGTTTTAAATTTTATTTGTGAGTCCGGAATGATGTATCTGAATCCTTGTGGCAAAGGCCCCCAGCTTCAGAGCAGGGCCCAGTCCAGAAAGGATGCCAACGCCAGCACTGACTTTTGTAATCCCAGCTCCACCACTTCCCAGCTGTGTGACCTTGGGTAAATAACTTTGCCTTTCTGTGCCTCAGCCACTTTCTCTACAAAATAGGACGAATAATGGGACCTTCCTCCTGGGGCTGCTGTGAGGGTGAAGCAAGCTGTTTCAACTAAAGCACCTAAGAGTCCCTGGCTCATAGCAGGTGCTCAGTAAATGTTAGTTTTTTCTGGCCTGAAAGGTCACCCCCATGGTTCCCAAGCCTCCCCTGCCATGGGTCACACTGATTTGAGAGCTGAGTGGCCTTGGGCTCCCTGGAACCCCCTGACATGTTAGGCCCTGGAGCCCCCAGTCGGCTGGGCCGAGTGCTAAGCAGGCATCCCAGATTCTGGCTCTCAGCCTGTGGGCAATGGCCACCACCATAGCGATAGCCTGTCCTCAGCGAGCATCTACAAGATGCCCGGTGCTGGACTAACACCTTCACGATGACATAGTCACAATTTGCAGAGGAGGAAACTGATGCTGAGAGGGTGAGTGAGTTACCCAAGGGGCAGATCTGAGGCCCAGGTGGTCTGGCTCTGGAATCCATCCGCCTCAGATTGGGGTCTGATCGGGTCCTAAGTTTTATTGTTCTCATGTCACATGCAGCTTAGTGGGAAATACATATTCTCCCATTTGCCTTGAAATCCATGACCCTCTTGGACTAACTTTTTCTTCCTTTTTTTTTTTTTTTTTTTTTTTTGCGGACGCAGGCCTCTCACTGTTGTGGCCTCTCCCGTTGCGGAGCACAGGCTCCGGACGCGCAGGCTCGGCGGCCATGGCTCACGGGCCCAGCCGCTCCGCAGCATGTGGGATCTTCCCAGACCGGGGCACGAACCCATGTCCCCTGCATCGGCAGGCGGACTCTCAACCACTGCGCCACCAGGGAAGCCCTCTTCCTTTTAATGGAGACGCAGTTACAGAGAAATATCTCTAGTCTAAGGAAAGCAGCAGTTCCCGGGGGTTGACAAGAGGCAAATGCCACTTAGCCTCAATGTTGGGGAGACTCTAGGGCAGAGTGGGGACTGTGGCAGCCGAGAGATTCACACCCCACTGAAGGGGAGAGTTGCTTCTCAGCTCCAGCTCTTCCCAGAAAGTAAGGGGGTGTGGCTTGGGGTTGGTCTTCTAATACCTGACTGCCCAGTACAATCCTGGATCCTGCTGGCATCTGAGTTTGCAATCTCCATCTAAAGCTTACAGTAACTGCTGGTGGGAGAGTAAAATGGTGTCAACACTTTGGAAACTGGTCTTGGCAGTTCCTAAAAAGACTTAACCACATGACCCAGCAATTCCAGTCCTAGGTATTTACCCAAGAGAAATGAAAATGTATAGCCACGCAAAAACCTGAACATGAATGTTCATAGCAGCATTATTCATAACAGCCCCAAAGTAGAAACAACCCAAGGACCCATCAACTGATGGATGGATAAACAAAATGCGGTACAGCCATCCCTGCAATGGAATACTATTCATTCATAAAAAGGAATGAAGTTCTGACACGTTCCAACCTGCATGAACCTTGAAAGCATTATGCAAAGTAAACTAAGCCAGACACCACAGGCCACATATGATATGAAATGTCCAGAGACAAATGCATAGACTCAGAGTAGATGAGTGGTTGCCAGGGGCCAGGAGTGGGGAATGATTGCTAACCAATGAGCCATCCTGTGTCTTCAGTGGCTTCCTACTCCTCAGGAAAAAGGCCACCATGCTGACCTTGGAGTGGAAGGCCTAGACAACGGGCCTCCTGCTGCCCAATGTCTCCAGCCCCGCTCAAGTCATGACCTCCCTCATCCCTGTAGCCTGGCCCTCCCCGGATCCTTCCAGTGTCCCCGTCTCCTTCCTGCCCCAGAGCGCAGATGCCCCCCGCCTCTGAGCCTCTGCCCAAGCTGTGCCCTCACGCACCCAGCACAGCTCCTTCCACTCACCCTCCGGGGCCAGAAGGTTCCGCTCCTTGCTCGCTACTTCCCTCCAGAGCACTCGACTCCCTCTAGGTCACCCTTGGTGAATGTGGTCAGCAGAATGACGGGCCCCCAAAATATCCCATCCTCGTTCCCAGAACCTGTGGCCAAAGGGACCTGGCAGGTGTGAATAAGGATCCTGAGCTGGGGAGACTGTCCTGGATTATCCGGGTAATCACAGGCACCCTTATAAGATGGAGGCAGGAGAGTCAGAGGAGGACAGAGCCTGGAAGATGCTACGCTGTGGGCTTTGAAGGTGGAGGACAGCACCATGAGCTGAGCGACGCAGGCGGCCTCCAGACACTGGAAAAGGCCAGGACGTGAACTCTCCCCCAGAGCCTCCAGAACCAGCCCTGCTGACTCCTGCTGACACATTTTGGACTTCTGACCTCAAGAGCTGTAAGATGCTAAATCCATGTTGTTTTAAGCCACTATGTTTGTGATAACTTGTTACAGCAGCCCCGGGAAATGCTATGGTCATGCTTTGTTGCTGTGTTTCTCCTGGCTGGAACACACCCTTGGACGCTGTCTTTCTCACTGTGAGAGAGCCCTGCAGCGGCGCATAGTAGGTCCTCAATAAATGCTAGCGGACTGAATACTAAGGGAAAAATTGGGCTTGAGAGTTGGGCCAGCCCAAGCAAGGCAAGAACCTGGGCTACAAATCTTCACATTTTCTTTCCTCTTTCAAACATGTGGAATGAAATTCAAATGAATCAGCTATTCCAAGGGCAAAGTTTTAATTATATTCCTGCCTCATTCTCTGCTGACAAGAATGTTAATTCTCTGTTAACTCTAGGGCCCACTGCCGGGCTCCTTTCATCCACAGCTCAGAGGGGCACACATCCCCTTGGTCCAGGTGACAGCTATTAAATTGCAGGCTCCTCCAGCCTCCCGGTCCTTCACTGTGCAAGAAGCCAGGCACCCAAGCCAAGGGCCCCAGTTTGAGTAAGAGCTTGGGCTCCAGAGGATGTGAGCTGAAGTCCCAGCTTCACAAAATTAGCTGTGTGACCCCAGAGAAGTGGCTTACCCTCTCAGAGCTCGTGTTCCTCCTCTAGGAGACGGGACGGTGAGGATACTGACGTTGCAGTGCAGCCAAGAGGAAATGAGATACCATGCACCTTAGCCTGGTGCCCACACAGGTAAAGGGCGGGTGAAATAAGTCAGCAGTGAGGCAATAGGGCATGGTGTGGATTGTGGTGAAATGCAGAACACATGTCTCGTCTGAGGGGCGGCTGCCACCAGCTCTACCAGAACATAGCCTAGGGGTTGGAGATGTTCTATTTCTCAGTTTGGGTCATCTTCACCTGGGAGTTTATATGTGTAAAAATTCACTGAATTGTACACTCACTATGTGTGCACTTTATGTATTTATACCTTAAAAAATAAACAGAATAAAGTATTTAAAGAAAGGTGGGTCTAGGGTTATGAAAGCTTCTGAATTTCCAAAAGCAGCTGAAAATTCAGATTTTTGTATAAAGTACCCTGATTTTTAAATGGGTACTTTATATAAGTTCATATTTGTCATATTTTAGAGATACTGTGTAGGCCCCGTTTTGGCTACCACCCCACTCCACTGGGTCTAAGGCCTGACACTATCAAGGCCAGATCAGCATCTTGGAAGAGACAACGAAAGAGCCAGAACAAGTCCGTGGAGCTCACAAAGAAAGCTCATTATCCTGGACTCACCTCCAGCTGGTCCACTTTGGCGTAGATGCCACGCATTTCCATCACCTTGGCCTTAAGGAGGGGGATGTTTTCCTCCAAGATCTGTGAGGTATCGCTCCTGATCTGCAGGGAACAAGACAGCTCATCAGGCTCTCCGGCCCAGCCCCACGTCCTCCTGCTGCCCTGGGGGCAGCCAGGCTCTTCAGAGACCTCGCTGATGGCCGAGACACCGAATGCCATCCTGCCCAGGGACAGGCCCAGGAACGACCCATAGTCCCAGGTGGGGACCAACCTCACTGCCTCTCGGCACCCAGACCCAACCAGGTATTATTTACTGAACTGCAAATTAATTGTTCCCCCTGACCAAACACCCAACACCACCAGCTCCAAACTAAATACCTTTATACTGTAAACCAGTGAACTGGACCAAATGGAAAGAATCAAAACTCTTCTCTAAACTGAAGTCGAGGTAAATCAAGTTTTTGTTACACTGGAACTAATAATATCAATGAGAAGAGTTAATAATAATCATTAACATTAATGACGAGTCTCGTCATCACGCTGCTTCCTACACGCAGCCACTGTGCTAAGCATTTCCTGCGCATCATGCATCTCATTTAATTCCAAGATTCTTCTGCTTGGAAGGACCCCAAAAGCGACTGAGAACTTTGGGAAGCCACATCTTTCCCTTGATCACTGAGATCGGACACTTAAGCCTCTATTTTCCTGCAGAGCCAAAAGGACCAAGCCTAACCCTTAAGTGTGTGTGTGTGTGTATGAGACAGAGAGATTCCATTTCCATGTTACCATGTCCTGACCACACAGAGAGGCAGAATACACACCACTCTCAGATTCTAGGGAGCATGTGGATCCCCTGGAGGGAAGCCTGTTAATGCTGATTTGAAGGCTCCTCCAAGTCTGGTCTAGCTTGCGTGGGGGTGGCGGGCAATCTGTTTTCTGCCAAGCTCCAAGGCTGTGCTGGAGTGGCGGTCCAGGGACAGTCAGAGAAACACCAGTGGGCTACTAGGACTCAGACTGGAGTTTGAATTCAGCTCTACCCACCATGAGCTGTGTGACCTCGGGCAAGTCACTGCACCTCTCTGAGCCCTCCTTTGCTTGTCTGGACAGGGAAGCAATCAAGACAGTCCTTGCTTCCTTGGAATGTAGTGAGGATAGAACGTTTAGCAGGCTGTTTGGCATGGCGTGTGCGGGAAGCTTCTGACACGGTCCTCAACAAGCCCCACCTCCTGGTGTTCATGTTCTTGTGTGATCCCCTCCCCGAGACCATTGCCTGGATCTAGAGACTGGCTTTTAATGAAGAGGAGTCAGCCAACGTGAGACATGGCCCTCCTGAGACTAGAAGACCGTCACTCCATCTTGCTGGCGGCCTCTCCCACTGCCTGGTTCATGCATGCTTCCCCCCACCCCCTCTTCCTTCTCACTTGCCCTCTCCTGCCAGCTGTGAAGAAGCAAGTTGCCGTGATGGAGAAGCCCGCCTCTGGCCAATGGCCAGTGAGGAACTGAGGGCCTCAGTTCAATGATCGTGAGGAACTGGATCCTGCCCAGAAACACTGACTTTGCCTGGAGGCAACCCTGCCGCAGTCGAGCCCTGAGATGACAACAGTCCTGGCCAACATCTCGATGGCAGCCTGTGAGAGACCCTGACCTACAGGACCCAGCTAGGCTGTACCAGAGTCCTGACCCACAGACACTAGCACACAATAAAGATCATTGCTTAAGTCACTAAGTATGGCGGGGTGGGGGGGAATTTGTTATGCGGCAATAGCTAACTCATACAAGGTGACAACTCAGCAAAAAATTTTAATTTTAAAAATGTTTTTGAAAACTATACCCATTTTCCCTCCTCTTTCTGCCTAAGTATATGAGACCTCTGGTTCTCCTGCCATTCCGCTCCCATCACTGTTCAGGATGACACTTCCCTCCTTGCCCTGGGTAGCCATTCCATCACCTGCATGTCTAAAACCAAACCCTTCCTTCCTGGTCCCCCTCCTCTGGTCAGGGCACTGCCATCTCCCTGGGCACCTGGCTCCAAGCCCACTGTCCTGAGGCACACTCCTTTCCCATGCCCTGACCCCTTGGGGCCAAAAAGCAGCCCCAAGAGGGTGGTATCTGGCACCAGGCTTTCTGGCCTCAGTCTCTGCCCTGACCTCTCTGTGCCTCGGTTTCCTCATCTGTAAAGTGGGGATCAGACTAGTGCTTCTCTCGAAAGGATGCTTTAGGGATTATACAAGATCGTCCATGTCTGCATGTGGCCCACATATGTGGCTTATTTGGCCCACAAAGTGTTTTCGTGTTTAAATTTGACTTAATTTCCAACTTAAAAACTCAAGTGGGGCTCCAAGGAGAAATGGCTGATTCTAGGGTTGGGGCAGGGAACATATAAAAGCCTGGAGCATCTCATAGTGCCAGAAAGTAAGAAAGTGTTAAAAAAGAAAAGAAAAGAAAAGAAAAGAAGGATGGGGCAGGTCAAAGGAACACAAAAGCCAACCTGAAAGAGCCACATGGCCCAAACTGGGACAATTTGAGCAACAAAATAATGTAACATTGGACGATATCCCCAACTATAAGATAAATACACACGAATGTGACAGGAACAAGGCACTGAACGGGTCGCGGAAAGGGGGATGTGGTGATGCTACCGCGGAGCCAGGCCACCAGCCCAGTGATGCCGTGTGGGTGTCACGTGCCCCTGATGTGATGTGATGAGAAGGCGCCTCAGCTCTGGGGATTCTCTCCAGAAACTCACAACGCCGTCTAAGCACAAGAAAACATCAGACAAACCCAAACTGAGGGGCCTTCTACAAAATACCAAATACCCCTCACAGCTGCCAAAGTCATGGAAAGTCAGGAAAGAATGAAACTGTCACGGACTAAAGGGGCCTAAGGAGACCTGACAATTTAAGGCAATGTGGTGTCTTTGACGGATCCTGGAACAGAAGGAGGACATTAACGGGAAGCTGGGGAATCACAACCAAGTGTGGCGTTCAGTGAGTAGCCAAGGTCTGTGCTGGTTCCTTGGTTTTGACAAAGGTACCAAGGTGAGGTTAACAGCGGGGGAAACTAGATGAGGGGTGTGTGGGAACTCTTTGCAATTTTTCTGTAAATCTAAAACTATTCCAAAATAAAATACATAGATATGGCTTTAAAATATTCAACAGATTAAGTGCGGATTTATAACTTCTCTTAAAAGTCAGCAGCTTTGGCGACACTGGGCCTGTCTCCCCAGGCACCGCAGGCTAGGCTGGGTAGCAACTGCTCCCTCCCAATGGCACGCGCACTCCCAGTTTCTGCAGTTGCCACCCATCCCTAGCAACTCGCCCCAAGCCCCTGACTCCCTCCATATCCTGCCTGGCTCCTGCAGGCGCCTGCAGTTGTTAGCTGGGATAGGGAAAAGGGCTCGATATCCTCCCTTGTTTCCCCCAGGCCAAATTTCTAGAGAGAAGCCCATCCCTCAACAAGGATAAACTCGGGAGAAATTGCCATGATGCGATGAAGAACAGAAACTCATGACAAGGTCAGAGCACAGGGAATCAAAGGCAGATCTTTTCTTTCTGTTAATTTCTAAAGAAACAAGCAGCGGAGCACAAGTGAGAATCAGGAGGGACTGGTCTCAGCAACCCACGGGGGTGAAGGGAACGCGGCGGAGATGGGATTCTGGAACTCTGCCCGCCTCGCCTCAGATCCTCAGGAACTGGAGGGCCAGAGGGTCTGCGGGCCGAGCAGGAAGGCCCCTCTCTGCAGAGGCTCCTCCCCTGGCTGAGACTCAGGGCAGAGCGAACTCTCTACGCCTGCCCAGAAGGCAGCCTGCAGGTCCTTGGGGGGAAAGTAGAGGATAGTCCTTGGAGTCTGAAACACCCCCAAACCTTCCTCTTGGCTCCCCCAAGAGCTGGGAACCGAGAGACAAAAACCAGGGTATTTAACATGGGCTGGGGGGCGGCAGGGTACCAACACCCAGGAGCGTTGATCACGTGCTGGGAACAGACCCTGTGGTACAGGAATTGCTTTCTCTTCAACCTTGATTTATAGGTGATGAAACTGAGAAAAACTAAATGAGCTGGGCAAGGTTGCAAACCTACAAAGTGGGAGATGGAGGATGCTAATCCAGGTGGGTCTGAGGCCACCTCCTAACACCAGAGGTCTGCAGACGTGTTCTATCAGGCTCACGCAGAGCCAGCCTGAAAAACCGAAAGTACCACCAAGCGAGGTGCCAAGATCTAAAATTAAGGATATTTCCCTTAGAAACCCAGATCTCTGGCTTCTTGTGAGAAATCAGAAGACCCGGCCACACTGACATGCCACATGTTCCACCTGGCAACAATCAGCGGGCGCTGGGTGACAACAGCCCGCTTTGGTTCACCAGAGTCTCCACCACTACCTACAGTCTCCCCAGCACGGCCTCCGTGGCCACCCCATGCCCTGTTCATCTTACAGGGGAGTGGAAGGAAAGGGACACATTTCTTTTCTCACACCCAACCCACCTCACGTCATCACATCACAGGCATGCGCGTTCACGCTTATGCATACTTCTCAGGAGAACAAAGATGCCAGGGAAGAAGCAGTGCTTTTTGAGCCTCTAATGGGATGAAACTCCAGCCAGGTCTATGGGCCGGGGGGCCTGGCGGACCCTTCCCCAGCCTGTCCTCCCAGCTCCCCGGAGCTGGCCTCCGGAGCCCAGAAGCCTGGGTAGTGGATGCAGGGGGTTATCACAGAGCAAACATGGCTCTCCAGGATGATGCAAGGCCCAGGAGGAAGAGCCAGACGCACTTGACCTAAGAACGCACACCAACGCCAAATGCAACTGCTGGGCAAAGGCCAACAGGAAATGTTCTCCATTTATGTGAGAGATGGGAGAGTCCGCTCCCTGCCAGAAGGTGGGCCCAAGGCTACTAGGGTTTCCGAGGGCCCAGACAAGCTGCCCAAAGCCCCAAGGGCACTGAGCTGAAAGGCCTCACAAATCCAGTCTCTGTGGATAAACTCGTCTGCGTCACGGCCCTCTGGTGCTTTAATATTGATGACGATGATGACCTCAGTAGCTACTATTTATGGGTCACTTAACACACAGCAGGCACCATGCTAAGCAATTACTTTTGATTGAGTGTAAATGACATACGGTGAAGAGCCCAGGCCTTAGCGGACAGCTCGATGAATCGGTATGTGTGTTTACATCTGTGGAACCACCACCCAGACCAATGCATGGAACATCCCCTCACCCCATAAAGCTCCTTCTGGCGTCCTCCCCGTCACGACCACCCTCCCAAGGCTAACCTCTACCTGACTTCCGTCCCATGGACTGGTTTTGCCTGGGTGTGAACTTCATATGGTGGAGCCTCACACAGGAAGCACTCGTGTGTCTGGCTTCTGTCCCTCAACAGCACATTCGTGAGAATCACCCACGTTGCCGTGTACGGCAGGTCGTTCTTTTCCACTGCTGTGCGTTCCAGTGTATGAATAAACAACTGTTTATTTACCCATTTCCACTGCCCACAGACACCGGGGTTGCCTGCAGGTTGGGGCATGATGAACAAAGCCGCTATGAACATTTGTGTGCGAGTGTCTGCTCCACACGGCTGTCCCTTTGTGCGTTTCCACCAGCCAGTGAAGGAGAGTTTCAGCTGTCCCGCATCCTCGTCCACACTTCCTAATGTCTGTCTTTATCCTTTTGGCCGTTCTACTGGATGTAAAGGCACATCCCTGCCTTGTCTTTTCCTCGCGATCACTCTTTGGAGATGGGTACCATTTGCAGTGGATGACTGATGGCCACAAGTTCTGCAGAGGGGTCTATGTCCTTTCCCCTTGGATCCGGTGGCCCATGTGGCTGCTCTGACCAATAAGATACGACAGAAGTGACACTGTGCTAATTGCCATACCTAAGTCTCCAGAGGCTTCTACTTCCCATCTGTTGGAGCGCTGGCTCTGGGAGGCCAGACGGCCACGAGGAGAGGCCGCATGGAGGAGAGTGATGCCAACTGGTCCCCAGCCAGCCAGCCCTCCCAGCCCAGACATCAGACAAGTGAGGGAAGCAGCCACCCTGGATGTCCCCAGCCCGGTAGGTGCCACGGAGCTCGGATGAGCTGTACTCTGTGCCCCGTCCCGGCCCACATAATAAACTGGTGGTTGTTTCACCCCACTAAGTGTTGGGGTAGTTTGATGCTGCAGTAGATAATCAAAGCCACCACCTCCATTTTACAGAGGAGAAAATAAAGGTACAGAAAGGTGACATGCTGTGCCCAAGGCCCCACTGGGAAGAGTCAGAGCTTGAAGTGATGGCAAGAGGCGTTATATCTAAGGTTAGAACAGGTCATGAGCACATGGTGTGAATGCTGGTCACTTAGAGTGATCCGGGACAGACTGGCAGAGGACTTAATACATCAGACAGGAAGGTGGACTCTCACTCCTAACAGCCTGATTTTATCAGAAAGAAACCATTTCTCTCTGGACTGTGCACCAGGGAGCCCGGCCGTTCTGGGACCTCTAACTTGATCAGTGTTTCCAAAGGCCAAAGCAGGGCCCTGGGGACAGTGGTCCATGGTGTGACATCACCTGCCTCCCAGAGGTCCCCACTCATCCCTGGCTTGGATCAAAAGAGAAAAGGAGGGCTTCCCTGGTGGCGCAGTGGTTGAGAGTCCGCCTGCTGATGCAGGGAACACGGGTTCGTGCCCCGGTCCGGGAGGATCCCACATGCCGTGGAGCGACTGGGCCCGTGAGCCATGGCTGCTGGGCCTGCGCGTCCAGAGCCTGTGCCCCGCAATGGGAGGGGCCGCAGCGGTGAGAGGCCCGCGTACCGCAAAAAAAAAAAAAAAAAAAAAAAAAAAAAAAAGAGAAAAGGAGGTCCCAAGCCAGGGCTGATAGCTGGACAGCTCTCTCTCTGTACCATGGAGCCCATGACACCTGGGCACAGGCACACTAGGTAAGCTAAGCACCAGCTGTGGGGGCCAAGAGGGTTTCTATAATCGAAACGGCATCAGCACAGAGCCTCACTGTAGGGACTGCGAACACAAAACACCTCCATGGGCCACAAAAGCATCGTACCAGGCGCATTCTATTATTAATGTAGACATGCTCATTTGCATATAAACACACTGAAATAGTCTTCACTTCCTGGGAAGTGCAATCTCTTCCATTTCTTAAAAACATGGGACTCTCTCGGTCTGGTGGATATCTGCCTGCTTTCAGTAGGGCCCGAAGTACAGAGAAATGTTCTCTCCCATAAAACACACGCACACAGCACAGGACGGATGCACCTGGCAGGTGGCCGGGGAGTCAAGGAGGCTCCCATGGGGAGCAGTGGGGACGGTGACAAGCAGGAGAGCACGTGTGCTCTCCACAAGGGTGGCCACTGTCCAGCTCTGGCTGATGCTTGCCAGGTGAGAACAAGCACGCATGGGGCAGGGGGTGGCGGGAAGGACAGATCTTTGCTTTTCCAAGAGAAGCCGGGAATCCATATTTTTTTGCATGACATTCTATAAATGTCAGCAGCTCATTCCTCCTTCTTTTTTTTCCCAGAGACATCCAACATGTCTGCAGACAGGATTGGGCCCATGGGTCATCTTGTGACCTCTGTATTTAAAATCTTTGCATAAATGCATCTCTAGGCTTTGAGTTTGGAGAGGATCTTCTCGACGCTGCATACAATCTTGCACCTCCGCAGACTTCCCACAACAGGAAGCCTTGAAGTTTTTAAGGCAAGTAAGGCCTGGCCCCTCGCTGTCTATCCAAGCTGACTTCTGCCCAAAGTTCTCTTTGAGGGTATAGTTGGTGGATCTCCCTTCATGGGAGGAGGATGCACTGGGATTTGAGAACAAAACTGTCCCAGGATCGCCCGTCCCCACCATCTTCCCAATGCCCCACTGTGTGGGCCCACACTGCCCCTATGTGCCCAGCATGCCACCCCCAAGGGCCGGTCCCTCTGCCTGAATGCCCGCCCCCCCAGCAATTGAATTCTTCCTGTTCCTCTTTCAAACCCCAAATTAATCACCACCTGTTCTGCAAAGACTTCCTGATTTCCCAGGCAGAATTTAACACCTCTTCGTTTTTTTTAAAAAAAGCAAACTGAGTCTTGGGATTATGTGCCCAGTTCCTTCTAGAACCTCTTTTCCTTTTCAAAACCTCTGCAGCCTCGCTTTGCACCTGGAACACACCTCCAGGCCAGTGCTTCAACCCTGGAGGACAGCGGCTGGGACACAGATCGGGTTTGGGGGATCGGGGGCTGTTGCGGAGGGGAGGGGAGGGTGGATGGATGCGGACGGGAGGGGAGGGTGGATGGAGACAGATCTGTCTCTCTTTGCATCCTCAGGCTCACCAAGGGACCAGTCAGAGAAGGTGCCCAATGTTCGGTGATGAAGAAAGGACCATTCAGGGCGTTCAAAGTCAGTCTCGTTACCCAGCTCCCACCTGGACCCACACCTGAACTAAAAAATTGGCACTCAAGAGAAAAACACAGATAGGTCCTTGTGGGAATGTTTGTGTCTTGTTCACTGCAGTGTCCCCAGGGGCTGGCACAGGCAGGCGCTCAGATGTCTGTTGAACGTATGGGGATAAAGTCGTACCCATCGTGGCAGGTTGCTCTGAGGTGGAATGGGAGGATACAGGGAGCACGCTCTGTACGGAGTGTGGCACAAAGTAGATGTTCAACAAACGCTACTCCCTGGGGCTCTCACCAGCGTCTCTCCAGACGCTTGGTACACATCTGCATGGCTGGGCCCAGCTGGGCTTCCTGTGCTCCGGGGGAGAGGCAGGCCTGGTCCCAAAATGGGGCTCCACCCTTTGGGCCTCCAGGCCGAAGCCGCGAACCCTGGCTGCTGGTGTGCCTTTAATAACCTTGGGAACTTCCAGAACATTCTATCAGCGCTCCTCAGGGCCCCACAGCTGTCCGGCAACAATCCTGGAGACACAAGGAGGAGTGGGACCTTGCCTTCCTGGCCTAGGGCACCATCTTCCACGGTCCTCCCCACCCCGCCAGGAGGAGCCGCTCCCACCAAGCAGGGTGGGAGGCAACAGTGGAGGGACCAAAGGGCTGAGGAGGGCGCTCGATGCTGCAGCCCGCCAGGGCCAGGGCCCGGCCAGGAGGCTCCTCCTAGGCCTCCCAGGCCTGAAGCCATTTCCTGGCTGTCTCCACGTCTGCCTGGCGAACTGTGCAGAGCAAGGAAAGTTAAATATAGTCTTAGCGTCCCCGCCGACCGGCTCCCCGCATCGGGCCCGAGAGTGCCACCTGGTGGCCCACTCCCGCCTCCTCGGTGGAATGAAGGCATCTCCGGGGAAGGGCGTTATCAAGATGGCCACCTCAGGGAACCTCGTGTGGACAGAGGGAGAGGGTGTGAGCTGCCCCCACGCCGCTGCCCACACCTCCCGCTGGCTAAGCCGCCACGCCACCGAGGTGGCTCCCCAGGGAAGCCCAGGAAGGCCCTGAACTCTGGGCTGGGCCTGCACCCACGGCTCCCAGGCGGGCACTCACCATGTCAGCCAGGCTGCAAAACTCTTCCAGCCTGAGGAGCAAGCCCTCGACGGTCTCCTCCACCTCCGCTGCCTGAAGAGAGACAAGATCCTGGAGATTAGCAAGTGGTTTCCAGGGAGACAAACGCCCTTCATTGTCTTTCTTCTTTTTTATAGCAAACTAAATCTTAGGATTATCTGCCCAGTTCCCTCCAGACCTACTTTGCCTTTTCAGAACCTCTCGTAGTAGCCTCATTTGAAATCGGGATGTGCCCGCGTCAGTCTTGATAACCGTGGGCACGTCTGTTTAACCTCTCTGGTTCAAGCCACCGTGGACCATCCACTCGACGCATCTCTCAAAAGAGACGAGATAAATAAATACTAACAGGAGATAACAAAGCGACCCTCATCACCCCCATTGTTTAGATGAGGAAACTGAGGCTCAGAGAAGTAAGGGAACCTGCTCAAGGTCACAGAGCTAACAAGCACTGGGGCCCAGACTCTCCTGTAGGTTTGAGTCCCCAGCCTCAAAGACTGCTCTTATCAACACTGAAAAATGCCTCTCCAGACAGACCACAGGGAGCAAAGTCAACTGCAGGAGAGAGAGAATATAAAACCACCCTTGTGAAACGTGTCTGCTTCAACAGAGAAAGGCCTGGGATGATACTGCCAAACTGTAATAGTTAGGGGATATACTTACACTAAAAAAGTATTTGTTGTTTATCTGAAATTCATATGTGACTGGGGGTCCCGTAGTTTATCTGGAAACCCTATCGATAGTGCTTACTTAGCCCTGGGGAGTAGGAACTGGGGAATGAGGTCTGACACTCTGACACAGGAGCCCTGAATGTTTTATGTTACATGAAAGGTCCAAACCTCAGAAGTTATCAAGGCCAGGCGGTAAGGTAGATGAACACAAAGCGGGCCACCGGGGCTTGGGGTGATCTGAGAATCACTCTGCCTACTTCTGGAGCAGCCAGCCACTAGCAGCCATCAGCAAACACAAGGCCAGCATAGCCAGAACCTTCCATTTTCAAGAGAAGCCAGAAATTCTAACTTTATGGGAAATGTCCCAATTTTTAAGTAGTGGCACAAATTCAAAAAAAAAAATTTTAACGCTCCATGGGCCAACCAAAATAGAACCTGAAGGGTCTCCCTGCTTTACTCACTTGTGTAAAAATTAGTCTGAACCCTTTTTCCCCTCGAGCATGTACTATTTTCATGATTTATAAAATACCTGTTTTTTTTTTTTCTAATTACCAGCATCTAGGAAGGAAGTTCAGCTGGAACGTGAACCGCTTTCTCTGGCTTACCAGGCCAAATTGTTCTGCTCCAGGGAGGTGTTCCCAGACATTTCTGGGCAGGCCTGGCACCTGCCCCCCTCACCTGAAGGCTGCCCTTACTGGCCACTTGTCCCCGGAGAAATGTTTATACAGTGCAGGAGCCGCCTGCCGCCTGGGCTGTCAATACCACAACCAAATAAACGGTTGCACAAAAAAACATCTTTCCGGCTGGAGTATAAATAGTACCGAGCTGCAATTTTAAACTCTGCAACCTTCATCTCACAGCTGGGACTATTTCTGTGCCTGACTGGGGGAGGCTTGACAGGGGAAGGGGACTGCAGTGGAGGGAGGACAGGAAGTCCGCCTCCCACCCCCCAAAAAGTAAAAGCATGGTAAAAAAAAAAAAAAAAGTGTCCTTAATGCACTAAGGGAGAAAGAAGGAGCTGAGAGGCCACTGAGGTGGAAGGGGGAAGGTTGGTGGTTCCTTCTGATGCAGAGGAAAGCGAGAGAGACGGGAGGGGGCACAGATGCATGAGGGAGCACAGTGCAGACAACCTACGCCCCAGTCCAAAGATGCCTGGGAAGACTAAACCTGCCAGAGGGACATGAAGGACCACGCCCCAGCTGGCTGGTCGGCCTCCTTCCCAAGACACACTGCAGCTCTTTGCTCATAGGAAGAGCCTCTCGACCTCTCCTAGCGTGTTCACAAAGGAAGTTAGTCAGTCCTGAGTTCGAGCCCCATCTTTCTCTTTTGCCAGCTGTATGACCTTAGCCCGGGGGCTTAACTTGAGCATCTGGGCTGGCTCACCTGTGACAGGAAGTGCCGCATCCATTTGGCAGGATTTTAGGCTGACCTCACATAATAGACACGGCTAAGCCATTTAACGGGGCACAGGCACACGGCAGGCACATATAAACGGTTGCTCTGTGGATCTCTCTCACTAGATAATAGAAACAAGGGCTAATCACCATATGTGGATTATCTCATTTGCTTCTCAGGAGAACTCTATACTGTAGGTGCCATAATTTCCCCCTTTCTATGGATCGAGAAACAGAGGATCAGAGAGTTTAAGTCACTTGTTCAAAGTCACACAGCTAATAGACACTGAAGCGAAAATTTCACCTCTCTGACTTCAGAAGTTTGTCACCACCAAGGCGCTCTCTGGGGAGGGGGAAAGTGTGCCCGCTTTACTGTTGCCTGTCAACTATGGTCTCCCCACCACCCCCTCCTCCTGGTGCCTAGGGCGGTGGCCCAAAGCAGCAGGGAGGGAGCGAAGAGAGCATTTGCTGACTGCTTGGTCAGTTAAGGGAAGGACAAGTCCCAAGGCATTCCCAACCAGCAGGAAGGATTAGCTGCCCCACCGCGCCCACAGATCATTCACGGGACAATTTTCTCTCACGGTAATTCCCTAAGTGGCCTCAGAAACAAGAGTCCTGCAGGCTGCAGCCCACATGCCTTTTTAACCAGCCCATAAGCAAAATGAATGCCCTCCCCATCCTTTGCAACCCCCGGGCAGAAATTGTCCCACTCCGAGGGAAGGGAAGCAAATGGCTCGCTTTAAGCGACATTCAGGGCGTGGTCAGTGGGGATGGCAGGCAGGCATCTTTTTAACACGCATGAATCATGGTATCCACCGCCTTCTTCCACATCTCCTGCTCAAAGTGCCAATCCCAGCTTCCCAGCTGGGCGTGTCAAAAGCCGAAAAGGGGCTGGCTCTGCCTGCCAGCAATTGGCACAAGGAAACACAAAATGATCCTCCACCACCCGTGGTCTTCTCCATCTCCACAAAGGGAAACTTCATCTTCCAGGTTCTCAGGCCAAACACATGGGAGGATCCTGGACTCGTCTTTCCTTCCCACCCCCAACCCCATCCAACCTTTATGCAAACTCTCTCAGTTCTGCCTTCAGAATATATCCCAGATCCAACCACTTCTCTCCACCACTCTGGCGCAAGGCAGTGCCTTCCCTCGCTGGGGCCACTGCAGTAGCCTGTTACTCACTGGTCCCCTGCTTCCTCTTTTGCTCCCCTTCAATCTACTCCTCAGAGACTCTGTTAAAACCAAAGCCCTCCTCAGCTCAAAATCTTCCACCGTACCACGTCACAGCCACTAGAATGGCTACGATCACAAAAACGGCAAGTGACAAAAGCTGGTGATGACGTGGAGCAACTGGAACCCTCATCCACTGCGGGTGGGAATGTGAACTTGCGCGGCTGCTTTGGAAGCCAGCCTGGTTTGGAAACCAATCTCAAAAGGTTAAACATAGAGTTACCCTTTTGGATACAGCAATGTATCCAAAAGAACTGAAAACAGAGGTTCGTACAAAAACACTTGTACATTATTCATAATAGCCAAAAAAGTAGAAATAACTCAATGTCCATCAACTGCTGAATGGACAAACAACATATGGCATGTACATGTGATGGAATATTATTTGGCCATAAAAAAGAATGGAGTCCTAATATGTGCTACACCATGGATAATCCTTGAAAATATATGCTAAGTGAAAGAAGCCACAAATTACATGATTCCTTTTATGTGACATGTCCAGAAGAGGCAAATCCACAGAGACAGAAAGTGTCTTGGTAGTTGTCTCCCCCATGGAATGGGGGGAGGGGGAGTAGGGAATAACCGCTGATGGTTACGGGATTTCTTTTTTGGGTGATGGAAATGTTCTGGAATTAGGTTGTGGTGATGTCTGAACAACATCAAGAATATACTAAAAATCACTTAACTTTATACTTTAAAATGGTAAATTTTATGTTATATGGATTATGTTAATTAAAAAAAAAAAGTCCTCCCCCATCTTCCATCTCAATCAGTAAATGCCTACTGGAGGCCTCCCCAGCAACCACACCAACCATGTCCTCACCCCAGGGCCTTTGCACCTGCTGTTCCCTTCACTGGTAAAGCTCATCTCATACTTCCTTCTAGCCTTTGCTCATATGACTCTCCTTAGTGAGGCCTTCCCTGACCCTGTAGCTTCCCTACCACGCCACATCCTGCCCCAATTTATTTCTCTCTTTAGCCTTTATCACCACATAACTTACTATATATTTTACTTGTTTCCTGTCATCTTCCCCCAACAGAATGAAAGCTCCTGGTGAACAAGGGTTTTCTTTTCTTTTCTTTACCTTTGTGTTCCCAGGGCCTAGACTAATGCCTGGCACATAGTAGGTACCTGTGTTTCCTAAGACGGCCTTCCAACTCTCTCCCATCCCACGTATCTTTTTGCAATAGGACCTTGCCACTCTGCCCATGAAGAGGTAGGATCATTCCTTTCCACCCGAATCTAGTCTGTGACTTGCTTTGACCAGTAAAATGTGGTGGAAGCAACGCTCTGTGACTTCCGAGTCTAGAGACCTTGCAGCTTCTGATTCACCCTCTTGGAAGACAACAGCAGGCAAGTTTGCTGGAAAGGCCACAGGGCGGAAAAGATCCTGGAGAATGAGAGGTTGTGCAGGAAAACTGAGGTGCCCCGGCTGGAGCACCAACTGCCCAACACATGAGTGAGGCCATGTTGGACCTTCCACTGTCACCAACCCTCCAGCTGAACGCAGCCTCATGAGGCAGCCCAGCCGACACCACAGGAGCAGAACGGCGCAGAGGAGCTCCACCAACCTACAAAATCAGGCACTATAAAATGGGGGTCGTTTTTAAACACTAAGGTTGGGAGTGGTTTGTTACCTGGCAATTGGTAACCAATACAGTGCTCAACGAATATTTGTTGCAAGAAAGGAAGGAGGGAGGGAGGAGAAAAGAAAAGGGCCACGGGAAGGAGGAAGAAAAGTGCTCTCCTGGAAGAGCTACAGCCTGAGAACAGCAGCCGTGATGGCGTCTTAGTCCCCATTTGCATTCATGCTGTGTGGTCTTAACTATACCTCTGACTATCTCTGTGCCTCGGTTTCCCCACTTGAAAGTGAAGGGGGGTGGGAATCCTTCGACTCTCTGTGTTTGGAGATGGAAGCTGAGGAGGGTCAAGTAAGTTCTTTCTCTAGGTTACTCTTGGTGAGATGCTCCACCCATGCAGGAGACGGCTGTGACCCCACCAGGGTCTCCAAACTCAAAAAGACACAGAAGCCAGGCAGGAAATGAATACTAGGGAAGGGGGCCACGCTTAAGAATGTTTTCTTCACATTGCTTATCTCAGTTTCCCACTTTTGACAGAGACGTTTTACTTTCCTCCGAGAAACACAACAGCACCAGCAGGATAATAAATGGCAGCTGGGGCTTCCCTGGTGGCACAGTGGTTAAGAATCCACCTGCCAATGCAGGGGACACGGGTTCAAGCCCTGGCCCAGGAAGATCCCACATGCCACGGAGCAACTAAGCTTGTGCTCCACAACTACTGAGGCTGTGCTCTAGAGCCAACAAGCCACAACTACTGAGCTCGCATGCCACAACTAATGAAGCCTGCGCACCTAGAGCCTGTGCTCGCAACAGGAGAAGCCACCACAATGAGAAGCCCGCGCACCGCAACGAAGAGTAGCCCCCGCTCGACAAAACTAGAGAAAGCCCGCGTGCAGTAACTAAGACCTAATGCAGCCATAAATAAATAAATAAATGGCAGCTTACGCCATGCAGGGAGACAAGAGGGAGGGGTGGGGACTGTGGCAAATGGGAGGCCCCATCTAAAGAGGACACCTGGGAACTTCCCTGGTGGTCCAGTGGTTAGGACTCTGCGCTTCCACTGCAGGGGGCACGGGTTCGATTCCTGGTCAGGGAACCAGATCCCACATGCACGCCGCAACTAAAAGATCCCGTGTGCTGCATCTAAGACCTGGCGCAGCCAAAATAAATAAATAAATAACTATTTTAAAAAAATAGAACACTTAAAAAAAAAAGACAAAAGGGTGATCTAGATATTTATGAAAGCTCTTCCAATTCGAAAATGTTCAAAACTAACCTAAAAAATTTAAAAACACTATGACGGCCAAACAAACCTGACTGTAGGCTGAACAGAGCCTTCAAACCTCTGACCGACTGGTGTCTTTAAAACGCAAACATCGGGCTTCCCTGGTGGCGCAGTGGTTGGGAATCCGCCTGCCAATGCAGGGGACATGGATTAGAGCTCTGGTCCTGGAAGATCGCATATGCCGTGGAGCAACTAAGCCCGTGTGCCACAACTACTGAGCCTGCGAGCCACAACTACTGAAGCCCGTGCGCCTAGAGCCCATGCTCCGCAACAAGAGAAGCCACTGCGATGAGAAGCACACGCGCCACAACGAAGAGTAGCCCCACTCGCCGCAACTAGAGAAAGCCCGCGCGCAGCAACAAAGACCCAACGCAGCCAAACATAAATAAATAAATTTAAAACAAAAACAGACAAACAAAAAACCACACAAACCCAAACATCTATGAAATGTCCAGAACAGGTAAATCTTTAGAGACAGAAAGTAGATTAGGGGTTCTTGGTGGAGGGAGAGCTCAGGGGGACAGGGTTTCTCTGGGGGGTAATGAAAATGTTCTAAAATTGATTGTGGTCGATCGTTGTGCAACTCTGTGAATAAACCAAAAGCCATTAAACTGTACATTTTAAATGGGTGGGTTGTATGTCATGTGAATTATATCACAATAATGCTGTTTACAGACACACACACACACACTCTCTCTCTCTCCCTCCCCCTCCCCCTCCCTCTCTCTCTCCCACCCCCCGAGAATCCTTCTAGAAACCACAAGGTCCACTCAGCCCAGGAACAAGGCCACTGAAGACCTGTAGCTTTTGCTGCAACATTTTTAAAGAAGCCAGACATTTGGATTTTTATGTGAAAACTCCCACTTTTTAAAAGTTGGCATCTACTTAGCATTTTAAAAAGCAGATCACCATGCCAGCCAGAGGACACCCACATGCAGCCAGTTCAGGGGCGGGTGTGGTGGTAGCTTTGCCTGACACCTGGCGCTATGGCCTGACCTTGCTCCTGCTTCCTCCAGCCGGGCTGGGCCAGGGCCCATGAGTACATGACGGGGGTGAAAATGAAACAGGCTCAAGGACTGTGAGGGCTGTCCACATTCAGGGCATGTAATTAGTAATGTCACCTCTTCTCCAAAAGCGCTCATGGTGGCCCCTTCAGATGACAGGGAAAGTAAAGGTCTTCAGAGGAAGCAGCCTCATCTCTGTGCACAGGATGAAAGGGCAGGATCAATGGCAGAAAGACCCTGGGAGCTGGGCAAGCCAAGAATGAAGGGCTGGAAAGAGCAAATGAAGGGATTCTCCAAATGGCCTTGCGCTGGAATCGCAAACTGAGAGGACCTGGCCCTTTAGATGATGATCCACTTCCCAAAGAGGGGACACAGGAACTCCCTCCTCCCAGGCCCCTACAGCAGCTCAAATAAGAGTTCCCATCCCCCAGAGGGACCCTTGACCTTGAGGTGTGAACGTCTAGAAGGGCTGACTACTCTACTCTCGCCTTGACCCTGACTTTTAAGAAGGTTAATTTGGCAACAGCAACCAAAATTTTATATGCATGTATCCTTGGACCCAGTAATTCCCCCACTAGGTATGTATCCTCCGGACATATATGCACAAATGCAAAATGATGTACGTACAGAGATACTCATTGCAACAGACTTTGTTTTGGGTTTTTTTTTTAGTTTTTATTTATTTTTGGCTGTGTTGGGTCTTCATTGCTGTGGGTGGGCTTTCTCTAGTTGTGGTGAGCAGGGGCTACTCTTCGTTGCGGTGCACAGGCTTCTCATTGTGGTGACTTCTCTTGTTGAGAAGCACAGGCTCTAGGTGTGCGGGCTTCAGTAGTTGCGGCACGTGGGCTCAGTAGCTGCGGCACGTGGGCTCAGTAGCTGCGGCACGTGGGCTCAGTAGTTGCGGCACGTGGGCTTTAGAGCGCAGGCTCAGTAGTTGTGGCGCACGGGCTTAGTTGCTCCGTGGCATGTGGGATCTTCCCGGACCAGGACTCGAACCCATGTCCCCTGCATTGGCAGGTGGATTATTAACCACTGTGCCACTAGGGAAGCCTGCAACACTTTGTAACAGCTAAAGAATCCATGTAACCTAAATGTCCATCAGTAGAGGAACGGTTACCTAAATTATAATTCAGACAGACAATGAGATTCTGTTTAGCAGCTAAAAAATAATTGGCCAGCTCTCTGTGCACTCATATGGAAAGCTGTCTAAGACATAGTGAGTGAAAAAAGCACAATGCAGAAGGGGGAGGCGGCAGGTGGGGACGACAGGGGACACAGGCATGGCCTGCAGCGGCCTCTGTAGAGCAGCAGGGGCTGAGAACCGGGGGAGGCAGGGCCTCACTCAGCATTCCATGGTCACCGGGACCTTTGGATTTTGTAACATGTGCATATATTTTTTATTTTTAAAACAAACTTATTTTAAAACCAACTCCAATTCACTTAAAAGAACCACAGGCCAAATTTCCATCGCACTTGCACCAAGGAAAAAATTCAGATCCCGAGAGAGCTTAAGAGAACCGGGGGCTCATGCTGACCGTGGATGCAGCAACTATGTTTTGCAAACCAAAAACTGGAATCTATGGTTGGTCTCACGTACACAGATACAGAAAGTTAACATTGGACTTCCAGGCTTACACGAGGTCGCGCTAGTGAGAGAAAATTCACCATCTTCTGCACAAGCGAAGGGCTGAAATCGCCCTCTTGCAAACACTGTGTGGAAATGTTAATGTGTGTCACGTCCACCCTCCCAACTGTTCTGAGAGCCCTGAGGGCGGTGGGCCTTTCCTGCACTTTTGCTTTCCAGCTCCTGACATGGGGTCCGCACCTGGTACCTGCTCCATAAACAGCTATAGAATGACTAAGTGAATAATTGTAGCTAATGCACCAGATCGCTCACTGCGGGCCTGACCCTGAGCCAAGTGTTGCCCGTGAATCATCTCATCCAACCCCACAACTGCAGCAGAAAAGGCAGAGAGAAGCATGAGCGCAAAGCCGAGATCTGAACCCAGGCCATATGGCTCCAGAGCTGGCCCTCCCTCCACTCAGCCTGGCCAGGGGCAAGCGGGCTGGGGGGAGGCACACATCTGCAAAGGATGCTTCTTCAACTGATATGTGAGGCAGCAGTAGCTGGTGCGGTAGACACAGCAGCAGGCAGGACCGACGGGTTTTCTGTCCTCCTGCGGCGGCTGGAAGCAGGCATTCCTGGGCATGGGGCCAGTCCCGCTAGCACTGACGGAAGCTGTGAGCCCCCGGCAGGCTGGCCATCAAAATCTCCGGAGGGGCGCTTACAAGTCCAGATCCCCAGGCCTGGGGTGCCTCCAACAGTTAGCAGTCGTGGTGACTGTCCAACAGACTAATCAGTCTTGGCCACTCCAGGCTTACAACCCTGCTGGAGGGCTTTCAGCGTTCCAATGCCCAGGTGGCACCCACACCAACGAAATCAGAGTATCTGGGGGTGGGAGCTGGGCATCAGCACTTTTTGTTGTTGATCTCAGATGATGCAGATGTTTGGCAAAGGTTGGGGACCACGCCCTACACCGGTGCTCTCACCTTGGCTAGGCTCCACCTACCACACCCCACCCCAGCGATCGATGTAACTGGATCTCCTATTTATAGATGCATGAAATAGGTGTTTTTTGCCTTTAAAGTTTTTACTTACACTGCACACACCTCTGTGCGTCTTGCTTTTCTCCCCGGTGCCGGAATGGCATGTTCAGAGCTGACTCGGTGCAGCCGCGGGCTGTCCGCTGCACGGGAGCATCGCTACATGACCAGCCTGGGCTGGTTGGCACCAGGGTCACTTCCCGTCTTTGGGAACCTGTTTCAAAGCTTCTCGGTTCGTGCTGAGAGTCAGCCAGACTGGGAACTTCTAGCCAAGGTTCCAAGGAGACCCTCCCCCAAAGCCCAGCTGTCCTGTGATAAGAGATTGTTCAGAGCCAGGGACAGGTCCTTCCACTGCTGGGCAGTTCTGCGGGGAGAAATATAGGAACTTTCTTCCGAGAAATGCTGCCCCTCTCCAAGCGCCCACCTTGGCCTTGGCTCTCACACCCCCGAAGGTTCTGATTCAGGGAGCCTGGCCAGCTCGGTGTATGTCCACCGGGACATCCACATCTGTGGTCCCCCTGCTGCCACGCCAGCCCCTCCGACGCGTTCCGGCACTGCAGCCCTAAGTCCACAAATCTGATCCCGTCTTTCCCCTGCTCACACCCAGCTTGGCCCTGCTCACAGCTTCTATCCATGACACCCCAGAATCGAATCCAGACTCCTCTCCTTGACCCCACGCCTTGGTCTGGCCCTGCCCCCTCTCCCCTTTATTACTGAGGTCCACCCACTCAGGCACCTCTGGAGACCTCATTTTTCCCTGTCTCCAGCGACACACATGATGCCAGATCTTTGCCTGGTGGTTCCTTCCAATCTTCCTGTGTGTCTCTATCACAGCCCCTCAGGTGTCTCCCTCGTGGCATTTATTACCGTTAGTTACTCTGTTGGGTAACTCCTAGTGGGCTCATCTTCCTGACTGCAGTGCCACACCTGGAGGGCAGGCATCGCCTCTGTCTCACTGGCCTCTCCCCGGTGCCCGGCACAGTGCCTGGAACACAGCAGGTCTTCCATAAAGATCTGAGGGGGCTTCTCCGGTGGCACAGTGGTTAAGAATCTACCTGGGGCTTCCCTGGTGGCGCAGTGGTTGAGAGTCTGCCTGCCGATGCAGGGGACACGGGTTCGTGCCCCGGTCCAGGAAGATCCCACATGCCGCGGAGCAGTTGGGCCCGTGAGCCATGGCCGCTGAGCCTGCGCGTCCGGAGCCTGTGCTCCACAACGGGAGAGGCCACAACAGTGAGTGGCCCGCGTACCGCAAAAAAAAAAAAAAAAAGAAAAAAAGAATCTGCCTGCCAATGCGGGGGACGCAGGTTCGAGCCCTGATCTGGGGGGATCCCACATGCCGTGAAGCAACTAAGCCCGTGAGCCACAAGTGCTGAGCCTGCGCATCTGAAGCCTGGGCTCCGCAACGAGAGAGGCCGCAGCAGTGAGAGGCCCGCGCACCGCAATGAGGAGCGGCCCCCGCTTGCCACAACTAGAGAAAGCCCTCGCACAGAAACAAAGACCCAACACAGCCAAAAATAAATAAATAAAATAAACTTATTTTTAAAAAAAGATCTGAGGAATAAATTAATATAGAACTACATCTCTAGACAGAGTAGACTGTGCCCTGGCACCCACCCACAGACTTCTAATCTGAACATCCAAATTTGAATCCCGAAAGGGGACCAGTAGGTCACAAGAATAAGACACATGCCAGGGTTCCCATAGGCACAGGGTGTTTGCAGGTTGGACACAATAAAATATTCTTTACTTCCCCAAAGAAACAGTCTCTTCTACATTTTTTCTTGAAACTCAAGGCATTTTTGGCTAATTTATGTTTTCCCATTTCAGTCCAGACACACGGTTTGGAGAAATAGTTCCCTTTCCTCTTATAATGACTACAGAAAATTCAAAGGTTCAAGCACAAGGGTAAATGGTAACTGATACCAACTTCGGTATGAGGGAGACAATGAGGAGGAGTGGGGACTGTGGCAAACAGGAGACCACAACTAGGAAACAGGGACCTAGGATTACCAGACTGTCCATATTTTAAATAAACAAGAAACTCAGATTTTCTTCATGAAAATTCTCCATTTAAAAACCCCTATGTGAATTGAACCCATCATATCAGAGTACTGGATTCAGCCTCTGGGCCACCAGTTTGCAACCCCTGATCTAATCCACATGTGGTTAACAGGCGCTTTCCCCCATCATCCTCTGCCCACTCAAGCAAAGTCCCTAGGTGTGAGAAAGTGCTGGCTTCCTTTATTTCCTTCCATGTAGGCCATTAACCCCATCTGTGGGCAAATCTGTCCCGTGTTCCAGCACAGGAACCAAATGGAATTCTCAGAGTCTGGTCAGGAATTCACCCTTGGGTGGGTATCAGGAGTCAGCCATTTGGGAGGGCCCTGAACTCCCCTCCCCCCTAAATCACAGGGCATCCAAGAGGCAAACATCTCTCTCTCTCTCTCTCTCTCTCTCTCTCTCCCTGCCTTCTTGAAGCAGCTTCCGGAGATCCTGCCTGAAACTTCCCCTAAAAGAGGAAGTTCAAACCAGAAAAAGAGAGAAAGTAAAACACAAGAAGCTGGTTGGACAGAAAAACCCAAAGGTTTTAGAAATAGTAAAATGCTCACCTGCCGACTCATCTCAACATGCCGCCCTTCAGCGGCTCCTCGATCTGGGGAGACAGTGCAAAGGCCCAACACGGTTTCTGCCCCCTCACCAGCCCCGTCTCCCACAGCTCCCCCTTCTCCCTGCGGCTTGCTCTTCTATCCTGGTGATCACCCTGCTTCATCCCACCCCAGGATCTTTGCCAGTTGTTTGCTCTGCCTGGGATGTTTTCCTCCTACCTCTCATCCTGGTCAACTTCTATTCATGCTTCAGAGCTCAGCCTAAAATGATGCTGCCTCAGGGAAGCCCTCCCTGAACACTCCCAGACAAAGTGGGGTCCCTCTGCTAATTGCCCTCCTGGACCTCTGTGCTTCCTCTTCCCTGCCCATTCCTAAGGGGTTACCGCACGGGTCTCAAGCTTTCTCGGAGAGGCCTTCCCCACCCCATGTCTCCCAGACACAAAGACACCCTCTATCACATCACCCATGCCCATGTTCTCCATGGCATTCATCACAATTTAGAGGTTTTGTATGTTATGTGTTTACTGTCTGACAGTCGGGCCATGAGAGTGGGAGCCCTTGTGTGTTTCACTCCCCGCACACGGCAGGGGTTCAAGGTGTTGAAGGAGGAAGGCCCACTTCCCTAAGAACCCCAGGACACCCCTAGGACTGGAGCTGGCTGGTCTGAGACTCCTACTGCTCCATTTAAAAGCCCAAAGTGGCCCTAGGACAGGGGCTGGTACAGGAGGCACTGGCTGCCCAGGCCTGTTCCCAAACCAGACTTTCCCTTTCCAGTTCATTTGCCCATCTGCAAACAGCTTCAGTGCGAGGGACTGCTAATGAATGAAGCTTTAAGTAGAGGCTGCAAGCGACTCCACCCTGGCAGTTTTTGCTTCTTTGGGTAAATAAACTTCAGCAAGAGCTCTAAGTGGCTTTATTGCCGCGTGGAGCTACAGGGAGTTCGGCTCTTCATTACGGCCATTACAAACGAGCGTGAGCAGCCTGCGTCTGAGTTAGAGAGAGCCCTGAGTGAGCAAATGAAGTTAATACATGCAGCTTCTCCTGAAGGCTGTCCCTAGTCGAGACAAGATGAGGCTGGGTTGAGCCGCTGGACACAGTGACACCTTGCTGCTGAGAGCAAGGGGGAGAAAGAACACGAAAGATGCTCAGGTTACTTAAACCCTTAAGCAGGTACCCAACCTAAATGCCCATCCCTGGGGGTGTGGTTCAGAAATTACAGGACATTCATAGGATGTTGCTTATTCAGTGAGGGCCTCAGTTTTCAGTTATGAAGTCGACATAACATCCTAGCCACTGGGTCACTGCCAGGATGCAATGACATAATCCATGGACAGAGTGCAGCACGCTGCTGGTACATGGTATGTGCTCAGAAAATAGGAGGAATTATTCTGAGATGGGGGGACACGAGGAAGCCAAGGAATGATGAAGACCTACACTCTCTGATGCAGAAGCCGCCAGCGTCTCATGACTATCAAGTGCTTAAAACGTGGCTGGTCCACACTGAGATGTGCTGTAAGTTCAATCGTCCAAGCCTGATTTTGAAAACTTACTTCAGGACTTCCCTGGTGGTGCAGTGGTTAAGAATGCGCCTGCCAGTACAGGGGACACGGGTTCGAGCCCTGGTCCAGGAAGATCCCACATGCTGCGGAGCAACTAAGCCCGTGCACCACAACTACTGAGCCTGCACTCTAGAGCCCGCAAGCCACAACTACTGAGCCCGTATGCCACAACGACTGAAGCCCCTGTGCCTAGAGCCCGTGCTCCGCAACAAAAGAAGCCACCGCGATGACAAGCCCGCACATGCACGGCAGCGAAGAGTAGCCCCCGCTCGCCATAACTAGAAAAGGCCTGCACGCAGCAACAAAGACCCAATGCAGCCAAAAATAAATAAATTTATATATATAAAAAAGAAGGAATCACTATATAAAAAAAGAAAACTTACTTCAAAGAATGTAAAAATCTCCTTAAATTTTTTTACGCTGATGACATGCTGAAAGGATATTTTGGAGACACTTATTTTAAATACATTGAAACTTGTAGATCTAAATCTTATAGTGTTTAATGTCAATTAATTTCAATAAAACTGGAAAAAATTAAATATATTGAAACTAATTTCATCTGTTTCTTTTTCCTTTTTTATATGGCTCCTAGAACGTTTAAAATTACATGGATGGGGGACTTCTCTGGCGGTCCAGTGGTTAAGACTCCAAGCTCCCAATGCAGGGGGCATGGGTTCAATCCCTGGTCGGGGAACTAAGACCCCAGATGCCACGTGGCGTGGCCAAAAAAATAAAAAGAAAAAGAAAATTACATGGACAGCTCACATCTTTGGCTCAAATTATATTTCAATTGGACAGCTCTTATAGATACATTCTGACATGGAAATATGTCCATACTATTTTTTTAAATTGAGATATAACTCACATACCATAAAATTTACTCTTTTAAAGTGTACGATTCTGTGGTTTTCAGTGAATTCACAAAGTTTTGCAACCATCAGCACTAATTCCAGAACTATTTCATCACTCTGAAAAGAAGCCCTATACCTTACCATTAAGTCACTCTCCATTTGTCCATGCTATTTTGAATAAAGAAAAGCAAGTTACAGAACATTATTCTAGTATCACGTGGGTTTTTTTGGTAAAAACTAATTATGTATAATTATTAGTATATATGCATACCTACATTTGTAAATGCATTTTTAATGTGTTTGGAATGATGTACACCAAACTGTGAAAGATGGTTATCTCTGGGAACTAGAATTGAGGTGAGAGAGAAAAAGGAGAGGGTGCTTACCCTTTATTTTAAATACTTCTGTACTGCTTCTGAGATTTAAAGAGAGAATGGCTTGACTTTCTGGCCCTACATAACTCCTGGTGAACTTCGGTAAATAACTTTCATGGCACTGTCAACATACTGGCTTCAGCTGGAAGATAAAGAGGCTAGTTTTAGATCTACTTTTTGTTCTGTGCTTTTAAAATAGAAAGTACAGCCAGAGATGAGGTATTTTCCCTCCTAGCAACAGAAGCGTACCGAGGCCGGCAGCATCCTCGCACAGACGCAGCCTGCCCGCCTCCTCCCGGCATGTAGCATCAGCTCAGAGCAGAGCAGGCCGAGCGCCCGGGCAGGGGCAGGACCGGGAGTCAGCCTCCCCCGGGGCCCAGGCTGGCAACGGGCAGCAGCTCCGAGCGCGCCTCAGTCTGGCATCCCGGAGGATGCTGGGGGTGGGGGTGCGGTCTCAGGTAGGGATGGGAAGCTTGTCTGGGCCCCCGAGAACCGGGGCTGGAGGAGAGGGCGGGCGCGACCTGACGCGCATCTCTGCGCGACGCCAGACAGCCACCGCTCCGCAAAGGAGGGACCCCTCGGACCCCCAGCGCGGGTCCGGAGCCCCAGCGCCAGGTACGAGAGAATGCTGCGGGGAAGCCGAGGGTCCGGGTCCAGCGCGCAAGGGGTCTCCATTCGTCCACTCCTCCCCGGGGGAGCGCGAGCCCTGGATCCCGCAACCCCAAGACCCGCCTCCCCCACTTCCAACCCCGTCCCCTACCTCGGCCCCGGGCTCGGGGGTCAGGAAGAGCGCCAGCTCGCGCGCCCCGCTGCGCACGGGCTCCGGCCGATCGGCGTCCACGAGCAGCATGAGGAGCGCGGCAGAGTCCAGTTGGCGACGGCTGCCCGGGAACCCGACGCCGCGTCCTGGCCTCGGAGCCCCGCCCCCGACCGGCTGCATGCCCCGTGGCCCGCCTGGCGGAGGCGGGGCAGGTGCGCACCCAGTGGCCGCGGCCCACGCCTCCCGGAACGCCGGGCCGAGCGGGCAGCGCCACCCAGTGGCGCGCGACGCTCATTACGCCCGGCCCCCGCACCACCTGGTAAACGATTCTCAAACTCGCTTTCAGATTGCAATCACCTGGGGCTCCTTCAAAACTTCCGAAGTCTGACGGCCACACACAACCTTTAGGGTTGGAACCTGGGCATCAGTACTTTTTATGTTCGCCAGGTGATTCTTACATAGAGCCAAGTTTGAGAACCATCGGCATAGACCACCCCTTTTCATTGGAATCCGGTGGAGCAGCGGTTCCAGCTCCCACAGCACTTTAGAATGCCCCGGGGAGTTTCTAAAAGCCCGGAAGCCAGGCCTCACCCCAGGCCGCTTCAGCCGGAATCCCTGGGGGTGGGGCTTGGGCATCAGTTGTTCGTAAAGCTCCCCGGGTGGTTCCAGCGTGCATTCAGGATAGAGAACAGATACCTTAGAGGATCCTTTCATTTAAAGACCACCCCTCCCCGCCATCACCCCGCCCACAAGGCCCCTCCTAGGACAGCATCTTGTTTGCGCCAGGCGGACAGCCCGAAAAATTAGGGAAGTCGGGCGTAGCGATCCTCTTCCTCCCAGGGGCAGCTGTTAAAATAAGCTCCCCAGGGAATTCTACAGCGCACTAAATTGGACACAGCCCCGCACCCCTAGGAGGCTAGTCTAGACCCCTTAGAGGCTGAAGAGGGTGGGGTCCAAAGCAATGCTAGTGAGGAGAGTTCTAAAAAAGGTAACGAGGTATAGGGAAGTCTAGCGGTCTCATTTTTCCTATGATGTCTTTTAAAATGTTAAATTCGTTTTTTAAAATCGGGCTGCGCTTAGGGCTGCAAATAAATATACAGGACTCCCCTCACCCTCGTCCTGTTAAATCTTAATTTATATTTTATCTGACAACCTTAGGTAGGGGGCGTGAGCACATGATCTGTCTTTTGGGTAATCCATCACTGTACAGTTCCCACTTCCACAGCTTCCCACTGCTAATTCCTCGACATCGCCGCCCAAACATTCAGGCCTTCAGGCCAGAGTAATTTTCTGGAAAATTCTTGGCAAAGACTTGGGCCTCAGGTGCTAAGGAAAAGGATTTAATAGGAACTCACTGAACCCGCACGTGGCCATTCATTACTATGCTGATGCGTCTGATGCTCAGAGCCCTTCTGTATCCCACACGCACCCAGAAACCCAGCTCCGACCCTCACCCTTACCGGCTGACTGGGGCCCTCCCTCGGAAAAGCCCAGAACCGGCCTCAGATTAGCCACAGTCCTGAGCACAGCAAACTTCCCCTGACGGACGAATTTCAGAAACATAATGCTAAGAAAAAAAGGCAAATCGTGAAGGCTCTGTAGGGCACGCTGCCATTAACATAAAGGTTTTAACACATGTGAAACCGCACTATATATTGTTTATGGATACAGACATATGGAGTAAAAGTGTAAAGCCGGGCATGGGAGTGATGTACACCGCATTCAGGAAACTGGTTACTCTGGGGTGGGGGAGAGGAAACGGGGGAGGGATACAGGAGGGGTTTCAATTATATTTGTAACGTTTTATTTCTTCTGTTGATGTTTGTTATAGTATTTAAACTTTTAAAATGCCCAATATGACTCACTGGGAAAAAAACAAAAACCAACAAAACCCTGGGATATTAGCTAAAAGTGCTGCCCCGACCCCCTTTCCCTGGAGATGTGGGTCTGGAAAAGAGATCTTCGCTCTTCACCAGCCTCTCCGCGATTCATACCCTGGGCCACGCTGGCTAGCCAAGAGTCATTTTGTTTCTAGTCTTTTTTTCTAAATGTAATGATGCCTTAGAAACATTTTGCTTAGAACACAGATGCCCGGAAGCCCACGCCCACCTTTCGGAATCGCAGTCTTTGGGGCGAAGGGGAGCTGGGAACAGCTTTTAAAGCTCTGCCGTTGACTGTGATGCACGCAGCACCCCGCAGGCTGAGAAGAGCCCCTCTCCGGTTAGTCCAGCTGGCTGTAGCCAGGGACCCCCGTGGGAGGCCGAATTAATGATTTTAAACAAAGAAGATGAATTTTTAAACAGACTCCCCGGCCGCTCACAGGCGCTTGGGGTGACCCTGGGGCAGGCGGCAAGCCCGAGGCCTGGAATGCAGCCCGCCTGGGCCGCACCCTGCCCAAACCAGTTTGAACCAGCTGTGGGGATGGAGCCGTGGCGCGTCCCCACGAGCTCCCTCTGGCGCCCAAGACGGGCTCAGAGCGGCTGCTGCGGCCTCCTGCTCGGGAGTCCTCCGCGGGGCCAGGCAGCCGGCTCCCTCCCAGCCGGAGGTCGGGGCGCCCGTGGCTGCCTGGCCCCGAAGACCCCCCCGGGAGCTGCAGTGGCCCCCGGCTGGGCCCCGAGGCCACACAGCCTTCCACCCCCGCACCCCCGTCCCATCTGGCTTCACCTCCAGCTACAAAATGGTTGCCTGTCTGTGTCTTTTCAAGGTCACCTCTGCCAGCTCAGGCCTCAGGCACACAGGGTTCTAGGTGCGCATCGTTCCCAAGCTCGGCTGCGCCTCGGAAACTTCCAGAAAATACTGACGCCGAGACCACTCCCCAGTGATTGGGATTTAATTGGTCGGGGGCGTGGCCTCGGTTGGGGAGGTTGAAAGGATGCCCCAGGTGATTCTGATCTGTGCAGCTCCAAAGCTGCTTAACTCCGCGGGCCGTTTCTAAGGCCCGTTGGTCTCATTGGGAACGTCCTGAAAGCTTACTAAGTGCAAGGCTCTGTTCAGAACTCTTCACAGAGGCGCCCGCCTTGAACCTCCTCCGCACCCTGTGAGGCAGGGAGGCTCTGCTGATGCCCCTTTTAGAGTGAGGAAACTGAGACACGGAGAGGTTAAGTCACTTGCCAGGGATTATAATCGGTCAAGGGAAGAACGCAGGTCCTTACCTGCTACTCACGCTACACTGCCTGTTGCAGGGAAGCCTGGCACTGGGAAAGCTGGTGGCTGCCCTGCCCCTCTGCCAGCCCAAAGCACCTGTAGCCACCTCTCTTCCTGCTCTTAATTCCCCAGTACTCACCAAGTGAAGTTCAAACACCTCCACCCCCCAAGCCTCCCTTGCCAATCTGTCTACTGCGTTTCTCTTTGAACCCTAAGATGCAAATGGGAGCCCACAGAGCAGAGCCAGGGCCCGGAGGAGGTAAGAGAGACACTTGGAGTACAAACTGTTAAGGGGGTCTCCCAGTCAGGACTGGCCCCAGGGAGTGAGGGTCTCCTTTCCTTGTGTGCCCTGGGCATCTCGCCTGCCTCACCTGAGTCCTGGCCCTGCCACGCAGCCTGCCGTTATAGACCAAAGGTTTGTGTTCCCCCAAGTTCATACACTGAAATCCTAACCCCAAGGTGATGGTCTCAGAAGGTGGGGCCTTGTGAATGGAATTAGTGCTCTTACAGAGGTGACCCAAGAAGACCAGGCTGGGGTGTCTAGTCCACAGGAAGATCTGTGCCCCCATCACCTTCACAAAGGTTAACTCGAAGACAAAGGAGCTCTGCAGAAAAAATATATATATACATATATATTTATATAAAAGAAAAATATAAATATAAAAAATATATACATATAAAAGAAAAATTAAAATAAATTAAGAGACCGCAGGAGAACTCCCCTGCCCTTACCACCGTGTGAGGACACGCGGAGAAGTCAGCCACCTGCAATCCGGAAGCAGGCCTTCACCAGAACCTGACCCTGCTGGCATCCTGATCTTGGGCTTACAACCTCCCAATCTGGGAGAAATGAATGTCTGCTGCTCGTAAGCCACGCAGGCTATGGTGTTTTGTTACTGAGCGGCCCAAACGAAGGCATCTGTAGGTGTGTTAGATTTGCACAACGTCGTGCTTAAATACCTGCATCTTTCAATGGTACCTTTTACAGTTCACACATTTAACTGTGGCTTCTCTCGAAAGAAAGGGAAGCTCAGGAAACTGTGGGCCTGCCCTGCGGCAACTAGGAGCTGCCCCAGTTTGCAGTCTCCCCACCCCCTCTCTGACCTCTTGGTCTGTGAAAGTGTCTGGGTGTTGCTTCCGGGGTCCCCTGAATATGCCCCAAGTCTGCCGGGCTCCACATGGACGTCCAGCGTTTCCGTCTGCCCCTGGGCCCACTGCCCTCCCTGCCTTCCACCCAGCCTTCAAGGTCGCTCTTCCAGGGCCCTTTTTCTGACCCGCAAAGAGATGAGCCCTTTAAGCTTACCTTCTGACACTTTCTACCTTCGGCTAAGTTGAAAGTAAGGCCACCATCAGACAGAAGTTTCCTGGAGGACAGAACACACGTCTCAGGCGTTTTGGGGGGCTTGCTGTAGGAGTCCAGTGGCTAGAAGTCAGTCCTCAATAAACACACTCATCTAAAGTTTGGAGTCACTTTCCTGCTTAGTGTCTCTGTTTCGCCACCAGCAACATGATTTAGAACACCACCCCTCTTGATAGAAGCATGGTGAAAACCCAGGTTTTAAAAGCATTTTCCTATCACAGTTTTGAAATGATCTCTCTATGGTAATAGGAGATAGCACATCCCCTTCGTTCCCTGTAAAAGAAAAGCTTCTGATTCTCCTCAGGCATTTGATCCGTTTTTCTCTGCGCCTTTTCTTTCCACAACAGAGCTGCACAAAGGGGCTCGTAGCTTTGGAGGCAAGAGGCCAAGCGTCGAGACTCAAAGTGCTCCCTATGTGTCGACGTTTGGCTTTCCAGCTAGAGCTGCCCCGGTCCTGGAAAGTGAGGGGAGAATCCTGGGTTTAGAGGAAAGAGGCATTTCCTTCCCCCTCCAGCTACTGAAATGTGGGTCCCAGGCTGTTTGTTCTGCCTCCATTTAAACAGACTCTGGAGGGAAAAGACCCTGCCCAGCAAGGTGTGAAGTGGCCGGGCTTCGGTGACCCAGGCGGAAGCTTAGCGCCTTCTGTAAATTCTCCTGCAGGCTCTGGCAGTCCTGGGCGTTACAGGCCCACCACCCCTAATGCAACCCCCCTGGGGCCAGACATGTTTCGGAATCAGAACTCCTGGGTTTAGAATGTTAACATGGAGCACATAGGACACCCGAGGTGACAACTCCAGGACGAGTGGGGCAGCACCCTGTTATCAGACTTCGTATTTCTCAGTAGAATGTATGAATAGTCCCCTTATATGAGCTCATTAAGGGTCTTAAATAAATCTCATGCCAGTCCGACTCAGGTTCTGCTGGTCAATGCATTTCTGCTGGCCCGATGGGGAAAAAAGCAAATGGTTTTCAGTTTCCTGGATTTCAAAATTTCAAAAAAAGGAATTATGGACTTGACTTTCTGTTTCGCAGTTGGGGAAACTGAGGCTCAGGAAACTGTGGCCCAGGCCCATGTATGTAACTGCGTGGAGTTGGGTTTCAAGCCCATGGCTCTTTCATCTATATCACACTGAGATGGATCGGAATACGTCAGAAGATGTTAGAAAGTAGTTAAGTGCCCTGGTAAAACAGTATTCATTAGACTATTTGGGACATTGGAATATATTTGTTTCTTGCTTCAGGAACCTGTATCTCTATTCACTAGGATTCAAAGGCCCTTAAGTGTCTTTGGAGTACAGGGTACGGCATTGTGTACACAGTAGGTGTGTTCCATAAAAGAGATCCTGCTCTATATGAAACCTGCAGGCATCTCAGCAGCAAATAAGCTGAGAGGGGCCCCTGGTTGTAACAATGGCCATCAGCAAACACAATGATATTTAGCAGAAAAAAAAGTATTTACTTTTTTGAGGATTATTGAGGATGTGGGAAACCTCGTCTTCAGCAGTTCATGTGACAACCACAGAGAATTTTTTAATTGATTTTGAGTTTAACTTAAGATATTGAAATAACACAGCTGCTAAAGAGCAAATGAGGATGCATTAACTAAAAAATACAGAATGCAGTACAAAGAGCTAGAAGTGGACTGTCTTCTGGCCCCTGGAGGGCTCCTGCTGGGTACAGAATGTACCTCTGGGAGGGAACAATGCACAGTGACTAACAGCACAGGCTCTAGAGTCAAACTGTCTGGGTTCCATCCACCTAAAAGCTGTGTGACCTTGGCAGAATTACTTAACTTCTCTGTGCCTGAGTTTCCTCATCAGTAAAATGGCATGATACAACTTCACAGCATTGCTGAAAAGATTCAATGAGACAATCTACAAAAAACTTCTTTAAACACTGGCTGGCATACAGTAAGTGCTCAATAAATCCTACATTATAAATGGAATATTGACAAACTAGAGTGTTTTCAAGGGAGGACAAAGAAGATGGCCAGATAGATAATATAGCTGATGGTGGCAAGGTTTTGGTCACCAAGAATGCATTTGATAAATGTCTGTTGAGACAAACTGAACATAAAGTCAGTTTATGACTGACTTTATGTTCATGTGATGCTCATGTGACCTTACGACATGTAATGACAGTTTGAAGGATCAGGAGCTGTTTTGCCAGGAGAAAGCTTGGATTATCTAAAGGAAGATCGCAAGGAAGGGGTTGATGAATTCCGTGGGGCTGCTGAGAGAAGAATGACAACTGAGCCAGGGACATGAAAAAACAGAGAAACCCCACCTGCCTAGCTGTGCAGAACACCACTCACATAGACAACGGCGTGCATGGCGTCCCCTGGAGTTGTGTGGAATTCTAAGATCCCAGCCCACTGGCGTACATCACATAATCCCCAAGTACGGGGGGAGCCAGAGGATACGATGGGTTATCATTCCCATGATGAAGTTACTGATTAGTTGACTTGGAGTTAATCAAAAGGGAGATTATCTTGGGTGAGTCCGACCTAACCAGACAAGTCCTTAAAGAGGCTTTCGAGGTCAGAGCTGGAAGGAGTCAGGGAGGCGCACCCCTGCTGGCCTGGAGGAAAGCAAGCAGTCACACTGTTGTGCACCCCTCTGGGGGCCGCGGAGCAAGGAACAGCTGGTGCCTCCAGGAGCCCAGGGCCTCAGACCTACAAATGCAGGAACTAAAATCGACCTGAATGTGCTTGATATTGGATGTGGACTCGAGCCTCAGACAGCTCCAGCGGCACCTTCACTATAGCCTTGTGAGAGAGACCCTGAGCCATGGAGCCGGGTAACTGTACTGAGACTCCTGACCCACAGAAATTGAGATAACAAACGTGTGTCGTTTTAAGCCTCTGAGTTTGGGGGAATTTGTTAACACAACAAAATAAAACAAGTACACAGGTATGACTAAAGGGAAGCGGACTTCACCTTAAAGTGAAGGGGGAAGTTTCCGAAGGTGAGTTGTATGTGAATAAACAGATGGGGTCTCCGAGGGGTGAGGCTCCACCTCGGGGGCAATTCAAGCAGAGTCGGGCCGTCTCCTCCTAGACAGGGACAGTATAGACAGGGTTTCTGCTTTGGTTGAAAATTCACCTCTAGATCACTGGTTCCTAAACTTGAATGTACCAGGTGAATGACACGTCACCTGGGGATTTTGGTAAAATGCAGATTCTGATTCAGCTGGTCTGTCCAGTCACTTGAAACCACTATTCTTCAAGAAGTGTGAATTAGAAGCCAGAAGAATTTCTGATGGTCTCGGAAATTTCTTTTTTCAAGTATCCTCTTTCCAAGGATACAGTGTGACAGCAGGTCCACTAGATGTTAGCTCCATGAGGTCAGGAACTGCACCCTCTTGTTCACTGCTGTGACCCCCCCAACTGCCACAAAGTCCACATGGCACAGTTCATATATTTTGAATGAATGGGGTTTGTGAATCATTTTTTAACAACTTTATTGAGCTATATAGTTCACATACCATACAGTCCCCCTGTTGAAAGTATACAGTCAATGGTATAGACTAAAGTACATACACAGAGTTGGGCATCCATCACCACAGTCCATTTTAGAACATTTTTATCACCCAAAAAAGAAACACTAAAAAAGAAAGAAAGAAAGAAACCCTACACTACTTAGCCATTGCTCCCCAAACCTCCCATCTACTTCCGGCCCAGGCAACCACTAATCTAATTTCTGTCTGTATGAATTTATCTATTCTGGACATTTCATATAAATGCAATCATATGTTGTGGGACCTTTTGCGTCTGAGTTCTTTCACTTAGCATGAAGTCTTCAAGGTCCATCCATGTGGTGGCACACATCAGACCTTTACTCCTTTTTGTGGCCCCCAAATATTCCATTATATGGACGGACCACAGTTTGTTTATTTATTCCTGAGTTGATGGACACAAATATATTAGAAGTCAAAAATGAATAATTACTTAACCTCAGAGTGTGAAAGCATTTCTTATTTTGATACAAAATTCAGAAGCCATAAAAGAAAATTTCAACTATAGAAAGATGAAAAGTTTCTGCACGGCAAACACTACTCTAAGCATATTCCAAAATAATATAAGAAATGTTCGATATCTTGATTGTGGTGGTGGTTATATGGATGTATTCTATTTGTCAAAATTCATTGAACTGTCCATACAAAGTACATTGTATTGGAATAAATTATACCTCAATAAAGTTCCTTGTTAGGAAAAACAATATGACAAGAGGGGAAAAAATATTTGCTGATACACAGTCAAGGTGTAATCTTCAACTATAAAGGACTTCTGGAAAATGATAAGGAAAACATCAAATGAGCAAAGTATATGCAAAAATAATTGAAAGAAAAGCTAATTCAAGTAGATTATCATCATATGAAAAGATGTTTGACCTCCCTCATTATAAGATACATTCTTCAACCATCAGAGTGGTGAAAATTCACAGGTTTGGCAAGGTTATGGGCAATCCCACTCTTTGTTGGCTGGGTTATACAAATTGACACACAAACCAGCAGACTCTATTGAAATTACAAATGCATGTGCATTTTGCTCAGTAATTCCTCTTCTAGGTATTTACCTTACAACTATATTTCAGCATGTGCAAAATGACTTATGAATACAATTATTAATTACCACATAGCTGCAGTGGCAAAAGAATTGATACAAACTAAAGGTCCAGCAATAAGGGATTGTTTAATATATTAAATTGGTTGCATGTAATGGAGCTGCAAAAGTGAATGGGGATTAAATGCAACGTGGTATCCTGGACTAGATCCTGGAACAGAAAGAAGACATTAGTGGAAAGCTGGTGAAATCCAAATAAAGTTTAAAGTTCAGTCAGTAGTAATGTACTGCTATAGACTGAATAGTTGTTTCTTCCCCCTTTCCCAAATTCATATGTTGAAGCTCTAACCCCTAGTGTGCCTGTATTTGGAGATGCGGTCTCTAAGAAAATAACTGGGGTTAAATAAGGTCATAAGGGTGTGGCCCTGATCCTATAAGATTCGTGCCTTTAGTGTCCTTATAAGAAGAGATGCCAGAGAGCTCTTTTTCCCTCCCTCTCTCTCTTGCACAAAGGAGAGGCCATGTGAGAACACAGGGAAACAGCAGCAGCACCTTGGTCTTGGACTTCCAGCCTCCAAAACTTTGAGAAAATAACTTTCTGTTGCTTAAACCACCTAGTTTGTGGTGTTTTGTTATGCAGCTGGAGAGGACAAAGACATGTACCAATGTTAATTTCTAGTTTTGACAAAGGTACCATGGTTATATAAGATGTTAGCATCAGAGGAACCTGGGTGATGCTGTACTATCTGTGCAACTTTCCTGTAAATCTAAAACAATTCCAAAATTAAAAGTTTGTATTTAGAAAAAGGAATGGAAATAAATGAATGGGGAAGAATTTTATCTAGTGATAAGGAAAGAATTACCAAAGATATATTAAATGAGAAAACCAAAGGGTAGAATATGCTGTTTTTATATAATAATAAGAGGGGACATAGTATATTTTCATACTGTCTGATTTACATTAAAAATCTATGAAAAAAAAAATCTATGGAGAGATAAGCAAGAAACAGAGCATAATTGGTACCCAAGGGAAGGGAATGACAGTTGGGTGAACTGGGGACCAAAAAAGGTGAAAGTGTTTTCACTATGTACTTTTAAAAACTTTTTTTGGTTGTTTGAACCATGTGAATTTATTTACCATTCGAATAACTAAATTTGTAAAAAATAAACAATTGGGGAGGAATAAGAGGGCTTGTCTACAGAAACTAAAATGTATTTTAAAGCTTCAGTAATCAAAACAGCATAAAAAAAAAAAAAAAAAACAGCATGAAATTCTTCCAAAGCAGACAAGTAGATTAACAAATCGTGATTTGGCCAAAACAAACCCAAGAACATGTAAGAAACTAGCAAATGATAAAGGTGGAATTACAATTCAATGAGAAAGTAGTGTCTTATTCAATACATTATGCTAGAACAATTAATGGAGAATTTAAACCAAAAAAACCCTCAGATCTCTTAGTTTAACCAAAGATTAGATGGCCAAAGAATTATCAGATGGATTAAATATTTAAATGTAAAAAAAAAAATCATAGAAGTATGGAACTTAGAATAAAAGCTGGGTAAGCATTTATATAATTTGAGAGGGAAACTACTAGAGAAAAGAATAAAGAATTTTACCATGGACAATAAGAAATTCCTACAGAATAAATACAAAAGCCAATGATACACACAGTAAGGAGCAAATGACTAATTAGGAAAAAATGATGACCAAAAGGTTGACTTCCTTAATCTACAAAGCACTTCTATATTAAGAAAAGACTGATACCTCAATTTTTAAAATGTTATGCAAAGGACCCAAACGGAGAAGCTAATAAAAGAAGAAATACTAATAAACAGTTTTTAAAAAGCCCTTCAAACTAATAATCAAAGGTATGTAAAGCAAAATAAAGAGATGCTTTTTTCCCCTATTAAGTAGGAAAAGCATAAAAATAATAAATCTGGTGTTTTGGAGGGGAAAACGACTCACACATACCCCTGGTGAGGAATTAAATTAGAACAACCTTTCCGGAAGGAAACTGAATATATTCATGAACCAATGCTCCCTTCTTCTCCAAAACAAAAAAAAAAAAACACAAAAAAACACATGCGTTGACCTAATGATTTCTCTTCTAGGAATTTATCCTAAGGAATTAACTGAACAAAGAATAAAAATATGTATTTACAAAGCTGCTCACCACAGCACTGTTAAAATTGTGGGGAAAAAAATGGAAACAGCAAACGAAAGGGAATTGGTTTTATTAAATGAGGGTTCATCTATACAATGAAACACAATGAAGCCATTATAAAAGATGTAGAGCTGTATTGACAGAGCAAAGACATTCACAATATATTGCCCTCTGAAGAAAGCAAATTACAGAATAATTTAGATGTATGTAAGATCCTGTTTCTGTCAAAATCCATATTAGGTAATATATATCATTGTGCATATGTACTGAAAAACTTAAGAGTGGTTATCTCTGAATAGTGCTTTTTTGAGGGGGTGACTCTTTTCTTTCATATACTTTTTTCCCTAAAATTTCTTCTGAAATCATATATTACTTCACTGGACACACAGCTTCCTTAGCCAGTCTAGTTTTTGTAAGAGATAGTTATATATGCAAATATATTTTTCTCTTTCCCAGGTTATGTCTCTGAAGCTCTGAGTTAACTGTAAGGACCAGAAATGAATATTAAAAAAAACCTTGCCTCGAATTTTGACTTTTGCTTTTGATGAAGAGAACATCTAGGAATGAGTACTTCAACAACAACAACAAATTATAAAAACAATTAGCCCTAGGAAGAACAGAGTAAAAATAAGCATGATGTCAGTTTGCCAAGGAGACATCATGGTTCTGAGAAGTCCTAATTGAGAGCAAACTATTGGACTGGAAATGAGCAACAACTCAGGAATAAATTATGCATGGCCACTGTTAAATATTTTATCCATCCTTAACCATTATTTATCTTCGCAAGGCTAAAAGAGGAAAGACAAAGAAAATACTCAGATAGTAAGCATTATCAGTCTTGTCATCTTTCCTCCATCCTAGAAGCCATCAACATTCAGGCACAAACCCTACAAAAGAGGAAAAACTCTAACCATGATCACAATAAGCAATCGGCAGGCTGAACTTGAACTTCACGACTTGATTAAGGGATGTCAAGGTGACCTCACCTTCTGCATCCAGTTTGTCACATCCCTCAAAATCATGAACATTTCGCTCTGCTTAACATGCTGTTTTAAAAATGAACGCTTATGAATTCTTGGCGACGTCCAGGCAAAGGGGTTTTGTGTTCCCCTGGTACCCACGCAGTGAGCGGGAAAGGACAGCGAGGATATTTGAGGAGCTGTCAGGAGTTGATGTAGCCCATTCAGCCCTTTGCCATTTGGCCAGCTTCCCAGCCACTTTGCCTCCTCCCCTGGCTCTCTCCCTTCACTGTTGATTTCCTCCCTCTCCGCTGTCTGCTTGGCTGATGGAGGCCCATGCCAGTCCCACTGGGCACGGGCCCTGTGAGCACCAGTCAAGGCCCCGTGGTGGTGGAGGGAGGACATGGACGCCAGCTCGCTAGAAAAACCCTCACGGGCCACAACGGAATTGCGAAGACTATTGCAAAGGTTTGACTGTTGCCTTCCACAAGGGAATGAAAAATTTTTACGATGGCCATTTTGGGGTGAGATTTGTTTGGAATCATTTTTCAAGTATTGTCTGGCATTTTGTATATGCGTGTGTCAGATGCGTACATTACGTTGTTATCCTTTTTTTTGGGGGGGGTGGGAAGGCGGGGCTGCACCAGGTGGCATGTGAAATCTTAGCTCCTCGAGCAGGGATTGAACCTGTGCCCCCTGCAGTGGAAGTGCTGAGTCTTAACCACTGGACCGCCAGGGAAGTCCTTTTTTATCCTTTTTTTTTTTTTTGCATTACACTAATGTTAATTCCACATTCTGGCAGACCAGATGTGTATGTGTGTGTGCGTGTGTGTGTGTGTGTGTGTGTGTGTGTGTAAATGCATGTACCCAATTTAAACATCAACTAGTTAAAAGTTGTCTGTATGGGTGTTTTAACTTTTTTTAATGTCTATTAATTTTATTTATTTATCTATTTATCTATCTATTTATTTATTTATGTATTGGGGGTATAGTTGCTTTATGTATGTTTTTAAACCAAGAATCCTTTTCCACATTTTTCTGCTTTACCAGATAGAGATTCAAACAAATGAAATCTACCTTCTTGTTAAGTTACCTGGTGTGGATTGTTACTCCTGAGAGTGACTGATTGGGGATTCTGATTCCAGATGATTCTGGCGTTAGTCACTGATCCACCGGGGAAGCAACACTGACCAGGACTGCTGTTCCCATGCTGTCATCATCACGGCATTGTTGGAGGCCCACATTCTAAAGCCCTCTCCTTCAAGCTCCCTTTACCCATGCGTGGCAGGTATTTACCAAGTTAATGATTTAGTTTCTGAGTCACTAAGCATACAGATTTTTGCTGGAGTCACCCCGGGTACATACCTGAGACAGCAGCTGAAGGCCTCTGGGAATGTTGGGGAAAACCTGATTTGCGACTGACTACCCTACTGTAGATTTAAAGCTAGCACGCGCTGGCAGGACAGAAACCCTGGGAACAGAACTCTTATGTTCCATAAGAACAGTGCCCTGTTTCATCTGAGTGGAACCTGTTCCAGGTCTTGGTGGAACAATGCCATAAAAGATATTTCCTTGTCGTTTCAGGCATTGCTAGGAGATGGGCTGGAAAAGGAATGCTGTACTGATACAATCTGTGAGTTGTACTATTAGTCAAATTCTAGCCTTTTTTGGTCTTCTCTTTTGGTGGATAGCCCAGAACAAAAATCCAACCTGGAGTTTTCAGAGGCTTATTTTCTGCACACCTCTAATGATCTGTGTGGGGAATTACCATATTCGATCAACCTTGAGATTCTGGAAAGTCAGATTATACTAATTTAAGGAAGTGGAGTCCCTTGCACAGGGGGCTGGAGACTGAAGCTTACTTTCGCCAAGTTAACAGTACAGTGGATGCCAGATGAGTAGATGAAGGCTTTCCGTACATCTTTATGAATTTCAGAAGACCTTAGAAGCCATGCTCATTAAAGCAGTTCTGCTAAGAGTGAAGGAGAGATACAGATGGATCTGAGGACTTCTCAGACTGTAATATGCACGGGAAGCACCTGAGGAGAGCTTGTTAAAATGCAGATCTCTGGGCTCCACCAGCAGAGGGTCTATTCAGCAGAACCGAGGTGGGGCCTGAGCATCTGCATCTCTAACTTCCATACAAGTGACGCCGAAGCTGCTGTCTGGGGACCACACAGTTGGAGGACTACTTTGGGCTGGTCGCTGAATCCCTCTGGACCTCAGCCATCTCCCTGAGAAGTGGACAGCACAGCTGACATTCAGAGCGCTTATTAATCCTCAGGCACTCTCCTCAATCCTCACGGTGACCTATGAGGAGATGGTTTCACAGTAAAGGAATGAGAGCCTTTGATGGTCCATGGTTCTGAGCTTCTGAGACAGCGTTGGCAAACTGGTAGCCTGCAGGCCAGCTGGGGCTGGCCGGTCTGTTTGGTCTGTCTCACGAGTTGTTTTAAAAATCAGGATGTTCCACGGGAAATGCTGGATTTCTGGTATCTTCTTAAAAGTTCGAAGAGCTGGCAACGCTGGGCCCATACATACCCAAGTGGCAACAACGCAGTGGAGTGTGTGTGTAAGGGGAGACTGGCTTACCAGTCCCACCCACCCTACCCCATTCCAACCCCTTGGGAATCACATTTACCCATTACTCTAAGACCACGATTCTCTTGTTTCTGTATTTCAAAAGTAATGAGTTTTGAACTTTCTGCCATTTCAGATTAAAGTTTCTATGTACTCTTTATACATTACATTTGTATCAGATTTAGTTATGGTAAATACAATCAAAATAAAACAATAATATCTGAAAACACAAAAGCAAACGTTGCCATTATTATGAGATTTAAACTTTTCCATCAAATTCAGAACAGGCCACTAGACCCCAAATTTCATTTCCACTTTTACCATTTTCCTTTGACAGAGGACTGCCCTCTGTCCCCATTTACCTTTTGCACAGTACCTTATGCTTTGAACTCTCTCCTTGACGAGAAATGTACACCCAAAGACTCTTAAAAAAAGCTGCAGTTGACGCCACTGTGTTCACTTCCCTTTCACAGGGTCCTTCTTTTGTGAGGTGACAGCACTCTGATTCCCTGATTCTTCTTTGAGGAACACCCCTCACCAACCCAGCGCAGATGTGGGCTCAGGACCCAGAGCCAGAGAGAGTGGGCTCTGAGGCTTTGGCTGTGATTGGTGGGGAGCGGAGGCTCGCTTCCGGGTGGGTAGTTAATGACAGAAGGTACACTGGAGTTGCTGCAGGCCATTTTTGTCACCACAAAGGGGTAATTTGTCTGAGAAAACGCGAAGCAAGAAACAAATTCTAGCTTGTGTTGTAAATACAGCAGCCACTCGCTCCGTGTGGCTATTTAAATTTAAATTCATTAATTAAAACTACATAGAGTTAAGAATTCAGCTTCTCAGTTGCACAAGTCACATCTCAAACATGCAGTATCCATGTGTGGCCGAGTGACTCCCATGTGGACTGAGCAAATGAGCAAATAGGCCACTCCCCTCATTGTATTAAGTTCTACCAGCCGCACCGTTAGATAATATCTGTGCTGAAGTTCTAGCCCTGACTATTCAGCTACGTGAGCCAATAAATCTCTTTTTAGTGAAGCCATTCGAGTTGGATACACTCATAATCGAAAGCCAGAAGCCTTCAGTTAGCGCTCTAGAGAACACGACCGCAGGATTTAAGTTTCATTGGGGATGGTTTTCTTCCTCAGGTCAGTGCCAGAAAAAATAATCACTGGGTCCACAAAAAGTACTTAAGCAAATGACACTCAAGAATATTCATGCCATTTCACCATCTTCTATTGTTTCTCCAATCAGAAAACAATTAAGACATAGAACGGATGGATCTGAAAACAGATACACTTCCTAAGTCCCCGTTCACGTTCATCAGCTTGAGAATAATTAAGAATACAAGAACTGTTTTCCCCCCACTGAAAAGCGTTTTAACATGAACAATATTGAAATAAAATGACATGTGCCTTCTGACACGGTACAATGAGGATATAATATATCTGTAGTATTCTTGCCAAAAATGCGTAACTTGAATTTAATTATGAGGAAACAGACAAACCCACACTGAGGGACAGTCTACAAAAGTTGTCTTTACTTTGAAAAAATGTCAATATTATGCAAGACAAAGGAAAGCTGAGGAACTGTTCCAGAGTAAAGGAGATCAGAGACATGACACCTGAATGCGATGCATGATTCTGGATTAGACCCTGGATGGAGGGACGATTTTTCTGCAGAGGACACTACGGGGGCAACTGGTGAGATTCTAGTATGGTTTTGTGTAATAAATATTACTCTATCAATGTTAAATTTTTTGAATTTGATAACTGAACTGAGGTCGTATACAGGAATGTATGAGAGAATGTCCTTGCTCTCAGGAAAATATATGCCTGTCTTTAGGGGCTTAAGGGGCTGTGATCTCTGCAACCAGTTCTCAGATGTTTCAGGAAAAATGGAGAGAGAAAGCAAATGTGGGTATGATCGGGGTGAAGGGTATAAACTGTACTTTTCATGCAGCTCTTTTCTAAGTTTGAAATTATTTCAAAATAAAAAAGAAAGCAATGCAGTGCTTTCCCCCCCCCCCAGGAAAAAAAATATACTAGTATTTTCCATGGCAAATTTCTCAAGTGGAAAACAAAGTGCTTCACAAGAGTTTTTCAAATAGTGCATCCTGAAATTGTTTGGGGATGGCCCAATAAACATTTAAAAAATGGAACAGAAAATCAGCATTATTCATGTAATGGTTTCGCTTTGTGAAACTTTCAATTATATATAGGTGTGTAGTATACCCATCCTTACACATGCATACACACATCTGTGTACTGGATCACAACATTCAATGCATTTCTTACTGTGGCGTGCAGTTTTTAAACAATGTTTGAAAGCCATTATACTACAGTATCTTTAAGATAGTGACTCACAATTTACCTAAAACACCTTAGTTTGTAACCTGCTGTCCTGGCATAATTATACATTACAGTCACTCATTTTCAGCCACTTTAATTTCTTTTTATAACCAAGTACCGTATGAATAAATATGCTTTGTGGACAAAAAAGAATTTTAGCCTTTTTTAAAAAAAATAATAAGAATTATGTATTATTTGTATAATTGAAAAAAAATTTTAAGTTATCTTTACTAATACTATATTAAATAACTTTGCTATCCATCCCTTGGGATTATAATGAACTAGATAACTATAATGAACTAAAAAAAAGATTTTCTATTACACGGAGAACTCTCTAAGAAAGCTTTTTAAAATGGGAAAACACCTAAATACAGCTTGTAAATAAAATACGAACTCTATTTAATATTAATTTATAAAATACACATCAAATTTTGTAAAGTAACTGGACAAACACATTAGCTTTTAAAAATATATTATGTAAATCTCGTTTACAGGGAAGAACTTGGTAGACTACTACACACTAAGGGCTTTTCAATTATTAAATCTAACAGACTAATTTCCTTTCTTTTACCTTGTAATAGCTAGTCAGACACCCACCCAATTACACCACTTAAGTAGCATGTAATATAGCTAGAGGCACAACTAATGTATGCTTTACCTTACAGGTAACAGTCACCATCAGCAAGTGATATGCTGTCACAAATAACAAGGTCAAGACTTTCTACGTCTTCCAAGTCAGGTGCTCCCCAATCTGCTGAGCTGCCGAAGTCACTGACACACACACAACCCTTAAAGCTTTGTCACCCACAATTAAACCTTTCATCAGTCTAAAAGATGGGAATATCAGAGCAAACAACCAGTTGCTGCTAACCATTAATTCAAGCACCTTAAGGCAAACGACCAGAACAGGGCTACTAGCTTTTCCTTATACATTTCTATGACTTCGATGATTTTTTCCTCAAATGTAATTTTTTACCCAGACTGGAAACTTGGAAGCAGCAGGGATTTAGGATACAAAGAGCACTGGGGTCGTATTTGGGGATGAAAAGGGTCTTTTCGTTCCATACCATTGTTTCATGGACCCCGAAACCAAGTGCATCAGGTACTGAGCGCAACACCGTCTGCACCAATGGATGATGTGAAGGGTTCTGTGTACACGATGTTGAATTTTTACTCAGAAGACTTTCAGTTTTTAAACTGGCGGAAGGAATCGGTTATTATCCTGCATGCTGGATGGCAGAGGAGTTAGTGCAGAGATCGACTGAGCCAATGACCGGGTGACTAATTTGGGATTAGACTTGGTTCAGGAAGAGGGTCTGTTTTATCTCAGGCCTTTTACAGTGTTCAGCATAAAGTGAACTCAATCCATATAGGCAATACCTGTACCTGGGGTGGTAATAAAAAGTATAACTAAGTGAATTTGAATTCAGAAGAGAAACTTTCACTTTACAAACAACTTTTGCCTTATTTCAAATAATCTTAAACAATGTAAGTGATAATTCTATATGGATATCATGCATAACCTCTCACATTATCAGAATTTAACTATATTTTAAATGCCCTAACCCTAACCCTAACTCTAACCCGGGCCCTCGGCAGTGCAAGCGCGGAGGCCTAACCACTGGACCGTCAGGAATTCCTGGTGTTGATCTTCTAAAAATTAAGGAAGCCAGGATCTTGTTATAACTTAGCAATTTTCTCCCTACCCATTTGCTGTAATGGGTGCTTGGTAAATATTTGTTGGGTGACTTTTCATATATTTGCAGACAAGAAAGTAGCCTTTATACAAGTCTATCTTTATTTGTAAAAAATAATATACAACTAAAGCTAATTTGATTTTTAAAATCAAAGCTCATTTAGTGATAATGTACATTTTATAATAAAATTGTAGTAAAATACTGACATTTGATAGTTTAAACAAAGTAGCATTCATGTAAAAATCATATTGCATGTAAAATTTAATTAGAAAATCCATAGTTCACAAAAGTTCATATATTTTGTTGATAGCTCGAGGACATTATCATAAATTTACTTAAGATACAGAACAAAATTCACAGTTAGCTTGACATTTAGTACTATAAAATTTTATGCTGAGTTCACTGATATTTCTGTTAATAAGGTACACTTGAAATAATTCAGACTACCAACGAATCGACATTTTATTGTATAACCAAGATCTATTGGTTTTACAATACGTCTAGCAATCAATTCTTTCACCAATAATTTAAACGACAGATCCAGTTGAAAAGACCGTTGACATATACCCTTAGTGGGATAATTAGAAATCACTAGCAGGGCTTCCCTGGTGGCGCAGGGGTTGAGAGTCCACCTGCCGATGCAGGGGACACGGGTTCATGCCCCGGTCTGGGAAGATCCCACATGCCGCAGAGCGGCTGGGCCCGTGAGCCATGGCCGCTGAGCCTGCGCATCCGGAGCCTGTGCTCCGCAACGGGAGAGGCCAAAACAATGAGAGGCCCGCGTACCGCCAAAAAAAAAAAAAAAAGCACTAGCAGCTTTGATTTCCATTTTCATGAATACATACAAGACAAATCTGTATTTTACAGTTAAAAGTTGTACAAAAAGTCAAGCCCTGAAGTATTTCTTCCCCTAAGAAAAGTTCTGATGTTAAAACTTTGTTAAAAAAAAAGAGAGAGAAAGAGAGAGAGGTAGTATGTGAAAGTATTTTTACTTAAAATGTTGAAGCCCTGCACCGCTTATAATTATAAATGAAATGTAACCTTCTATTCAAGAGTCAAATTTATAGAACTCAACAGAATGTTAAACCTGGAATGCCATTAAAAAATAGTGGTTATATAACTGGAAGAACTTCAATGAATTCAACAAGAAGTACACTGTATTACATAATGTTGTGCAGTTAACAGTTTAGTGATAACATGTTTAGTGGTAAAATGTGGGCAAAATACATTGAAGTATTCTGAGTCAAGAGAGCTTCATTTAATCAACTTTACTTCATATACTTTTACCATATAGAGAAAATATCCTTCAAAACGGAGTCATTTGATTCTTCATTGTTTTAATAGCACACAATTGTTATAAGGTATCCATTCTAGCCCTAGCATAAAATTAATCAATAAATAACTCTGAGAGAAATATCCATAAGTCACAGGAAACTCATGTAGTTCATACTATTCTTAGTCTCTATATACAAGCTACTGTAGTGCCTGTGCACCTCCATACAATGAAACCAGGCAAGGAACAAAAGTTAGCAGCCTTACTCTTACCTTGCTAAGTGGATGCAGCGGAAAGTAATAAATAGCCTCATAAAATTAATCGAGATACACTCTACCTGTCAGAGGTGAAGACGACATACTTTTCATAAAGTGTAGGCAGTGTTCCTAGAAATCCCATTAAGGAAAACCCAAAATTTTCATATAAAAAGTGCACAAGGTTGTCCTGTGTGTAAAAATCTCTTAGTTTGGGTGCATTTTTTTTTAACGAAAATAATTCACACTACTCAAATACATTAAAAGAGTAAAAAGGCAGACAAACAAAATATGCACACAAACAACAAAAGGAATGATTTCTAATGAGATTTGGAATGAGGACAAGAAGAGGTTATGGGAGAGAGTCTCCCATGGGCAAACACGGACCTGAACAACTGTTAGAGTTTCTTAATTCAGGAACATAGCTTCAATGCTTTATAACTTAGGAAGCAACCCCTAAAAACAGTCAATTGATTTGATTTCTTAGAAATTAGGAAAAAAAAAAGCATTTGAAAAAATTACTCGCTACAATTAGCAACAGAGGAACAATATTAAAAAATCAAAATACAACATGGGGAATATAGGAGCCAAGGTCCCAAAGTACCAAAAGATAGACTCAGACTTCTTCACGTTAGAATTAAAAGATATACAGTTAAAGGAAAAATCAACCAGGCTCTGCACAGCAGGTTAAATATGCAACCACTTCAAACAGAAATGATCTAGTCCTTATGTGTAGTTCTGGGAATGTGCTCTAACATCCAGTTCTCTATAGACAAAATAGCAAAAGCACATCATTTCATTAGCAAAGGCCCCTTTGTTTTAGACTTAAATTCACCTCTGACCCACTGAAGTTTATATTAATTATCAAACTACTATTTTAATAACATTTTAAGCTTGCAATATAGTTTTTTCATGCCTAGCCCAGATCACTGGTTCAGAGGTACATATGCTTTAAACTAGCCAAATTTACAAGTCTCCACGGCATCCTCACTCAGAAGACATTCAGACGCGATGGTTTCATAGTGTTATGATTGTTCCATCTTCTTCTAAGAGTTTTTGATCTGGAGCACGCGTTTCAAATTCTGTATTTGTGCCACTTGCTAAGGGTGCTAAGCTCACTTCATTAGAAGGAATAAAACCGTTCTGTCCAGACTCAAAACTGAGTTCTATTTGTGTTAATGATTCCAGGCTCTCGGTGTTGCGAACAGCCTTAGGGATCTGCTGTGGCACACCATTGTCTTCAATAATAATGTCATCTTCATCGCTGTCTTCATCCTCTGGCTCAAAGCTCGGTTCGACCTGCTGTGGATAGCCAGGAAGGCTGTTGTCAGTAGACTGGCCAGAGCTGCCGGAAGTCCGACTGTTCCTAATGACATTATTCCTCTGGTTTGCTGGTCTCACTGTGATGATGAGGTTGCGGCTGTTTGCAATCATCATGTCAGTTACTTGATCTAGACTCTTCCCGGAAACTTCTATGCCATTAACTTCTAAAACTTCATCATTAACGGCTAATAGTCCTGTGCTTTGAGCCAGACCTCCTGGCACAAGTCTGGATATAAAGATCCCTGGGACCTTCTCTAAGCCATGGGGTGTCACCCTGACACTGGAGCCGTCCCGGATGTAGAATCCTAGGGGTTTCTCAGTGCCATATTTGTAAAGACGGACCCTACGATGTGTTTCTGGGAGAATATCCACGTCTATAATAGAAGACACAGGTCTGAAGTCCTGGGGCATACTAATGACTATGTGTGGCTTTTTTCTATGGTTGTCAGGACGCAACACATTGGTTAAAACATTCTTCTTCTTTATTAGTGTGTCTGTACCAAAGGCACTGTAGTCTGCTTCTTCTGTTTAAAAATAAAATAAAATAATTATAGAAATGCTGTAAAAACGCCCATTTATCTATAGTGGAATCTGTACAGAAAGGACAACTCAAATATATTTGATACATAAACAAACTCGTTAAGTATCAGCCTGCTCCTATCGGCTGAAAATGTAACGCAGTAAGACATGCTATACCAGAAAAGCCCAATAGGTGGCCCTCTCGAGTATTCACCATGAAGTTACCAAAAGTTGAAGTTAAATTTGAAAAAGCTCAATGACTCAAACAACATTAAATATGGCAGATGAAATTCTGATAAGCCTCGCACACACATTCTTAAACACCATTTAAAACAAGTTATTTACATTGTATTTTCCCTATGTTTGTTTAAACACCTCCAATTTGCATGTTTATCATATTTGACTCAATGACACGAAATTGGGCACTTTTGAAGCGCAAATACCTGTACTAGAGTCTGGGAGGACAGTGTACAAGCAGACCTCTTTTTACTGCGCTTCGCAGATAATTGTGTTTTTTTACAAATTGAAGGTTTGTGGTGACCCTGCACCGAGCAAGTCTACCGACGCCATTTTTCCAACAGCATTTGCTCACTTCGTATCTCTGGGTCACATTTTTTAATTCTTGCAATACTTCAAACTTTTAAATTATTATACTTGTTACGATGTGCTTTGATCAGTGATCTTTGACATCACTACTGCAGAAAGATTATGACCTGCTGAAGGCTCAGGTGATGGTTAACATTTTTTTTTAGCAAAAAAGTATTTTAAACTTGAGTTATGTATTTTTTTAGACATGATGCTATTACACGCTTAATTTGTGCAAGAATTCATGTGACTTGCTTTATCGCGATATTTGCTTTATCGAACCCACAATATATCTGAGGTCTGCCTGTAATTAAATGAAATGGATAATACACATAAAATGATAATGTAATTAAATGAATGCATATCAAACACAGGAATTCTGGTCTTCTGAAAATACACTCTCCCTCAGTTTTCTGGGGGAGTTTTAACCTTTCATTTTCCCACTTTTGAAAGAGGCTGAGGTATAAGACAGAGACAACAGGGAGGGGTGAGGATTCTGGCAAAGCTGAGAGCTCCTGCCCCATTTAATGGCATGGCTTTTCTCGCTCCAGGCAGCTTTTCTTCACGGACTGTAGGAATTTGTGTGGACAGTCCAACTTGTCAGAAAGTCTTGTTTTTTTAGGTTAAAAAAACCACAAACCTTCCCATTTAAAATGCCGACACCTAATTAAATAACAACAAAAACCTGTTTGAGCAAAATAACATCTGGGGGTTGAATTTATTCTTCAAGCCAGCAATTTATAATCCCTGATGTAAATCAGGGAAAACAGGGCACTAAAACTAGATCTCCTTACATCCCACAGCTGGAGGTAGACAGTCTACAAACAACACGTCTCATCAGAGGATGAGGAAACAGAATTAGCAGCAGGCATAAAAGGTGAAATCACATTTCAAAAATAACTGGAATGGGGATAAACTAAAAAGTCACAATCTCCAAGGATGAAAAAATATTTAATAAGAATAAAAAAGACAAAAGTGCCCCCACCATCCCAAGAACTAGTTTAAAGTCCTAGTCTCAATCACTGCTACAGACAACAGTAACATCACCAGACTGTGTCTGCACAGGGCTTCCATCTGTAGCCTCTTGTCACCCAACTCTCGGCCCCCCTGTCTGTAAGTATTATTACCTTTACTTTATAGACCAGGAAATTAAGGGTACAAAATAAGGTACAGACAGAAGACTGGCCCCAGGTTTTCTTACTAAGGCCAATACCGTACATGTTCAATTCATACAGTGAATGTTAAATGTCCACTGTGTGTCAGAGCCTGGAGAACTTCAGTATTCTTTTCTCAGTGCTGCTTGAACACTCTTCAAAAGCTAGTTTCAGATAAATGTACAAGACTAGGGGTACCTGGGGACTTCCCTGGTGGCGCAGTGGTTAGGACTCTGCGCTCCCAATGCAGGGGGCCTGGGTTTGATCCCTGGTCAGGGAACTAGATCCCACATGCATGTCACAACTAAGGAGCCCCACCTGCCACAACTAAGACCCAGTATAACCAAAAAAAAAAAAAAAAAGCCTAGTGGTACCTGATTTTGGGGCATTTTCCCCCTGGGGATAATTTTGCTTCATTTATGGAGAAAGTACTTACACTGTGTTCTTACAAAGACAAATTTATTTATAATTTGGCTTGGGAAATAAACTGACTGACAAAAGAATCTTTTGGGCAAAATGTAGCCAGAAATCTATCAACAATGATCTTCTACTGAATGTGTTTATTCAAAATTGTATATTTCATTTTACAATCAATTAAGAAAGCCCACACAATTTTTATATGGGAAATTCCACACCATACAAAAGGAGAACAAAACTAAGTTGCTTACATACCTATTCATGGGAAACCTGACCAAAAAACCCCCCAAATCTGCATAATTTGGCATTGCATCCAGACTCTGTTTGAATGCTCTCTGCTAAATTCTCAAAAGCAATATGCCCCAGTACAAAGGCACCTTTGTTCTCCCATCTAGCTAATCAGTTTCCAGCCACTGGGAAAAGAAATATTTTGGCAGAAAGCCAGGGTGCAGGGTGTCGGTTTAAAGTGTAAAGGTGAACATCTACAGAGACCAGGCCTGACGTTCCACCTGAGCATGTCTGTCAAAGTACAAAACTCAGAAAGAGACGGAAAGTTGGAATCCTGGCTCATGGCAACCTTTCACTTGTATAAACCCAGGCTTTATGCAACAGTGTGTGATATAGGCTCAGCGAAACCTCACCTATCCCGAGCCTGGCAATCTCAGCTCACCGAAACAGACAAGGATCTACCCCTGGAATGCCGCCAAACAGCCAAACTGGATGTCTCACTTCCTTACACACAAAAAGCCCCTGTGCTTTCCTCACAGAGGAAGGGAGCCCTGAAGGGCCTCCCTCTGAGCCTCTTACTTTTTCAACATTAATTCCAAAAAACCCTGGTTATCTCATTCCTCAGCTCACAGTCTTAAGTCACAGTCAGGGGTAAGGGTCCACCAGTGAGTGGCAGGCACAGATACAAAAAATAAAAGCCTACAGTGAAGAAAAAGCAAACCTGAAAACAAACAAACAAAACAAAAGCGTTATATAAATCCCAGCAGCATCCGTGTACAGTAACAAAACAGTAACAGTTCATGGTAGAGTCATCAAGAAGGTTCAAGATTATGACCCATTCAAGTTCAGTAGGAAGACAGGGGAAGAATGAAATAATTTTTGAAATTGTTCTAATCAAGGGGTGGACAATCTTTTTCTGTAGAGTTTGTACAGTAAATATTTTAGGTATTGCAGGTCATACGGTCTCTGTTGCAAAAGCAGCCACAGGCACTACAGAACGGAGTGATCATGGCTGTGTTCCATGAAAACAGCCAGCAAGCCTGAGTTTGCCAACCCTTGTTCTAATCCAAAATGGTTAAATGAAATACATGTGGCAACTTTAAAAGGATTAAACATCACTTAAAGCAATATTCAAAGTCTGCAGATCCCTTCACTTCCTAATATAACGAAAATCAAATGCCAGACACTTAAGCACCTGCTACTATGTGGCTAGACATTGTGCTGTGTGCTGCAGATCCAGTGCACCAAACAGCTAAGGTGCTTGCTTTCATGGTGCTTACACACTAAAATAGATGGCAATTAACAAAGAACTTGAAACCATTATATTATTACAAAGGTGCCAAGAGCTGTGAAGTTTATCAGTGGGAACTCAGCCTGGTCTGCAGGGTAAGGCAAGGCTTCTCTGGGGAGCGTGGTTTATACTGAGACTGGAAAACAAACCAGTAACTAATCAGGTAGAAGGGAGGGAAGAACTTCCGGGTGCAGATACAACAAATACAGAGCCAGGCAGGATGGGGTCGGCGGAGGAGACGGTGAGAAGGCAGGGTGGGAGGGGAGAGAAGAGGAGGAGCTGGAGCCAAGTCCAGGCGGCCAGGGCCCTACAGACAGACAGGGCCTCCGGGGAAGTGGGGAGGATTACGGGCTTCAGCCTGAGGGCAAAGGGAAGAAAACCAAGGATTTTGGTTTTCCTACAAAGCTCACTCTGGCTGCAAGCTGGAGGAGGGACCTGCGGGGAAGACAGGAGGTTTTACTGCAGGTAATTTAGGATGGTACCTGGCCTGGGGCAGAGGCAGTGGAATGGGGAAATAAGCTTGAAAAGTAATTAGAACACATTTTTAATAGGCCAGGTGACTGAATAAAAAGGTGTGTCAGGAAACGGGGAAATAAGTTTGAAAAATAATTAGAACACATTTTTAATTGGCTTGGTGACTGAAAAAAAGGTATGTGTCAAAGGCGACACCCAGGTTTCTGTCATAAGCAACTGGTGTCACATTCTGAGCTGTTACTCAGAATTTTTTTTATTTCTCGGGCCATACCTTCTGTTAAACAATTTTTCACAATTTACTATGAAAATGTATACTCCTTAGACCATTTCTAAATTCAACCCTGACTCACTAAAATATAACCTTAAAATACAGCTCCCAAATAACATCCAATGCACAGTAAAGTTCTGAGACAGTTTAAGTGGCTGCCCAGTTGCAGGTGTCTGGGCCACAAGCCCATGTCCTAACGCAGATGAGGCTTCAAGCAAGGCCCTTCTGGTACTTCCAACATACTCCTTTGAATAAACCCATGATACAAATGGGCTTGTCTGATGGCACACAGAAACAGCCTGTGACACAGCAAGCAGCTGTGGTGTAGGTATGCTGATCAGATCTGGCGAGACGTCCGGGCAGGTCAACGGGCCTCAGACTTGGCTGATCATCGCAACGGGCTTTTAAAAAATACACATTTCCCTGGCTGCGTTCCAAACCTACAGGAATGACCCGAGTACTTTTTCTAAAGGTGCAACCTTTAAATATTTTCTGAGATTGTTTACCATACAAGAACCACCTGAACAACAGAGAAGAAAAACTCTCTTTTTCCCTCAAATAAATGAGGAAATTCTAAACTCTGACAGGGTGAGGGGGCTGGCAAAAGCCCTAGGATCCTCTGCGAAAGTAACTTTTAAAATATCAGGTTTTTTGTTTTGTTTTTGCTTCCACAATAACAGCCCTGGAAATAGAGTCTGGGTTTTCTCCTCTAACAATAAATTACTGTAAGACATAAAACTTTTCAAGATATGCCATGATGCTACCCCCGAGTTCAAGCTATGAAGTGGTTTATGCCTTCAGTCCTGAGCTCTCACTTCAAAGACGCTTTATTTGGTAGAGGGGATCAGATGTTAAAAGGTCACACGGTTTAAAATTTAAAATCGTTTTCATGTCTGTCTTTCAAAAAATCGCTTGGTGACACATCAAGTGCAACTGCTGCCCTATTGGTTCCTAAATTGGAAGCAACAGGCCAGTAAAACAGAAAGTGTGTTGTAATTAAGCGAGAAAATGTAACTGTACTTAATGCCATGTTTTACATTTGTTTCCTGAATTTAATGTTCATTAAAGTTTAAGTAAAATCAGCTTTCTACTTAAGCATCTCTTGAGCTCTGTTTAAAAGAAAAAAGGTATCACCACGAACTACAGGGCACTGTGTAACTCTGTAAGACAGACAACAAACATGTTAACTCTACCTAAATAACCAGAGGGTAATGTGGTAAAGGTGGAGGTTGGGGGGCTCTAGCTAGGGTGGTCAGAAGAGGCCCCTCTGAGAAAGCCATCTGAGCTGAGAACTGAGGGAGGAGGAGGCAGCCACGGGACCAGCTGCAGGAAAAGCGTTGCTTACAGAAGGAACAGCAAGTGCAGAAGCACAGAGACGGCAACAAGCCCGCTGACTCCTAGGGACAGAAAGAAAGCCAATGTGGTTGCTGTGAGGGGGGAGTGGGAGAATGGAGGAAGGAGACGCTGCTGTGGAGCACAAATCAGGATGTATTTTATTCTGGATGCAACGGAAACCACTGGAGGGTTTTCAGCAGGAATGAATCGACTGACTGACTTTTCATGTTTTGCTTAAGTCATATGTGTATTACAGTTACTTTTTTTTTTTTTGGCCGCACCGGGTGGCATGTGGGATCTTAGTTCCCCGACCAGGGATTGAACCTGTGCCCCCCTGCAGTAGAAGCATGGAGTCTTAACTGCCGGACCACCAGGGATGTCCTAAAGTTACATTTTTAAAAACAAAAATTTTCTGTTGAACACACTGCCTATTTGTAGATCAAATTCTAAGGGCTCTGAATTGTATTGGTTATTTACCTCTACAGCATAGAAAACTTTTGTTTACATCTAAACATATTTGAAAAGGAAACAGCAGATGATAACCGCCCTTAAAAGATGTTAGGATTAATCCTATGATCACGTAAGTGTTACAATTCCAGTAACAAAAACATGTGGTAGTATAATCCAACACCTATAATCTTTCTAACGAAGGGGATAATCCAACAAGTTCTGTCAGATGGCAGTAGTTTAAAAATAGTCATTCTATATTTAAATACATGTTCCAAACAGCAAATTTGTAATGAAAATTACAACTGCTAACAAGACAGGCCTTCTATGCAACAACAATGATTTAAATTATTCTGCTTAAAATGACAAGCTCCACTCCAATGTTTTGTCTTCTCCTCTTCCTTCTCCAACATTCTATACATAGCTTTCTAAGAACCATCCCTGCTCTTCATCTCAGCAAGCCCTTATGTCTACTCCCCAAAATTTCAACTATCACTTTTCTGCAGACTTTCAGCTCTTTGATCAGCCTCTAGATTTCCACCCTAAGCTCCAGCCCATCATTTCTGATTTCCTACGGGACAAGGTTGAAACTCGCCGGCCAGATAAGCTTTTTTGTCCTATAACCAGACCAATTTTCTTTCCAAGTCAACCTCTCTTCCAGACTGTACCTGTTTTATGGCGCCATCAGGCTCAAATCCAGAAAGCTACTTTCCTCTGGACGCCTCCTCAACCCTCTGCCCTCCGGGTGGGGGGAGCGCAGTGACTCTCAGATCCTCCCCTTTATCTTCCTCACCTGGTCTCCTGCCGGGGCAGCTTCTCAGCGTCTCTCACCCCCCTGCTCCTTGCTCTCTCCTGTAAGACTGCTGCGTACTCCAATTCCTCCTGAACAGCCAAATGAGTCTTCCTGAAGTAACACTCTAATTGTACCACACCCCTGCCACATACCTAGGAAATCCATCTTAGGGGTCTTTGGGAAAATGAATTTGCGTGTTTGTAAAGTATTTTGTAAATAGTCAAGTGATACAGAGGTAAGTTACCCTACCCTTGGAGGTTTATTTTGTTGGCGGACTTTAGTTCCTCCAAACCCAGAAGCAAAGATACACAATCAGTGGAATTTCAAAGCCCTAGGAGTGGTCCAATGCTTATCAACTGATTGGAAAGAAAGTTTCACCTTCAAGGGTAATCTCTACCCACTCTCTCAAACTGCTTTCTGGGTTGGTTTACAAACACAGTAAGGCTTTGATTATCCCACCAATACTGGGCTTGTGGCTCTCATGTCGCCTTTCCAAACCTCTTCATTTACCAAAGACAAAGGAATAAATGGCACACACCATGGCCATCTATAGGCGGACACAGATAAACACACACACACACACACACACACACACGGAGGAGGCTACAAAGTTAAAAGTTTTAGGGCTCAAAATATGTTTCAATTCTTGCCATATAGAGTGGTTATTTTAAAATGTTCTTTTGCAAGACAAATATCAATGTTTACATTCCTCCAAAATAATGACTTGCTCTCTGATTTTCCAGATAGTTCACTAGTTTTATTTCTGTGAAAAATGCCTTAAAAGGAAAGAAAACATTCACCGGAGGCATACTACATGCCAGAGCACTGCACTGAGCTCATTTAAACTTCCTAGTAATCCTATGAGATAGTATGTTCATTCTATAGATAAAGATACCGCGACCCAGGAAGAATAAACAGCTTTCCTTCAGGTACCTATTAAGTGATGCATACAGATTTCAAAGTTAATTGCTACCAAAGAAGTAGAATGTTTCCCTGACTCCAAAGTCATACTCCTCCTACCACATCTTTCTGAATGGACAAAATTCCATTCAACAAAGTGAAGATTCAATAAATTCCTAATTTCCATTTTTAAAAAATCTAAGAGGTTATAAAGTAATTAAAACCACAATCGTTCGGACTTCCCTGGTGGTGCAGCGGTTAAGAATCCGCCTACCAATGCAGGGGACACAGGTTCGATCCCTGGTCTGGGAAGATCCCACACGCCACGGAGCAACTAAGCCTAAGTGCCACAGCTACTGAGCCTGCACTCTAGAGCCCATGAGCCACAACTGCTGAGCCTGTGAGCCACAACTACTGAGCCCGTGTGCTGTAACTACTGAGGCCCACGCCCCTAGAGCCCATGCTCCGCAACAAGAGAAGCCACCTCAATGAGAAGCCCATGCACCACAACGAAGAGTAGCCCCCGCTCGCCGCAACTAGAGAAAGCCTGTACATGGCAACGAAGACCCAACGCAGCCCAAAATAAAATAAAAATAAATAAAAAAAAAAACCCCGCTATCTTTCCAAAGTATACTTAGTGAAGTGTAACGATGTCAATTAAACCAATAATATCACAGATGTCTTAACTCACTTGTTAGTTAATATGGTAAGAAGATTCACACAAAATGTCTATTCATTAAATTTGTAGTGAATTCTGTGTATCCTATCAATGAGGAAAATAAACAACTTCTAATTCTAAAATAATTTTTCTAAACATTGTTACTTACCCTTTTTTTGTATAAAAATCCTAAGCAGTGGGTTGGCCGTTGAAACAGCTTTGTGATAATTATCATCGTTATTTATAGGTAGTAAATCTCCGTGGATGTCTGCATAGCCTACTAAAACGTCAACATTGGGTATCTTATGAACATGTTGCAGTAATCCATAAAACTCCTCAAACTTTCCAGGTTTTGATCTTTCCAGTGAAAACCGACGAAATTCAGCTCCAAACTATAAATAAACATATTAATTTTAAAAAAGGTAACAGGATCCAATCTTAAAATGCATTACAGAAAAATTCACAGGCACAGTATTTCCCTTAATGAAGAAGACAGTTCCAATAACACGGTCTATTGTCAGAAATCTCATTATCAGGAGATAAAACAACATAAGGAAGGCACAGGAATGTGTCTGCTCACTGCTGCATCTCTGAAGGGCATTCCCTTCAAGAGATGCAGGCTCAACTTAATCCCTGGGGTACCCAGGTCTCACTGAGGACTGTCCTGCAGAGTGACTCAGCTCAAACAAACCCTGTCTGGAGCCCAGATCCTGACAGCAGTATCTGCTCCTCACTCAGGCCATGGGGTAACAAAGATGTTCCTAAGTCTTTATTTTGACTGGTAGCAAAAAGCATCTAAGTTTCCTTCCCCATAAAAGGAATTACAATTTCACAGGAAGTGGCAAGAATTAACAGCAACATATACAAAAAGGACTTTGAGTTTCTTGGCACTAAGGCAGGATACAAATGGAGGTATGTCATATAAGAAACAGGTCTAGAGATAAGAAGTGTCTTCCGTATGTTAATCTTAAAAACACACACACACACACAACACATTAAATATATGTCCTACAACTCTCCAATTAAAGCAAAAGTGTTTACGTGCTTGGCACAATGCTAGGCCCTAGAGAATGAAAGGCTCAGGCCTGCACCAGAGCTCAGAAATTAGTGGGGAAAGAGAATAACTATATGAGAGGCATTAAGGGATCACACAAACAGGGAGGACGATACTTCCATCATGCCCAATATTTATCTCCACAATTCTGGTTCTCAGGTCTGCTTCCCTACTCTAGATTCACACCTCTGCCTTCCAAATGCCAAATTATTTAAGTGGTTCTTACTCAACACGAAGGACTGGCTTCATCTAGTCCATAATAAACAGGATCCATGACTTAACTATGGGACTAGCATGGCATTTCCTCAAATGTGGAAACGTAAGAAAGATTCATCAGCCTTCCTCAAAAAGTGCCCCAGTCACACAAGTTTGGGAAACGCTACATAACGATAATTACACTCTTAGGAATCACTGTGGAGACCAGATATTAAACGCTCAGTTAAGTCCTGTGGTTGATTAAAAAAAAAAAAAAAGTTTTTAAACAAATGTTTGCCAAATATGTTTGACCACTGAACTAATTTTTCCTCTAAATATCTATTATTGGCAAGAAACACTAATGTACCCCTAAGACAGCCTTAAGCATCTTGCAGAGAAAGTCCCTATCAGAATAATTTGAGCAGGTTACAAATGTGTCAATTCATTTCCCTAAGGATCCCATGGTCTCTCTGAACTCACTGCTTTTGCTATCTCAAAGAGTTCATCTGCCTTGCTCATACCCACACTACTCACTAGTTTTAAATTAAAATGAAAAATTACTAAAACCACTTCTTACCTCTAACAAATCAAAAGTTTCCAAAACACATTCCTGAAACATAAACACTAACATCTGTCAAGAACATAAGGTGACTCATACCTAAAGCGCTCAAAAAGTGTAGTCATACCTTCACGTTTCAAAGTAAATAATAACTGGGGAACACCCTTCATATCAGAGTTAGTCTTATGATGTTATAAAAAGTCATAGTTTCTTCTCCATTTTCTTTATTCTGGTATCAAAACATCCTAGTGCTTTCTGATTCATCTCAGGGTTTTATTACTTCCCCTGGTGAATGGGAGTAACATCTAATAATTGAATATTTTAGGGCTGCAATGTTTTTGCTAAAGCTTGTGGATAAAAATTCTTTGCTCAACATTTTTTTCTCTTGCTTAAATGTTATGATAAAAACAATGGAAAATTGTATGGCTTCACAAGTAGATGTGCCCTTTTGCAATGTTAGCAGGAAAAAAAAAGAGAAATTGTTATGCTTCTTGCAGCAAAACAATAGGATTAAGAGAACTTTTTACTACATGAAGAAAAATACTGAAATAGAGATAATATTAAGACCCAATCAACAACTATTATAACTTTTCTTAGCCTGGTCTAGTTTGCCTTGGTCACCCAGAATGTGTATGGACACCTGTCTCCCAGCATCTTTTGGTACACTCTAGAAATGAAAACTTAATTTTAATATTGTTTGCCCATAAATAATAACTAGGAAATGTACAGCTCAAAGACTATTCCAAGTGTTTAATAACCTAAGGTTATTAAAGGACATCACCTTGATTATTAAGAGCTTTTCCAACTCTGGAGAAACAGGAAGATAAATCAGTTACCCAAAAAAGTCACATGGTAACTGGTATCACAACTTAACTATAGTTATATTTGCATTATCCATTACTTTATTTGCACCATTTTCCCCTTCCATGAGCAAAGATATGACGTTGACACTGTTTTCTATGCAGAAGAAAAAGTTGACACTGTTTTCTATGCAGAAGAAAAAGAAATCCTGAAACGTGGATCTGTACATCACCAAGTTGTGGTTACAACCTTTTAGCGACCAGCTTTGTAAAAAGCTGTGATATCACCAAAGCAGTGAAAAAGGAAGTATTGCTTCACACATCTGTCCAAATATTTTTTAAATGGTAAAGATGCCAAATGTTTTATTTAATCCATTAAATATATATTTAAAACATAAGGTGCCACTGACACACTAGAAACAGCACCTCTACTGTGCCTATTTATCAGCAGCTAGAACGCTAGTGGGACCACACTTTGAGATGCAGGTTCTCAGAATGCCTTGATTCTATTTAAGAGACACGGTTCACCAGAAGTCCAGTATGGCAGGTCAAATATATAATGGGCAGTATGGGAAAGATTCACAAACCAGTTGACAGAAAAAAAGGGCAGAAAGCCTGAAATTCCAGTCCCCAAGTGCTCGAGGTTTTCTAGTCTGAGAGATAAATTGCCACTTGACTGTATTTATCAGAACACCTAGAATCCCTACTCATTTTTTCCTATGATAAAAAGATTAAATACTTGCTACCAAGATTAGGACCACAAACTGAATTTTAAGATTATGCAACATCATAAATGTCTTTCTTTTCTTAACCTCAACTCCCACAAACCCAAACTAGATTTATGACAGAAATGCCATGAGAAGGTTCAACCACTGGCCACGGAACTACCACCACTATACTGCTAGAGGAAAAGCTCTATATATTTTGAGTTATCTTAACCCTTAGTTCAAGCGTGTCACTTCAATTTGCTATGGCAGTTCCACGGAGGACACAGGAGACAGCATATTCATGAAACGGCTATAACTACATTTCTATTCTTATTAAGCAGAAGGGTTTCTTAACTAGTGCCTATTCTGATACACGAGTTAAGTCGAAAATAACATTGTAAAATAATGTGAAAAATGAATGCAGATACTCTTGATGTGATCATCTCAGTTACAGTAGCTTATAGAACTTTGCTTATCAACTCCAGATAGTAAAAACCATTCCACCACAGGCTCCAGGGAGCCTTCCTACTCTGCTTCACTGAAAAGCACTCCTGGATTTTGCATTCTCCTCCCCCCTACCCCACCCCGCAGTCTTACATTCAATGATGTTTCATTAGTCTTCAAGTTGATATGCTTTTACTTTTCTCCTATTCTTTCATGTGTTTTCATCTTCCCAGCTCTTATTTTCAATGTTCTCAGGGCCCAGCCCATGTCCTCTTTTTTCTATTCCATAAAGCCTAAAACTTATTTTGTAAAAGGTTTTAAGGTTTTGTCATAAAAAGCACACCTTGTCGAAGTCATAAGCTTTCTGAGCCCCCGTCTTCTCAGAGGATCAGACTAGGTTATCTAAGTCCCCTTTGGCTCTTCAATTCATGAAATGCTTGCTGAAAATGTTCCCGGAGCCGCCGACCATCTTCAAATTCCATCTCAAAACCCCCGTTGGAAAGCATTCCCTCACTAATCCCTATACACCGTCCTGCTCAGGCAGCCCTGCAATTTAGGAATTCAGTGGATACTGACGTAATTATCAGCAGATTGGCATACCGTTGGTCAAGAGTGAAAACACTTGATGTGAAAAGGTAGCAGGATGGAATGAAGAGGGCACCCAGACTCAAACTGTGAAGTGCTACTCAAACGAAAGGCGATAGTGTTAATTTTAGAGATTAAATGCATACCAAAGTTAGTGCTAGAAAAATCTCTAAGCAGGAAGCAAAGCTAACTTTACAAGGGCTCTTGAGTTCCCTGGGCTCTCTCCTTCACCACTTGATGCACCCTTGAGCCACAGAAAGGGGTAACATTTTGTGACCACGGGTATTCCAAATACTCTTTACTCAGAAGGCCAAGAGGTAGAATTCCTCCAAACCTTTCGTACCACGCTGCGCTCAAACGCCTCCCATCCTCGGCTATACCTCGGCCCTTACTCCCATCCTTGAACAGGAATGATTTTTAAGGAGATAGATTAAGCGCTCAGCTGGTCTCCTTCCTACCTGGGGCAGGAGCAGACACAACCCCCCACGCTCGTCCTCTTCACAGCAAGCGTATTCTCCACCATCTCCTGCCTCCAAATCCCACCATCGCGCCCACCACGGTCCCAGACAGCGGGCAGCTCCTCAGGCCGTCCCCGGCCAGCCCTTGGCTTCCCCCAGGCCTCCCCCAGGCCCCGGGAGCACCCCCCTCAAGGCTCTGACCGCCAGTCCCCATCTAGCCGGCCGCTCCGCCCAGCCCGGGCCCCGCGCACCTTGCTCTTCACCTCCATGGTGCCCAGGCAGCCGCTGCCCGCTCCGTGCCGGTGGCTGCGGTTCATCCTGAGGCCTGGCCCGCAACAGCCTCCTCCAGCCGGGCCGCCCCTCGGAGCGCGGAGAGCGAGTGCCCGGCCGCTGGGCTCGGGACTCGGCTGCGGCCCAGGCGCCTCCTCACAGGCACCTGCAGATGGGCGACCGTGGCTCGGGTCTCCGCGCAGAGCTCCGCTCGGCTGGCTCCTCACGCGGTGGGACCGAGGGTGAGACTGGCGGCGCGGCGGGCGGGAACGCGGCTCCCTCCCACCGGGCCTCTGCGACGGCCGCGACGGCGAAGAAGGAGGAGGGGGCGGAGCACAGGGGACAGGCGCCGCAGCCTAGCTCTCAGCCGCTTCCCCCGCGAGCCCGCGCGCGCGCACCCCAGACGGGCGGGAGCCGCGGCACGTGCGCGCGCTCACCTGCAGCCTCCGTAGACGCCTTGGAGGCTCGCGCTCCGCCCACACCCAATGGGAAGCGCGCACCTGCGCCTCCAGCGCCAACCAATCGGTACACGTCTCGCGCTGCGCGTGGGCGGGCCGCCTCCGCGAAAGTCCCGCCCGCCGCCGTACGATTGGTCCCACGCTGCGAGGGAGGGGCGGGATCACCTGAAGCCGTGGACCTCCTCTCCCGACCTAGCAGGAGAGCTGGAAAGCGCATGCGCGGGCCCTGGAGTTTCCGCCCCGGGAAGGCAGGCCGGAAGCGCGAGCGCACCTGGAGATGAGCTAGGGCGCTGGGCCTTTTGCGCACGCGCAGGCGCGCGCCTGGTTGACCCGGACCCGGCTCGCGCGCCGCGGGGGAATGGGAGGCGAGGCCCGGCTGGTGCGGAGGCGGGGTGGGGCTGCTATGTTTCTGCCACCCCTTATCTTCCTTCCACTTTGGGATGCTGCAGCGTGCAGCTACGCCCCTCCACCACCCATTTGCGTCGTTTAGGGGTCTGGCTGCAACTCTGATTACAAAATTCAAGTTTTCCCGCCTCTGCAACAGTCACTGGGGAAGAATCTCAGGGCTCTACTGGCTTAGTTTTGTTGGTAGAGACTCTTTCTGCAGTCCGTCAAGTCTCATAGGGTCGAGTAGCCGCTGGGAGGGAGGGAAAGTGGGCAGAGGCTCGGGATGGCTCCTCGAAGGTCCGGCTTACCCGAGTACTTCTAGACCGTCCCTCCAGGGCTTTCTTTTTTTCTTTTCTTTTAAATTTATTTTTAACCTCTGAAGTCTTCCTCTCCCTCCAGCCATTTCTGGGCTATTCGTTGTGTCCACCAATGACAGCCTCCAGATTGCCTTTGTCCCCCTCCCCCCAGTGGAATGACCGAGCTCTGTCCCTGATAACAAAAGACTGACTCCTTCTCTCTAAATGCCCCAGAGCTGGGTTTGTTCTCCCAGGGGCCCTTTTCAGCACTGGCCGTGCTGGGGAGGTGAGGAGGAGACCCCCAACGCTCCCCCGCACACACCTGCAGGGGGCTCATCATGGCACTGCGGCTCATCAAGGAGCTGTGGAACCCTCCTTTGAGCTGGACCTGGGCCAGCGGGCGGGGTTTCTAACCTGAAATGGCCAAGAAGATCTGGTTAGGGTGCTGCATTCCACCTGAGTCCTCCGAGGCTTCCTCCCCTTATCTCATGCCTCCCATCCCTCCTCACACTTTGCACCCCTCCTTCCCAGCACTTGTGTCAAGTTCCCGTTTCCCCATGTGTTTTGGGAGTAATCTGCTCCTGACCGAGAATGACGGCTCTGAGAAGGCAGGGGTCTGCTTTGCTCACTGTGGAGCAGTAGCACCTACCTGACTCCTAGCAGGTACTCAGATATGTCTCTGCTGGGTGCTGGAGCTGAGGAGGGCGATTTCTCCATACTAACTTTACCTCACCTGGGCTCAAAGGTGAGAAACCCATCTTTCCCCCTGAGGGGTTCAGTCCAGCAAATATTCGTGGGGGAATTTAAAGTTTTTCTGGCCATTTTGGGTGGAAGTCCAGATGGAAAGGATCCCATCCCAAGCTGAGTAATAATAAAACTGCCTTCTCTACCCCCTGTTCAAAAGCACCTACTATGTGACTCAAGCTAAACTGGAAATGAAGTGTGGTGCTGTGATGGGGCAGCATGGCAGTTTGGTCTCAAGACCCCTTAATACTCTTAAAAATTATGGAGGGCCGCCAGGTATTGTGTTTATGTGTGATATGTCTTTCAACAGTCATTGTATTAAAATTGAAATTGAGAAATGTTTAAAGCACAAGAGTACACAAGCACACATACCAATAGTCATCAGGGTGATGATATCATCACATGTCCTGTCCCTTCTGGAAAATTCCATTGTATACCTGTCTGACAAGGAAGGTGAGAAGAGCAAGTGACATCTTAGTATTGTGAAAATAGTTTGGGCTTTGAGACTCACCTGAAAAGGTCTCAGGGACTCCCAGGGACCGCTGGGATCTCTGTTCTCAGCTGTCACCTCCCAACCCCCAGCTGCCAGGGCTGCATGCTGGGCCCTAGTTCTGTGGGAGCTATTGCTGGGTGGTGGAGCTCTATTACTGTTATCGGTACTGATTTATCAAGCCCCTTTTTAAAAAGGAAGTTCATGGGTGCCAACACACCTGCGTGGGCCCTGCATTCCTGGAGGTGTCGTCACATCCTCTCTGTCCTCCCCCGGGGTGTGGCATCCCTCTTGGACTTTCCTTTCTGGAAGGGAGGGCCCGAGCTTTCTGGATCTCCTAAGTGGAATGTGCTCTGAGGCCTGCGTCACAAGTGCGCCTGGGCTGTGTAAGGAAGGAATGTGGAAAATAGTCTGAATTTGATAAAGGTGGTGTGGAGGAGGGGAGCCCTTTCATTCCGAGACGGCTGTTCCGGGCACACGTTTGTTCGCAGGGCCTGAAATTCAGCCTTTCTCAAGAAGTATGAAGCCCAGAGAAACAGCAGAAACAGAGAAGGGTTTATATTTTTGTTTCTTTGGTTTGAAAACTGAACCCTAATCTCATTTCTCTCCATCCTCCCTCCCCACCCCCAAATCCTCAAGCTAAAGCTGATCAAGTCCTACGTGGGGGATGAAAAGCTAGTCCCAGGCCTGGGAGAATTAATACTCAGTGAGTTAGGGAGATAAGCAAAGTGAGTGGATGACACAGATTCTATAAATTACAGGTTCACAAAATCATTAGTTGGGAATGACTATCACACCCACACACTGTCATATCTCCCCCACCCCAGCCCATCTCCACCCTCTGAAAGAAGCTAGTGAGGGTTCCATTTCTGCTTTATCCCTTTTCCCAATACTTTCTGTCTTTAGTTCTTCTACAACTTAACACAACTCTTGTGTCTGTTTGAAATTTACCTTGTGAGGTGGAAAGAGCTTGTAATTTTCCACAATTCATTTTATTGATTTACATCTTGCATGACAATGCTTATTTTTTCCTTCCTCCTCTTAGGGGGGAAAAAAAGAGGTGGCAAGAAATCACGTGTAACGGTGAGATTGGTGAGATTTTTTTCAAGAAGTCTCTCTTGCCAGCTCTTTTCCTCCTTGATTGCTCAAGTGCCAGTTTTAATGGAGCTGGTTAATAATTCTTTGAGAGAGAGGTGAAGTGTACATTTATGAATCTCAGACTACTCACCGAAGCACTTTAAGCCCTTTGCAGAGTTGGAATTAAGTCACATGATCCGTTTTCTGGTTAATGGCTTATAACACTCACAGCTCGGGAAGCAAATGAATTATCTCCTGTAGCTTGTAAGAAACTCAATGCCATTTTACTTAAAAACCCATCTTCATGGGAGGCAGCGTGTGCCAGGCACCGTGTGCATGAGCCCTGCCCTCGAGGAGCTTTGCTTTCTGACCTCTTGCCTCTCTGGGACTCAGTTTCCCCATCTGTAAATGCAGACGGATGAGATCATCTTCACAATCCCTTCCAGCTCTTAACATTCTGTGTATCCCGGGGATAACGGAGATTGATCATTATTTCAATGAGTTCATGCCAGGGATGAACTAGAATGAAACGTGTAACCTTTCCATCAGGGTCAATAGGCAGGCAGCAGTCATCAGCTAAAATATTCCACTTCCTAGGACGTGTTGATGAAGATGATGATAACTAACATTTACGAGGGTCCACCCTGGTGCTGGGAACTGTGCTAAGTGCCTTCCCCATGAACTATCTTATTGGCTTTTAAGGAACATGGAAGAGCTTTATACTTGGAGGCCCTGAGATCTTAACTTTTTAAAGTGATAGCTGTTCATTTGAGCCCTTGCTCTGCCCCTTGCTGGCTGAGTGACCTTGACCCTGTTCGTTTAACTACTCAGAGCCTCAGATTCTCTCCTCAGATGAGAAACTATACATGAAACTGCTTTGCAAACCATCAGGTTCGGTGAGAACATTGGCGGTTATTATTTAGCACATAATATTGCCTACCAAATCCTTTGGTAGAATTTCAAGAAATCCTTTGAAATAAAACAGAAATGTGTAATAAACCATTCTTCTTGTTTTCACACGGGGTGACCTTTTAGTGGCCATCTCTTAGAGAGGCCGAGAGGCAGCCTAGAGGAGTCCTTAAGAACGTGATTCCCAGATGCCCACCTTCACTCCTGCCTCTGGCATTTCCTACCTGTGTGACCTTGGGCAAGTTTTTAAGCTCTCTGAGCCTCGGTTTCCTCGCCTGTAGAATCAGGATAATAGGAGCATTATTTGTCTTCATTCATGTACATTCATGTACATTCATGTACAAAGCACTTACGATAGGACCCACAGAGTAAGGACTCCTTAAACGTTACCTATTATTGTCATAATTGCTGTCTAATTATTTTTATTACCTACTGCCATAATAGAATTCATTAATGTAATAAGTATTTATTAAGCCTCAACTGTGTATACAATACGGTCCTCGGTATGGAGTTAAAGAATAATTAAAAAAAAAAAGAATGAAGGTTTGATTTCTACCATCTAGAACTTCACAGTTCACATAGACGTTGGCTCAGCAGGCATCCTTGAATGCCTACTAAGGATCAGGCAGAGACAATACTATGAATGTGATCAAGTTCTTGCCTCCAAGAATCCAGAGTCTAGCTGAGAAGTCAGACCCTTGGAGAGATGCCTTCTGGAAGCGATGTGCGGAGTAGGTGAGGGGGGAGGTTTGCTGGAGTTGACCATCCTAGAGCTCACATCTGGCTCCATCACTAACCTGCTGTGGAACTGTGGGCACACATCTTCATCTCTCTGAAGACCACCTTCCTCAGGAGTGAAATGAACATAGTGAGAATATCTACCTCTTTTGAATTCATAAATATTTACTGAGTGTCTATTTTGTGCCAGATACTATTCTAGATGGTTAAAGATACAGTAGTAGCGAAGACATGACCCAATCCCTGACATTCCAGGGGAGGAGAGAGAAAGAATCCACAAGTTAATTAATTACAAAATATAGCGTGTTAGTGATTAGAGCTATGGAGAAAAATAAAGCCGGGAAGGGGGATGGGGAGGCCTAGGGAGCTTGGGGGTAGGGGGAGGTGTAGAAGGAAAAGGAAAATTTCAAATAGGGTGACAGGGGTGGCCTTTCAGGGACACTGGAGATGAAAAAGTGATCCTGTGTTTCTCTGGCTGGTGGGAGCGGGGGCGGGGGAGCTGAGGGTCGGGGAAGCCTTCCAGGCAGAGGCTCAGCCTGGGTGTGATGATTAAAGGAGATAAAGCTCGCTCCGTGCCTGGCACACAGCGAGTACTCAGAAGACACCAGCTGCTATTTTGAGCCATTACTCAGGGCTAAGGCCGGGGCAGGAAAGAGGAGGTGGGAGCGGAGAAGAGAGGATGACTAAGTCAGGCCTAGGGGGGAGTCTGGAGTGTTTCACGGGTGAAGTGACTTTGGTTAGAGCCAGGGCAGAAGAATGAGTAGGAGTTTGCTAGAGGCACGGGGTGGTGTGGGGGGGGATAGGGCGGGGGAGGAGGCGTTCCAGGGAGAGGGAGCCTCGCAGCAGAGGTGTGGAAGCCGGCAGAGAAGGCGGTGTGTCCCCTGCGCCCTTGCGTGGGGCGCGGGTGTGCACTAGGTGGCGGCCCTCTCTGGCCACGCGGGCTGGAGGAGGAGGTGGGAAGCAATGAGATGGGCCTCAAAGGCCACACTGGGGAGTTTCTGCTTTCTCCAGCTGGTGCTGGGAGACTCCTAAAATCTTTAAAACTGGGCAATGAAAGGAACAGATTTGTGTTTTCATAAGATCTCCGGAGGACGTAGGCACTGGGGCAGCGAATTTAATGAGTCTTGCAGGGAAGGGTGTCATTAAATGGCAAAACGAGTGGTGGGGCGTGTGGGACTTAGGGAGGGGGCGGGCCGTCCAGCCCTCAGTTATTGATTCATTCAGCACATCTTTCTGGAGGCCCAGCTACGGGCCAGGCACCGGCTGGATGCCGGGGCCGAAATGGGGAGTAAGACCAGCTCTTTGCACGAGGGAGACAGATGAGAAGCAAGTAAACCCAGTTTTGGGGTGGGGGACAAGAATGGGATTGCTTTACGGCCCAGGCAAGTGGCTGCGATGGGTGCGGATGCCAGGCGGGGCCTGCAGAGGGGAGAGCTCCCGCCGAGTCAGGAGCTCACGAAGCCCAGCCCAGCCCGTGGGTCTGTATGACGGTGGGCTTCATAGTGGCAGGTCTCGTGGTTCTTGAAGAGAGGCTGGACATTTTTACGGGGAACTTCCTGATTTTTAACTGCTGGCAACTGATCAGAAAGAGTGCAGTGACTGAGGATAAGTGGAGTGTGTACGTGTGTTTGTGTGTGCGCTCGCGCACGCACGTTCTGCTTAGGATGGGTTGTGGGAAAAGCGCCGAGGAGGTGCTGGTGATGTATTATAGGGTGCTGGCTGGGGCGAGAGGGGAGAGCATGTGCTGGAAGGATCCAGGCAGGGCAAAGCTTGATGTGTTTGAGGAGTTAAACGGAAGCTATGGCTGGAGCTGGAGGAGAGAAGGAGAAGAATGGCTCTAAAGGAGACTGAGGGTGAAAGGGGGGCAGGGTGGGTTGTGCAGGGTCTTCCAGGCCATGATGACTTTGGATTTTCTTTCAGGTTCATTGAAAAGCCATCTCTGAATCATTAGAAGTCCTTCTAAGGTCTGTGGCGTCTGAATCTAGAGCTAGGAGGGGGAGGAAATGCAAAGGAGGAAAGTGGCAAGAACAGAGTCTCTGGTTCTCAATCATCCTTGAGTAGAGGATGGTCAAGTTGAAGGAGAGCGAGGCAGGCAGAGCGTTGGGATGAATTCCAAGACCCTGGAGAACCTTGGGAGATGACATTCCAACAGGGAGGCTGCTGCCGTTTTTTTTTTTTTTTTTTCTGCTGCCGTTTTATGGATGTCTGTGAACCAAGATCTTTGGTCTCTTCTGGATTTTATCTTGTAGGTCAGAGGGTCCCAAACATGCCTGAGGATAACATTCTCTTGGGTGATTAAAAATGCAGATTCCAAGGCCCCTTTATGTGATCCCATTTCTGGAGGCCTGAAGTGGGGCCCAGGGAACCAGTAATTTTAACTATGGGGATTCATCCTCTCCAGTAAGTTTGGGGAATATTGAAGCAGGCACTCAGGTGGCACTGCAGGTTTCTGACCTGGGAGCCGGGAACTGGTATTTTCAGATGGATTTCAGGGAAGAGTTTGCAGGCAGGAAGACCGGTGAAGAGGCCCTTAACATTTGTCAGGACACAGGACTTGAAGGTCTGGACTTGGGTTGTGTAAGGGAACTGTGGTAGTTTTCTAGGGCTATTGTAACAAAGAACCACAAACTGGGCGGCTTAAAACAACAGAAATTTGTTCTCTCCTAGTTCTGGAGGTGTCAGCATGGTGGGCTCCTTCCGGAGGCTCTGAGGGGGAATCTGTTCCAGGCCCCTCTCCTGGCTTCTGGTGGTGGCCAGAGATCACGGGCATTCCTGGGCTTGCAGGCCCGTCACCCCAGTCTCTGCCTCCATCATCGTGTGACGTTTTCCTCCTTTTCACCTTTATGTGTTGCCTGAAAGTTGAGGAAGGTGAAGAGAGGGAAAAGACCACAGGATTTGTTGAAAAGCTGCCTACCTGACACATCATAAATTCTCTCGATGCTGGTCCTGGGAATGTAGAAACATTTGTTGGAGACTTTGGGGAATGCAATGTCAGGAGAAGGCACATTGGAGGCCCCTGCAGGTGGATAATGGGGAGAAGAGGACCATGGTAACACTTGACGCGAAATAAGATGGGTGCCAGAGATGGCCACCAATAACGACAGCTAAGACCCCGGAGCGTTGAAATGTGCAGGTGTGTTAAAGTGTGTACACATCTCTTCTCGTCTCATCTCAGGTGACCAGCTCATCCCGGTTTGCCCAGGACTTTCCCAGTTTTAACCCTGAGAGTCCCAGAAACCCCTCAGTCCCTGGCAAACCCTAATTCATCTTCACAAGCATATATGGATTTAGGTACTGTTATCACCTTTATTTTACAGATGAGGAAAGTGAGGAACAGAAAAGTTAAGTAACTTGCCCGGGCTCACATAGATTAGTGGCAGAACTGGTACTCAAATCCAAATTGTTGGATTCCAGAGTCTTCTAGGTTGCCTTTTATAGGGTCAGGTGAATGTCGGTGATGGGTTTTAAAGTCTTTCTTCCTTGATGAAATACATCATTTTGTTTGGAGGCAGAAAGCCTGCCTGTGTCCTTTTCCCCCTTCCCCGAGACAATCCTACAGGTGAAAAGTCGGCTAAGAGTCAGGTTGCAAGACTTGTTGCCCTCTAGGAGCCTTCTAGAAACAGGACAGTCTCCAGGGGGTGTGCCCCACGACCCCAGGCTCTGATCAGAATTCCTCACGGGATTTTTTTTCAGGGGGAGGGAGAGGGGGGTCACTATGGAGAGGAGTTTCCAAAATGAAAATAAACCAGCAAACAACCCAACTTGTTAATGAGATCCAGTGACTTAGCCCTATTAAGTTCAACGTTAAGGAGAAGAGAACGAAATCATTTATAGAAACCTTTTTCTCCCTCAGGAGTTATTTAAGAACTGAACCTTTTTTTTTTTTAAATTTAAAGGAATTTGCCAAGGTTATGTAAAATTATACCAGTGATGGAAGAGGCTGCAGAACAACAGCAAGGCCAGCCAAAGTTGATGCCCACGACCTTAGACTCTTGGGAGACACAGAGGCAAACAAGAACAAGGAAGCCAAGAGCGTGAGAACGGGCTGATAGGGAGCACAGCTGGGGAGCCTGGTCCCCTGCCCGCCTGCTGGCTGAGCTGAGCCAGGGGACCTCGCCCACTGAGTCTCATCTCTAAAAGGAGATCCGGACTAGCTACCTAGAGTGTTGTGCTGAGAACGCCACCAGATTACAAATATGTCATTTAGCGCTGTTTCTGGTACAGGGCAGGTGTTGAATCAATAGTACTTGTTACTGCTCAGGACTCTTTTGGGTTCGCACTTTGGTCTGTGATTAGAAAAAGCCCCCAAGCTAGTGTCTGAGGGCTCACGCTGTGTCAGGCCTGAGCTAGGTATGCTACACACATTCTGATATTTAATCCTCACTTTAACTTAGGTAATATTATTATTCCGCTTGTAGATGCGGAGACTGAGGTGGAGGGGGGAGGAGAAGTGGTTTGCTTGAAAGATTTACGCAGAGAGGGAGGGATTAGGACCCAGGTCTATTTTTTTTTTAACACCCACAGGTCTATTCTGACTCTGTTTTCTACTATACAAGTTTACAGGGAAAAATACACCCCCCCCCCCCAGAAAAGAAAAGCAGATGCCGTTTTCCTAGTTCCAGGTCTCCTTAAGTATAAAGAAGATCTGTTTGTTTCAGGAACGTACCAGTGGGGAATTTTTAAAGGGAGCAAGGTGTGCCCGGCAGCCTTCCTGATTGGGGAGTTTTTGCTTATGTTTAGAGGCAAAATTTTCAGGCTCTAGGTGTTTCCCACACAGTTGAAGAGCTTAAGGCAGACTTGACCCTGCACCCCAGGGCTGAACCCTGCTTACTCCCCAGTTCATCACCCCAAGGTGAATGTGCCCTAAAGCCTCCACTTATATCCTTAAAATAGGATCCTGTGCATACAGTCTGTGTTTCCTGTTACTCCTTCAGGATGGTTAGGAGATGGTTATCTCCGTTACTAACCTCATCTGACTTCTGTTGTCATGATCAGTGAATGTAACTTTTTATTTGTATGTGGGCCTTGCTGGTGGGTCAGTCCCATGACCTGCGGGGAAAAGGTCTCCCAGCTCCATCTTTAAAATCAGGAGCGTGAATGCATAGTGATGCTCATCTCGAGACTGGCCAGGAAGTCCTAAGCTCTCACCCTTTGCATGGCCCTAAATGAGACACCCCCATCCCAGCCGTTTTACTTCCTGTGGCTTCCTCTTGGTCACTCCTACCGTCCATCATTCGGTGATTTGCTCATTCATACAGCAAACTTGGAGTGCCTGCTACCGTTTAGACATCTGTCTTCTCTCCAGGGACCCAGTGCTTTTCAAACAGGAGTACTGAAGGACCCGTTTTTCAAAACTTTCCCAATTGTCACGGATGGACACTTCTGTAAAAATAGAATAAAAATGAACGATCAGGGACTTCCCTGGTGGCTCAGTGGTTACGTATCCGCCTGCCAATGTAGGGGACACGGGTTCGAGCCCTGGTCCGGGAAGATCCCACATGACGCCGAGCAACTAAGCCCGTGCACCACAACTACTGAAGCCCACGCGCCTAGAGCCCATGCTCCGCAGCAAGAGAAGCCACTGCAATGAGAAGCCCGTGTACTGCAACGAAGAGTAGCCCCCGCTCGCTGCAACTAGGGAAAGCCCGCGCGTAGCAACGAAGACCCAATGCAGCCAAAAATAAATAAAATTTTAAAAAATATATATTTAAAATAAATAAATAAAAGTCAAGCATTTTGTGATAGCCCTTATATGTGGAATCTAAAAAGTACAACAAACTAGTGATTATCTTATAAAAGAAGCAGACTTACAGATATAGGGAACAAAGTAGTGGTCACCAGTGGGGAGGGGAGGGAGGGGCAATGTAGGAGATGGGGAGTGGGAGGTACAAACTGTCAGGTATAAGATAGGCTCAAGGATGTATTGTACAACATGGGGAATAGAGCCAATATTTTGTAGTAACTGTAAATGGAAAGTAACCTTTAAAAATTGTATAAAAATAAATTTTTTTTTTAAGTCAAGCATTTTTTTTTTTTTTTTTGCGGTACACAGGCCTCTCACTGTTGTGGCCTCTCCCATTTTGGAGCACAGGCTCCGGACACGCAGGCTCAGTGGCCATGGCTCACGAGCCTAGCTGTTCCGCGGCATGTGGGATCCTCCCGGACCGGGGCACGAACCCGTGACCCCTGCATCAGCAGGCAGCCTCTCAACCACTGCGCCACCAGGGAAGCCCTAAAGTCAAGCATTTTTCAGGGGGAAAATGTCTCCCTTTTACCCTGCCTTCTAGGTCTTTTATTATACACACACAAATACAGCAATGGGCTCAGACCATACCATAAATTTAAAAAATATATATGTTTACAAATCTTGCTTTCTTCACTCAACAGCATATCATGGTGATACTTCCACTTACATACCATCCCCATTCCTTTTTCCTGGCTGTATTTAGGCTGCGTATAGGTAAGCCATGACTTATTTAGGCAGACTTGTGATGGTGGACGTTTAGGTCATGATTACTCAGAGTGTTGCAGTGAACATCCTGTGTGTATGTCCTGTGCACTGATGTGTGTATTTCTCTAGGATAGATTCCAACAAATCCATCAGTGGGTGTGCACATTTGAAATGTTGTAGGTACTGCCAAGATTGTCCTCCTGAAAGGTAGGACCCGTCATCATCAGATTTCAGAGTTGGAAAATGTGCTGTTGAAGTTGCCCCTCCTTTTGCCAATCAAAAGGCTGAAAGGGGGAAGAGTTTGATCTAGGTCACATGTGACGTAAGACAGAGCCAAGAACACAGCCTCCTGACTCTCTTTCCAGTGAGGTTCCAGGTTTTTATCAACTTCTAACAGCCCAATGGCCATTTACCTCGACTGGGGGCATGTCCTGCACAGAACTAGGAATAAAAGCTTTGAATAATTATGTTTATGTCAAATTTGAACCTCGGTCCTTAAGATTGTGTCTTAAGTCCCTTAAGAAACGGACTGTGGGGACTTCCCTGGCAGTCCAGTGGTTAAGACTGTGCTTCCAGTGCAGGGGATGTAGGTTCGATCCTTGATTGGGGAATTAAGATCCGGCCCGCATGCCGCTCAGTGAAGCCAAAGAATAAATTAAGAAAAAAAAAAAGAAAGAAAGGGGCTGTGACTTGGGATGCCTTTGCAGCCCCTCTAGGAGGAACATCTGATTCCCATTTGACCAAAGCACCCTTGTCATACACGGGGACAGAACTTGGCCTCCAAGCTTAGCTCTGCTCTGACTTTGTGATTTGCGGCATGGTACCTAGGCCTCTCTGTGCCTCAGTTTCCCCATCTGGGAAGGAGTAAACCCTCTCACAGAGTAATCGTGATGACGAAATCAGAATAATGCATGGAAAAGGCTTGGGAGGCTCCCAGGAAATGTTTTCCTTCTCCTCTCCTCGTATCCTTCTCTTGTGGAGTTTAAAAGGATCAGGATTTGCGGCTGAAGCATCCAACAGAGGGCACTCACTGTCTGAGCTGGAAGTGGGATTCTTCTCCGCACAGAGACGAGCATTAGTAAGATGCTCCAGTGGTGCTAATTTATTCCCAGAGTTTAGGTTTAATTAAGGTCAGAGTCATTTTTCTTTATCATTGCTGTGTTGTTCTGAAGAGGTTATTTAAGGACAAGAAGTGGTCACATCCCCAAATTCCACGGACACTCCCTTTAATCTAATCCCTCTCTGAACTCCCTGTTTCCTAAATATCATCATCTGTCTTCACTTCCCTGTCTTCCGTGTAACCCGTCTCTGTTAACGGCATCACTATCTTTTGGGCCATCTAGGACCATAAGTTTATTTTGGACTCCCTCCCTCATTCCCTGTATCCCTGATTGAAAATATCTAACACACTGGTCCTTCTCTGTTGCCATGCAGAAGCGCCCAGGGGACAGACCTTCACGACCTCCTGCCAGGACCAGACTCCACATCCAGACAGGTCTGGGAAGCCTCAATCTGAGTGCTGCAGCCAGAGCTGTCTGATCCACCTCTCTGGAGCCCAGGGGACTTGGTGACCCCCATCCCCTCTGTTAGCATAACATTCAGGGCTGAGCAGGGCCCGGTGGCCCCAACCCTCGCCTTTGGCTGCCATTTATGGAGAGCTGACTGTAAAGCTAAGGCGTTTATAGGCCTGGTGTCATTTAATTCTCAGGAGATAGGAAATATTATTATCCCCTGTTTATGGACAAGGAAACTGAGAGCCAGCAGAGTGTAGAGACTTGCTAAAGGTCACAAAGCCAGGAAGTGGTGATGCTGGGATTTCAAGCCCTATGTGTCTTAACTATGTTTCCCAACAGTGGTCCTAATACTGCCCAGGGGTGTGTTAAGAGGGTCCCTTGGGAATTCCCTGGCAGTCCAGTGGTTAAGACTCTGTGCTCTCACTGCAAAGGGCCTGGGTTCAATCCCTGGCCAGGGGATTAAGATTTCACAAGCCACGTGGCAAGGCCAAAAAAATAAAGAATAAAGTAAAATGGTACCTTGAAATGTCAAAATTGGCAATGGTTCCTGGCTAATTTCTACTTTAAAAAGATGACTGGAGTCATTATTTTTAAATTTCCCTTAAAACACCTGGCAGAGTAAGACTTTTGCTTGCCCAGCGAGTCCAGGAAAAAATGAGCCTGAGTGTGACTCGGCCGCTTGCTTATTTTTTAAAATTAGATTAAATTATTTTTATACAGCAGGTTCTTATTAGTGATCTATTTTATACATATCAGTGTATACATGTCAATCCCAACTTCCCAGTTCATCCCACCACCACCCCTTTCCCCCTTGTCGGCCACTTGCTTGGTTTCAGTGACACTTCTTTTTTTTTGAAGATGTTGGGGGTAATTATTAATTAATATTTATATAAATTATCTTTATATAATTATAAATTGTCTTTATATAATTTATATTTATATAAATAATAAATTATCTTTATATAATTAATTATTAATTAATTTTTGCTGTGTTGGGTCTTCGTTTCTGTGCGCGGGCTTTCTCTAGTTGTGGCAAGTGGGGGCCACTCTTCATCGCGGTGCACTGGCCTCTCAGTATCGCGGCCTCTCTTGTTGCGGAGCACAGGCTCCAGACGCGCAGGCTCAGTAGTTGTGGCTCACGGGCCTAGCTGCTCCGCGGCATGTGGGATCCTCCCAGACCAGGGCTCGAACCCGTGTCCCCTGCATTAGCAGGCAGATTCTCAACCACTGTGCCACCAGGGAAGCCCTCAGTGACACTTCTTGAGGACCGTGCAGTCACATGGTATTAAATTGCTTTAATTCTTAGACTATATTGCCTCATTTATACCCTGGCAGAACCCTGCTGTTGTAATCTGATAAATTAATGAAAAACCATGTTACTGAAAAACCAACATTAAAAAGAAAAATTTAGCAATGATTCTATTCACATCTGTACTTTCTTAGTTAGTGGAGCAGTGCTTACAAATTAAAACATGAAAAATCTCTCCTCACCTCTTAGAAACAAACATAAAAATTTTTAAAAAAGAAAAAAACTTTTAAAAACACAAAATGCAAGGATTTCAAGAGAAGTAAAGTTCAACAACAGGTGGCTGTTAGGACCATGGTCCTTTGACTAGAAAATAAACTTCATGAAGTCAGGGACCATGTCTTTTACTGCTGGGTGACCAGTTCCTGGCACATAGGAGATCGTCAGAAAATGTTTGTTGAGTGAATGAATGTCCATGATACGGTTGCACCCAGGATAAAATGTGAATTTCTGGACTTGGTCCCTTTAGAAAGAACTGAACAATGACCGAGATTTTCTGCTCTTTATAGTTTGTGGTACTCTCATCATTGTCTCATTTGATCCTTGGAATCACCTGTGCAGTAGTGTTTTCAGAAGTGGCTGGGAGAGGTGAAATACTGGGTTCAAGGTCCCACAGTAAGGGAGAGGGGCCAGGTCTTTTGAGTCTAAATCCAGTTCTCTTCCCACTATCCTCCACCCTCAGCAGGTCGAAGGAGATTAGAGATCGGTGACTAAATTAAGCAAGGTTTAGATTCCTCCTCTGTGGAGTGGAAACTTTGATTGGCAACCATGTCTACTCTGTTCTTGGACCTCTCTCTTCTATGACTCCTTCCCCCGGTGACATTACCTAATGGCATGGCTTTAAATACCACCTATGTGCTGAGGGCCTTCACATGGATATTTCCTGCCCCAAACTCTCTCCTGAACTCCTTCTATGTGTACTTAGTTTCCTCCTTGGCTCCTCCATTATTTATGTCTACTAGGTATCTCAAACTAACATGGTCCAAACTGTAATCTTGATCTCTCCACTCCCCTTCTCATCAAGAATCTTCTTCCATCTCAGCAGATGGCAGCCCCATTCTTGAACTTGTGTCTTCCAGAAGACTTCCATTGGCATTATCCTTGACTCCTCTGCTTCTCTCACACCCCACATCCAGTCCTACTAACTTGATCATCAAAATATATCCAGTATCCAACTGCTTTTCACCACCTCCACACCGTCTACCCTAGACCAAGTCACTGTCATCTCTCGCTTGGACTATTACAGTAGCCTCCAATCTGGTTTCTCTGCTTCTTCCCCTGCTTCTCTACAGTCTATTTTCTATACTAAGCCAGAAGGATCCCAGAAGTCCTAGGATCACTCCTGCCCCTCAAACAGCCTCCCTCTGATTGTCCCAGATTGCATAAATACTCAGGTGGAAAGCAAGCTTGTGGCTACACTGTCCCAATTCATTTTCCTCCCTTTTAGAAGTCTCACCCATCTCCAACTAGGTTTGCTGGCACCGGGTCTTAAATTCTGATAATTGTATCTTATATCCCTGTCACCTCCCTCCTGCCCCACCTCTTTCCCTTTAAGAGTATTTCAAGACTTTCTCTATGGCTGTTGAAACCATAAGGTAAAGATTCAAGTATATACTAAAAAATGCATTACGTAAAAGAACTGATTATATCTCAACAACTGGAATCCAAACAGAATGAAACAAAAATTCAGCAAATATGTATTTGTTTTTGTTACTTATTGCTCAGAGCAAAGCCAGGGAGTTTAAGTGGCAGAAAGAACACACGTCTCCTATTTAATATTAGGCGGCTGTCATCACCCCCTCGATACAGCGTTCACAGGTTAGGGTTTTTCTGGCCCTGAAATATACATACCCTACCTCCCTACATAGAGGTGTCAGGAGTCTTCAGTCATCTCCTATGCTATGGTGGATTACATTTTCCAAACAATGAGCACAATTTCTCCCTTAAGGAAACTTGTTATCGAAAGATCCGAGGGATCGGAATGTGTAATACAAAACAGACATGCAGAGAAGAATGAGTTTTATGGCGCAGGAAGAGAAGAACTGACTTTATTGGCTATAAAATAAAGTCCACATGCTACAAGTTGGCCTGAACCCACATTGTGCATCATTTTTTTCAAATTGACCTGAGGTTACAAACCAGCCAGCCCTTTCATAGCTGGGGGACTTTAGGGATAAGCCTCTTAGACCTCTCTTAGATAAGCCCCTTAGAACCTGTCTCCTATGATGAGGGGCTAATGCCTCCCAGGGAAATTGTGAGAAACGGGAGGACACATTGGCCAGTACCAGTGTGTTCTGGTTGGATGCAGGAGAGTCGTGTCCTGTTAGGCAGAATTATCACCTAGTTATTGTCTCCAGTAGGAGATGAAGTATGGTTCAAGGAGATGCACGTGGGCGTCAGGTTGACAAGGAGTGGACGCCTGAGGAGAAGCTGGATGTATCAGCTTCATGGACTAAGGGATGTCCAGAGAGCTGGTGAAACATTCGTTCTGGGTGTGACTCTGAGGGTGTTTCTGGAAGAGATTAGCATATGAATCAGTCATCTGAGTAAAGGTAAAGAAGATTGCCCTCACCAATGCTAATGGCATCATCCAGTCTGTTGAGGCCTGAATACAACCATCAGGCAAAGGAAGGGCAAATTTGTCCTCCTTGTTTGAGCAGGGACACCCGTGTTCTCTTGCCCTTGGTCACTGGTGCTCCTGGTTTTCTGGCCTTCAGACTCGGACTGAGAGACACACCATCAGTTCCCCTGTCCTCAGGCATGTGGACTCAGGCTGAATTACATCACCAGCTTTCCTGGTTCTCCATTACGGAGGACAGATAGAGGGACTTGCTGGTCTCCATAATTTCATAAACCAATTGCTATAATAAATCTCGTGTGTGTGGGTGTATATGCGTGTGTGTGTGTATATATATACATATATATATAAAATTTATAACTATCCTGTTGGTTCTGTTTCTCTGGAGAACCGTGACTAATGCATTACCATAATTTTTGTTTCCCTTCTGACCGGGCTACACAGAACCTCATCAAACCTGGGTACTGCTGGCCTCCATACCTTTGCTTATGTGATCCCTTCTTCCCAGCAGGCTTTTAGAACCTTTGCCTGCCCTAAACCAACTGCAAAGGTTCTCACAAAGGCCGCCTCTTCCAAAACGTCTTCCCAGATGCCACCAGTCAGAAGCAATTTGTTCCGGCTCATCTCCTCAAGCATGATTGTACCTCTGTGACGGCTGTTCTATAAGACAGCTGTCAACGTGGTGGTCTTGCAGCATCCCTGAGGGGTGGGGGAAGCCTCCTCAACTTGCTCAGGTCCGAAGCCAGGTGTGGCTGCAGATACCTGGCTCTGCATCACCTTCAAAGCCGTCGATCTTTGCCCATGTCCAGCCCACTGTTCACAGAGATCTTTCTCAAATGCAAACCTACATTATCATGGTGAAGCCTAAAACCTTCAGTGGCTCTCATCAGTCTGAGGTTGAAGACCCGGGGTCATGATGCCTTGAATGGAGTGACCCTGTCTATCTCTGCAGCTTCATCTTTTTGGTTTGTTTGAGATATAATTCAAATGCCATAAAATTCACTCCTTTAAAGTGTACAGTTCAGTTTTTTTTTAAACTAAATTAACAGAGTGGTACAATTATCACCACTGTTTAATTCCAGAATATTTTCATCACCCTCCAAGGAAAGCCCCAGACGTATTAGTAGTCACTTTCCGTTACCTCCTCAGCCCCAGCCTCTGGCAACCACGAATCTTCTTTCTGTCTCTATGGATTTGCCTATTCCGGACATTTCATACAAATGAAATCATACAATATGTGGCTTTTTGGGTCTGGCGTCTTTCCCTTAGCATAAGGTTTTCAAGGTTCATCGACATCACAGCATGTATCAGTATTTCATTCCTTTCTATGGCTGAATACTATTCCACCATATGAATGTACCACTTTTTTGTTTATGCGTTTGCCAGTTGATGGGCATTTTGGCTGTTTCTCGTTTTTGGCTAATATGAATAATGCTGCCGTGAACATCTGTGTTCAAGTTTTTGTCTGAACAATCTATTTCCACTTCTTCTGGGTATACGCCTAAGAGTGGAAGTGCTCGTTCAGATGACATTCCATGTGTCACTTTTGAGGAACCACCAGACCGTCCCATCTCACATCCCTCCAGCAGCATCTGGGGGTTCTGGTTTCCCCCCATCCTCCTCTAGCCTCATCTGGTACCACACTGCTCCTGGGTCTCTGGGCTCTAACCCCATACTTCCTGTTAGTTCTTACATCAGCCTGACTCCCTGTCCCACTGCAAGAGGAGAGTCTTAAAGGTGCCTGTGGTTCTAACCCCATCAGACCCAGTGGCTCCTTGTCTACCCGGAAATGGAATTCACAAATAGTATAACTTACCTACTCACATACTGAAAACATGTACGTGTACTTCTCGAACTCTAAAACAAAGGAGAATAAGTGGAAAGTAATCTATAAGAAAATCATATGTATTTTAATGCTGGAAGTCCTGCTGAAGTAGCCAGGGGCTTGAACCGAACAGGTAGAACCTCTGTGAAGGTGACACCTGCACACGCAGGCGGCTCTAGGTATGGGGTGTTGGCCACTCGTGCACCACGAGCATGTCGACTGGAGTTGCTGCCAGCCCTGATGCTCCGGAAGAGTGACCAATATGAACCCCCAAGCAAAGTCCAGTTCAGCCTTCTCTCAACGTACATGGTCCTTGCATTCCAGGAAAATTCAGTACATATTACAACCATGCCAAAACTATTCTGTGTTTAAATGTAAAATAGAGTTGGGTTCTAGGTTAACCTAACTGCTCCTGGTAAGAACCCCTGCCATGGGCTTCCCTGGTGTCGCAGTGGTTAAGAATCGGCCTGCCAATGCGGGGGACATGGGTTCGAGCCCTGGTCCGGGAAGATCCCATATGCCACAGAACAACTAAGCCTGTGCGCCACAACTACTGAGCCTGAGCTCCAGAACCCGCGAGCCACAACTACTGAGCCCACGAGCCACAACTACTGAAGCCCATGCACCTAGAGCCTGTGCTCCATGAGAGAAGCCACCGCAATGAGAAGCCCTTGCACCGCAACGAAGAGTAGCCCCCGCTCACCGCAGCTAGAGAAAGCCTGCGCTAAGACCTAACGCAGCCAAAAATAAATAAATAATTAACAACAAAAAAAAGAACCACTGCCATATGCTCTTCCCTCGGCCTGGAACATTCTTCCCCTCCTTTTTGGCCAGGCGCTTCACCTATTCTTTCAAGTCTCAATTTGAAAGGTGCTTTCTGGGAATTCCCTGGCGGTCCAGTGGTTAGGACTCCACGCTCTCACTGCCGAGGGTCCGGGTTCAATCCCTGGTCTGGGAACTAAAATCCCACAGCCATGCAGTGTGGCCAAAACAACAAAAAAAGAAGAAGGTGCTTCCTCAAGTAAATCTTTCTGGCCTCTTCTCACCAAACTAGTTCAGTATTTAATACCGTTTGCAGTCACGTGTTCATGTCGTTTCCTTTTATTAACGTCCACCTCCCGGCTCAACTCCCGACCCCATGAGGTCTGGATTTGTGACTTTCCTATCATTGTATTCCCAGCCCTTAACGTAATGCCTGGTATGCAAATATTTGCTGCACGAATACAATAGTGCTCTTGTCTATCGCCTTTGTTGTCCTGGGAGTTCTTAGAAGACATTACTGTGCCAGATTTGTCTGTGTCCCTAGTGCTAAAGATAGTTCTTTCTTCCATGTGGAAAACAGTGGTCAAATATTTAATGAGCAAATAAAAGCAAAAGCACAGTTGGGCTCCCAACGTCCTAATGAATGAGCTAGGGACAGGGTAAGAGGCGTTTCGGTAAATCCTCCAGAAACTGCTGTCATCCTGGGTCGTGCTGGAATCCTTTTTATAGCTGTGGTTTCGATAGAGGACCTTTGTTTTAACTGTGTTAACAATGATTTGAGCTCTAGCCGCTGTGTAACAAACCACCCCAAACATTACTGGCTTCCTGTAACTGAGAGCTGGTTGTGTTTTTTGATTCTGTGGGTTGGCAATCTGCTGGCCTCTCTTGGGCTCACTCATGAGACCACAGTCATCTGACAACTCGACAGGGACTGGAGGGTCCACGTGGCCGCACTCACGTACCCAGCAGTGGTCTGGCTGTCAGCTTGGGTGCCATGGTTCCCGTCAACGTGGACTTCCGTCTTCTAGGAGGCTAACCCGTTCCTCTTCACCATTGTGGTCCTGAGGTCCCAAGAAAGTGAAAGCAAAGACAGCAGGTGTAAGGTGAAGACTGCTTCCAAAGCTGGAGGGCCATCACGTCCTCCTCGATCTGCTGGTCAATGCAATCACACATTCTCGTGGCTATAGCAGCACCAGCTCCTTGCAGGGGGCAGCGGATCCAGGTGGCACGTTCACTGGGATGCTTCTTATAATAATCCACCATGGTAATCTCTCTAGAGGATGCTCTTCTACTTCCTCGTTCTGGAATCCAGAGGGCAGCTCTGGGTCTTTCTTGTGAACGGAGGGTCCTCTGGGACCCTGAGTCTCCCCTTCAAACGTGGCATCTTCTTGTCTGGGCCTGGAGATAGAGTTGGAGAAGGTGGAGGAGATTAGGTTGAATGTGTTCTCTTCCAGATTCCGTTGGGTTTCATTTGGAGAGCAGGATCTCAATTTTGCTTTGGTGAAGTCACGATCTCATTTTATTTCCCCGCCATTTGCCTTGCTTCTCTTCCAACTCAACTGCAATAAAGAGTCGAGTTAATGGAGCATGCTGGCTAGTTCAGCAGATTTTACTACAAAAGGACCTCAGGGTTGAGAGAGTTGATTCTAGAGCAAGACTCTTTGAGTTAGAATCCTGGCTCTATCAATTACCTGCTGTGGGAGCTTGGGAGAGCGGCTTCACCTTCCTGTGCCTCGGTTTCCTCCGCTTAACGTGGGGATCACGAGGCCGAGGGCAGTGGTTGTGAGGATGGAGTGAGGTAGTCAGCGTAAATCACTTAGTGCAGGCACAGGACAGTCTCCACCCCAGACAGCTGGGGAAGAGCCAGGGCAGGGCATTTGCTCACAGGTCAGGCAGATGGTCTATGGCTTCTGCCATAGGTGTTTCTCTTGCAGGGGCGGGTAGAGATGGGGGTGGGAAAGGAGAAGGTGGCTTCACTAAAAAGCGGTTTGCAGTCTTTCGTAGTATATCTGTGAGACAGGAAAGCCTCCATGTGTGGTGACTTTTGCTCATAACTGCCTCTCATTGCAGCCCTATTACGAGGTATTTGTGCTTTCAGTATAAATTATAAATCTAAACACATGCAGGGTTTGTTTTCCCCCCAAAGCAGATTCCAACCAGCATGAAACTAGCCAATCCAAATAAATTGTGCGCTTAAGTCCATTGTTTCCAGCAACATGTAAACTGTTGGGTTGTAAAGAATTGCTTTGAAGAAGGCGCCCCATTAGTGCTTCAAGCATCAGGGTTCAATTTAGGCTGTGCATTTTTTGAAGAGTTTACTAGAAATTTGTGGCAAAGAAAGACACGCATTGGGGTGGGTGGAGGGGAGAGGGTTTTTATCAAATTATACAAGATGCATTAAGAGGATGTTGTCATAAAAGCACAAAATAAAGCCGCAACCCTGAACTCCAGGAGAAATGCAGAATTCCTCAGCTGGGGAAATCATTCTGGGAATGCAAAGATCGCTTCCAATGTTATGTTTGTAAGGAAATGACAGTCACCAAGTGGAGAATGTCAGGTCCTCTGAGAAACCCTGTCGGCACTCACGTGCAGAACGCTATTTACTTAACTGGAGTTGGTTCGGAAAATATTTGACTCCGGAGGGTCCCTAAGGGAGCATGGAGGGCGTCTGGGATTTTCCTTCAGGTCAAGACTTGGCCTTTGCTAATCCCCCCAACTGATAAAGCTCCCAGATTTCAGGGCGGATTCATTCCTCCGCTGAACCAAGGTTTATGGCCCAGCCTGAGGCCAGAGGGGGGACCTGTCATTCCAAATGCTTCCCCAGCTCAACAGAGCCAGCCTCTCTCTGTTGAATCGGTTGTTTGTCACTGTGGAGCAGAGGTGCAAAGAACCGGACCCTGAGTCAAGACGGCAGTGGAGGAGAAGATTGGCAATGATGGGTCAGGATATTGATCTCCAGGAAGAATACAGCAATTGGATGTTCTCTTCGGTGCTGAAGGGTTGATAAAGGAGGGGGAGTTTTGATCCTACTACCTGTAGGAAAATGACGGATTTTACCAACTGGGATGAACTTCCTCCCAAACAAGCTCACCCCCATGCCTTCCTGAATGGGAGACCCCTTCGCCATCCAGACTTTGTTCCTTGTATCTGCAGGAGGCTGGGGGTTTGAAAAAAAGCTCAGCTGGGAGTAAGGCCACTGGGTTCCAGTCGGGTTTTTCCATGAAAATTAGACAATGACTTAATCCAGCCATCATTTATCAAGCACCGGCTCTGCTCTGGGCACTGAGTCTGCAATAGTGCACATGGCAGTCGTGGTCTTTCCTCTCAGATGGAGAAGGATGAGGAAACAGCAGTCTTGTGGGATGATGGTGCCGATGATGATGGCAACCACATCTATTTAATAGGAGCCAACCGTGTGCCAGGCAGGGTCTTCACACTTTACATATAATGTCTCAGTGCTTCTCAACTTTAATGTGCATATGAATCATTTTGGGATCCTGTGAATCTGGTTCAGAAGGTCGGGGGTGAGGCCTGCGACTCTGTACTAACTAGCTCCCAGGTGACGCCCCATCTGCTGGCCCATAGACTGAGCAACAAGCTCACCTCATCCTCACAACAACGCAGTGAGGCTCTATAGTTACTCCCATTTTATAGATGAGGAGATGGAGAGGTCAAGTGACTTGCCCAAGGTCATTCAGTCGGGAAGAAGAGGAGCCAGGATTGGGCGCCGGGGCCTGTGTGCTTACACAGTTTTGCCACGATGAGACAGCGAGGCTGCCTGGGAGAGGGTCTCCACACCAGAGCGGGGGTTCGGAGAAAGCTTTGGAGAATGTGGCTCCTTAGTGGGCTCCAACAGGGTAAGGATTAAGGTCTTAAACAGGTAAAAGCCAGGAGGGCGTGGGAGATGGCCAAGGGGAGAGAGTTCTGCTGGGGGAACCACGGGAGAGAGCCAGGCACATTAGAAGGACGAGGGGGCAAAGCAGGAGAGGGGTAGAGTCCCAGGCTCTGCAGGGCCCCCAAGGCTGCGGCTGGTGACACACTTCCCTGAGGCATCGTCTTCATTCTCGAAGGTAAAGCGGGGGGTGGGGGGGGCCTTCCCTCACTGCCCCGCCCACCTGGCCCTTACTACCTGGGCTGAAATTAACACTTGGCATTGTAGGTTTCTGTTTACATGCCTGTCTCCCACTGGAACATTTCCTCCTTCTTCATCTCTGTCCCTGAAATCCCCAGCCTGGCACGTAGGATGACAACACCTGCCCTGCCGACGTCACAGGATGCTGTGAGGGGTAGAGGTGGGGAAATGGTTTGAAAGTGTTACGAATGCTGTGCTGTTGGAAGTTGTGTGCCTGTGAGGGTGGCAGAGAAGATTCTGCGGGTGACAGGGAGTGAGTGTGGCCACACAGGGACTTGAGAGGGTCCTTTGGAGTCACCACATATCTCCCCGCCAGGCCACATCTTAGCCTAGTTTCCCCCAAAGGCCAGCAACTCAGCACCACCTTGACAATTTGGCTACACTCATTTTCCACCTGGGCTCTTATGTACTAAACTTTTTCTTTACATTGATTTACTTTCTCTCCCAACTGTTTGTTTCAACAAATTTCAAACCTGCAGCAAAGTTGGAAGAATAGCTTCAAGAACCCCCAGGACAGGACTTCCCTGGTGGCGCAGTGGTTAAGAATCCGCCTGCTAATGCAGGGGACACGGGTTCAATCCCTGGTCCGGGAAGATCCCACATGCCTCTGAGCAACTAAGCCTGTGCGCCACAACTACTGAGCCTGTGCGCCACAACTACTGAGCCTGTGTGCCACAAGGAAGAGTAGCCCCCCTTTGCCACAACTAGAGAAAGCCTGCGAGCAGCAACAAAGACCCAATGCAGCCCAAAAACAAATAAAATTTAAAAAAAAGAACCCCGTATCCCCCTCACTCAGACACTCCAATTGTCAATATTTTGCCACATTTGCTGTCTCTCTGTTTCTCTCTGTACATACAGTTAAAAAAAAGCAACATGCAACCACAAGTAACAAGTGTTGGCGAGGGTATGGAGGAAAGGAGACCCTCGTGCACTGCTGGTGGGAAGGTAATTTGGTGCAGCCACCATGGAGAACAGCATGGAGGTTCTTAAACACTGAAAATAGAGTTACCATATGATCCAGCAGTCTCACTGCTGGGTATGTGTCAGAAGAAAACGAAAACACTAGTTCAAAAAGATACATGCACACCTATGTTCATAGCAGTATTATTTACAATGGCCAAGATATGGAAGCAACCTAACTTTCCAGCAACAGATGAATGGATAAAGATGTGGTATATATATATATATATATATATATATATATATATATATATATATATATATATATATATGTATATACACACACACACACTTATAAACACACACGTATGCACACATACATATAAACACACACAATGGAATGAAAAGAATGAAATTCTGCCATTGGCAACAACATGGATGGACCTAGAGACTATTATGCTTAGTGAAATAAGTCAGGCAAAGAAAGGCAAATACTCTGTTATCACTTATATGTGGAATCTAAAAATCGAAACAAACGAATGTATATAGTAAAATAGAAACAGACTCACAGATACAGAAAACAAACTAGTGGTTAACAGTGGCGAGAGGGAAGAGAGGAGGGGCAAGATAGGGTAGGGGATTAAGAAATATAAATTACTATGTATAAAATAGATAAACTGGGCTTCCCTGGTGGCGTAGTGGTTGAGAGTCCGCCTGCCGATGCAGGGGACGCGGGTTCGTGCCCCGGTCCGGGAGGATCCCACATGCCGTGGAGCGGCTGGGCCCGTGAGCCATGGCCGCTGAGCCTGTGCGTCCCGAGCCTGTGCTCCGCAACGGGAGAGGCCACAGCAGTGAGAGGCCCACATACCACAAAAAAAAAAAAAAAAAAAAGATAAGCAACAAGGATATATTATATACAGCACGAGGAAATATAGCCATTGTTTTGTAATAACTTTAAATGGAGTATAATCTATAAAAATATTGAATCACTAGGTTGTATACTTGAAACTAATATTAATATTGTAAATGAACTCTACCTCGATTAAAAAAAACAAAGAACAGCAACAACAAAAAAAACCACGGGGGCTTCCCTGGTGGCACAGTGGTTGAGAGTCCGCCTGCCGATGCAGGGGACACGGGTTCGTGCCCTGGTCCGGGAAGATCCCACATGCCGTGGAGCGGCTAAGCCCGTGAGCCATGGCCGCTGAGCCTGCGCGTCCGTAGCCTGTGCTCTGCAACAGGAGAGGCCACAACAGTGAGAGGCCCGCATACCGCAAAAAAAAAAAAACCCACGGACTTACTTTTTTTCTGGGTCCATTAAACATAGTTAAATAAACTTTCAATTTTATTTACTTATTTTTCTTTCAGTTTTATTGAGATATAATTGACATACAGCCCTGTATAAGTTTAAGGTGTACAACATAATGATTGGACTTACGTACGTCATGAAATAATTACTGCAATAATGCTCCAGTGAGCATTCATCATCTCATACAGATACAAAATAAAGGAAAAAGAAAGATTCTCTCCTTATGATGAGAACTCTTAGGCTTCACCCTCCTAACAACTTTCACATATAATGTACAGCAGTGTTGATTATATTAATTGTGTTGTGCATTACATCCCTAGTACTTATTTATCTTATAACCGGAAGCTTGTACCTTTTGACTACCTTCATCCAATTCCCCCCTTCCCCAAACCCCCGCCTCTGGTAACCACAGATCTGATTTCCTTTTCTATGAGTTTGTTTTTGAACAATTGACCTACAACACTGTGTGAGTTCCTGTTACACAACATAGTGATTCGATATTTCTACACATTACAAAACGATCACCACTAAGCTTTCCATCTTGGAATAGTTTGAAACTTACAGAAAAGTGGCAAAGACGGTACAGGGAACTCTACATACCCTGTACCCAATTTCTAATTGCCCCTCTTGTCATCTTACATTGCTATGGTACATTTGTCATAACTAATGACCAATATTGATACATCATTATTAACTAAACTCTGTGCCTTATTAGGGTTTTGTCAGATTTTCCCTTAGCTGATGGATTCCCTTTTAAACTTAAAAAAATTACAGATAGGAAAGTGGAAGACAGTGGAAAACCGTGATCACTTGCCAAACAGGATTCTAGCTGGATGCTGTTGGCTGCTGGCTGACCTAAGCCTGAGGCCTGCTTTTTCTTTGTCAGAAAGAGAGATTAGTAGACGGTAGAGGTGTTAAAGACAGATTAGTACAAAGCTGAGACTCTGTCCCAGGCCAAATGGGATGGGAAGAGAATTGCCACTGGAGTAAAATGACGCTCCCACTCTAGGGGCAGTGCTGTTCAGTGTCCTGTGTGTCACCCAAAGTCATCTTGGGCACTGACCCTATGTGAGGCCTGCTTTGGGAATGGCATGGTCTCACTCTGCCACTCCCTCAGATGGCTGGAAACACCAAGTCTGAGACTGCCCGGCTCCAAAGCTGGGGTTCCTTTCTGCCCTGGAGGACGAGGAGGAGGGGCTGGTGCCCCCACTGGCTCGGGGCTGTGAGAAGCATCATTTGTCTTCTTTGCAGTAAGTCCCCAGTTGAGTTCCCAAAGCCCGCAGGCACTGGACAAGTGGAGGACAGAGAGCATTCTGGTGAATTCCATCACATCACAGCACGTGCGAAGCACCTTGTGTGGAGTACCAGGCTCGCCTGCCTGTTGTGCCTGTGAGATGTGGTCGTGCACTTGGTCGGTGAGCAGGAGAGAAACGGCTGAACCGAAACCGTGCTTCTCGGCAGCCTTTTCTTGGCATGAATTCTGAACTTGTTCACTCCTTTAAAACGCTTCAAAATGGTTTTCATGTTTTGCAAGTTAGAGTAGGTGACATTGCTTCCTGAAAACCAAGCCATCAACTTTCCAATACTTTGCTTTCAAATATAGATCTGCCGGCCTCCTTTCCAGGAGACCTAAGCCCACTCCGGAGTAACTTTGACAGCTCCCTGGCTCTTAAGGAATTTCACTCAGTGCAATGTCACTTTCAGCTCTGGGTCCCAACATCTGACTAGAGGTGATCAAACTAGAGTGCTTGTAGAACTTCTGGGTTCACTCCTCAGGACTGCTGTTCAGTTCTCAGCTGACAGATTATAGAATTCTTTGAGCTAGTCCAAGGAGGCAAACAGGTGGATGAAATTTTCTCCGGGTATGGGGTGCAACGTCACTGGTGAAGGAAGCTGGTTGGGAATCTAGGTAATAAGTGAATCCATTTTCACTTTTCAGAATGAAGCTGCTACAGGTAAGAGCACCACGCTTAAACTTCTGCCTCCCCCACTTCCCAGAGGTAATGGCTCAGTGTGGTTTATATCCTTACAGACTATTTTCCTGGCTTTATGTGTTTCCATAGCATTTCATTTTATGTGTGTATAAGGGCGGAGGGTTACACAATCAGGATGATATTGAATGTATCATTCTGACCCTCTTTTCACTCAATAATATGTCTTGGAGACCCATCTCCATTGTTACATACAGATGCAGCTCACCCTCTGAATCCCTGCCTGGGATAGTACGATTCTTTCATATTCTATTTATTATATTCTATTTATTATATTCTATTTAACCAGTCATTTTTTTGGATGGATATTTATTTCCAATGTTGCCTGTGATAAACCTTTTTTTTTTTTTTTTAAGCAAACGTCTATGTGCATGCCACCTCGTGGACGTGCATTAAGTGATGTTCTGGGTGGCAGCTTACGCCCATTTCTGGTTTTTAAAGGTCTTGCCAAATTACCCTTCAGAGTATGTGTGTTTGTGGCTGTGGGAAGGGGTGTCAGTTTCTCTTCTTTGGGGCTGTTTATTCCTGATTTCTTGTCTGCAGTGGCTGCAGGGTGGCACGGAGCCAAGGGGCAGCAGAGAGAAATTTATCCCTAGGTGTTACAGGCTGGGAGGCACCATGGCTGGGGGGTGGGCTCTCCGTGGTGGCGATGAATGGGGCCTTTGTTCCTGGGTCCATCCCTGAGCAGAATCCGAAATCCGAAAGCCGAGATGTGCCGAGGTGACCAAAGGAGCAGTGCCTCGTATCTGGACTCCACCCTTGACTGGGACACACAGTCAAGTTCATAGGAGTTCTACACACCCATGTAATGGGGGTTGGGCGGCGGGGCGAACCCTGAAATAATTAGGTTGTAAAGAAAGAAAAGAGGCTGACCACTAGCTGTAAAGATGTAAAGGGAAAAGGCCAAGCTAATTTACATCCCAGGAGAAGTGGGAGGTGCAGAGGGGGCTTGGGGGGAACCAGGACCAGAGGAAGGGGTGTACGGAGGACCGGATCTGGGACAGAGGCAGGGAACAAATGGGAAGGAGGGAAGAAAGGAGGGAAAGGAGAAAGAGTGAGGAGAGCGACCCGAAAGTGGCAAGGTAGGAAGAGGGAGAAGAGGGCGGGGGAGCGAGCGGGAGGCTGGGTCCCGTCTGTTTGTGATTAGTACGAAGCCCGGTGCAGAATGAGTAAACAGAAACTTCCAGGCCTCCCCACACCCCCCTCTCAGGCAAAGCAGAAATCAGATGCTCCGTGATTAATCGTGGAGAGTTCAGGACACGACCACAAACGCTGTACGGACTTGAAATTAGCTGCCTTTCCCGGTCCCCTTGCCAAGATGCGAGTGGGGGTGGGCCGTGAAGGGGTGGGGCTCCGCCTGCAGGGGGCCAGCATGGAATTCTCCCTGGCAGAGCTCAGAGTGACACTGACGGGCAATCGGCCGCGGCCAGAGCGGCAGGCAGCATCCGGGGGGGAACGGGGCCGGCCGGGGGGGCCCCAGGCGGGCTTCCTGGAACCCCAGCTCCGCGGCCGCCTGCACCCTGACACAGGCCGGATAAGAGCCAGGCTGCTTTATCGGAGCCCGGCTGGCGGCCGCGCGCCGTCCCCACGCACCACGAGGAAGATCGCGGGCAGGGGGTCCTCCGAGGCCATCTTCCGAGCGGCCAGTCCCTATAGGCTGGTCTCCCAAGCCCCGCAGCCGATGGGAGCCGACGCTCGCTTCAGCGATAGAGAGAGCCGTGTTGCTTCCAGGAGGACGGCGTGACACGGCCCTGAATGTCGAGACCTGCTCGATGGTGAGTGCGAAGCGACTGCTCCGTGTGCAGCTGGCGTGGACCAGACTTTAGAGGGAGTCGGGGTGTGAGGAGGGCATCCGCACATCCCACCTGGAGCTCCCCAAGCACTGAGGCTGAGATGAGATGGCAGCATCTTGCTGTGTGGCCTTGGGCAACTTCCTTCCTCTCTCTGGGCCTCCCTTTGTCCATCCCTACAATGAGGGGTTGAACTAGGTGATCTTTAAGGGGCTCTTACTATGACTACTGTTTTTTCCTTGTGTTTAGCAGCGCCGGGCAGCTTGCAGGATCTTAATTCCCCGACCAGGGAATGAATCCCGGCCCTTTCAGTGAAAGTGCAGAGTCCTAACCACTGGACTCCAGGGAATTCCCTACGACTGCTATGTTGTGTGGGTCTGCTGCATGCCAGGCACTGTGCCAGGCTTTGCTGAAGCTTTAGCTCAGAGAATCCCCACGAGCCCCTGGCAGGACAGGGATTATTACTTTTATTCTCGTTGTACACTGAGCAAATGGAGGCATAGAGAAATGAAGTGACTTGCCCAAGGTCACACAGCTGGTCAGTGGCAGAGATGAGAGTCAGATCTCAGAAGCTCTCCGCCTCCAGGAGTAGCCGGGACTTCTGTGTTCTCTGAGTCTGTGACTATCCCAGGAAGTAGAGGTGAAGGAGGAGAGGGTGTCAGGGGAGTGTTATGTGTATGAGGAAGAAGAACAGTGGGACAGACGAAGCACCGGGCTGATCAGCCTGCAACATTTAGAGGGTATGTCAGCCCAGGGATGGGCAGGGGCTCCTGGCTGGAACGGAGAGGGCCTGATGCCCCTTGCTGTACTAGGCTCCCGGGGAATGAGAGAAGAGAGGTAATATTAGGCAGGGGTGGGGAGAGCTGGGGGTGGGGAGAGTGGCACATGCCTCTATGAGGTTTTGTTCCAGTTTTATTTTGCCTTTTTCAAAAATCTGTTTCGAATCATTCTGGGCCCCCACTGCTCCTCTGGACGAAACAGAATTGTGAAACACATACAGTGCTTTCCACATGCCTCCCTTGGGGGGAATCACATATTAATATTATCGTAGGCTATTTGCATATACATCCCTGAAGCTGTGGTGACAGCAGCCAAGAGATAAGATGCAGATAAAGTCAGCTAGTGTCTCTCTGGCAGAGACAAGGAGGATGCATGTTACATCAAGGGCGGGGAAATCCACAGCAGGGCTGTGGCAGGTGGGAAATCCCTCGGGTGCCAGCCATCTGGGTAGAGCTGGAAGTCCCAGCACCCAGATATGGCCTCCTCTTTTCTCTTCCCTTGGAAAATTCCATCCCGCAGCAGCTCTGTACTCGCTCCTTTTCTTTCTAGGACTGGCCCAGACCCTCTGCCTTGGGCTTGAGTTGAGACCCGACTGGTGGTCCTAGCTCAAGAGTGACCAACTTGTCCCAGGAGATCCCCTCAGTCCCGGGACAGCTGGTCACCCTACACAGTTCTGCCCTTGATTTCTGTAATCTTGTGCAAGTCACTCCCCTTCTCTCATCTATAAGACGAGATTATTTTAGGAAATCTCTAAAATCTCTTTAAACTCTAAATTGCTATGACTCTGGCTGGAAGGCACTTATGTTCTAAACGTGGGTGAGACACAAGCTTAAAGAGGAGGAAAATCTCCCCGCGAGTCCCCCAGCGCATCAGGGAAGGTGCCGGAGGAGGCTGGGATTAAGATGGGCTTGAAGAAGTGATTGCTGGCCTGCAGTGCCCCGTGACTGCTGTCAGCGAGAACAGTCCTAGGGCCCCGCAAGCTTCAGAAAAGCCTCATGAAACGCTGAAAGCCCAGCTCAGTCCCGCAGCTTAGGTTTGGCACAGAGTGATTTAACCCAGATGTCTGCCACTTACAGAGCCCTCACCTACGTGTCATTGGAAGCTCAGCACCCCCAGGGTCCCCCAGTTCCTTCTGGGGAGCTCCAAAGGGATGTTTCACATTGGCTTGCAAACTAGTCCCTCGCCTCTGCCGCCAAGGCCACTGGGAGAAATTCACTGTTGCCAGCACCCATCTGGTGCGGCCAGACTCCAGCTGCTTATTGCCTGAGCTGCTCTGGGTTCTGGGCAGAGGTGGAGGGAAGGGCTTCCTCCCCAGCCCGTGGCACTCTCTGCCATGTGGTCCCTGCACGGGTGGCGTCCTGGAGCCAGCTTGGACCGGCTCGCAAAAGCCGACTGTCAGATTTTCAGGAATTTGGTGAACTCGTTGCTAACCAGAGCCATTATTAAAAATTAAGCTACATAAACTTATAATTAAATAAATTTAATTAAAAACAAAGGTCGTGGGGCTTCCCTGGTGGCGCAGTGGTTAAGAGTCCGCCTGCCAATGCAGGGGACACGGGTTCGAGCCCTGGTCCGGGAAGATCCCACATGCCATGGAGCAACTAAGCCCGTGCGCCATAACTACTGAGCCTGTGCTCTAGAGCCCGCGAGCCACAACTACTGAAGCCCACGTGCCACAACTACTGAAGCCCACACACCTAGAGCCTGTGCTCTGCAACAAGAAAAGCCACCACAATGAGAAGCCCACGCACTGCAACGAAGAGCAGCCCCTGCTCGCCACAACTAGAGAAAGCCCGCACGCAGCAACGAAGACTCAACATAGCCAAAAAATAAATAAATGAAATAAATTTAAAAAAACAAAAAACAAAGGTCGTAAGTGCTCAAAACTCATCACTTTCCAGTTTTTAAAACTACATGTTACTGTTACTGGTTCTCCTGGGGATATTCACGTCCGGTGTGTCTGTCTGGTGGGAACACCCCCTAACAGTGCACTATTGCAGTGCACTCTTCCCAATTCCATTTTTTGCGACTTAAGTTGGTAGCCTGAAGTCGGCCATGGTGGGAGTAATTACACTACGGGAATTGGCAAACAGTACAGCTCAGGGCTTGATTTATTGTTTTGTTGACTGTCTAGGTCAACAGACAAAGTGATCTAGACAAAGAAAGGGAGGGAGAAAAGGATGATGCAGGTTAAACATAAAAGTGCGTCATGTCTCTAATTGTTACAGTGGGAATAACACCAAAAAGCAGGGAAGTTGCACACTTCGCTGACAAACCAGGAAAGTTCCGACCTGCACTTTGATGTATCATTTTTGTCTCAGTCCTTAAGGTAAAGGCAGATATCAGCCAACGTTCTGGAAAGAACTACAGTCACTCATCAATTATAACCATAGGGTGACAACAGATACAAGAGTTGGGGGCAAAAATCAACAAAAATGTCCTGTGTGAATCAACTGAGTATATGAAATTTACAAAAGGGGGGGCTATTGTACATTTTATGTTTATCTGTAAGTTGTGGGCTATACATCCTTTCCATCAATACAATCTATAGTAAACCTGGGTATATATGTGTTTATGTGTGCAAGCATGAGTAAGTGCCTATATTTGTACACATGTGTGCACGTGCATACCCACACATACACTTTCCCCTGGAAAGCTGGTTGTTAAACCTTTACCAACACACCACTGGCCCCACAGCATATATGCTTGTGCCCAGGGTCTTAGAAATCTTGTCATGGACGTCCTCAGCTCTCACCCAAAGGGATTCAAACTCCAGGCACTGGGCCTTGGACATAATCCCTCAACTTCCTCCTCTGGCCTCAAACAAACCCAACAGCCAAACTCCTCTCTCCTGCTCTAAGCGCTGGAATGGATGCAGAGATTGGGAGGGTCAGAAGGTGTTATTTGCACCGGCTGCGTCCAGGGCCCCAGCTCAGGCAGCACAAAGGCCCTGGGTCCCTGCATTCTCGGTGCCCCCCCCTCCCCTCCACATTCGCAGGGCGTTTCCGGGTCCCCTCAGGGGCAGCTCCCTGTAAATTCCATCCCTTTTCAGGTCTCGCTCCTGCCATCCTTGATTTTCATGCACAACACATGATTCTCTAATCAAAATGGCGTCTTGGAACATGGAGGAGGAACAGCTAAGCCAAACCTATTGGAAAGTTCAGAAAACTTTCTATTTTTAGAAAACCTAGGAGCCAGGTGGGCCCTTTCCAGTCTCCCAGGCCCGCAAGCACGAGAGGAAAATATTTCTCATTCCCCTGTTCTGCCTTCTTACAGGCCTAGCCAAGGAGGAGGCCCAGGTGGGGACACTGGCCGCCTATGAGAAGTGAGGCTGGGATGGCAGGAAGCGAGCCCCGCCCACAGCAATCTTAAAAGGAGCTAAAACCAGGGTTTTTGGATTCTTTTATTTTGCATGTAAGAAGGGCAATCCTGACTTTAAATCTCAGTGGGTTCCGCTCCAGGTAACCACTGTCTGTTCTTCCAGACCATTCATTCACTCGTATATGTAATTTTAATGTTCAAATATGAGGTCATTCTTACATTTTATTCCGTATCTTCCTTGTCTCATTTGACAATACACCCCGGTGTCTTTCCCTGTTAGCACATGAAGACCTAAACCACTCCTTTCAATGCCTGCATAACAGAAGCCCCAGGAGGTTGTGAGAAGGGAGCCGTTTTGACAACCACATCTCTATTTTCAAACCAGGTCTCAAACTTTCTTGACTGCAAAACACATGAGTAGAGCCCAGCTGCTTCCACTTTTCAGTAAAAAAGACATTCTATTGGCTCTACCCTCAACCTGTCTCCGGAAGCTGCTGGCTTCCCGTCACCTCCACTGCCGCCACCCTCGTCCCCGTGGCCATCATCCCTCTCTGGACTGTTGTGGTTGCCTCCTCACGGACGTCTCTGCTTCTCCTCTTGCCTCTCTGATGGGCTGTTCTACACCTGCAGCCAGCAGGTCTTATTAAAAGGAAGTCAGATCCTGCCCCTCCTCTGCTCAGGACACCCTCCTCCCACAGGCCTGGCTCCCTGCTCCTAACCACGGCCACCAGGCCCCGCAAAATCTGGACCTCATCTCCAGATTCTGCCCTGCCCTGCCCCTCGCCACACTCACTGTTCTCAAGTGAGCCAGGCTCAGTACTGCCTCAGGACCTTTGCACTTGCCTTCCCCTCTGCCTGGGACACTCATTCCCAGATCTCCACATGGCTCACTCCGTACCTCTTTCCATCATCTAAAAATAATATATTATTTTTCTTTTTCAAAATATCCTCTACTAGAATGTGAGTTTCCTGAGGGCAGGTTTTTTATTTATTTATTTTTTTTGGCCTGTTTTGTTCAGTGCTGTAGCCCATAGTAGGTGCTCAGTTAAGACTTATGGCATATTCGCTTTGCTACGTTGCCAAGGGTGACAAAGTGGTCAGACTGAATTAGGGTCCCTGGGCACCTCTAGCTGCATGCTACATTTCATTTATGAATACCGCATTTTAATAGCCCGTGCTAACTCACCAAGCAGCCGCTCCTTTGCAAAACAACGAGAGTCTGTGGAATCGTGCATCCTCACATGTGCCCGTCAGACCAACCAGGCCCAGGTTCCAGGCTCTTCATGTGGCCCCTATACTCACACCCCCCTTCTCTGTCTCAGGTGGGCTTGGAGGACCCGGTAAACAACCCCCTCTTTCTTACCTGAGTTCGGATAAACCCAGGAGTCAGGCAGGTGATGGGACTCGGAGTCTGTCTTGGCCAGGTGGCTGTGACCGTGTTGTCCCTTGAACTGAATCACCTCTCCCACCACCCAGTGCTGCAGGCAGCCCTCTGATGAGGAGCGAGCCTAGCATCGCCCTCCAAACTCACTCCCCAGGGGAGAATGAGCGAGGGGAGGGGAAGGCCCTGCAGGTGGAGGCATGAGGAGGTGGGCTTAAGTGGTACCTCCAGACCATTGATTGCACCCACCCGCCAGATGCCCGATAGGCTGGTGCCTGGTTGGCAGCAGCGGGAACGGCCCAAGGTCTTTTCTCACTTGCCCAGGGGCACCCATTAGATCCCTGGTCCCCAAATCCAGGTCCAGAGAGCTTTCCTCAAGTCTTTACAAAATGGACCTCAGGTGACTTCAATTAATCACAGCCCAGGTGAAAGAGACAATTGAATGTCCCCATTTACCCACCCAACCCACAAACAGCTGTGACAATTATTTATAACCAGGTACGTGCTCCTTCCACTGTGGTAGCTACTACTTGAACTTTGTGTTTATCTTTCCCTTGGTTTTTAGAAAATTGTAGTAAGGTATCCATAATATAAAACTTACCATAGTCACCATTTTCCAGGGTACAGTTCTGTGGCATTTAGCACGTTCGCAATGTTTTGCAATCACCACCATCGTCCAACTCCGGAATGTTTCCATCATCCTGATTTCTCTTGTTTGAAAAAGTAGTATTATCACTCACGTATTTATGCCATAATAATGTATCATTTACTTTTACTTATTTTTGAACTTTATAAAAAGATATATGTTGTCCTGTGGTACCTCTGTGTTCTTAAATCATTTTATCACTAAAATTCATCTATGGCGGCACGTGGCTGGTTGTTGATTCACTTTCACTGCCGTATACTATTCTGCAGTAGGCCGGAATTTGTTTTCCAAGTCTATGGGTCTTTGGGTTGTTTCCACTTGTCTGTTTGCTGTTATAAACAGAATTGCTTTGAGCATTCTTGCACTTGTCCTAGTACATTCATGCTGGCGTGTGTCTCAGACGTGTACCCAGGAGTAGGATTGCTGGATCATAGGGAATATGAAATAATATACTGAACTATTTTCCAACGTGGCTGTACTGATTCACACCCACCCTCAACCATGTGGCATTTGTCAGATGTCTTACTTTTTTGCCACTTGAATGAGTGGAATTTCCCCTGGATCTCGACCACCACCACACAGACAGGCCCAGCTGCCGTCGACTGTGTCTCTCCAGGTCAGAATACCCAAGCCTGAGCGGGCTGTGGGTTCCTGATGTGCCACATCTTTGTGGTACGGCTGCTCCCGGAGGGGAACCGAGCCTGATAGCATCGACCTCTCCTTCCTCCCCTTCCCCTGCTTTTATTTAGCCTGACTCTCATCACATGTGGGAAACAGTGTGACGGGGGTAAGGGTAAATCCTCACCGTGAGACAGGCACTTTTCCACACACTTTACATGTATTGCTGTAAACTCATTCAACCCTCAGGTCCCACAAGTGGAGGTGCTCTTATAAGCCCCACTTTACAGGTCTGGAAACTGATGAACAGAGAGGTTAAGTAACTTGCCTGGAATCACACAGAGTTGGGTTTGGATCCAGCTTCTCTGGCTTCCTCTGGAGTTTATTCCCCCTCTTGGTAGAGCTTAGCAGTTAAGTGTTGCAAACTCTTCAGTCCTACAGACTTGGGTTCAAATCCTGATCCCCTACCACTGTGCTGTGTGACTCTAGGCAAGTTACTTCACCTCTCTGCACCTCTAAAGTGGCAAGAGCTCTCTTTTCCAGAAGCCTCATAAAGTGTTCCTTTCTTGTGCCGTATTGTTTCTTGTCGGGTTGTATGCCCATTCCTGAAATATCCCTGGAATACGCTCCTTGGCATGAGCAACTGACAAGGCTTATCCTTGGAGCTGAGGGGGAATCAATTCTATCCAAACCAGTGTCGGCGAATCAGGGCCTGAGGTGTCCCAAAGCTAGCTGCTGTTCTTGGGAGAAGGGCAGGGGTGCTGGGCAACAGGAGTGGAGACGTCCACTCCAGGCCATGCTTGGGCCTTTGCACACACATGTCTGGAATACCTATTCTGAAGGGTAATTCCCAGGGAGAAAGCATGTTTATACTTTTTTTTGCGGCGGCGGGGGGGGGGGGAGATTCCATTTCTGTTGCCAATTAGTTCTGCTTGAGAACAGCTTTTTGCAACACCAACATGTTGGCCGTCCAGGCTCGAGTTCTCTTGATTAGCTCAAAGTAGGGGAGAAAAGTGATTTTTCTTTCCTTCCTCTGCCCCCAACCGTGATACCCGGCTGTTAGTGATGAAAGGGGTCCTGTAGCTCATTTAGTTTTCCTTGTCATGACTCCAGGAAAGGCTGTAAAAATCATCAGTGGGCCCTGCGGGCCGTAATTGGCTGGAGGGGAAGTTGGCTACCACAGCGGCTGAGTTATCAGAATCCACTTCAGACGAAGACGCCTCAGTCAAGCCTCTTCTAATTGCACCTGCTCCGCAGGCTGGCACAGGGCAGGGAGCGCTGAAGGGTGTCTGTGTGCCTCTCTTCCTTCCCGGGTCCCAAGGGCGCCAGGGCTCTTGTCAAGACAGAGAAGCTGGGAGAGCACGTGGCAGGCTGGTCCCCAGCCAGCCTCTGTTGCCCGCACCAAATCTCAGCTCCGCTGTTCATGGCCACGAGCCGTGGACGAGGGACTGGAGCTTTCTGTGCTCACTTTCCTCATTTTAAAGTGATGGTCGTGGTCCGTCCTGAGATTGCTGTAAGGACCAAATGAGTGGATACACTTGGAAGAGACCCTGACAACGTGTAAAGTCCTTCCTAAATGTCAGTTTTTATTATGGACTTAGGATCTCCTCTGACGCTTGAGTCATGTGATTGTACCAAAGTATCTTAACCCAGTACCCTGTTGATAGACATGACATCAGTTCCAATCTTTTGTGATTGCAAGTCATGCTGCGTTGAATGACCTTTAGCTTTGTGTATCTACCCCTCCCCGGGGTATGTGAACCCCACGATAACCTTGGCTCTGGACTTTCCTCCCCGGGGCCTGCAGAATGAGGAGAGATGAGTGGGCCATGGGCCAGCCCCAGCCTGGCATGCAGACCGGCCTGTGAGGCAGGGCAGGGTGAGGCCCTCCCGAGCCAGGTGGGACAGATTCCTTCCGAGTCCCTCAGAGGAGTGTGGCCTCTGGTCCCCAAGTTTCTGGCAAATGCCTGAGCTGGCCTGGACAGAGGAAATCTGTGCAGGTTCAGCCCATCTTTTGTGATCCTCTTCCTCCAGGCAGACCCCTGGGATCTCTGTTCCAATACTCTTGGCTGTCTCTGCATGGATTTAGTACCATGGTGTCCGGCTCCCTTTTGCGGGGACAGGAGGAGTCAGGAAGGCAGGATTTTGGTCCTGACTTCTCAGCTCTCCACCCATGTAACCCCCAGGGCCTCTGTGTCCTCATCTGTATGCACCGGATAATAACAATAATGGTAACAACTCCTCAGGAAGGTCGTGGGAGGTCTCAGCGATGCAACATTGGTGGAATGTTTCACCCTGTGTCGGGCACGAGAAACACAAGCTCGGGTTAGGAATGTCGCATCTATGGGAGGGTCCAGGTTCACCTCGCCCACTGGGCCGTGGGTACTTGCAGGCTGCAGCATCTGGTCTGAAATCGAGAATAAACGGAGTCCAACCTAACTGTGTGGGCTTGGGCGAGTCGTCCTCCCTCTGGACTGAGTCTTCTTTCAGAAATGGGGGTTCTGACAATTCCTATCTAGTAGGTTTGTTTTCGGAATTAAACGAGGCAAAGCACATAATGCTTTGGATCTAGCAAATGCTCAATAAATGCTGGCTACTGCTGGTATTGTTAATCTTCGGTGTTAACAGTCATAAACATCCTCCCAGAAACCAGCACAGTGCCGTGCACGCAGTGGGTACTTAGTGAATCAAATGCACTGACCGACAGGGCCAAGTCCGCTGGTTATAAAGTAGGGTCTGAGGGAGGCACTGACGGAAGACCCCATTTCTCATGTTGTTGACCCCCCTAGAGAGAATAGAGGAAAACCACCCAATATGACCTGACCTGCAGTTATGCCATCTGCTGGTACTTAACTCCATGCAATGCTGGATCAGGCGTCAACACCCCCATTTTTCAGATAAGAAAACTGGGGCCCAGAGATGGGAGAGCCTCACCCTGTGCCCCACAGCCAGCCCACGGCACAGCAGGGGCCGATCCACTTCTCCTGACCCTCAGGGCAGTGGCCCTCACCCTGACCCTCAGCCCCATGCAGGAAATGGACTGCGGGGACGAGATACAGTGTCCCTCTGTGGCCAGAGCTCTTGCACATTTCTGACATTTTTGCCTCTTGGGACAAAGGGTGAAGAAACTCAGATGAACTGTTCTTGTTTCCCGATAGACAAACACTCCTGACCCAGGGTGAGGAATGTTTGCTGCTGGATTGGTTCGGAAGTGTGGTTTTGCCTGGGTTTCTCCCCCTCCTCTGTACCCGACTACAGGGCGACTGTAGAAAATCCAGGGAGGGCAAATCCAGGGATGACCTTAGGAATTCTTCCAGAGTATCTGAAGGGTCAGGGGGCTCCCTGCACCATGGATGCTGGCAGCCCCGTGTCCGCACCCAGTGTGCTGTTGGACCCGCCCCGAACGAGAGAACAAATGAATGAGCAGGTGTTCACTGCCCCTACCTGGCCCTCTTCCGTGTGTCCTCTCCTCTTATAAGGACACCAGTCATTGGATTTAGGGCCACCCTAATCCAGTACGACCTCATCATAACTAGTTACATCTGCAAAGGCTATTTCCAGATAAGGTCACGTTCTAAGTCTCTGGGTAGACATGAATTTTGGGGGGATACCATTCAACTTACGACACCACCTAATACATATTCGCCATTACTAACACTCCCTTCACCACCTATTGCAGCAGTACACACCGCGTGCCGGGCGCTTCTCTGAGCTTCTTTTATTCCTTCTCTCCTTTGGCCCTCTCTGAAGCTGTGTGAAGTGGTCCTGTGATTATCTCTGAGGCCCAGAGAGGTGAACTGACTTGCCCTGGGCCACACAGCTGGCAAAGAGCAGAGCTGGGCTTCAGACCCTTTTCTTTCTAACTCCAAAGCTGGCAAGATTTCGAGACGTTCCAATCTCCCCCCGAGAGCTTGGGGTTGCCATACTTTCCTTCCCAGAATCCCAGTATCTGAGATAGGCTCGCTCCCGGCCCGCACCTCTCTCCAGAAACATCCCCCCAAGAGAGGCTCTAAAGGGACAGGGGAGGAATCTTGTCTTTATCGTGGGAAACTGAGGTTGTGCTCTGCCTCCGGTGGCCGGTGCCCGGGTCTCCTGCGGGTAGGAAGCTGGCGTGCCACGTCATCCCTCACATCTGGGGACATTTTAGGAGTCTTGACTGGGGGCTACAAATTGAAAAATGGTCCATTAAGGTGTGGTTTATTCATCATCAAGACAATGCTATTAAACGCTCGCAAAGTGATTCACTCTGGCAGGTCTACAAGCCCCGACTTCTCGGGCCGGGTCACGGCCTTGCAGCATTGGTGGGGCTGTTTCTTTGATGGTGGCATCGGCGAGGGGAGAGTAGGGCCTGGTGGGGCTGGGATGGGGCTCCGACAGAGACGAATGAGCGCGCGGCCAGATGACGCTCCACAGTTCACTTTTTATCACGCCGCCGTGGAAAGAACTTGCTTTGGCTAATGGGAGACGTGTGCAATTAGGGGTCAGGAAAGAAAACTTGTTATTTCCAACAACTGGGGCTTTGGGGCCAGGAAATAGTTGCTCTGTCAGAGTGGAGAGAGTGAGTGGGTTGGAGACCCTGGGGAGGTCAGGAGTCCCCGCAGGACAAAGCCAGCCCGCAGCACATTGTGTGGGCGGTTGATGGGCCTGGCGAGTAGGTAGGGGCTGGACAGACACATGGCAGAGAGCACTGCCTCAAAGCCAGACTACCTGGGTTCCAATCCCGATTCCTCTGCGTCTAGCCCCTTAGACAGCCCTATGTGGGAGAATGATGAGTAGGCCATGATGTTTCAGAGTTGGGTTTGATTTAACCCACCTAACCCTCTGATTAGAATGGTCAGAATGTAAGATAGGGGTTGTAACAGACCTCCCTTGGGGGCTTGCGGGGATGTCCTGAGCTAACGGCATAGAGCAAGTTCTTATTAACGCCAACCATCGTTGTCAGGACGGCGATCCGGTGGGGGGCTGGCCGCGTATGGAGAAGAGCCGAGGCTAGCAGCGCACCGGCTTCCGGCTGTGGCCCCGGGGCCAGGCTCCTAACTCACCCGCTGCCCGCTGGGCGGGAGCCTTCTGCTTCCTCGGGGCAATTGGGAGCCCAGTACCGAAGTGGTCGTCACCCAGCTTGGGCAGCCCATGTGCCCGGCATCCAAGAAGCTGTGGGATCAACTGGACCCAGGAGGAGGGCTGGGGTTACCCCAAAACCACTACCTGCCACAGCTGAGTCGCCCATGGGCCGCCAGCCTGTTTCCATGCCTGTGGACATCAAAGGTCTGACTCACATTCCCGTCTTCAGAGCAACAGCAGGGCAGACAACGGCCATGTGGCCCCTGGGGCCCTCTGCTCAGGGGGCTCCAACCCTGGATGAGAGGAAGGGACGGACACGCGTCTCTGTGGGGCCGGGGGGCTGGGGTGAGCCGCACGGCGGATCCAGCTCAGGGGCGGGGATCACGTAGGCCTGGGGTGGGGAGCGCTAGACACCGTAGTCATCGGGCCCTGTGAGCTGCATCTGGCCTGAAAGTCTGTTCTCCCGATCTGGAGTCAGGCATCTGTTGCCGTGTGAAGGCGAAGGCCTGACCCCTTCCCCTTTGTCCTGCCACCGCCAGGTCTGACTGCTCGGGGGCCACGGCCAGGCTGTGACACTTGCGCCCGCTGGCTGCGGCTTCCCCGCAAAGGCCAGTTTCTGGAGTTCTCAGATGCCGTGGCTCTCGGCTTGTTTATCTCCACGGCGCCAAGCCTGGCCGGCTTTTGGGTAACAGCAGCCCCGTGGGGAACATAATCCGTGAAGAAGGGACAGCAGAACCCAGCGTCGGGGTATGGGGGAGGCCACGGGATGCTGGGCGCCCCGGTGGTAGGCAGCTGTGAGCACAGTCCTCTGGAAGCCCAGGAGGCCCCGGTCGGCAAAGCGAGGATGGAGGTAAGGCTTCTCTGCGGTGGAGGACCTCTCCCCAGGGGACAGTGGGGCGCTGACCTTGTGACAGCTGCTCAGTGAGGGCTCGTCACAGCTTCATTCCAACCTACGCTTGGGCTTCATTCCCCGATTCTGTGATCTTTTCAATGCTCAGCCAGGGGTCCCACCCATTCATTCGTTCATCCATGTTCTTAGCCCTCACGATGAAGCTATAAGGTGAGGAGGTTATAGGAGCAATAATACGAGCAGTTATCATGATGCACATTTTTAGATGAGGGAACACATAAAGTTTGAGTAATTGGTTCCCGGGCACAGAGGTAACGAGGGGCTGTATTATCTGTAGCTGCGTTAACACATGATCCCAAAACGTAATGGCTTAAAATAGCCTGTGTTTAAAATCTCAAAGTTTCTGCAGGTTAGGGGTCCAGGCCTGGCTCGGCTGGATCCTCTGCTTCAGGGCCTCTCATGGGCTGCGATCAAGGGATCAGGGGGCTCCAGTCACCTCAAGGTCCAACTGGGGCAGGATCCATTTCCAAATTCTCTCAGCAGTGCAGGCAGGATGCAGTTTCTCCACGGCTGTTGGTGGGAGGCCCTCAGTTCCTAGCCACGTGGGCCTCTCCAGCACGTCAGCTTGCTCTGTCAAAGTGTGTGTGTGTGTGTGTGTGTGTGTGTGTGTCACTGTCTTTTATAACCTCGTCTTGGAGATGATATCCACCCCATCACTTTTGCCATATCCATTCATTAGAAGCTAGTCACTGGGCCAACTCATACTTAAGAGGACAGGGTGGCTGCCAGCAGGGGTGGGTGGCTGGGGGCTGCTTTGGAATCTGTCCACCACCAGGGCCAAGCCAGAGTTTGAACCCAGTTGGGTCTGACTCCAAAGCCTGCCCCCCTGTCCCTCCGCCCCCCAAAGGAAGCTGAGAAAAGAGTTCTTTCTTCCCCAGGCCTAGAGATTGGCCACCTGTCTGTTACCACTCCGAGTCAGAACTGAGTCGCCATTCACATATTCAGTGGACATTTCCTGAGCATGTACTATGTTTCAGACACAGTGCTGGACAGGATAGCTGCGGTTCCTACCCACAGGAGTGTCCATCCTGGGGACTTACATTGGGTGGCTGCACATTTCCTCACACTGTCACATGTGTATGCAGAGAAAACTCTCTTTATTTCCTGTAACTGATCTGAGATTTCTCACAAACCCCAGTTCTAGGGCAACAAGGAAAAATGCTAGATTTAGTCTAATCTGGTAGATTTAATCTGATCCAGGACTTCAGGCCTTTAGGTAATGCCCAGTCTCAGATTCCCTTCTGCTCCCCCCTCAGCCCCCTCTCTAAGTGCCATCTGAGTCTGTGTGTCTGGGAGGGATGCAGATGACGAGGTTCCCCATGGAGGGGAGAAGACGGGGTCTCCAGCCACGTCTGATGCCTGGATCACTGCTTGCCTTTCTGGCATCTGTGGCTAAAGCTGGTGGCTGGAAGAACTCATGCTCTGGGCTTGGAGCCCTGCCTGGCTGGCTTGTCTCTACCTTGGCTCAGACCTCCCATCACCACTTCATCTGGCCCCCTGCCCAGGCAGTCCACCGCCTGCCTCTGCTGTGGTCACTCAGCCCCTCCCCCAACAGCATGTCCCCCACTTGAGTAGGGACGTGTTGAGTCCCATCCTGGCTATGGGGGGACCCCGTGTAGCCAGAGAAAGTGGACCACGGGGCTTCTTTCTCTTCAACCTGCTGCATCTCCGGGTTCCCCATCCCTAGCTGGTGGGTGGTGGTATCAGTGCAGCTTATTCCTTGAGCCTCCAGAGGATCAGTACAAACCCCTGCCTTTGGAGCTGACCCTGCTTGTATAAAAACACCAATAGGGCTTCCCTGGTGGTGCATTGGTTGAGAGTCCGCCTGCCGATGCAGGGGACACGGGTTCGTGCCCCGGTCCGGGAAGATCCCACATGCCGTGGAGCGGCTGGGCCCGTGAGCCATGGCTGCTGAGCCTGCACGTCCGGAGCCTGTGCTCCGCAACGGGAGAGGCCACAACAGTGAGAGGCATTTAATACAACAACTCTGTGCGGAAGTACTCTTAGTCCCATTTTACAGATGAGGAGACTGAGGCACAGAGAAGTGAAATGACTTGCCCATGGTCACAGAGCTAGTAAGTAAGGCAGAGCTGGGATGTGGACCCAGGGGCCCTTAAGCCCATGCTTTTCACCATTGGTCTCCTCCATCTCCTGTCCTCTCTGGGCTGAAGCTGAGAGGAGCAGAGGTGTCCTTGCTTCCTCTATGTACTCTCCTTCGGCCATAGTTAGCAAGCCCAGGGTCACAGGTGAAGGGAGACCTTCTCTACTCTCTCAGTGATTTGGGAAATTGCTATGCTCATTGGGAGCTAAGGGACTTAAAAAAAATGTTTTCTCACAGTGGAGGCTTTTAAGGCTACTGTCTCGTGGCAAAATCTATTTAGATTATGAGGAACTGAGTCTAGCCATGGTCCTGCTCTTTACTCCTCTGTACAAATCTACATCTTCACCGGGCAGGTGGATATCTGAAGACCAGGAGGGGAAGGGCTGTTTCCCCACAAAGGCAGAGACTAAAGCGCAGTAGTATTTTTCAAATGATTACCTGTTACGGAAATGATCACACACTTAATCAGTCACAGTTGTGACAAACGCGCTGAAGGAGAAACACACGGCAATGCGGGTGTGTAATGACTGTCTGAGCCCATTCAGGGCGGCTGTGACGAAGCACCAGAGCCCGGGTGGTCAGAGCCACCACGTCACAGCTTCAGTTCTGTCAACAAACCCTACGACCTGGCAGAGGCCCAGCCTCAGTCTCCCTACCTGGGAGCAAAGAGGTCAGTCTGTCACCTCTGAAAGGGTAGAGCCGACAGTTCTCCAGGGGGTGACCTGGGATGCTGAAACCAGGGCGGCCGGGGAGAACAGGTCAGGACCACCCAGGGTAGAATGATGTGGAAGTTCTGAGGGCTCCCAAACACTTTCCTCTTTCTCTCTTCTCCATCCTCCTTCCTTCCTGCCCCCACCTAAGCCGATCTAAATGAGAATGATATAAATACTAATACTCTGCCATTTACTATGTCATCCATTGGGCAAGCATTATAACATCGAATTCTCAGAGACAGACACAGTGAGTAGTATTATTATCCCCATTTTACAGAAAGGAAAACTGAGACTCAGAGAGATTAAGCAACTTGTCCGTGATGACACAGTGAGAACGTGGCATGCTAAGATTTGTCCCCAGGTCTGCCTGGCCCCGAAGCCTTTGCTATCCTCCCACGGCTACTGTGCCCGTCAGGTCTCTGCATAGGGGGTGGGGTGGGGGAGAAAAGAATTTGCCCCAGGAAAAAACTTCAAGAGCTGGACTCCAGAAATGCCTGAGGGAGCCAGGCCAGTGAGCCGAGCTGCAGGGAGGATATGATATGTCAAGAACTTAAAGCAGAAACCCAATTTTGGAATGTTCTAGGACAAGGCAGGGAAGGGCCCTCTGGAGATGGGGTGGAGATTCCAGTCCATTTAACCGGAGGAGAAGGGGGTGAAGGGACATTAACTGCTGGTTGATGGTTAACGTTCCCTCCCAAGGGTATGTGTGATTTATGCTGATGTTTTAAAATAAAGTCAACCAAGCTAGACTCAGTGTCCCAGGAAGCTAAGGAGACAGCAGTCCTGAAAACTTTGGGGGGGAATAAAAGGATATATGCCAGACAATTTGCCTCCTTTTTGACTCTACTTATCCAAAGTGGATGTCCTCTTATCACAGAAACCCCTCAGGAAGGGTCTTCCAGGCACCTCCATCTGAAGAAATTGGTGTCCTGTGTCTGCATTCTAGGCCTCTTGTCTTGACTGGATCAAAGAGAAAAAACAAAAACAACCCCCGAACTGTTCCCACTGTCATATTAGCTAAACCCACTTTGGTCCCCATTCTGGGGTCTGCCTGGGAAAAAAGAAGAATCTGTACATTAAGACTCTTTGAGTGACATGTGACAAAACCCCAATTCATACTGGCTCAAGCCGAAAAGAGAATGTATTGGCTTACATAATTTAAAAGTCTAGGATTGGGTGTAGCTTCAGGTATGGCTGGATCCGGTGGGGTGGTAGGGGTGGGGGATCTTAGCGCTGATTTCCAGTGACCTGCACTGGAGGAGATTTCCTTGCCTGAACCCGTCACGGTAGCTGCAAGGATGTGGTGGTCTGAATGAGTCTCAGTGGTGTGCACTGAAAAGTCGTAAGGGATCATTCGTCATGAGAAACCTGTGGTGCTTTTAGAAGCAAAGTCAGATCAACAGAGAGATCTTCTTAAGTTCTGTCTGATCCAATGAGATCTTAAGAATCTGAACTGTTCTCAGCTCTGAGGAACCTTATAAAGCATCTGGGTTGGGGAGGCCAGTATGCGTGCCACCAAAACACTATTCTTCCCTCCTTCCATTCCTGGCAGACATTGCTAATGGACCACAGACATTGCTAATGGATCACAGCACCCTTTCCCAGTGAGCCTCAGACTCTGTCTCAATATCGCTTTGGAAGCAACCCGTGTCCACCAGCTGGTGTTAGAGCAGGAGCCGAAATGATTTGCAGTTTCTCTCCTAAGCGGATGGAGAAAAGGAAACCAAAGATCTGAGAGTTGTGATTTGCCCAGCATCACGCAGGAACTCAGGGACCGAACCCTCCTGACTCTGGCCAGCCTCCTTTCCTGTGGGATTCTGCCTGATTGAGCACTGAGAGGAGGTCTGTCCCTCAGTGGAGATTTCCACTGCAGACAGCTGCGGCACGTGGTAAAGAGATAGACTTGAGGTCAGAGGAAAGCCAGAAAGCTCGGCCACTGACCCAGTTCTTGCTGAGATTATCCCCTGGAGCTGAGTGCAGCTCGGTGGGCAGGACGATCGGTGGGGAGCCCACCAGTCAAACCACTTGTCCATCCACAGAGATCTCAACGGGCTTTTGGTGCCCTACCTTACGTATAATAAAACCCGGGAACGTGCTCTACTAGACACGCGTTCTCAATGGGAGGTGATGCTGAAATTATTCCCTCCTGGGGACGGGATCAGGGTTGTCTTAGAGGGAAGGAGAAATGGCTAAGAAGCCAGAAGGTGGAGAGTAAGTCCTGACATAGCTATTATTCTCCCGGCTCAGCCTCACCCAATCGCAGCAAGAAAATACGTGTCAAACAACCAGCTGATTATTGGGCCGTAGGGAGGTACGGAAGGCAGGTCCTGACCTCAAGGAGCCTATAGTGATGTATGGGATATGAACTTAGTCAGTAATTTGTGTGGACTGACATTGGGCTCGCCGTGTGCCTCTCACTAAGCTAAGAGCTTTGCCTGCATTATCTTAACTCAAATTCACATGACAACCTGGAGGAGGCAGTGGAGATTTTCCTTATGAACAGACACTGAACCAGAGGCTTAGAGAGAGGGAGCCGCGCTGCCTGTGGCCACCCTGCCCATGGCCACCCTTGAGTGAGGGCAGAGCCGGGCTCCTGGTCAGGCCTGCCTGACCCTGGTTCTGACCGAGCCACACGCCCTGGACTGGCAGACGTGGTGAAGAGGAGCAGAACGGAATGTGTGAGCCGCTGGAGAGCCATTAGGCCCGTTGCCCCCAGCAGCAGTGTGCAGGGTGCTGGTGGGCTCAGAGAAGCACGCGCTCGTTCCCAGAAAGCACAGGTGTGCCCTTGGGGAAACGTCACCGGGGAGGCTGAGTAATGTAACTAAATGCCAGTCGTGACATTAAGCTTGTGGCCCACAGAAAGGTGCAGTCGGTTTGAAAACTTCGGATCTAGAACAAGCCCCCCATTGTACAGGTGAGAAAACTGAGGCTCAGGAAGGAGAACTGACTTCCCCCAAGTTGCACGGCCATGAGCAGTGGGGGCCAGGACTTGAATCTCCATCGGGGTCCCAGTTGAGCCAACGCCCCTGGGGGCCCATGGGAAATAATAGGAACCAAACTGTGGCAGGGCAGTGATGGAGCACCCAAAAGAGGGTGCTGGGGGGGCCCGGATGGAGAAGCACCTGAGGGTGCTGTGCCTCGCCACCTACAACAGATCCCCCGGGGTGGGGTGGGGGGGACGGCAGTGATGACGGCAGCGCCTATGATGGCCACCACCTGAGCTCAAACCCAGGCCAGGGACCCGGCACTTAAAAAGCACCCGATTTCACAGATGTGGCCAATTATTATTGCTTCTTTATTTCCTTTGGAAATTTACTTTTAATACGTTTTGGCTTTCCCCGTCCTCAGCGGGGTCTGGCCCTAATCAAGGCAGCCTGACTGATGACAAAAGCAGAGGCTCCCAGGTAGGCTGCACACACCCACACCTCCGGTGGGTCTGGCAGAGGCTGGAGGGAGAGTCCAGTTTGCAGCTAATCCTTTTCGCATCAGCAGTCAGCTCCTCGGAGCCTCTGGAGGGGCTGCTGATTGTGGAACCAGCTGGAAGGGAAATGCGAGGGCAGATGTGGCCACAGCCAAAGGCCCGAAGTCAGCAGAGCTTCACTGCAGCGTTTTGGGAAGGGTGCCATCCATCAGATGCAGATTCGCATCCCAGAACTACCACTGACCGCCGAGCCGCTCTGCCTGGATGAGACTGGGTTCAGCCCCAGGAGCGCCCTGAGCGCTGGGGCCCTGTCTGCTGAGTGACTACTATTTGTCCCCGTTGTCAGCTAAACTCGCTGTGGACAACAGCTATTCTGCGGGGGCCAGGGGAAATGGAAGACATATTTCTCCCCCTTCTCTCCCAGGCCCCCGACCTGCCCTTCAGCTTCAGGAGTTCCGGGCTTCACCCTTTGTCCAGGACCTTCAGAGAGATTGTGATAACAGCAGTTCTGAAGCTGAGAAGGGGTCGTCGTGAGGACAGCGTGTTCCTGCAGCAAAACCCTCCTCGCCTCCTTGCCCCTCCTCCAAGTGCTACAGACCAGAAGAGGGGAGCTTGTCATTAGGGACATTCAGGGACACAGCTTTGAATCCTAACTGTCTCAAAGGGCTTCTGCCTGCTTCGGCGTGGTGTGTTTGGGTTCTCTGGATCATAAATCTACTGTAACTATTCTAGGTAAGAAGGGGATGACTTGGACGTTACAGACATGTTCCTTTTGATTATACAAAACAAAACAAACACCAAACTCCAGAAAATCTAATAAAACTCATTTGAAGAAAGATTTGTTGGGTCATGTATGGAAAAGTCCAGCGGTAGCATAGGTTTTAGGTGAAGCTTGATCCAGCCACTCGACATTGTCACGGGGATCCAGACTGCCACGGCACCTGTCCCTCTTCCACACACATCTGTGTGTGCGTGCTCCCGGAATGGCCATTCCAGCTCCAAATATCCATGACCCTTCAGCTCAAGTATCTGCACCAACATGTCCTTCCACGTCTCTTCATTTGTATTACTGAGGGAGGGAATCAGATGTCCAGGCTCATCCTTTCAGGCCAAGCACCAGAAGTTGTATGTTTCTGGCCAGTGAGTGGATGGTCTCTCCTGGGTCCAGTTTCCAACACTTATTCAGTCATCAGTGGCCAGACCACGAAGGTCACATGGTTGTTCCAACCCGGTGGAGGCAAGATGTCTGAGAAGGGGTCTTGGACCAGTCAACCACCCTGACACCTTCCCAGAGAAGTGGGGACCCACACGCTGAGTCCCATGAGTCTCTGAAGACTCTGCAATTTCTCCCTGGCCTGAAGATGATCTGGAGTCCTCTTTTGTTCTTAATTAGTAATATTAGGAAAAGTTTAAGATCGGTTCTGGTTAGAATTTTTTTCCCAAGCTTTTTCTTGAGGCTCTGTTTCTGGTTCGTTCAGGAGGAGAATTTCAGACTTGGTTCAGGAAATAGTGTTAATCACTGTTCCTGAGAAATCTGTCAGTCGCCACGTGTGTCCATCGTCAGCAAGCCCAGGATTATCCTCGGTTGGCTGTTGACAGGCAACTGGGCTGCTTCTTCAAACAAACCCTGCATTATTTTATACTTTCATACCAGGAAAAAGGTTTGATCTTCAAAACAATGTACTCACATCATCGATTAGGCTGGAAGAACTTGTTTGGCCAAATTTAGAACCCACAAGAAGGTCAGAGAATAAATTTAGAACTGAACTCTGCACCCTGAGGGCCAACAGCTCCATCTGGCACTGGGTGCCTGCTAACTCCACCTGCTACCTTGAGTTTGGTTGAATTTTTCCCTCTGATTATGTGTCTACAGAATTCTTGTATGATAACATGGTCTTTAAGGGCACGACCTGGCATCGAAAGCCTGTCTTTACTACTTCATAAGCTGTGTGACTCTGGGAACGTGTTTCATCACCTGATCCTTAGTTTCATCATCTTTTAAAGGGGGGAGGGTAATAATAGCATCTACCTCACAAGATGTTACAAAAATTGATTAAGATATTTTTGTGTGGGACTTCCCTGGTGGCGCAGTGGTTAAGAATCTGCCTGCCAATGCAGGGGACACGGGTTCAAGCCCTGGTTCGGGAAGATCCCACATGCCGCGGAGCAGCTAAGCCCATGTGCCACAACTACTGAGCCTGCGCTCTAGAGCCTGTGAGCCACAACTACTGAGCCCACGTGCCACAACTACTGAAGCCCGCGAGCCTAGAGCCCGTGCTCCGCAGCAAGGGAAGCCACGACAATGAGAAGCCCACACACCGCAACAAAGAGTAGCCCCTGCTCGCTGCAACTAGAGAAAGCCCGCACGCAGCAACAAAAACCCAACAGAGCCATAAATAAATAAATTTATTTTAAAAAAAAGAAAGATATTTTTGCGTGGTAAAATATATATAACACAAAATCTACCATTTTGATTTTTTTTTTTGGGGGGTACGTGGGCCTCTCACTGTTGTGGCCTCTCCCGTTGCGGAGCACAGGCTCCGGACGCGCAGGCTCAGTGGCCATGGCTCGCGGGCCTAGCCACTCCACAGCATGTGGGATCTTCCCGGACCGGGGCATGAACCCGTGTCCCCTGCATCGGCAGGCAGACTCTCAACCACCGCGCCACCGGGGAAGCCCCACTTTGATCATTTTTAAGTGTATTGTTCTGTGGGATCACATACCTTCACACTGTTGTGTTCAATCATCACCACCATTCATCTTCAGAACTGTTTCATCTTCCCCAACTGAAACCCTCTACCCATTAATCAATAACTTCTCATTCCCCCTGCACCAGCCCATGGTAGCCACCATTTTAATTTCTGTCTCTATGAATCTGATTACTTTAGGAACCTCATGTAAGTGGAATCGGACAATACTTGTCCTTTTGTGACTGGTTTATTTCACTCAGCATAATGTCTTCAAGGGTCATCCATTGTGTAGCCTGTGTCAGAATTTCTTTCCTTTTTCAAGCTGAAGAATATTCTATTATACGGACAGGCCACACTTTTGTTTATCCATTTATCTGTCAATGGACACTTGGCTTGCTTCCACCTTTTGGTGATTGTGAATAAATGCTACTATGAACACAGGTGTACAAATATCTGTTCAAGCCCCGGCTTCCACTTCTTATCCAGAGTTTGATTAAGATATTGATATTTTATGGAGAGCCCTTAGCCCACGTGTGGCATATAGTAAGCATTCAGCATCTTGTAGCTGATAAAATCAGTATTAGAAAAATAGTGGGCAAAATTTAAAAAAATGCAAATTAAAGAAGGAGGTGACATTTTTGCTTGTCAAATTAGCAACAACTAAAAGGTAATAATCCTCAGTGCAGCTGGGACAGGGTGAGACGGATTGTGTCATACACATCCGTGGGAAATCTTTCTGGAAACAACTTGCAGGGCTAAATCTGATATATTGAGGTTCTCAGAAGTGTGCATACCATTTGACCCAATAATTACACTTCTGAGAATTCATCCCAAAGAACTTCAATTGCAGACCAAGATTTGACACTGGAGAAGTTTGTCACAGCAATCTTTGTGATATTGTGGAAGCATCCTCTATTTCTGTTCGTAGAGAATAGTGAAAAAAAATATTGCTGGTGTAGTCCTGCAATGAACTATTTTGTAGTCATTAAACATGCTGATGAGAATAGTGAAATGAGAAGATGTACATGCTATACTATTTCATGAAAAAGAAGGTATAAATATTGTATATATTGATCCTGTAAGGATAGGTACCATTTATTGAGCATTTACTATGTGCTGGAAACTCTGCTAAGTTCTTTACGTACTTTCTTGTTTACTCCTCCCCGCAAGCCAAAGAGGTGGGTGCTATGATTACTCCATTTTACAGATGAGGAAACAGAGGTTCCAAGTGGTGACGTGACTCTCAGGGTCACACAGTCAGCAAGAGGCAGAGCTGGGATTCCAACCCAGGCCCCTCGGCTCTGAAGAGTAGAAAAGGAATGGAAAGAACACGGTGCACTAAAAGATAATCATGCTCCTTGGAAGAGGAGGAGTGAGCTAGTTTTACTTTCTTCCTCATGCTTGTCTGTACTTTTTTCCCACAAACCGGAGTGGGGTGTGGGGAGAGCATATCAGATAGAAAGGGAAGGAGAGAGGCAATTGCCCCTTGCAAGGCAAGAACTCAGTTTGTGTCCATTTTTTTTTCTGGTGAAAGTAGAGCAGAGTGTCCTGGCTGTGTCTTCTGGCTGATTGCTTAATAATCGTGGACACATACACATACACACACACACACCCACACACACACACACACACACACACACACGACAGAAGAGACAAAAACCAGCAGTAGCCAAAACTCTGCTAGATCGACGTAGACTGTTACACGCGCAGCTTTCCAAAAAGCAGAGCTCAGTGAAATAAATAGTTTTCCTGTGAGAAGAGGCTTAAGTTGGCGATCTTAACAACCCTCCAATTCATTCCAGATCTTCTCCGAGTGGCTCGCCTCAATGCACCCATCTTGATGTACTTAGGATCACTTAGTAACTGCAGTGTGCCTGAGTGTCTGCCGGGCTTCTCTGGCTCGGCAGCGTGCGAGGGTGCTGGGCAAGGGGGCAAGGAGGGGTTTGGCCCTGGGGAATGCTCTCCCCACTCCTCGAGCCCCCCATAACTTCTTGGGGTCCCCAACTTTCTTCTCCTGGTAAACCATCACATTTAATCTAAACTGGAGGCCTGAGAATTCAAACACTTTTCTTGGCAAAGGCTCCATTCCTTTAGTCCTGGAGAAAATCTGCAGGAAGAATTTAGAATCAGGGACTTTGGAAACATATACACATGAAAAAGTCTGGGCTATCTTAAAAACTGACAGCTTCACTGTCCAGGCAAAAATGTATTGATGGATGGATTCATTAATTCACTTGCTCACTCAACAATTGTTTATTGGGCCATCTCCTATGTGTAAGATTTGTTACAAAGTTAGTGTAAGATAGTACAAAGTTGCTGGACGTACAAGATTCATCCAACCATCCGTCCATCCATTCAACCAGCAGATATTTACTGAAGCCTCCTAGGTGCCAGGCACCTTCTGAGGATGCTGGGCCATTAGCAGGAAACTGCCTCTTAGAGCTTGCATTCTAGCTGGGGTGACAGACAGACAAGGAAAATGTAGCATATAGAATAGCGGATGGTATTAAATGCTAAAGAGAAAAGTAAAGCCGGGATGGGGAAAGGGGGGCAGAGGTGGTCCCACTTAGATGAGGGGCCAGGAAAGGAGGTGTTAAGCCACAATTTGTGGGAGATGAGGGAAGATGATTCAGGAGGCACAGAAATTAAATAACAGTGACTCACGGATCACGTGCAAGTCCCGTTTCAAGTATCTTTCAGTCCCGATTACGCCGAGAAAGTCTCTACTTGTTAATATGTCTTTGATGCCTCCCAGAGACCCACTAATCTCCCCCTTGGAAGCACAGAGGCTTAGCAGGCAAGCATGCCTCCTGGCCCTTGAACTTGGCTTTGTGTTCAGTGTGAATATTTTGCAGTTACTGTTTATATTATTATTGATGGGCAATGACACTGGCTCTTCATTTACAGTTATGAGAAGCATCTTTCTAATTTCATCTATGTTTTGAAAAGTGAGCTGATTTTATTTATTTTTTTAAATTTTATTTATTTTTGGCTGTATTGGGTCTTCGTTGCCGCGCGGGCTTTCTCTAGTTGCAGCGAGCCGGGGGCTACCCTTTGTTGCGGTGCGCGGGCTTCTCATTGCGGTGGATTCTCTTGCTGCGGAGCACGGGCTCTAGGCACGCGGGCTTCAGTAGGTATGGCACAAGGGCTCAGTAGTTGTGGCTCACGGGCTCTAGAGCGCAGGCTCAGTAGTTGTGGCACATGTGCTTAGTTGCTCCTCAGCATGTGGGATCTTCCCGCACCAGGGCTCGAACCCGTGTTCTCTGCATTGGCAGGCGGATTCTTAACCACTGCGCCACCAGGGAAGCCCTGAAAAGTGAGCTGATTTTAAAAAGTATTAAGGAACTTATAATACAGGTGGCACTCAAATATGGGGGAAATTGTAAAGGTGATAATGAATGAAATTTGGGACACACTTAAATCAGACGTGGGACATCCCTGGCAGACCAGTGGTTAAGACACCACACTTCCAATGCAGGGGGCACGGGTTCGATCCCTGGTCAGAGAACTAAGATCCCACCTGCCTCGCGGTGTGGCCAAAAAAAAAAAAATCAGACGTGACCCTTCTCCTCGAGTTGCCCAGAGCCTGGCTCAGGAGATGAAAGCTCTCAGTGTGACTCAGCCTGTGATCAGCACCTCCCTTTAAGGGCCTCTGGAAGGGGACGGCATTCCCTAAGGCTCTGATGGGTCAGGGAGAGCTGGTCAGAGGGGGAGCTGCCGGGGGCACGCTTGAAGGCAGGGGCAGGTCTGGACCTGCTGAGGGAGGACAAGCGGGGCATTCCAGGCAGAGGGACAAGGGAAGCCAGGAAGTGGGGGTGGAAAGATGAGGAGAGTCAGCCAGGCAGCAAGTATATAAGGGAGCAGAGCTGCTGGGGGAAGCAGACCTTTGGGAGGCCACCCCAGCTTTATACTAGTCTTGAGACTCCTCCTCACACAAGTTCCGTTCTTCGAGCGCTGCTTTCCTGCGTTTTCTTATGTGATCTTGGCGGACCCACAAGGCAGCACTGTGGTCAGTCCCGTTCCACAGACGGGGAGTTGCGGGCTCAGGACACATCACCTGTGCAGGGTCACGCACTTAGCAAGCTGCTGTCAGCACTTTTATTTAAACCTGTTTTAAAAAATTCAGATATAATTCATATACCATAAAACACACCCTTTTAAAGTGTACAATTCAGTGGTTTTCAGCCTTTTCCCAAAGTTGTGCAGCTACTGCCACCATCCGATTCCAGAACAGTTTCAACGCCCCCAAAAGAAACCCCGCACCGCTGAGTAGCCACGCCCGCTCTCCTCTGCTCCCGGCCCCCAGCAACCACGAATCCAGCTTTTGTCTCTATGGATTTGCCTGGTCTGGACACTTTGTGTAAGTGGAATCATATATGTGACCTTCTGTGTCTGGCTTTTTTCACTCAGCATCATGTTTTCTAGATTCATCCATGTTGTAACATATGTTGGTACTTCATTCCTTTATGTGGTGAAAACTATCCCATTGGACGAGTGAACCTTCATACATTTTGCTTATTCTTCAACAGCTGATGAACGTTTGGGGGGTTTTCACTTCTTGGCTCTTAGGAATAATGCTGCTAAGAACATTTGTGGACAGGCTTTGTGTGGACACGTGTTTTCATTCCTTTGCAAATATATCTGGGAGTGGGATTGCTGGGTCATATGGAAACTCTGTGTTTCACCTTTTGGGGGAACTGTCAAGCTATCTTCCTAATCGGCCGCACTGTCCTGCGTGCCCACTAGCGGTGCCCGAGGGCTCCAGTTTCTCCACATCTTCACCAACACTTGTTACTGTCCATCTCTTTGATTACGGCCATCCTAGTGGGTGTGAAGTGGTATCTCATCGTGGATTTGACTGGCAACCCCAGCAGCCAAGTTGCGTTTAATTAGAAACTTACTCTGGCCTCCTGTGGCTGGAACTGGGGTCAGTGGGAACAGAGGCGGGAGGATTAATTGGGGCTGGGGTGCAGGGGCTTCAGCAGCTCCTCTGAGGACGGGAGGGAATGAGAAGGGCAGTCAGAGAGGGGCCCCAGGGTTTGGAGCTTGGAGAATTTGGGGTGTGATGGGGCTGGTAAGGGCAAGTGCTGGGAACAGAACTCGGAGACTGGACCCACCTCTCCTCCTGGGTCCAGGGCGAGCTTCTTCCTCATGAGAACAGGCCCTGGCCTTGGGCTTCACTGAGATGGAGGGGGACAGAGTGAGGCAGCAGAATTCCTCCTCAGGGAAGCCAGAGCAAAGGGGGTCTTGAGGAACGAAGCACTCCCAGGCCTGCACCAGACTCCGAGGGGGGCTCAGAGCTCGAGGCCTGGGCTTCACCCCGCCAAGAACGCTGGGCACATACCACCCACTGTTTCCAAAGTTGTGACTTTCAGGTCCTGACTCCCAGGACACGGGTTGGGGCTCATTCCTGTGCCCCTAGTGTGGGGCAGAGCTTTGACGACCACAGGCCCACTGTTGTTAGCTGTCAGCCACCAGCTGATTTCTAATCATTATCATGTACAATATTCATGTTTCTTAAGCATTTACTATGTGCCCTTATGACGTACTCTGATGCTTTACATGCATTTAATTTCCATCCCCATTTCACAGATGAGCAAACTGAAGTTCTGGGCTGTGAGGGAGGTCTTGCAGCCACCCCAACACAGCCAGCAAGTAGGACAGTCAGGTCTCCAACCTCGTCTCTACTGTCCAGGCCACACTGGGAAGGAGATGGTGTAGGAGCCTTCCACTTTAAGGCCTTCCTCATAGGAGGCAGATTGGTTTTCTATTGCTATGTAACAAGTTGCCAGAAACTCAGCAGCTCAGTGCAACCGCATTTATGAGCTCCCAGCTCTGGAGGACGGAAGTTGGTGTCTAAGATACTGGGTAGACCGAGTTCTTGTGTGGAGGGTGTGGAGACAAATCCACTTGCAAGACCACTCTTGTTGGCATCATTCAGCTTCACGTGGTTGTAGGACTGAAGTCCTGCTTCCTTACTTGCTGTCAGCCGGGGCCACTTTCAGCTTCTAGAGGCTTCCGATTTCCTGGCCACGTGGTCCCCTCCCATCTTCAAAGCCAGCAACGGAGACTTTCTCACACTGAGTCCCTCTCATGCTTTAAACCTCTTCTGCCTGGAAGAGCCGGTCCTGTTTCAGGGGTCTCCTGAGTAGGTCAGGCCTGGGCAGGATAATCTCCCTTTTGCCATAAAAGGTGACCTACTCACAGGAGTCATATCTCCTGATATTCACGGGTTCCATCCACACTCAAAGGGGAGAGGATTTCATGCAAGGTCAAAGGTCCTGGGGGTCATCGTAATATTCTGCCGGCCACGGAAGATCTTAAGTTCTAATAATAATAACAGTAATGGCCACAGGAATGGTGATACTTCCTTTCACTTGCTCAGAGCATCATGGTTTCCAGACTTACTCTACATCTGTAATCCAGTTGGAGCCCAACAGCGATGCCGTGAGGTATGAGCATCATCCCCGTTTTACCCAGGAGAGAGACAGACACCTAGTTAGCGTGTCTGGGGCTGGAGCCCAAATCTTCTGACCCCAAGCCAGCCCAGGGCTCTTGGAGCCCACAGCACCCCTGCCTGCCACCAGAACCCTCAGACCTCATTACCGTTCTTGGAAAGGGCGAAGCATCTCTTTCCAGCCAGCCCAGCCCTCGGGGAGCGCTTCCCTGCAAACTCACCACGTTGGGTCATAGAAGCTCCAGCGTTTACAGGAACTGCTGCTGGGCTGGGTGAAGCTCACCTCATCAGGCAGGAGAACGAGTAAAGACTGAGGGGCACTGAATCAAAACAGCATGCGTGCAGGAAGAACCCCATGACCAGGGAGGGCGTCTGGCTGAGGCTGTGGTGCTCTGGCTGAAAGAGAGGGGGCCACGCTGTCCAGAGGGCCACATGTCAAGCGGTGCTCACCGCTGCTCCTCATCTCCATGCGCCAGGCACAGGACTCACGTGGGTGCCCTGAGCAGCAGCCCCTGGGTGCCTACATCTGCCAGGCTTCTTGTGGGGTACCTCTCCCCTTAATATTAACCAGAGCCCAAGACCCCAGTGGGAAATCCCTGCCCCCCCCACACTATCCCCAAGGATTCTCGAGGGTCTTAACATTGCTAGATAGCTTTCTGCTGATATATGTTAATTTTTTAAAATATTTCATTCTTCTCCTAAAATGCTGGATGCAATTTTAAAAAGGAAAGAGCCAGCTTTGCAGCTGGAGGAGGATGAGTGATAATTAACAGTCATCATTGTTAGAAGGCCAGTAGGGCTTTACGGGGTAGGTAGAACTATTGTAAACCAAGGAGTTTGGGAGATTGGAATATCTGCTTGTCAGATCTATAGAAAATTGCAGGCCTAAGGTGATTGGATTCACTGGAAAGAATTCAAGGCGCAAACTCAAATCTGCGTAAGATTACCAAGAGCACAATTCTGTTCACTATTATTTTTAGGAGAACAAAATATGCAAAGCTGTGTTCATTTCCCTCAGAAAGCATTTTCCTGAGCAGTATTAACAGCTCAAGAATTAAAAGCCACTTCTGTTTTTCCTTTTGACACCATCATTTTGAAGTATCACTAATCATAGGTAAGTCTGACCCTCCCAGAGGAAAAGACAGTCCTAGGGAGTTTCACAGGCCTGGGGCAGGCAACAGCCACACTGAGAGTGCAGGGGAAAGAGCCTGTTTGGCTGGAAGTAGGTCTGTCAGTCAGTGATGTGGACATGCTTAAGGGACAGAGCCCTATGCCGTGTTCTGATAATGGACCCCTGGATGCAAAGGTGGTTAAAAACCAACCTTCAAGATAAAGACAAGCTGATCCTAAAATATAGTTCATTTGAAGTTTTTGGATGTTATTTATTTTTTATTTTTTTATTTTTTTTGGATGTTATTTTTTAAGATTAAAAAAATGCTTAGGATTATTATAAATCAATATTTATCAAAAAATAAAAGTATATTTAGAATAGTTTTGTTTACCTGATTAAATATCTGGTTTTTGGTATGTGAAAAAAAAAAAAAGACAAAAAATTGTCTTTTTCCCTTTTATTCCATGCTGGATGCTCTCCAATTCTTTCATTTTTCCTAAAGTTTTGCTGACACAAGGCTGCTGGGAGAGCGGCCTTTGGGGAGGTCTGTGGTGAGCCAGTGCAAAGGAATCTGGCTAATTTAAGCTGAGGGGGTCTCCTGGAAGGTCATGGGGAGTGGGGGTCACCAAATGGATCCAGAAAAACAGGACTGGAAATGGCCTGAACTAGGGGCTCAGGAACCCAAGACGGTCTCATGATAGACCCTGCAGTCAGGGACTCACCGAAGCCAGAATGAACGAAATCCAGCATGTTCTGTCTCCTGTCCTTCGACTCCAGTTTCCCTTCCCAGGGAGGCTGTGTCTGCTTAGCCTGGCGAGGTTCCTGTCCTCTCCGTAGTGAGGGGATGGTGGGGCTCTGGGCCAGTCCCAGCAGACTGAAGGCAGTGGGCTAGAAAAAGGCAAACAGGGTGCTGTTGGGAAGAAAGTCCATAGAATTTGGGGTAATGGGAACCCAGGGGTAGCACACTTGTAAGTAAAGTCTGGAATCACCATCCTAAAATCCCATTGCCTGGAAAATGTCCCATGTTCTGCTCTCCCCTCCCCTCCCCCATAGCCTTCCCTGTCTCCAGCTGTCAATCATCAACACGCACATGTCAGTGCCTTCTTACACGTAACAGCCCAGCATCTCTTCCCTCACCCCACCAATGCCTGGAGCCCCCCTTAGCACATCCCAAAGCTCATTAAGCTGCTGGGCTAAACAAAGTGTTTTCGACCTGCTATAGGTTGGATTTTGTCCCCCTGCAAAAGATATGCTGAATTCCTACCCCCTTGTACCTGCGAAGGTGATCGTGTTCGGAAATAGGGTCTTTGCAGATGTAATCAAGTTTAGAGGAGGTCTTCTGGGTGGGCCTTGATCCAATGATGGTGTCTTTATAACTAGAGAGAGATGCCTGGTGAAGACAGAATGCGCAGAAGGCCATGTGGCCCTCGAGGCAGAGATTGGAGCGATGCAGCCGAAAGCCAAGGAAGGCCAGGGATTAAGGGCCACCACCAGAAGCTGGAAGAGGCAAGGAAGGACTCTTATTTTTAATTTATTTATTTTTGGCTGTGTTGGGTCTTCGTTACTGCACACGGGCTTCCTCTAATTGTGGTGCACTGGCTTCTCATTGCGGTGGCTTCTCTTTGTTGGGGAGCGTGGACTCTAGGCTCGCGGGCTTCAGTAGTTGTGGCCCACGGGCTCAGTAGTTGTGGCTCTCGGGCTCTAGAGCGCAGACTCAGCAGTTGTGGCACACAGGCTTACTTGCTCCGCGGCATGTGGGATCTTCCCAGACCGCGGCTCGAAACCGTGTCCCCTGCATTGGCAGGTGGATTCTTGACCACTGCGCCACCAGGGAAGGATAGGGAAGGACTCTTTCCTAGAGGCTTTAGAGGGAACATGGTCCTGCCGACACCTTGACTTTGGACTTCTAACCTCCAGAACTGTGAGACGATACATTTCTGTTGTTTAAATGGTACTTTGTTATGGCAGCCACAGAAAACTAAGACACTACTTCAGGTCTCTAACCTTAGCAGCACAAAGCTGTAGGAAAGGCCATAAATTATGGTTTGGTTTTTCCTTTTAACAAGGAGAAGAAAACCCCACATCCTGGAAACTGTAAAGTAAGGTAACTAATTTCAATGGTTTCTATTTTGTAGATGAGAAAACTGAGGCTCAGAGTTTGTGACTTATCCAAGTCACATAGTTAGAAGGAGGCAAAGGCTGGACTTGAACAAGATTTTTGACGCCAAGACTTGTACTCATCATCCTCCATGTGAATGTGTGGCTCTGTGTCTCACAGGTTAGTGCAGAGACCCCAAATCCTAGTCCCCAGATGTCACTTTTCTTTATTACATGAGCTCAAAAGTTAGTACTAGCTATGTTCTTATGGGAACTACCTGTTACAGCCACATTTTCTGTAACATGAGCCTCTGTAAAGCAAGCCTTTTTCCCTGGTGATTTTCATTACAAAATCAGAGATTCACTCCCACCAAAATCATCTCCCCATAGACCCGAGTAAGAATGTTTGGCAAAGAAGGAATTAATTGATAAACAGCTTGTAGTATACTAACTCCAGTGTCTGCCTGGAATGTTTTGCAACACTTTTGGAACTCCAGAATTATAATTTCAGCACAACCTGTTTATTTCAGGCTATTAAGCCACATGTGTATTCCGCATGCTTGGGAATCCACTGGCTTCACTCTGAATGGCAAGAACGGAGACCCTTTCTCACTTTCGGGTGGGCATTTGTAGCGGTTGGTAGAGCAGGGCTGCAATCCCTGGGGAGACCAGTAGGGGTCTTCTTCCAACAGGAAATAAATTTCAGGCTGAAGATTCTCTAAGTTCAAGGCTTTGGGTGCTAGAAAATAAGTCTGTTTCTTTGGGATGAAACCTACCCTCCTTACAATGTGGATTAACCAGTTGGTGTGAAATCACTCAGTCCTGAGAATGGGGCAAGAAAAGGTGTGGAAAAAAAATCCGACTTTTCCTGCCTTTTTGCCCCTCCTGGGAGGCACTGGAGCTGAGGCCAGGGTGCCTGGGACAGCCTCTGTCTTTCCCGTCAGGCACCAAGGGGAAAAGGACACTGCACGTCCGCACTGTCGAAAGAAAAACCAGAACGCAAGCTGGCCTGACTTTTCCCTTGTAAATTGTTTACCTTGGGACAACCAGATGGCTCATCTCTTGTTGACCCCTTGACCATTTCTCGTGCTGTTAACAGCCTCTATTAGCAAACAGTTCCACTCCACTGGCCCACATGCCTGTGCAGGAGTCCCAGGGCCTGCTGGCTGGGGAGCCTCTGGCATACCAGGAGGTTGACTCAGCACTGCTAGGCTAAGGATCTTCATCAGGGTTCAGGGTCTGGGTACTTCAGCTGTAAATGGAGTGAGGGTGGAAATGGGATGGATTATGTAAACGCTTTGCAATCCCTCCCACCCCCCAGCCCCTCGTCCCCCAACCCCCTGGCCCTGCCTTTACCATGACAAGACCTGGTTGTGATTAATGTTTGAGGGGTGAAGGCTCTTGCCTTCCTGGGCAGTGGGCAGGGAGCACTCCATCGTCCCTGTCTGGGTTCCGTCCTTAGGCACCACCTCCTTCTGGACCTTGTGGGTGTGGCGCGGGGGTGAGATTTTAATATTAAGAGCTCCCAGAAGCCCCGAATCTGGGGTGGGGTGTAAGAAACAGATGGACATTTTTAAAAGCTCACTCCAGTTTTCAGGGCAAGTGGAGGCGGGGAGACCAGTGGAGACCCGAGAGGTGATGGGGCTTGGTCCTGGGGTAGGGGTGGAAAGAGGGGACAGATTCCGGGTGTTTCTGAGAAGCACGGTGCAGAGTGAAGTCTCTTGACCAAGGAGGAAGAGAGCGATGCCCTTGAGGGTCTTACAGCCCGGCTGCCAGCAAGACAAAATTCTCACCCAGGGAACTAGACTTCAGTGGTCCACAGATCTGAAACAATTTTAGAGGTGGAAAAAGCAGGTTCTAAACTCTAAAGCATAGAAGGAATGTTCACAGATCCAGACACGTAAATATTTGAAGCTTCTGTTACACACACTCACACGCACGCACGCACACCTCATTAAGAGCAAGGTAAAAGGTAAGTGAAGGGCTGGGAGAAAATTAAGAAAAGATCACCAATCCAGGATTTATAACTAGCCCCTAGAAATCAATGAGATCAAGGTGGATAACTGGGGACTTCCCTGCTGGTCCAGTGGTTAAAAACAGACTCTGCACTCCCAATGCAGGGGGCCCGGGTTTAATCTCTGGACTGAGATCCCTCATACTACGCAATGCAGACTACAGAAAAAAAAAACCAAAAACTAGGTAACTGTACAAAGGAATATGAATTTGTAAGTTCCAGAAAAGAAGGCTCTAAGGATAATGTACATATGGAAGCAAGCATGAGCTCACTGGGAATCATGTCCAAACATAACTTCTACTTAGGGATCACTGAGTCCATTTGAGAGAACTGGAAGTTGAGGCCTGCGGTTGATAGCACAGGCCAGAAGCCAAAACTCAAATGCATTAGACCCCGAAACCAGAATGGGATGGAGTGAAACCTGCAGCACTGCATTTCACTGAGGGTCAAATGAGCTGATTTGGGTCAAGTGCAAGGTCCAGCCTGGCTCTCTTAGCTCTTCCATCTTGGGGGGTCAGGCCCAGTGGACTTGGGAGTAGGGAAGGGGGAGATAAAACTGAGAAAGGGGGAGACAGGAAGGAAGGGTGAATCTGATTTGCATAATAAAGACTTGTGTGGGAGGGAGCTGGATAGAGAGCCCGAGGGCAGGGCAGGAGGTGGAAGGATTGATCTAGAGGCAGACAGATTGGAGGCGGGGCTCGGAGAGGGCCAAGGGCAGGGCCACGTGATGACTTTCGTGCCATCCCCACCCCACCCCCCAGCACCTTGGCCACCCGGGGACAATTCCTACATAAAAAATATTAAATAGTATAGGATATTGTGACTGGTATAAAGATGGATGTATTATAAAATAAAATACATTCTATTAATATATATAAATAATATAATTTTACATTATATAATAAAACATTCTCTTTGACCTAAAATTTCATTTTGTAGTCTTCTGATTTTAAAAGTAATCCTCATGTTTTCATGGGGCCTGTGCACTGTGCCCACATCGCTAGTGGAGAAGTTGGCCCTAACTTGTTCCACAGACAGCAGTCAGGTACAGAATTCTTTCCCAGTCCTTTTGGCTGGTTTGGAGAGAGACTCCTGGGCTCTGATGTCCAGCTGTGTGGCAGGGGGAAGGTCTGTGTCCCCAAGATTACCAGGCGGTTCATCCAGGGTGGACTAGTTGGCCCACGTGGCCAGCAGAGTTCTGCCTGCCTGGGTTTGAATCCAAACCCTGCCTGTGTTGAATTGCCCCAAACCAGCGTGTGCGTTCATCGGCAGTCAGGGTCTTTGGGATTAAAAAGGTAGGTAGCCTTTGGGTCTCTTCTGGCCTCCAGGTAGGGGGTTACGATCAAGGCAGGTCTCACGCAGAACTCTGACGTTACAGCAAACACCCCCCAAGGAGGAGGTCAACCTCTACTCCAAGCTCAAGGCCTCACGCTCAGGCCTCCAGGCTTTCATCCATACCCTGGTGTGTGTGCGTGTGTGCACACGTGCGTGTGAAGGATGGGGGTGGCAGAGGCCCAGTGGGAGCTGTAGGCCCAGGGCCCCTTCTGAATATGTTGGGCTGCCGGGGCCCCCAGGTTCCCACACCCTATTCATGTCAGGAGACGGAGCCTGAACGACATTCGTAGCCAACGGAATAGAGTATCTACAACACTACTCCTTTCACCTGTGAGAAATCGTTCCTGACACCCAGCACGCTAATTCACCAGTCCTCTCGTGCAGATCTGACGAGCTGCCTTTAACCTTTAACCTTTAACCCGGTCCTTCCCATCGGTCACCATTCTGCACCCCGCCCCCGCCCCCGGGGGACAGTACAGTGTCTGCAGACAGTCTTGGTTGTCACGACTGGAGGGTGGAGAGCTCCTGGCATCAAGGGGTGGGAGGGTAGCTGCTAAATAAGCAGGACAACCTCCACAGTGAAGAATGACCCCAAATGTCAGCAGTGCTGAGGTACAGACCCTCCCATAGCTGCTTCTGGAGTGGGGACCCACGTTAGCGTCCTCCACGCAACACCTACTCACCCCTAGGATGTGGGCTAGGTCTACGCACACTTGGGCCACGCTGCCCGCACATAAGCATTTTAAGGTGAGTTATTGAAGACCTAGTGCTGCCACGTGTTACTTCAGGCCATTTCAGTTCTACCAGCCTCAGTTTCCCGGTCCGTAAAATGGGGGTGGTAACAGTGCCCACCTCACAGGGGTGCTGTGGGGAGATGCCCGATCCCTCCTGCCTGACCCCATTTTTATTGCTGATCCTAAGCAGACCCGATTGAGAGTGGTGCTTCCAGAGGCTCAGCTTCGTCACCTCCCCCCATCTCTGGGCAGCTCCAGCTTCCTGTCTCCCCTCCCCACACCCACACACACTCCTTTGCCCGTGGCGGCCTCAGGAGGCTCCTTCCCCCAAGAGTTGCTGTCTCTTCCAGGTGACCCCTGGTCGACCCGCCAATGGGAGTGTGTCGGTGGTGGTCAGGGGCCATTTAAATTAGAACACTCTCTGGATATTTCACAGAAATTCATGAGTCATTTTTGCCTCATAAAACCCAGTGGAGTTAGCTGGGAGTGCAGATGATATCTGTGGACCTTTAAAAATTTTTTTTTCTTTTTTTTAAAGAGGCAGGTTTCTCCTTTGATCCCAGGTTCATCCTGAGAAGCAACGTTCTCTAGGTTGGAGGACACGCAGTCAGCTTGGCAACTTGATTACTGTGCGACTGAGGACAGCTTAGTCAATCTCTCGATTTTTTTCAAATTAACTTTTTTTTCTTAATTTGAGGGAATACATGTCCATTGTAGCACATTCGTAAGGTACTGTTTCAAAAATAAAACACGCTGTATACAGTTCACATCTTGCTCTGGTTTACTCACATCTTACCTCAAACATTTTCCCATGTCACTATTCCTCAAAATCATATTCCTAACAGCCGCACAAATTTCTTTTGTATGGGTTATCTCACCTGTCCCTTGCACTTGGCCATTTGTGGCTGCACCCTCAGTGTTCCCATCTGTGAAATGGGCACAGGTGTGCTGTGAAGTCCAATGAGAGGGCCTGCCCATCCTCTCCTGTGACTGGTCCTTGACGAGCCTACAGGCCAGAGTTGGTGCAGGACAGGAACTCCTCCCAGGCCTGCCTTGGGCGGGAAGAACACAGCGGGCTGTGGACTGCATGATACACTGAGGCAAGGGCCCTCTTGGATCCCGGATTCTGACTCCGTGCCTGGTCTTGAATCTGGCCGTCAGGAAGTTTCCATTTGCCCTGCAGCTGCGGGACAGTGGACTCTGGGGGCACAGTTGGGGCTCCCCAAGGAGCTGCTTGCTCTTCTCTTATACCAGAAGCCGGAGCCATCAGCCCATCTGTCTCTTTGAGGCCAGCTGGCCACCTGCAGAGACACACCTGGGGTCTCCAGGTGCCACTGGCTCCAGCTGCCACTTCCACGGTGGCCCCTGAGAGCGGGTGGCAGGACCCAGGAATGTGGGCTGCCAGGCAGGTGGGTGCCTACTTGCTCTATTTAAACCAAGTGTTCTTCAAATCCGGACTGCCTTCATTTAAACATGCTATTTAAAAAAACACTTTAAGTCATACAGAAGACAGCTCGCTCTAAATGGAAGGTTACCTTAAATGAAATTCAACAAAACAAAACAACCTGACTGCGTTCAAACTCCTCCTCTGCCCACCCCTGGCTCTGTGCCCGGGCCAGCTCTGTGCTCTGTTGAACGGGAAGGGTGACAAGTGACAGAGAGTCGGGGAGCCAGGATGAAAAGACGACTAAAGACTAAAAGACTAAAGACTAAGAGAACCCTCCCACCGAGTGAAGCCTGGAGGCCACTGGGCATCCCTCACTTGGCCCAGCGTGTGCTGTGCTTGAGGGAAGCCTGAGTTCTAGCCCAATCCTCCCATTTTACAGACTGGGAGACAGAGGTTCAGAGGGGAGGGAACTTGTCCTAGATCACATGCGGCTGGAACCGTATTCTCCTGTTTCCCCGGGCACGTCTTCCCGGCCCCATACAACCTGGCTCAGGAGGCGCCCAGCAGGGAGAGGGGAGCCCAAGCCGGCAGGCATGGAAGCCGATGGAAGGCGTCCATCCTGCGTGGGTCAGCTATGGGATTTTAAATGGGCTCCAGCGGAGGAGCAGGGGACTGCGTTTTGGCAGGCACAGGGAGTTTGGATTCTTCTGACTCTTCCATTCACCTCTGGGTGAGCTGGGCAGGTCGTCTGGCCCCTCTGGGCTGGGTCTGGCCATCAGTAAGATGAGGGCGTTGGACTCCATCTGGTGCAGACAATCTGGTTCCCAGAGACGCCTTCTCAGGACGCCCTTCCCTCTTATGTATAAACTCACATTCCTCATCCTGGGCTATTCTGCCATTTCCTTTCGTGCTAAACCAAAGGGCTATTTTGGAAACTCCTATAAGCAAACTAATCCCTGGCTGGCATTTGAACGGATATAAAAGAGCCCTAAGTGAGGGACTCAGGCATAAACGCCGCCCAGCCCTGAGAGCCCACGCCGTTAAATTTAGAAGCATCGCTTCCAAATGAGGTGAAATTGCAGGTTCCCTGTGGCCGGTGGGCAGCTTTGGGCAGCACCGAGCAGGACAGATTTAGCAGAACAGGCTCCGGCTCCCTCTGGCTGCACCTTGGGGGAAGAGGCCCAGGACGGCCCCTTCAGTGTCTGGGGAGCAGCTGCTGGGTAAGGAGCCCCTTCAGCTGGCCCGCCTGCCCTGAGCTCCCCAGCTGGATCCAAGCATCAGATGCTGCCCGGGTGCCGGAGAGAGGCAGTGACGGACACGCGGGGAAGAGGCAGTCTTGTCTGCCACCGAAGGTTTGGGACCCGCATGATTTCTGTGACCCTCTCCTCTGCCCAGGGGCCCAGTGAGGTCCCTGGCCTGCCTCTCATGCCCTGCAGAGTGCCAGATGCCCGGGGCTGCCCGACCTGCCTACAGTCCAGCCGCTAAAGGGTAATGCCGGCAGGGGGAGGGGGAGGGGGGATGGTCTTGGGGGAGGAGTGGGGTCTCCAAGGTGCCCAGCCTCTGTTCTGAGTGGTCAGTGCCGCTGTTGTGTCAACAACTAAACATTAAGAGTATGACCCTTGGTTAAAGGTGAGAAACATCCGTTGGGACTTGTCAGGAGCCCACTGAAGGCTCCTGGGATTCCAGGGGTCTCATCCCGGCCATCTCATGCCCAGTCCACCAGGGAGGGGATCATTTTGCAGCCCGCTGGGTGAGATCACAAGGGTCAACTTCAAAGGCTCAGCCCCACCAGGGATCGGCCAGGAGAGGTGCTGCTGGGATCTGACGCTGGTCCAAAGGGCCCTGGGCTCCCACACCCTGAAGCCTGCAGGGGATGGGGCTCGATGTCTCTCAGCCGTCCCCAGGGCTACATTTCTAGCTTGGCAGGTCTGGGCCATGAGCCTGCTTCCATTCTGGGGCCCCCTCCCTCCTGCTCAGGCTCATGGCAGCGGAGGGGGGGTAGTGTCCTCAGCACAGCCCCTGCGGAAGCAGGTGCCTCCTAGCATGAAGTAGCTGGGCTTTGGAGCCCATCATGCCCAGGTTCAAATCCCAGCTCTGGCAGTTCCGACCTGTGTGACCTTGGTTGAGTCATTTCCCCTCCTCTCTGAGTCTCTGTTTCTTTATCTGCAAAATGGGAAGGATAATAATAATATTTGCCTCATATCGTGTTGGGAGTATTAAATGAGATTTTAAACCTTTAGAGCAGGTAGCAGAAGGAGTGCTGGCCACCCAGGGGTCATTCATCAATAGCTGCTGCTCTTGTAAATAATGTTTTAGTGGCACATATCCAGGCTCATTCATTTACACATTATCTGTGACTGCTTTTGCTCTAAAACGGTGGAGTTGAGTAGCTGTGACAAACACCATAAGGCCTGCAAAGCCCAAATAATTCACTCTCTGGCCCTTTCCCGAAGTCATTTGTCCACCCCCTTCTTGGAGTGCAGCACATAGTGGGAGTTTTTATCTTTATCCTGTTCTTCCACTGACTGCGCCTTGGGCTGCACAGCCTGCTGAAGTGGGGGAAGCAGCCCCAGCCTTTCAATTCTTGTCCTCTGGTCCCATAAAGATGCGCTGTGACTCTTTCAGGCCCTGGAGAACGCCCCCAGCCCCACCTGCAGGGAACTCTCTGTCTAGTCGGGGAGGCAGACAAGTCACCATTCACCGTCCACTGTAAGTAAAGTGAGGCAGGGATTGGGGGGGAGGTCCAGGAAGGCTTCCTGGGGGAGGTGACATCTGGGCTGGAAGAGGAGCTGGGAGGGTCTAGCCAGGAGGCCAATCCCCACGTGACAGCCAGACCTCACCCTGGAAAACGTGGCTCCCTGAGCCAGCCTCTTCACCTCTTAGAGGCTCTTTCCTCATATGAAAAGTGGGGTCATTGCACCTCATGGCCCTGTTGTGAGTAGTCAGTCTACAGCCAGGTGTTGGCACATTGCGTGGGTCTGCACTGAACCTCAGTTCTCCTCCTCGGTCCTCCTTTCCTAACGCTGGTCAGGCAGATGTTTGGGTTTGTTCTAGCAAACTGCATGCAGAGGAACTCTTCAGCGATCGTCTTTCTCCCTTATCTTGAAGTGGAGGACCTGGGGGAGGCTGGAAGAAGACCCAGAAGGCCTGGGAGGGAGGGTGGTGGGGAGGTGGAGGGAGAAGGTGGAGGGAGGGCGTTCCGGTCCCCAGCCCCCCGGGGCTGGCTCCAGAGTCCGCGTCCCACCCGCTGACCTTGGGGATCTCCCTGCCTGCTCCCTCCTGTGCCCTTGCTCATCCTGGCTAGGATGGAGGGAGGGCGTGTTTAGCAGTTTGAGAAGCTGCCGGTGCCACCCAGAGCCTGTGCTGATAGGGGTGGGGGCAGTGGTATGCTGATAAAAGTTTAACAACAGGCAGAAAAACAAACAAACAAAAACACCTCAAACCCTAATTTGTAGCACTTGCCCATTTCCACGCTGTACTTAATTCTGTCATGGCTGATTTCAAGCTACCAACATTCCTGAAAATTTCACCGTCGACTCTTGTGAGCTGGTCCAAGCTGGCAGCAGCACAGCCCAGGTAGGGACTGTGGGGGCGTGAGGGTCCTCCCGTGGGGCTGGGGCGAACCCCCAGAGTGCGGGATGCCTGCCCACGTACCTGAGAAGCGCTGGCTCAGCATCAGTTACACTTGGGTTCTCAGCCTGGCTCTGCCGCTTCCTAGCTGGGTCCCTGGGTTCGTCTTGTTACCTCTCTGAGCCTCAGTTTCCTCATCTATTGAATTAGGCTCGCAACAGCTCCTACACCTCAGGGGGTTATGCAGCTCTACTAAGATAATTTACATAAGGCCTATAGTGGACAGCTGGCCTAATTATGAGCTCTCCACTGCCAGACTGCATCAATTTCCCCATCCGTACACCAGGCTGCTGTTCACGGACCTATTGCACGGGACAGTCCCTGGCACTGGGGCTCCACTCAGTGGGTGCTCCGCAGACACTTGCCGCTTCCTCCGTCGGGGCCAGAGGTCGCTCCTCGGCTCATCTGCCCCAGCAGCTGGGGTCTCCAGGCTGGGGTCTTGGTCAGCCGATGGCACACAGACAACCAGCTCTTTCTGGTGTCTATTTCACATCCTGTGCTGTCAGCACATTGTGTCCTTGGTCCTTTTCTGAATTTCCATTTTACAGACGTGATCACGGAGGCCCAGAGCCGGTGAGCGGCACAGCTGCAGCTGGGGTTTGAGCCCAGGTCTGGCTTTGTTGCTTCCAGAGCTCACCTATGCACAGCACGTGTGGGACTCTGGGCTGCGGGAGGTATCGGAGGAGGAGGAAGCTTGTGGGGGGTCACGCAGATCTGCCAGGGGGTTCAGAGTGAGGGCTCTGGAGCTTGTGGTGGGAGCTGACTACAAACAAAATGCAGGACTAGACACTGGATAGACGTGGCTGCAAAGGGAACGTTATTCCAGGCAGAGGCCCCAGGGTGGGCAAAGGTGTGGAGTCTGGGCTCAGCCACTGGGTGGAGGGGATGTGGGAAGCAGGGGCCCTACCGAGCGGGAATAGGAGGGAGTTGGCGGAGCGGAGCTTTCTCAGGGCAGTGGGGTCCCCAGAATCCTTGCACCGACGCCACCCTGGCTGAGGGGTGAGGTATAAAACTGTAGCAGTAGAGATTTAGGTTAGATATGGGGGAGAACTTTCCTATTGTGTTGGAAGACACTGGACGATATTCCCAAAGGATGTGGTGGCATTTTTCCAATCTCGAGATGGTTTGGAAAAACGTAAAGACAGCCAGGGTTCTAGTCTGGCCTCCCTGCAACCTGGGTGAGAGATGGGGTAATGGATCTGTGGCTTCTGGAAGCCTTTGATGCCAGCAGCCTGGCCTCATGTGAACTGGGCTGACTCACCCCCTGCTCAAAACCTCCCATGGCTCCCAGTTACCCTTAGCCAATTGCAAGGCCCAAGTCCTTCCTGGGGCCACCGAGGCCACCCTGACCTGTGCTCTGCTGGCCTCTCCAACCTCACCTGGAGCCCCCCCCCCCCCCGGACTTCTTTCCATTGCTGGATTACACCTTGTCCTCTGCGCCTCCAGGCCTTTGCTCACGCCGTTCCCTCTGCTTCAGATACCTTTCCCTCCCCTCCCCTTCCCCTTCTTCCCTCCTCGCCTTTCCTTCTCAGCTCTTGGTCGCCCCCTCCATGGGTTGGTCTGGTACCCGCATCATTTCACTATGGACTCCCTACTGTAATGGTGGCCCGTCAGCCCCCTGCTGGACTTGGAGCCCTGCAGGGCGAGGGCTGGGCCTGCCTTACTCGGCATCCGGCTCACAGGAGGTGCTCAGCGGGGGTTTGTGGAGGGGGGTCAGGGTTACTGGCAGAGAGGAGTAGCTGAGGGGAGGTGAGAGGAGCTGGTTCACGAGTTGCTGGGTGCCCCCTGCTTCACACAGGCATCAAGGACCCAAGCACAGGGTGCAGAGACCTGGGTTCGAATCTTGCTCCTGCCCCCCGCCCCAAGCTCCCTGACCTCACTGAGCCTCAGTTTTCTCATCTGTGAGCTGGGGGCAGCTCCAGCCGCCCCCTCTCTGGGGCTGCTGTAGGGCCCTTGGGGGCCGCGGTGGAGGGTAGCCGGCCTGCGGTCAGCACTCACCAGGTGCCAGTTCGAGGCTGACTGTCCTGCCCTCTCCCTGCAGGTGACAGCCATGTCGGTGAGGGTGCGGTTCCTGTCCTCTGGGGACACAGGGGCTGTGGGGGTCATGGGCCGGAGCGCCTCCTTTGCCGGCTTCAGCAGTGCCCAGAGCCGGAGGATCGCGTAAGTTCTGCCCGGGCTGTGTGTGGGAGGCTTGTTTGAGGGCCAGGGATCGGGGGGCCGGCGGGGGCATCCTCCTCCCACGCCAGTGACCCTGAGGCTCACTCTCATGCCAGGCCTGCAGCGCAGGGTAGTGTGTGTTTGTGTCTGTCTGTGTGTCTGTGTATGTCTGTGTCTGTGTGTCTGTGAGTGAGACGCTTGGTGTTGGGAGAAAGCTGTAATTTGCTTCAGATCTGAACAGGTGTCACCCTACAAGCTCCTGGCAGTTGATCCTGGAAGCTGATCTGCTTGAGTTTATCAGGCCCACTTGGCAGATCAGAAAACTGAGGCCCAGAGAGGCAGAGCTGCTCACCCAAGGTCACACAGCAAGACTGATTCAGAGTTGGAACTTAGTCTCCTAGGGGCCAGGTTAGGATGGAATGTTCTTCCTGTTTTTTGGTTTTTTTTTTTGCGGTACACGGGCCTCTCACTGTTGTGGCCTCTCCCGTTGCGGAGCACAGGCTCCGGCCGCGCAGGCTCAGCGGCCATGGCTCACGGGCCCAGCTGCTCCGCGGCATGTGAGATCCTCCCAGACCGGGGCAGGAACCCGCGTCCCCTGCATCGGCAGGCGGACTCTCAACCACTGCGCCACCAGGGAAGCCCTGTTCTTCCTGTTTGATAGAATGGGAAGTAGGGCCACCTGTGACCTGGGGCAAGTGACTTCACCTCTCTGAGTCTGGTTTCCTCATGTGCGAAATGGGGATCACAAATGTCCCTCCCTCATGGGCTTATCATGAGGGTACAGTGAGGTGACACATGGTGAGCTGTCGGCACATGGTGGCACGCAGTAGGGGCTTGTGGGAAGTTTTCCAAGGAGGAGAGACAGGCAGAGACAGGCCTGGTTAGTTCTGACCCTCCAGACGTGAGTTCACGGCTGATCTGCGATGTGTCTCCTCCCGCTGCAGGTAATGCCTGGGAGGAGGGTGCGTTTCTGCCCCTGGGGCCACAGCCCTGCCAGCCCAGGCGTGCCGGGCCCCTGGCTCCAGGAATCCTGAGGGCCCCACACGGCTGCCAGTCTGAACAGCCGTGGTGGGCAGGCAGGGCCCTCAGCCAGAGCAGGGCGCAGAACCAAATCTCATCCTGGCATTCCCCTACCTGAAACCCTCCGGAGGTTCCCGTCCTACTGAGAGCGCAATCCGGTCCCCACGCGGCAGGGTCTGGCTGGCCAGCCTCATCCTGAGCCCTGGGCTCTAGCCGCATTGGCCTCTCTGTCCTCCAGGCCTTTGCACAGGCCCTGCCCTCGTCCTGGAACCCTCTCCACTGCGCTTCACCTGGCCTGGTCCCGCTTAATCTCATCAGGCCTTGGCTTCAAAGCCACTTCCTGGGGGTTGGGGGTGCGGACCACCCGAGCCCGGCAGGCCCTCCTCGTGCTCTGTCCATAGGCTCCGCAGCTGCGCATTAGACCCACCTTCCCCTCCCCCCGCCCCACCCCCCATCACTGTGAGGCCGACCCTGCGGTCAGGCCCTCCCAGCTCACTCGCCTTGTCTCAGGGCAGCCCAGCTTCTCGGTTCTGAGGTGTGCCTGGGAGGAGTGGCATCTCAGGGCTGAAATCCTGGAAGCACCCCTAGGAATCCCTAATTCTTTCCACAAGTATTTATGGAGCATTGGCTCCGGTCAGGCCTCCTCCCGGGCTGTGGAGACAGGCCCAGGCCCCGCCCTCCTTTCAGGACAGGGAAAACAATAAGCCAGTGATAGTCAAGATGGATGCCGCTGGTGGCGGGTGCCCGGAAGGGGTTAAAGCAGGGAGGCAGGAGGGCAGCAGGGGGCTTGGAGGAGGCCCCCAGTGAGGCATTTAAACGAAGGCAGAGAGAAGAGGAGCCCGTCACGTGCAGACAGGGTGTGGGCGTGGGAAAGCCTTCCAGGCGGAGGGGACAGAGGTGCAAAGGCCCTGAGGTGGGAATGAGCTTTGAGGGACAGAAAGTGGGTGTGCGGCTGGCCTGTGGGACAGTGGTGTAAATGTCCTGGGGCTCCCCGTCCTGCCCCCATCCCCCAACCCTGCAGGGACTACTGGAGGATGCCTGGCTTGGACGGGTTCTGAGATTCCTGAGTGGCCTCCATCGGGCCTGGTTCTCTGTAGTCCCCTTGTCCAGGGGTGAGGAAGTAGCTGCCCGCGATGGCAGAGAAGCAGCACATCTATTTTTGACTTCCTGTCTCTGTACATAACTTCTGTACATAACTGTACATAACTTCCTGTCTCTGTACAGCTCCCAGGGATCTGGACCCTGGCTCTGGGGCTGGACGGTCTGGATCAGGTTTCAGGCCTCACCTCTGGCCTTATTTCCCAAGTAATCCAACCAGGCTGAAACACGGCCACATTGCCAAGGTGCTCAGCAGCGGGGGCAGGTCAGGCAAAAATAACCTTAGACAGGAGAGCAGAAGAGCCTGGCTCCACTTAGATGTCCCCAGCCCTTACCCCTGCCCTGGCACCTGAAGCCCCTTTGCCTCTGGACAGCGTTGTTGTTTTTTTCTTTATTGTGTAATCAAAGAATTCACTTGGGGAAGTAATCTGGTGAGGAAATTTTACACTAAGTTTGAATGACTGCTATAACAAGGCCACATATAATAAATATATAATACTATATTATAACCTAAGGCCGTACATAATAAGGTGGGCAGATGAAGAAGAGAGCCAGGCCCTGACACTGTCCCATTCTGCCCTGACTGACAGGCATGGGCTGCTCTTAACCCCTTCCTGCCATCCCTCAGCCAGGTCTCCCCTCCCTCAGGCAGGGACCCGCTTGAGCCAGGAGACCCTGCAAGGTCCGCACCACCTGGGAATTCCTCCACAGGGACGGCTGGGAAGTGTAGGTGTGAAAACCAAGCAGCAGCCCTTGATTTTCAAGAGGAGGAGGCTAGAGAAAGGGGGCAGAGAGGAGGGTTAGACCTCAGAGACATGTATCAGGAGAAACAGGCTAGTACACGTGAAGCACCCAGAGCAGAGCTTGACCTTTGCGAGTGCCGTGCGCGTGTTTGTCATCATCCCTGGGCGTCTAGTACCACCAGATGCAGGAGGAAAGGTGCGCTTACACCCAGCTTTGAGTCCTCACCTGAAATGTGTCCAGTCGGTCCTCTTATTTATTGCCCCGCCCCCAGCCCCTCCCACCTCCGGATCCTGCACCTGCAGCAGCCGTGCACCGGGCCTCCGATAGTGTCTCCCAACGACACCAGGTAGAAGGGCTGGCCCAGCGGCCTCACGTGAGGGCTGGGGCCCGTGGGTCACACGTGCCCATCTGGAAGCTCGTCTGGCATGCCGGGGGATGTTTAATATTTACTGAGTCCTCCCAGAACTGCTGTGACATCCGCCCCTGGAGGTTGCTCCCTGCCCCGGCAGTTGTGGCACTGGGCCAGACATGAAACCTGATTTCGCCATCCGGAGACTGCACATACATCACTGTCCCTGGCGGGGCTGGCCACCACACCTGCTCTGTTGAACCTCAGACAAGAGCACTGGGTTCAGAGCTTCCCCAGGAGCCGGTGCTATCAGGCACAGCCACAGAGCGAGGGCGAGGAAGTTGCCAGGTAGATGGAAGTGGGATCCAGCCGAGGGCACGCATCTGCCGGGGACTGTGGGACTCTGGGAGCTGGCAGGTGAGCGGGGCTCCTGCAGCCCCACCTCCAAGCTGCTCACCCACCCCACCTGCCTGTCTGCCCACCTGCCGGGGACCCTAGCCTGTCTGAAACCCGTTTCTCTCGAGGCTGCAGCCCTGCCTGTCCCTGCCAGCCTGCAGATGGCAACTTTGTGGAGGGTGTGTTCCAAGAGGTGGCTGATGTGGCCTCCGGGAGGGTCGGGGAGGAGGGAGCACAGTCCCTGCCTGGGCTCTGCAAAGTGTCACTTGACATATAATATATGAATAACAGCAACGGCAGGTGCAGGGGTGAGCTTAGTCCCCAGGGCTGCGTGCACATTACCCAGACTCAAACATCGCCTGATTGGAGGAACCTTCCCTGTTCACCCTTTACATTCATTATCCTGCCTTTGGTTTTATTCTTGGCACTAGGCACTATCTGATATATAATTTTTTTTTTTTTTTGTGGTACGCGGGCCTCTCACTGTTGTGGCCTCTCCCGTTGCGGAGCACAGGCTCCAGGCGCGCAGGCTCAGCGGCCATGGCTCATGGGCCCAGCCGCTCCGCGGCATGCGGGATCCTCCCGGACCGGGGCACGAACCCACGTCCCCTGCATCGGCAGGCGGACTCCAACCACTGCGCCACCAGGGAAGCCCTGGTATATAATTTTTTAAATTGAAGTATAGTTGCTGTACAATATAACTGATATGTACTTTTAAAAATTACCTTATTACCTTCAGCACATATATAGCACTTACTCTTTCCTGGGAACTGCTTGAATCTCTTTACATTTATTAACTCATGTAACTCTCACAGCAACCCTTTCTCTGGTCCCCATTTTATGGATGAGAAAACCGAGGCGCAGAGAGGTTCAATAACTTACACAAGGTCACACAGCTTATAACTGGGGGAGCCGGATAGAGACCCCAGCATGTGGTTCCGGAGTCTGTGCTTGCTACCACTTCCCACGGTCTCCCCAGCTGGCAGGGCAGCTCACGAGGGCAGGGGTTTTGTCTGTTTTGGTCACTGTTCTACCCCTGGCTCCTAGAATGGCATCTGGTGTATGACAGGAGCTCAGGAAATATTTGTTGAATGAATGACTATCTCATGACAACTCCGTGGGGCAGGCCCTCTTATTATCCTCCTTTTACAGATGAGGAAACTGAGGCTGCAGTAGATTAAATACCTGTGCCCTCCGGGGCTAGAATTTGGCCATGGGCGGCTGACCAGGAGCTTGTGTCCCATGAGATGATAGGAGTTGCTAGCTTGGTGACGCCCCTGAGGTTTCCAGGGCGGGGTTCCAGGTCCTTCCCTGATGCAGCATCCTTGGGACCCAGTTCCCAGCATCCCCGGGCAAGCCCTGGGATCTGTATTTCTGGCATGTTGGCCTGTAATGTGGCTGTGCATCCATGTTTTGGGGAACCACGGGGTTTGGGGCTTGATGCCCGACAGCAGGGGTGGACAGGACAGCTCTGCTGAGTCAACCACAGGACCCTGTGACCGTGTGTGGAATGTGCAGTGTCTGGTTGGCTTGGAAGTACAGCCCAGCCACCTGCCAGGCCTCTTGGGGACCAGGGCTTGGCGATGGCCCAGTGGCCCTTCTCCCAGGCCTGGCGAAGGAGATGGAGCTGTGTCCACTTGCCCCCTGCCCAGCTCTCCAGACCACAAGCCCCCCACCCCTCCCCGCAGACTGTGAACCCTTGAAGGTGGGACTCTGGCCCCTTGGCTCCCATCGTGTTGCGTGACTCAGAGAAAGCCCCGTTCTGTGAGTGTTTGAATGAATGAATGAGCCTGTGCCCTTGATTTTAGACCCTAAAAGGGCAGCAGACTGTGAAGGGCATCCAGGGACACTCGGAGCTGGGTTTCTAGCAGGAGGATATCTCCCGAGTGAAGCAGAAATGGTGAACCCCTGAGAAAGTGGTCCTCCTACTGTGGTCTGAGGACCAACAATAGTGTAGAGCCAATGGACCGTCTGCTCCATAGGCTGTCCAGGGCCTGTTCCTTCTCTCTTGTTGCTTGGCCATACCTGTGGGGGGCCCCAGTGCACATGGTTGAAGCTGGCTCTTCAGTGCATCCGAGGAAGATGAGGAAGGAAGTGGGAGAAGTTCCCTTCCAAGGAAGTGGAATATGTTGACTAACCCAGTACTGGGACATGGGTTTGCCTCAGAATGCCCATGGATGCATGGGTGTGTGTGCATGTGTGCGTGTGGGTGTGTGCGTGTGTGCATGTGTGCGTGTGCGTGTGTGTGTGTGTGTGTATGGTGATTTGTCAGGCTACCTCCCTCCAAACTATATGTATAAAGAGCAGAGTTGGGGAGATGTCCCTGAGGGAAATTGAGGTGCTATTAACAGAGGGAGGGGAATGGATGTGGGGCAGGCAAAGCCAACAGGTACCCAACCCATGGGTATACCACTGGACTATGATTTGGCCTCCCACGTTGCTTTGCCTGCACAGAGCTTGATGAAGAGCACAAACAGACAGCATTGGCATTTGGGCTGCTTGATTGTATTTCTCACTGTAAGTTAATTTCTCACATCAGGTTAGTGTTATTATTCTTTTTTTAATTTATTTTTTATTTTTTTTGCGGTTCGCGGGCCTCTCACTGTTGTGGCCTCTCCTGTCGTGGAGCACAGGCTCCGGACACGCAGGCTCAGCGGCCATGGCTCATGGGCCCAGCCGCTCCGCGGCATGTGGGATCTTCCCAGACCCGGGGCACGAACCCACGTCCCCTGCATCGGCAGGCGGACTCTCAACCACTGCGCCACCAGGGAAGCCCCTATTATTCTTTTAATCCTCATATCCAAGCCCTCATTTGACAGATGAGAAAACTGAGGCCCAGAGAGTCTTGGCAGCTTTCCTGAGACCACGCAGCTTGGTGGCAGTGGGGTGAGACTCAGCCAGGTCTGCTGACTGCCTGGGGCTCTGGCCACTGTTCCCAAAGTGCCTGCCCCTGAGAAGGGCTTGGTCCAGACCCCTGCTCTGACCACGCCCCCCCCATCCCTTCTCACAGAAAGTCCGTCCACAGGAACTCAGTGAGGTCTCGAATGCCTGTGAAATCCTCCAAGATGTATGGCACACTGCGGAAGGGGTCTGTCTGCTCGGATCCCAAGCCACAGCAAGTGAAGAAGATCTTTGAAGCACTGAAGAGAGGCCTCAAGTAAGGATGGCTATTCGTGGCCTTTAACAAGTGCATTCTTTGTCCTCGTCTGCTCGGTCCTCTCTGCCTCTTCCTGGGGAACGTGGGTGGGTCTCTGCTGTAAGAGGCCACAGAGGGAGCTCCTGGTTATCTGTTTAGTCAACAAGCATGTCCTGGGTGCAGCCATGTGCTTGGCCCTGTCCTTGGGCACCGGGGACACAGTGAATACGGCAGGGGGACCCTGGTCTCATTGAGCTCACGGTGTGGAGGGGGAGACGGTGATAAAAAGTAATGTGATCAATACCGTAACTTCCACGAGCCCAGAGGGCAGTGAGGGAGGTGATGGAGAGACAGCGTGTGGAAGGCCTGTCACACAGGGCTGCCCAGAGAGCTTCACTGAGGAGGTCCTGATGGTTTCCGAGAAGGAGCCATTGTGCTGGCCTCTGGGGGACAAGCATCTTGGGCAGAGGGAACGGCACGGGCAAAGGCCCTGCAGTAGGAGCTTGCACAACAGCTGGAGGTCAGGGAGGCTGGATTCAAGTGAGGAAGAGACTGACTGATTAACTGAGCAGAGGTGGGAACAGGAAGATTCAGTCACTTATTCCCCATATTTTTATTGAGGGCTTATCAAGTGCCAGGCGCAGGGTACGGGAATGAACAAAACACAAAAACCCCTGCCCCCGCGGAGCTGACATCCCAGTGGGGGACACACAGACAATAAACAATATAGAAAAGTAGGATAGAGAGTATGTCAGGGGGTGGTAGCTCCTATGGAGGAAAACAAATCAGGGTAGAAGGTGTGCGGTTGATTTTAAATAAGGTGTTCAAGGAAGGGCTCACTAAGAAGGTGACATTTGAGCAAAAACCTGAAGAGGTGAGCCCTGCAGATGACGGGAGAACATTTCAAGCCAAAGGAGCCACTTGTGCAAAGACCCTGGGGCAGGAGCATGATCGGCCCATTAGGGGCACAGTGGTCGGGTCAGCATGGGAGCTGAGGTGGGGGAGGGGTATTCGCACATTTGCCGAATGGAAGGCTTTTCCTTCTTCCTGGGATGCCCTGTCCTGCTCTCCACCTCTTGTGACCTGCTCTTCATCCCTCACTAATTAATAATAATAATAATAATAATAATAACAGCGGCAGCAGCTCTATGACTTGTTTGGTGCTTCGTGTCCCTGATGCCGTGAGAGACTCTCTCAGCCTCCTTTTCCAGGCGAGAAACTGAGTCCCAAAGATGGGAAGCATCTTTTCCAGGATCCCACAGCCAGGAAGCAGAGAGTGGGGCTCCAGGGCCAAGGCTGCCTGCCCCGCTGTCCCCTGGGCTTAGGGTAAATGTCACCTCCCTCCGTGCCGGTGCCTGGCTCCCTACGCAGGGGTCATCCCACAGTGCGCCCGGCGCCGGTGCTGCGTGGGAGCCGGGGATGTGCCCAGAGGGTGGAGGCCTATCTCCAAGGTGCCGCTCTCCCAGGAAAGCTTCTGGTGATTCCTGTGAGGACCGCACATTTGAGACGTGTCTGGGGTCAAGGGCATCTCCTTCTTCCTGGGGAGCCCAACCCCTGAGGGAGCTGTGGTCTGACAGAAGGTAGTGTAAGTGGGCCCAGAGAGGGTGAGTCACCTTCCTGGGGTAAGCCAGCAAATCTACAATGGAGCAGGACGGGGCCCCCACCTGGCCCCCAAGTCCAGACCTCAGGTTTCATGTCCGAGTCTCTTTTTGGCGGAAAACACAACATGAAAAGTCCCCTCGGGCCCATGGCTTTTTCTGTGCCTTCCAGAGTGGGTTTGTCAGGCCCCTTTCTGGGCCTGGGCATCCAGACAGCAGGACGGCCTGCCTTTGGCTGTGAGGGAGGTGTGCTCTCTGTAACCTCCCCACGGGCTGGGGTGAAGATACTGGACTCTGGAGGCCACTGCCTGGTTTCAGACCTGGGTTCAGCCTCTTCCCTGCTGTGTGACCCTGCGCTGAGTTGCTTCAGGGTCAGTTTGCCCATCTCTAAAATGGGTATAATAACAGTAGTTCCTGTTTGCAGGGCTGTTTGGGGAATTACCTAAGGGATTCCCTATTTTGTACAGCGCTGGGCGCACAGCCCTGGGTGTGTGGGATGTGGAGGCTGGGAGAGCTGGGACTGGGCTTCCTGGGGCTGGGCTGAGTCTGCCCTCTGACCCCTGAGCCTGCTGACCACCCGCTGCTGGTGGCCGTGGCTGCCTCCTCCCTGGAACTCTGCTCATCTGCCTGTTTCTTTCCTTTCTCTGCTCCTTTTCCAACTCCTTTTCCTTGTTCTCCTCACAGGGAGTATCTGTGCGTCCAGCAGGCCGAGCTGGATTACCTGTCAGGACGCCACAAGGACACCCGCAGGAATTCCAGGCTGGTGAGACCCCTCCCGGGCCCTTCCCAGGCGAGCAGCCTTGGCCAGGGTTCCAAGATGGACCCTCTTTCACCCCGTTGCCTGCATCACGGGTGTGAATCTCAGTCTTGGAACTCAGAGGCCTAAGGAGTGACGTTTATTTTTGATGAATGAACCTCACTTGGACCTGGATGAATTTAACCTCGCAGACTGGTGGGAAGCTCCCGGCAGCCTCCCGCCCTCACATGGTGCAGCAGTTCACACATCTTTGGGCCACCTCCCTTTAGTTCTAGAAGTAACTGTAAGGTAGGCGGGTGTACAGAGGGGTGTCTACGTTAGATGGCCCTATTCTGTAGCGCTTGGCCATCTGGGCCCCCTGCAATCAGGGTGGCTTACATGATGGCAGGAAATTGGATCAGGCATTGAATCCAGGGTGTGTCACTGTGCCTGTGGCCCTGACACCGTCCGTCCTTGATCATCCCTGCGTGTTCCCACAACGTCCAGCGGCTCTGCAGTTTTGCTCTCATCCGAGTGGCATCTTTGAGGCTGCCCTGGGGCCTGTCTAGCCCAGAATTCACCTGCTCTGGGCTTCTGCCACCCCCTTAGCAAAGCCAGATTTAGAAGAAACAAAACAAACGCCACAAAAACCCAATACCAAAAACAAACCAAAAAAAGAGGATGCCCAGTTAAATTTGATTTTCAGATAACAAATCATTTTTCAGTATGTCCCATGCAATCTTCAGGACACAGTTATACTAAAAAAAAAAAAAAAGTATTCATTGTTTATTGGAAATTTAAATGTGACTGGGGTCTTGTATTTTTTTTTTTGGCCACGCTGTGCAGCATGCGGGATCTTAGTTCCCTGACCAGGGATCGAACCCGTGTCCCCTGTAGTGGAAGCGTGGAGTCCTAACTGCTGGACCACCAGGGAAGTCCCTGGGTATCTTGCATTTTATCTGCTGGCACTGCCAGGACCCCACTGCTGGGTGCCTGCATCTCTCCAGTGGGGAGGCTTTCTTTTGCATCTTGGGGAGTCCCTCCCAGCCCCTCTTCTCTATCCGGCTGCTGCCTTGTGAAAACCCCTCCTGTCCTTAATGAGAACTTCTGGAAGCAGAAACCAGGAGGCCTTGATGTCTATGGTTTTCTCTAGCTCATTCCAGCCCTGCTCCTCCAAGGGCCAATGCAGAGGGCGGGCCACCGGCTTGATGGAGGGGGTGGGGAATGAATCTATCAAAGTCGTGTCCCCTCACCTCTATATCCTGGCCCCAGCAAAGAAGACCTCGGGGGTCGACAGGGTGGGAGATGCAGGGCTCCCAGCCTGCCGGCCCACTTGGAGAAGGGAAGGCTGGGCAAACTCACTCATGCCTTGTCCTTGGTGGGCAAATGGGTCAGTGCAGAGGCGGAAGGAGGCGCTGCCTGGTTCCCGGCCCTTCCGAGCACTGGCCGAGCCTCCCTCTCTTGTGGGTGTGGCTGTTCTCACGTCCTCCGGTCTCTCTTTCTCTGTTCTAGAAGTAACTCTAAGGGACGCAAGGTTTATGTAAAGGTCTGTATGTGTTAGCTACTCCCATTTCATAGGTGGGCACACTGAGGCAGGGAAGAGGCAGCAACTGCATTGGGGCCACCCAGAGGGACGATGCACCTGGGGTCCGGTTCTCAGTTTCTGAGAAGTTGCTGTGCAGTTACTTTTCTTTCCAAAGCCTTGGGAACTTTCCTATTTCTTAATTTCTTGCATAGAGTTGTTTTTGTGTGTGTTTTTAAAGAAAATATTTATTTATTTTGCCTGCGCCAGGTCTTAGTTGCAGCACTAGGGATCTTTTAGTTGAGGCATGCAAACTCTTAGTTGCGGCATGCATGCGGGGATCTAGTTCCCTGACCAGGAATTGAACCAGGGGCCCCTGCATTGGGAGCGTGGAGTCTTAACCACTAGACCACCAGGGAAGTCCCCTTACATAGAGTTTTAATTTCATAATCCTACACGTACAATGTCACATAAATGCATACGTAGGAAAAGAGACGTTGGCACGGGGTTAATCCATCTTTTCCTTCTTGCCTGACTGGTTCCCGTCTGCAATCTTCTCTGTCCCACCCTGTTTAGCCCTTGAGGACAATCTAGTCTTTATCTTTCCATATTTTCCTCCCTGGTCACATAATCATGCAAATATACAGATTGTGCATATAGAGTGGTTTGGTTAACAGTTGTCTTACAAAAATGAAATTGCAACTTACATACTCTCCCACATCTTAGTCCTTCTCCTTAGTGGATCGCCAACCTTGTGGAAATGCGTCCAGCCTCAGATATAGTGACTCTAACCCACGTGGGCAAAGCAGGGCCTGTTTTGGAATTAAAGTTTATCCGAACACAGCCCACACCCATCATTTACATATTGTCTGTGGCCGCTTTCATGCTCCAGTGGCAGAAACCACGTGGTCTGCAAAGCTGCGATATGTACTATCTGGCCCTTTATACAAAGGTTCCCCCATCCCGACAATATATTCTTTTCATTGGCTACACCGTGGCCCCCTGCGAATCCGGATGGACCAGTCCGGATTTGCAGTTTCCTTAGACCTGAACTCCTGGGTGGTGCTGGCCGCCTCTCCCCACTCTCAATTCCTCTGGTCATGGCTGAAGTCACCCCTTAAATAATCAAATTGCACTGGTTCCCCTCTTGTTGAGTTTACACCGTCCTTTACTCTTCGTAACTACCCTATGGGGTCGGTGCTGTTGGTACCCCACTTTACATAAGGAAATGGAGGCTCAGACAGGTAGAGAAACTTGCCTGGGACACACAGCTGGCAAATAGAGTCAGGCCTAGAGTTGCCTCACCCAAAGCCCGTGTGTTTACTCATTCTTCCTGCTTGGCCTGGACCACAGCTTGCTGACTGCAGGCCTCAGAGGACGGAGTGGCCGCTGGCTTTTTGTCCTCTGAGCTCAGGCGCCCCTGGGATGTAGCCTCCTGGGTCTTGGAGGAGCACTGGAGTCCTGACTCCCTCCTTCCTCTCCTCCCCTGCAGGCTTTCTATTATGACCTGGACAAGGTGAGGGAAACTCCTGTCTGCACGTGGTAAGCAAGGTGGGCCATGGCTGGGCCTGGCTGGATGAGAATAACGTCTTCGCTTGCATTCCATCCTCCTGGCTGTCCCATGGGAGGAATACTTGGGTTTCCTCCCCACTTTACAAATGGGGAAACTGAGGCTCAGTGATGCGCCTTCTTTAGGGATGGTGAGGGGCTGGCCTGGCGTTGAGCGCAGCTCTGTGTGTCAGTCCCTGGAGGAGGGTGGCAGGGGCTGGGGGGGAGTGTGGGCAGGCTACTTTTGAAGCATCTTCTCTTCTTCTGGGAGAAGCAAACACGCTCTGTGGAAAGGCACATTCGGAAGATGGAGTTTCACATCAGCAAGGTCAGCCTGGCTTCGGGGGGTGTCTCCCGGCTTGCTGGGCCTCTGCTGGGTTAGCAGTGGGGCGGTGGCGGGAGGTTCTCTGGGTGCCAGGTGGCTGGAGAGAGCCGAGGAGGAGCAGAGCCTGCAGGGGCTGAGCCCTGAGATGGGGATCAGGGGGTTGGGGTTAGAGGGCTGGGAATGTTGAGTCCCACCACCCGATCATACAGATGGGATTGCAGAGGCTCAGAGAGGGACAAGGATTGGCCCAGGGTCGCACAGCAAGTGCCTTAAGCTTTATATTCTGCAAATTCTTCCGTGAGCTTGCTCTACTCCCCCAGGAGCCCAGTGGGCGGACAGAATATCACAAACCCACCTTCCCTGTTTCACAATTGAAAAATCGGGCAGGGAGAGGGGAAGCGATGCACCCACCCGGCCAGTTCACTAGTTTTTACTGTGCACCCGCTGGGTGCCAGCCTCCGCCAGGTGCTGGGGATGCGGAGCGGACGAGACAGACTTCGTCCTTGCCCCGCGGGCGCACAGTCTACGGGGGTGGGACCGCCGGGGTGGGGTCGGCTGCTCGGGGGCGAGCGACTGGCAGGTCTGGGCCCCGCCCCTCGGCGTGGGCCGCGCCCACTAGCCCGTGCGGCGCGCCCACTGGCCCGTGCGCCCCGCAGGTGGACGAGCTCTACGAAGGCTACTGCATCCAGTGCCGCCTGCGAGACGGCGCCTCCAACATGCAGCGGGCCTTCTCCCGGTGCCCGCCGAGCCGCGCCTCCCGAGAGAGCCTGCAAGAGCTGGGCCGCAGCCTGCAGGAGTGCACCGAGGTGGGCGGCGGTGGCGGGCAGCGCCGCGAGGGTCGGGCCGGTCTTGGGGCTCCCTGGGCCCTGAGGAAGCCTCTCTCTCTGCTCGGGGGCCTCTGTCTGGCAGGGTCTGTGCGTCCCCCGTGGCCGAGCCCGGGGGCAGGCGGTGAGCCACCTTGTGTGGGGCCTTGCAGGACATGTGGCTCATCGAGGGGGCCCTGGAGGTTCACTTGGGCGAGTTCCACGTCAGGATGAAAGGTAACAGAACAGGGCTGAGAGTGGCTGGGCCGGTGCCAGTGTGGAGGGAGCATCAGGCCTTCTCGGGGAGCCCTCGTTTCCACTCCTGTGACTTGTGACCTCGGGCAAGTCCTATCCCCTCTCTGAGTTGAAAGTGAGGGCCCAGGCCTGTCCACTGTCATCATGAAGGCCTATCCCCCCCATCCCCCGAAGCTGATACCCACCCTGTGATGGGGGGGCTCCTCGTGTGAGGGCCTGTGACCCATGGGGCAGGGACGGAGGAGCGTGGAGAGGAGATTAGCCCGTCTCTGTGTTCCAGGCTTGGTGGGCTACGCACGCCTCTGTCCGGGAGACCAGTATGAGGTACAGCCACGCTCCGGGCGGGATCAGACCTCAGGGCTCCTCACCAGGCCTTTGGGGGTTGGGAGCTGCTGGCAACCAGGGCCCCAGCTGGGTTTCTGTCCCCGCCCCGACCCAGTTGACAGGGAGGGCCCCCAGGCAGGGGGCAAGGGGGGCGGATGACCCCTCCCTCCGTGGGCCTGGCCCACAGGTGCTCCTGCGCCTGGGCCGCCAGCGCTGGAAGCTGAGGGGCCGGATCGAGTCTGACGACAGCCAGACCTGGGACGAGGAGGAGAAGGTCTTCATCCCCACCCTGCACGAGAACTTGGAGATCAAGGTGGGTGGGGCTTAGGGGCGGGGCCGGGGCGCCGCGGGGGGGGGGGGCTTGGCTCCGACACCACCCAGAACTCCCCATCCCCGCAGGTGACAGAGCTTCGGGGCCTGAGCTCGCTGGCGGTGGGCACAGTGACCTGCGACATCACCGACTTCTTCACAACCCGGCCGCAGGTCATCGTGGTGGACATCACAGAGCTGGGCACCATCAAGCTGCAGCTGAAGGTGCTGTGGAAGTGAGTCGGGGTACCGCCTCCCCCTGCCCGGGGCCCACTGCCCCGACTGGAGGCCGGCCCCAAACTCCCACCCAGAGAGGAGGGGGCGGGGTGGGGGGAAGGGGGCTCGCCGGCTCCCCCTGGTGGCCTAACCACGCCTTAGCATCCACCTTGGGCAGCCCTGCCCTCATCCTGCCCCCCAGACAGGCTGGGGCCCAGACCCTTACCTGCAGCCCTGCCTACCCCACCGCCCCCGCCCCTCTGACTTTTGATTCCCTTCTCACTTTTGACCCAGTGGCTGTTAAAGACCTGGCTGGGGACTTCCCTGGTGGTCCATTGGTTAAGACTCCACGCTCCCAATACAGGGGGCCCCGGTTGGACCACTGGTCAGGGAAAAAGATCCCACATGCCGCGGCTAAGAGCCCGCATGCCACAACTAAGAGCCTGCATGCCGCAACTAAGAGCCCGCATGCCGCAACTAAGAGCCCTCATGCCACAGCTAAGAGCCCGCATGCCGCAGCTAAGAGCCTGCATGCCGCAACTATGACCCAGTGCAGCCAAATAAATAAATATTAAAAAATAAAATAAAATAAAGACCTGGGCTGGCCAGGACCCTTTCCAGCAGCCTCCTGGGCTGGGTTCCTGGGAGAAGCCTGCCTCTGCCCAGGAGGACTGGCTTTGCTGTGCCCACCTCATTCCCCGCTGACCCCTGCCACCCATCAGGCATAACGCCGAGTGGTCACCTTGAGTCCTCCCTGGGCCACAGCCCACAGCCCCATGGATGGGGGACACGCGTGAGAACGACCCCTGCCCAGGGTGGGGCTCTCCACTGTGCATGCCATTTCAGTGATCGCTGGTGGTTTCCACAGGTTTTGGTTTTGGTAGCAGAGCTCTTTCTCCCAAGTGAAACCTTGGGTTTCGAGGAAATTCCCTTCTCCTCATTCCCCAGGGCAGGTGCTGCAGGAGCAAAGGGACTGAGACGCACTTCCTCTACTCTGGTGCTTCTTGTGACCAGTTGGGGCCGGTCTCTCCTTCCTCCCTGGGGTGGGGTCCGAGCCGGGGTCACTGGAGCCACTGCCCTCTCCCCGGTGAGCTGGGTGAATTTGGACAAGTGACACCCCAGTTCAGTGTCTTCATTTGTCTAGCGGGACTGAGCACGTCTCTCAAGTGTACGGGGCAGGGGGTGGCCCAGCGCCATGCAGCCCCAAGCCGGGCAAGTCCAAGGACCCGGGTATCCCGCCGGCCTGCAGCTGCCCTGGGCAGGCAGTGCCTCTGAGCCTCAGGCCCTCGTGGCTGGGCTGGGCCCCAGATGTTGCGAGCTAGGCCTGTGTACAGGGAGGCACGAGGCAGGGAGGGCTGACCCACGCCTGCCTGCTCCAAGGGCAGGTGAGGGCCGGGCTGACGCATCACTTCCTCACCCTGGATCTGCAGCCTTCCCTGTGACTGTGACTGGCGCCCCCTGACCGATGAGGAATCTGAGGGGGGCAGTGACGTGGCTAACCCAGAAGACGGCAGAGCCGAGTGTCCACCTCTGGTCTGCTGAGCTTCTCGAAAGGCCTCTAAAGGGGGGTGTCATTCACCTGTGTGGTGGCCGAGTGCCGCCCCTCGCCATCTGGCTAAGGGCGTTCAGGGCAGCGAGCCTCTGAGAGACGTGGCCAGAAGGGTTGAGGACGTGGATTTGGAGTCCCCTGGCTGTGCCTGCCCCTCCCCGAGCCTCCACCTCCTGGGTCCTGTCTGTGCTCCAGTGTCCTCCAGCCATCGATGACACCCTGGCCTCTGCTCTCCTCCAGCCCGTTTGATACCGAGAGCTTCCTGGTGTCGCCCAGCCCCACGGGCAAGTTCTCCGTGGGCAGCAGGAAGGGCTTCTTATACAACTGGACACCCCCGAGCACCCCCAGCTTCCGGGAGAGATACTACCTGGTGAGTGAGCCGCGCCGGGCAGGGGTGCCGTGGTCGAGCTGGGATCGGGAGTGGGGGGGACTCCCCAGGGGCCAGCACAGGGGGCTGGGCTGAGCAGCACACTTTGGGCTCAGCCTCCGTTGTTTGGGGGTCATCCTGGGTGTTTTTCTGTACTTTTGCTTTCTCGCAGCCAAGCCCTCCATTCTGGGGCCTCTGGACTTGGTCCTGGGCTCGGCTGGTTCTTCCAGATGCCTGGGATGGGGTTCTCTGGATGGTTCTACCACCCCAGCCATGACCTTGGCCTCCAGTCTGTTTTACCCTTTAGTATACGTTTCCAGTAGGTAATACCTTGACGCCCTGTACAGTAAAATACCTCTTTCCTGTGGCCTCCAGGGACCTGGGTCCCCTCCTTAGCACCAACTACTCTTGTCACCTTCCTCCATATTCCTCCAGAGATGCTCTGTGCCGTCTGGGAGCAGATGCCTCTTCCCCAGCCATTCTCCCACAGCAGCCCTTAACCGAGTGATGTACTGGACACCGTCATTCCCAGAGCGCTCCTCATTCTTTGTTTGCACCGTGCAGCATTCCACATTTGGCTAAAAATCGCACTTTATTTAACAAGATATTGAGGTTCAGTTATTTGCTGTTACCAACGACTGGGCTGTAAAAAACCTGGTACACATGTCATCCTGCATGTGTTCAAGTATCTTCCCAAAGCAGGTGCCCCAGTGAGGGTCCAGGGACAGAGACAAAAACAAGGACATTCTGTCAAGCCCAGAGGGAGGGTGATGCTGAGCTGGATGAACCCGTCTCCCGCCTCTGGACCTTAGGTGCGGAAGGCAGCTTTATATGAGCTGGGCAACTTGTGCATTTAGAGGAGATGTGATTGTCTGGCCAGGGTGGTCCCAGTGTACTTTGGTTGAAAAATCATCTATGGTTAAGAGCATGGACTCTGGAGCCAGATGGCCTGGGGTCCAAATTCTGTCTATGCCTTTCATCTGCTGTGTGACCTTGGGCAAGTCATTCAACCTCTCTGGACTTCAATTTCCGTATCAGAGAAATGAGAACAACAGCACCACCCTGATGGGGCTTTGTAAGGGTTAAACGACTTAGTTAATGAGGAGTGCTTACAAGAATGCCTGGCAAAAACAGATCGTGCTCTCTGAACATCAACCATTATTATTGGTTCGGTTGGTGAGGGGGACGGGTTCGGGTTTATGTCAGCTCGCCTGGATTAAAGCTCTCGCACTTTGATCCTCGCCTGTGTGGCCGGAGGATGAGCCAGTGCCCACCCTCAGGGAAGTGTGGTGATGGTTAAATGAGGTCTGACTCAGAGACTGGGGCTGCAAAGGAGGGCATTAGAGGGGTGATGAGGGATAAGGGCAGAGAGGTGCCAGGCTCTTATCAGCACTTCCGGGCTGCCAGTCGCCTTGGTGGACCTCAGTCATCCTGAGAATGTGGGTATGCAGAGCAAGGGTCTGTGGGGGAAGCCCTCTGGGGGCCTCGCTGTGATCCCTGGGGCAGCTGGTGAGGCTGCTTCCGCATCCCCCTCTCCAGTCTGTCCTGCAGCAGCCGGCACAGCAAGCCTTGCTGCTGGACAGGCCGAGGGCCACCTCCATCCTCAGCTGCCTGTCCGACGGCGACCTCCGGGGGCCTGGCCTGCGGAGCCGGAGTCAGGAGCTGCCTGAGATGGACTCCTTTAGCTCCGAGGACCCCCGAGACACTGAGACCAGCACAACAGCATCCGCCTCGGACGTGGGCTTCCTGCCCTTGGCCATTGGCCCCAACACCTCCATTGAAGAGGGGGCCCAGGAGGACCCCCCACCCCTGGGCCTCCTGCCAGAGGTGTTCCACCTGGCGGAAGGCTCATTTGTGGAGCAGCCTGGGTGGAGAAATTTGGGAGTAGAAAGCCTCGACCGGCCACGGGGCTCCCCCTTCCGCAACCACGTGATCCCCGGAGGCCAGGAAGGCCACGATGAAACAGAAACCGAGGATGGAGTGGATGGGCCTGGGGTGCCCCTCGAGAGGCCCCTGCAGGACGTCCTGGATTTATTGAGGTCCACGGACCCTGCCCCGCCCCAGCTCCGGGAGCTGGAGTACCAGGTCCTCAGCTTCAGGAACCGGCTGAAGGTACGTTTATTCTTTGCTGGGCGGAAGTCCTGCTTTGCTGATGGTGTGACAACTGGGAGTGAGATCCTGGGGCAGGGAGCCTGGGCCAGCATCCTGGCCTCACCCCTGTGTAACCCAGGTGGGCGATGTCTCCTCTCTGGGCCTCAATCTGTTCATCAGTCCAATGGGTGTAACAACGGCTCTCAACGACCTGGGAGGAGGATTATAAGAGGAAGTCGGGGCTCAGTGTGGATAACTTGCTCCACGTCCAGCCAGATCCCAGCCCCATCTCACATCTTCTGACCTGGGTGGGTGGGGCTGCGGCTCAGCTTTAAAATTCCCAAGTCGGGGCATTCTCAGGGTCAGAGCTGCCACTGTGGGAGGCCCCTCACAGCCACACACCCCACACCAAAACTTCTCCACAGGGCCCACGCCAGGGGCTGTCCTTGGGTGGCTCTCAGAGGTGCTGGCCTGGGCAGGTTATTTCTGTTTTTTTGGTTTACATGTACAGATGTACATGAGCTAAAATGTATACTTATATATATATATATATATATATATATATATACATATGGCATATATATACATACAGCACCTACTTAGACATCAATTTTTTTTTTGGCCATGCCCCAAGGCTCGTGGGATCTTAGTTCCCCAACCAGGGATCGAACCCGTGCCCCCTGCAATGGAAGCACGGAGTCCTAACCACTGGAACACCAGGGAAGTTCCCATACAGCAATTACTTTATGGAAACACTGTCTTTTGTGTTCAGTTCACTGGCACTGAAATAGTTTAACAGCTCTCTTCAAAATTCGTTTTGGTTATTCCAGCCCTGACCCCTCCCCCAACATTACAGTTCAGCACAGGTGAAAGTTTAATTTTTCACTTTATATCTAGTAACTTTAAAAACATGTTCGCTGTTTACCACTGCTGTGGTCTTTAAAAAGGACCTGCCAGAAATTTTCAAGAAAAAAATTTAAGAAGTAACGTCACACTTTTTGTATTTCTTAGAGGCGTCAGTATGTAGAACCATGCGGGTCGGCACGCACGCAGCTTCTGCCACATACCTGTATTTTGAAAAATACACTTTGCATAAACAACCTAAAGTAATACCGCAATAGGACAATAATTTTAAACATCTTCGAGGAAATTTTTTTTTTTTTTTTTTTTTGCGCAAACCAAGTTAGAACAATACAAATGATTATAGGCTATGGTGTTTAGTTTGACTTTTTCAAGAGAAATTATGCACATAGGTATAGGTGTATAAATTCACGTATTTATATTCATGTGTATATGTGAGGATTTAATGAGGATTTAATTTTATACGTGTGTATCTATATACACGCAGTTAATTCTCACTATTCACAGATTCTGTTTTTGCGAATTCATCTACTTGCTAAAACGTGCTCGTGATGCTTTCGTGGTCATTCAGAGGCACGTGCAAAGGGGCAAATAATTGGAGTCACCTCATGTGCAAGTTCCCAGCTGAGGCTGAAGGAGGTGACACTCTTCCTTCTTTTCTCAGCTCATACTGCACCCAAGTGTCCTTTTCACCGAATATTTAGTGCTACGTTTTCCACATTTCTGTACTTATTTCCGGTGATTTCGCTGTTTGAAACAGCGCCCAAGTGCCAGGCTGAGGTGCTGGCCAGTGTTCCTGACGTGCCTTATGGAGGAAATGTGTGTGTTGGATAAGCTGTGTTCAGGCGTGAGTTAAAATGCCACTGACCTTGGGTTTAGTGTATCAGCGGTACAGTGTCTATATTAAATAAGACGTCTTTAAGCAGACACACAGAAAACAAGGTTACGTATTGATGGGTTGATGAAAATGTTGACCAGAGGCTCACGCCTCTGCATCTCCCCTGGGAGCAATTGTTCAGTTTCAAATCCAGAGATCGTGACGTTACACACCGTAACTACCGTGAACAGTAAGAACTGTGTGTGTGCGCATGCGCCTGTGTGCGCGCGTATATATATGTATATGTGTGTATATATATATATTTTTTTTTCTATTGGGCAAGGAAATCTCTGCAACTAGTCTTATTCTTCTCTTGTTGCTCAAGGTTTTCTCTTTGGGCTCAACTTTCAGGAGCCCAGTTCTGGCTCTTGGGGCTATGCCTTCGGTGCACTTTGTGTGAGATGAGGCCCCTGGGGATGGGAATCAGCCACAGCAGACTTGCCACTGGGAGACTCTGACGACTTGACACCCCCTCCTGCCGCCTCCCCCAGTCAGGGGCTGCCTTAAACTTCCTCTCCTTCCACGTCTCCCCGGGAGAGGAGACACCTGGAACTCAGAGGCTCACCTAGCAGCCTCTGGCCTGGGTTGTTAGGAGTTGTCTGGCCTGACCCACGCCGTATTTAAAAAATAATTTGGAATTAGTTGTCGATAGTTAAAAACTGGGCAGCTCCCCACAAAGTCTAGATTTCCACCTTTTCTTGGAAAACTGAACAATCTGGCAACCTCAGGCCTCACACTCCGGGTGGCAGGTGGCCCTCTTGGGGGAGGGCCCTGCTCTCCAGCTCTCTCCTGTCATGTGCCCTGTCCCTGTGGGTGTTTGTGACCGGTGAGATTTTTCAGATCTGCCCTCCTTCCAGCTGTCATGCCAGACCTTGTCACAGGCCGTTCGGGAGGGGCCTTGGGGATGCGTCCCCTTGCCCGTCCCTGACGCAGGGGATGGCAGCCCTGCTGAGGGACGGTGACCAGGACGCCGTTAGGGTGGGTATGCTGGGCGGGTGGCCGGGCTGCCCTGAGTTCCGGCTGTCCGTCCATCCGTCCGCAGCCCCGCGGAGCCCGCCGGGAGCACGCGTCCGCCGAGAGCCTGATGGAGTACATCCTGGAGAGCTTCTCCTTCCTCAGCGCCCACATCACCCCGCACGAGCTGGCCCTGTTTGGGGGCTCCCAGGGTCCCCGGTGAGTGCGCCCGTCCCAGCGCAGCCCTGGTGACCAGCCTTGGGGCCGGGGTCTCCCACAGCCCGGCCCTGATGTCTGTTTTCTTTATTGTGGCCCCGGCCCCGCCCCACACAGAGCAGGTCCTCCGTGACCACTGAGTGAACGAGGATACCTCAGCCTGGCCCTTAGCCTTCTGCTCCGAGCGATGGGCCTTTTTTTTTTTTTTAATCTTAAAAAATAATAATAAAAAACAATAGCGCACTCAGTAGGACCTCTGACCTCTGCGGAGCAATCGCCCAAGCGACCCCGCTCCCAGTTCCTTCTGCACAACTGCCCGCCCTCACCTGCGACACCAACTGCGTTCTCGGTGAAGCAGCTCCTACCTGCCCACTCGCACTGGCCTGAGCGCTTCTCCTGCACCCAAAGTTCAGCAGCACAGAAGCGTGTGAACAGGCCACATTTCTCCTCTCTTCTCACGATCCCATGGGGAGGGTGTGGCATCTCCACCCACCTCAGGGCTCAGGCTCAGCCCCTGCCCGGAGCAGACTCAGTGCTGGGTATGCTTGTGTGTCACTCACCCCTCACGGCCCCGAGCTTGGGGTTCCTGCCCCCACTTTACAGATGAATAAACTGAGACTACGGGAGGCTGACTTATCCAGAGTCACAGAGCTAGGAATTAGTTGGAACCTTAGGCTTCTGCTACAAATTGCACACCCTGCAAGGTGCGGCGGGGGGGGGCCCAATGCCATCCCAGCACCTGTTTTGAGTTGTTGCTACCTTTTGCTGCTTCTCCTTTTCTCTTAGTTTTCTCCTCAGTTTAACTCCATCTCCTTGGGACCTGGAGTTGGCCTCCCTGATCAGAGCTCTCCAGAGAGGGAGGGTTTCCTCTACCCTTGGAGGGAGCTGAACTGCTAACCGAACGGTCACCCAGTTCTTCTCAATTCAACTCAGAAAGGACAAGACTCCACCTCCACCGCCAGCGCTGAAAGCGTCGTCCAGGGAGCTCACGGCTGGTGCCCCAGAGCTGGACGTGCTGCTCACGATTCACCTCCGAATCTGCAAAGCGCTGCTGCAGGTGGGTGGGGAATGGGGGAGGGTGGGGTGGAGTCGGGGTGGGGTGGCAGGTTCAAAGCGGGGGTGCTGGTGGTGGTGCTGGTGAAGAGTCATGGGGTCCTTATACAGCCCAAGCCCTAAACTGAAGGCAGTGGTTGTGTCTCTTTGACTGGCAGATGCCAGGACTCCAATCCAAACTGGCTCAGCCGAAAGGAAATTTTTTGGCTCATAGGATTGAAAGGCCCAGAGGTGGGCTTCAGGCCCAGCTGGATCCAGGGTTTCAAACGTCATCATGACTGAGTCTTTCCCTCTCTCAGCTCTGCTTTCCTGTGTTGGTTGGCTTCACTTTCTGGCAGGCTGGCTCCTTCCGGTGGCAAGGGTGGCTCCTGGCAGCTCCAGCCTGCATCCTATCGTCTCTACCCCTTTAGCAAAGGCGGAATCCCCAGATGACAGTCAGGGAGCTACCATCGGGATAGAAGAAAGGATGGGCACAGGGCAGGTGGGCGCCACAGGCATGGTGGTTGACCTCAGAGGGCATGTTCTGTGCTAACCCGGAGCATCATGGGTTGCTTCCCAGAAACTGGGCTCTCCTAACTTGTCGAAGATGGTCCAGGAGTGCCTCCTGGAAGAAGCTGCACAGCAAAAACAGACTCTGGAGATGCTTTCTGTGCTTGATTTTGAGAAGGTCAGCAAGGCGACATGCGTTGAAGAGAGTAAGTGCCTGTCCTCCCTCCACGGACTGCCCGTGTGCGTGGCAGGAAGTGATGAGGATGAAAGCCCAGGGGGCCTCCTCTCCCTTCCCAACACCCAGAGTTAAATGGAGCCCAGGGGACATGAGTGGGGGCAGTGGCTGGGATCAGACACACACTGTGGGGTGGGAAGGGAGGCCCGCTAGCCTCGGTCAGCTGTGTGACTCTGGGCGAACGATTCACCTCTCTGAGCCTCAGCTTCCCCGTCTGTATAGGGGAGGCCGCTGGGTAGGTGTCAGTGAAGGAACCCCAGGGCACATTCAGGGCATACAGTGTGCGGTCAGACAGTAGCTGTGACCCCAGTTCTGCCTCTGCCCCCTCTGTGGGACTTCCCCTTGTCCATAAGGAGAGGCTGGTGACAGCAGCAGCCCCAGGGTTGTCGTGAGGGCTGCAGGTGGTGACCCAGATGAGGTGCTCACAGCCGCAGCTGCTTGTCTCTGCGGGTCACAATGGGATGTGGGAAAGGGACTCTGCGTTAGGCCAGGCCATCCCTCCTCCCCGACCTCTCAGGGCCTAGTGGAAGGACATCTCTGGGCTTCCTCACTGCCTGCTGTTCCCCACCGCCAGTCAGGCTTCTGAGCCTGGGCTTTCAGTCATCCCGCAGGCCACGCGGAGGAAGGGATGCCTGAAGCTGTGGAGAGGCTGCACGGAGCCCGGCGCGGTCCTGTCCTGCCCTGGTACGGTGCTGCTGGACCAGCTCAAGAAGACGTTCCTGCACAGAGTCAGAGGGAAATACCCGGGACAACTGGAAATAGGTAGCCCCCTGCCTGTGCCCGCCCGCCTCAGAAATGCTTTGTGGATCCTCTGGGGCCTTCAGCATTGCCTCGGCAAGCCTCCTTGTCTCCACCTCTGCGAACGTCTCCACCTCTGCGAACGCCTTCTCGGCGTGACGTGGAGGCCTTTCTGAAATTGACAGCAAGGCATCTCCTTTTCCTGGGGAGAGGAGGGAGGAGTCCGTGAAGCCGGGAGGCTGCAAACGTTAGTGGGCTCGTGCACCTTTCTGATTCCATGGCTTCCACCAGAACCTTAGAGGGGTTGAGAAGGAGCCTTTATGGGAAGGTAGGCAGGACTTTACCTGCCCCATAGCGGTGTCTTGAATCTTGGCTGGACTCTTTCCCAGAATGCAGAGCTGCAGCACCTTTGTCTGTTGACAACTGAAGGGTGACATACTCCAGGCAGTGGCTCTGGGCCTTAAGCCGTTCTAACCACCTGCACACTCCCAGGCCCCGGCTCTGTGGTTCACATCGAGGGGCGGGTGGGGCCCAGGGCACACGGATGCACCGCAAGACTCCCACCTCGGGCCTGTGGGCCTTAGCTGGAGCACGCCCCATGCAGGCGCAGGGGGCGCAGGGAGGGACACCCACCCACACGCCATCAGAGGGCCTTTCAAGTGACCCGGCCGTGGCCGGCTGAGCGGCGCCAAGGGGGCGGGGTCTCGGTCTCCCCTCACGTCGTGTCTGTGTGTTGCCAGTGTGCCGCAGGCTCCTGGAGCAGGTGGTCAGCTGCGGCGGGCTGCTGCCCGGAGCCGAGCTCCCTGAAGAACAGACCATCACCTGGTTCCAGTTTCACAGCTACCTGCGGAGGCAGAGTGTCTCCGACCTGGAGAAGCACTTCACTCAGCTCACCAAGGAAGGTAGGGGCTGGGGTGGGGGGCACATGGCCTCAAAGCAACACACTGACGACAAAGGAGTGTCCGTCGTGGAGACCTCTGTCTCGGCTCGGCTCTGGGAAGCCAGTGTTTCAGAATCACTGTGTCTTTCTCCTCCAGCTGTTCTTTCGAGAACCAGATTTAATTAGATTCTACATTCAGCCCACGTAGAAATGAACTCCCAGGGCAGGAGGCTTTACAAAGCACAGAGTAGAGGTCAGAACTGGACAGAAGGGCTATTGCTGGGCTGGCCAGAGTCCCTGAAGTATGGACCTGGGGTTTATTCATTTTCAGGGTGTATTTGATCCCTTGCTAGAAAGCCTTCCTGGAGATTCCAGGAGGCCCCCTTTGAGACCAATCCAGACTGTCCACTTGGTGATCACGCGGGCTTGTCCTGGGATTTGCTTCTCCCTGGCTAATGCACGAGCCACAGCTGTCCAACCCGGCGCAATCAGAGGGGACCCCGGGCCTCCTTTTATCTGTCTCTTGTAGTAACACTCTTCGAGGAGCTGCAGTGCGTGGGCCAGGCCAAGGCAGTCAGGAAGCTGAAGGGGAAGCAGCTGGGCCAGCTCCAGCCCCTGCCCCAGACTTTGAGGGCCTGGGCGCTGCTCCAGCTGGACGGGACCCCACGGGTGTGCAGGGCGGCCAGTGCTCGCTTGGCCAGCGCAGCCAAGAACAAGAGCTTTCGGGAAAAGGTACGGTGTGGGAGGCGGCAGCCCCTGGCTGCAGGTGTGTGAGTTGGGGGGAGGTGGAGGGAGGTAGGCTTCCTCTCGGAAAAACAGGGAGCAGTGAGTGACTGGGGGCTGCATCTGCGGCCGGTATGTTGATGTAGAGATACTCCAGACAAGAACACAGCCTTCCGCAAGCCCTCACCACTGGCAGCAGCCAGCCAGCCCTGGGGAGGGAGCTGGCGTTGCCAGGCGATCAGTGGTTAGCAGCATGCCACGTGCTCACCACCTCATTCAGCTCAGTGTTTCTAAAGTACCTTATCTAGTCGGTCTCTGAGATGTCACCTGCACGTAGAATGTCTCTTAGAATTCTGACAGTCACCCTCATTTACTTTCAACTAATGTGTGTGGCTGGCTGTTTCGTTGTGCTTGGTTCACTTGAAAACCAAGAGATTGGACCCCTCTGCCTTTTAGGTTCCTGAACACCTGTGACTCTTTCTAGATTTCGGGTACCAGCCCCTGTGGTGGGAGAAGGGCAGTACTGGGGCCTTGGTCTCGGGCTCACCCAAGTGCCAGGCACATCCCCACTGGCCCCTCCCCCGTGCTTAACAGCCCTTACAACAATTTTGCAAAGCAGTTGCCAGCTTTCTTTTCCAGCTGAACCGACTTGGCCATGGTCATGTGACTGACAGGGCGGGGTCAGAGCTGTGACTGGGGAAGAGTGAGGAAGGGAAGAGATGCTTTTCCTTCTGGCCAAGGCAGCAGCCTCACCGAGGCTCCCTCTGTGTTCACTTCTGCTGTCCCCGCTGGACAGTGGGTTTCTCTGATTCAGCATTTTTTTTTTTTTTTTTGCGGTATGCAGGCCTCTCACTGTTGTGGCCTCTCCCGCCGCGGAGCACAGGCTCCGGACGCGCAGGCTCAGCGGCCATGGCTCACGGGCCCAGCCGCTCCGCGGCATGTGGGATCTTCCCGGACCAGGGCACGAACCCGTGTCCCCTGCATCGGCAGGCGGACTCTCAACCACTGCGCCACCAGGGAAGCCCTCTGAGTCAGCTTTTTATCTAGATGGCAGTTTCAGAACGCATTTTGTAAACAGTACTAGAGAAAAAGAGTTTTCTTATGTTGTGACCCTCAGCCCAGGGACCAGCGTTTTTAGATAAATTGAATGCCATAGCCTACAACTCGACAGTACGCACACCTGCTGTCAGCATTCGGGGGATGAGCCGTGGGCACCGTGGACTTTGCTGTCACCAGCCCCCCGTTCACAGTAACCTCATTTCCTAGGCTTTGCTCTTCTACACCAACGCCCTGGCCGAGAACGATGCAAAACTCCAGGAAGCTGCGTGTGTGGCGCTAAAACATCTCAGGGTGAGTTTAACCCGTCCTTGGTGGGGATAGAGGGAAGCCTGCTTGTGGTTAATGCTGAAGTTAGTTCATTTCAAAATGATCCCACTGGGACCGAAAGAAAGAAAATCACTGCCAGTGAAGAAGCACCGTAAAGAGCTGGTTGTAGAGGAACAGCCACCAGCTCCAGCAGCAGAAGCTCTGATGGCAGAGGTCCCTCGGAAACACTGCCCGTTTGCTCTGGCCTGGTGTGAACAAGCAGGTGGCCCCAGAGACTCACTTTTGAGCTCTTGGATTATATGGTTTAATATCCTCAATGAAAAATGTTCTAAGAGCACAATAAGCTCATTGTAGAAAAAAGAGTGTAAAAATACAGCAATGCAAAAATTATCCATCCTAATTCTTGAGCATCTCTGTGCATAAAGCTTTTAAAATTTATATGGAATTCTGAATTACTTCCTTGGGCTAGACTTAGTGTTATCCCAGGGCCAGAGAATGCACTGATAAATGTTTTTGAGACTCATGATACCACACACCCATTTACACTCCCGAAAGCAGACAGGAGGGGATGCCCGTTTTACCTCAATCTCATCTTCATTTGTAACCCTTATTTTAAAAAAAAATCATTGCCATTCTGCTAGATGAAAAATGGTCCAATACAGACTAAATTCATTCTGGAATGAACCGGCAGGAAATTCTACAAGGACCATCTGGTTATAATCAAATAACCAGTGAGTGTTAGGGTACCCACTAGGGGGAGCTAAAGTGCACTCTGGTCCTTGGCCCTGGAGGTGATCAGGTGGTCAGCTGTGCCTCAACCAGGTCAGACCTCCTCTCCTGGTCTGACCTGGAGGGCAGGGTTGGGAGAAGAAGACGGGGTAGAATGGTCCAGGAGGAAGCAGGTGTTCTCATTTCCAACACGGGCCTTTCCAAAGGTGTCAGGATTGAAAACATGATATGCTGCCAGTGGCACTTTGATGAACCTGAGGCCAGAGGAGAAACCTGGAAGCCTTCGGAGAAGGAAGGGGCTGAAGCCGCAGAGACCATGCTAGGGCTGGTCCTGCAGGGTTTATAAAAGTGGATACCTGTTCCTTAAAATGCCCCTAATTGTCCCTCCCCCAACCTCAAGCAGGGCATCGAAAGCATTGATCAGATTGCCCGCCTGTGCCAGTCTGGCGTGGAGGCCGTGCGAGCGGCAGCCCGGGGAACCACGCTGTCATTTGGTAACGTACAGCATCCAGCGTTTCGAAGTGCAGTGGGGTTGCTGCGGCCCGTAGAAAGGCTGTGCCGGAGAGGCCACAGCCAGCTCTCAGGTGACGCAAAATAGCACACGGGACGGGCACCGTTAGCAACCTGTTTGACTGCATTTGGCCAAGGCCGGTTTCCTTTATGGCTGAGGTGGCCGTTTACGACCCTTGGGAATGAAAGCCAGATGCGAGGCAGGATTAAGGTTCAGCGGGCTCTGTCTTGGACAAAGGGACGAGGCCCTGGGGTCCACGTGAGCCAGTCCCAAAGGCTCCCCACCCCCTACCCTTTAGAGCAGCACCGGAGGCCTAGGCGTCTGGAAGTACTAAGGCCACCTTGGCTCACCAGTGTAGGAAAGAGCGAGGTGGGGAGACAACCCAGTGACAGATGACCTTAATATTTCAGGTGAAAAAGGACGCTTAGCTTTTGAGAAGATGGATAAACTTTGCTCAGAACAAAGAGACGAAGCCTTTGGCCAGGAGGCAGATGTTGAAATCACAATATTTTAAAAAGCCTCAGCTAATGAGCCCAAACCCGGCACCTTTGTTTTTGCTGCTGCCCGGCCTCGACACAGGGAGGGCTTCGGGTGGAGGTACACGGTGTGCTCTCCCAAGAGCGTCAACTGGCCAGAGCTGCTCCCGGACTCTGGGCCAGTTACGAAGCCCCAGGGCACAAGTGGGACTTCTGTACGGGAGCAGAACAAGGGGCTGCGCGGCACTTAGAGGGCTGCACTTCAGTCAATCAGCCTTTGGCTTTGAGAATCGGCCTGACCTTCCCCGGGGGCAGAGCCGGGTCAGTGCCAGCCAGCCACGTCACGAAGGGGCCGAGGCCAGGCAGGCGGAGGCCTGGAATCAGCAGGTCAGCTGGCTCAGCACTTCTGTTCACTAAAGACTGGGACTGAGGAGGCGAGCAGACCGAGCGTCCCTGCTGAGGACAGAACTCGGGTCGTTCCCACAGCATCAGGTGTCACTCTGGGGAGGGCAGAGCCAGGGTTTCGACGGTTCGCCCCCTCAGCCCGAGCTGCACCCCAAGCGCCACAGGGGAGCCAGCTGGCGGCCTGCTGACCGTGGGCCTTATTTTCACTGTGGTTCAACAGCACAAAGGAAACAAGAACATGCCGTCAGCCGAGAAGTCTTGAGTGCCATTTGCTTTGCCCTCACTCATCAGAATGGAATCCATTTTCTGAAGCAAGTCAACTTAGGGCTTATTAAATAAATTGCTTCAGGAGCCATAAGCTAGTTTGAAGAAAGATTTTACTGAACATCATGTTTAAAGAAGGAAAATTAATTTCCTATTTAAGTCTATTAAAAAACCCAGACATGTCCTGGGCTGTTTCTGGGATAAGAATGTAGAGGTACCCTGGGGTCTGGATGTGGTATCAACAATGGCATTGGAAAGCTCTGTAACTTAAACATGCTCATTTACATTTCCTGTATATATTCTGTGCTTTTTGGTTTAACTCAGTATTTATTTGCCTTGTCCATATGTTGTTTTCTGAAATTTCAATTAAAATAACTTTTTATTGGTGTTCCACTCTACCTGAAAAAAGTGGAGGGTAGTGGTTGTTTTCTGGAATATCCTGAGGGAAGAAGCCATCCCTGCTGTCCCTCAGTGCTCTCTTTCCAACGTGACATAGACGCAGGGGTAGAGGAGGGCTGCCTCAGGGCAGGGCTGCCCCTTGGACTCTCCACATGCTCTCTGAGGCTCCCAGAGTCCCCTCTCCTTACAGACACCAGGCGGCGTGGCCCTTCTCTGGCCTTGGGCTCTATCTGACTTCTGCTTAGTTACAAATTTAGTTATTTTTTTCCACATTGGCATTCCTCCTCTTCATGAAAGCTTAGATGTCATTTTTTTTTTTTTTTTTGTATCTGAAAACGATTGAGGTGACGACAGTGGGTGTGACACCACCACCCAGGTCCCCACTGTCCTTGCTGGGTGTTGTGTGGTCACATGACCACAGACGTTGTTTCTGGGTTCCATGGATGTTGCTGAGAGGCCACAGCATAAACAGTTTACTCAGCAGCCAGCTTTGAACAGTCATAAAACCTTGAAGGATATAAGGAAATTCTTGGTAGTATTTCTGCAACACTGTGCAAGTCTGAAATTATTTCAGAACAAGAAGTTGAAAAATCACTTTAGGGGAGACTTACATTTAATTTTGTATACGAAACGAAGACTACACGAATTGTTTATACTTCACTGTTACCTCTCAGTGTCAGTCTCCACTGATGTGTCAGTTCCACATCAAATGTGACTCGGCAGAGGTGCCGAGACATGGCCACCGTTGTGTCTTACAGGCAGCCGGCTAAGGGACACATGTTCTTGAGGTTTGAGCAGTTCTTCAAACAACCTTTATAAATTCATTAAGTTATCCAAGGGCCCTAACACTTGAAAAGGTGAGTTTTGTTGTTGCTGAAATGGGTTGAGGCCTGAGGCGCTGAACACGAGGCAGGGAAAGTGCCCCCAGCCCAGAGGCACCCACGACTCCAGGAGGCCGTCGCCGTCGTAATCCTCAGATGCGGAAAAACTATAACCCCTCTTGACTGACAACATCTGCTTCACATCAGCAGGGATGGAAAGAAAACAGAAGTTGCCCAGCCTGGTTTAGGCCTATTAAGCAAAGAAATGGGAAGCACCCCAAAGCCATGTTCTTTAGAAAAAATTTTTTATTGTTGCAACTAAAATGCAAACCTATCATTTATATGGCAAGTTGGAAAACTGTACAGTTTGACAGTTCTGTGAGGTCACAGAAGACCCTGAGACGCGCCCCCCGCCCCCCATCATGCATCCATGTATACACACACCTGAAAAGGTATCATACCAAAACACCTCGCTTTTTTTTGTTTGTTTTTATTTTTGTAAAAATGGTTTATTCTATGGCCATCGTAAAAAATAATGACCTGATGAGTAAATATTGGCTTAAGGCATATAGCAGAGCAGCTCGCTACTTCTCTAACATACGTGTGACAAGATGGAGAACCATCTGTTTTCCAAGGATAGGAGGTTAAACCAGTATATCCATTTTGAAATGCTACTATATATACACACCAAACTACTACATACATATACAGGACTTAAAATAACAAACAAGCCCAACTCAAAAATGCTTACAGCCTGGCACCTCAGAGTCTTATCCACACCTCACCAAGGCTCTGCGGGGCGATGCCTCAAATGTTCCCACCACAGACTTTCTCTGCACGAGCTTCTAACACGTGAAAGGCAAAATGTGAAAATGCTGGCAGAAGAGCAGCCCGTGAGCTATAGCTGCCTTTTTTTTTTCTTGTTAAAAAAGCCACTTAACGTGGAGGTCTTAAGTTCCCCTCGCAGGAAGAGTCGTGAGCACCATCAGTCCCCAGGGTTCAAGGGCAGGGCAGACGCCTCTCTCAGCAAGGCCCCCGGACCTGAAGGGCCACAGGCTGGCTCGAAGGGACCGTCGTCCAGGCTGTTTCAAGAAGTGTGGTTTCCAACAGTCGCCTTGGTTCCAGATCACGGTCCGCTCAAGAAGAGTGTGTACTTGGCACAGTGGAGGCTGACCCCAAAGGTGTGTGTGTCGTGGGGGACCTGCTTGTCTAAGTGTCCAGAGCGCGAGGTGTGACTATGGCTTCCCACACCCTTGGAATGTCTGAGTTACAGTGGGGCCCAGCTGGACCAGGACAGGCTGGGCCTCACTAGAAGTCACCAGAGTGTCATGCCAGGAATTGGGCAAATATCTGTTACTGGACATCGCTCCGCTGCCGAATGGCAATGATTTCAGCAACGGTCTTAGGAACCAGAGCCATGTAATGCTCAGCTCATGCAAAGGTAGACTGGACTTGTACACGGAGCGCGTCAGTAAGGAGAGATCTAAGGATTTCAAGCACGTGGTATTTGATCGGGACACAAGAAGACCGTACATGCATCCTAATACACACAGGGAGAGTGGTGACTGAGACCGAGGTTCGAGCAGACAACTGGGGAGGGGAGGAACCGGGACAAAGTAATCTCACGCCATGTGTCTTAAATAGCCAAGTGTTCATTATATATTATCCCCTTGTTCTATAAACATAGGCAAACCTCTTCTCGTGTTACCCAATGAAATCACGACTGCTTACAACCGTCCTCCTTCCTAGTACTGGTCTGACGCAGCAGGCTCACGGCAAAGTCCTCCGTTCCCAGCGCTACCTGAGGGTTTATTATTGTACTTTTTGATAAAGCCCTTGGTGCAAGGCTGACATCAAAAAACGTTAACACATTATTGGTTTATGAAGATGCTAGTGCACTGTGGATGCCTTCAGGAGAAAAGAATTAAAAAATAAATATGGAGTGGAGAGGCTCACTACACGCCGTCTCCAGGGAGGGCTGCGGGAAGGATGTCGCTTGCCGCCTGCCAGGGACGCGCCGAGGGGGCACCATGCGAGGCTCGCCCCTCCACCCGCACAGGCTGCCTTGCTCTGCGCCACCAGCCCAGCGCCCTCTGTGCCCTCCTCAAAAAATGGGTTGTGGGTCTGGTATTCAGAGGAAGGCAAGGGGGAGAAAAGTAGCAGGATGGAGGTGAGGCCAACCGCCCGGGGAGGGGGGCTTTAGTGCAGAACCGACGTCCGTCGGGGCGCGGAGGGCTACGCTGTCCAACGGCCCTCGCCTACGGCGGCTGCCTGCTAGGCGGCTGCGGGCTCTACGGGCAGGGGCGAACCGTGGGTGGAGGCAGGTCAGATTGTGTGTGGCTGTCGAGCAGGAACTAGGACGAAACCAAACGCTTTCAGAGGAGCCCGGCCCTGCCCCCGCAGAGCTGCGGACTCATGCAACACCTCGGCCGCCCGGGCCACTCCAGCCCCCGTGAAGGGGGTTTTGGTTATTATTATTATTTTTTACAACAGCTCCCCCTTCCCAAAATCACCCCCGAGGAAAAAGCTGTCTGCACGTTACTAAACCATCGGATGCGCTCAAAGGTGGTTGCTTAGAAAGAGGTAAAATATTTAAAATCATTAAAAGAAAAAACAGAAGTCTCGTGAGGTGATTTCCACGACCAGAGATTTGAGGCTAATCCTCACTCTTCTCCGTAACTTTAACGGCAACACATTCTAACGTGTGGATTTCTACTGAAATGGCATTTATGTTCCAAGCAAAGTGGAAACTGCTCCTGCTGGATCTCAATGGCTGGGTGAAAAGCCGGTGGCCACCCTGTGGTGACCTCTGACCCTGAGGCAGGGGCCCTGAGGAACCCTGTTTATGGGGATGGAGCAATGGGGGCAGGACGTGCGCAAGACGGCTGTAACGAGAGGGGGCCGGTGGAGGAGCGGACAACGGGAAGCCAGTGGGACACCCTGAGCAAAAGCAGAAGCCGGGTTCTGTTTTCTAGAGACGGCCTTTTGTTGTTTTTCTTCTTAAAACGGGAAAGCTCGCAGGCACTGTCCCGGCTCAGTGCGCGCTCAGCAGAGGAAGTGCCTGAGCGAGAAGATGTCCGAAACCCTCAAACCCTCTCCTCCAAAGGACTTTACATTCACAAAAGTGTGGGAGTCTTTCCCTGGGAAATCAAATAAAAATTGTGTATCTGGTTACACCACCTAAGGGTACAAGAAAGTTTCGTAAGTGCCTAGTCTTTTTTTTTTCCCAGAAATAACAAAAAGCTGCTTTTTATAAAGGTTAAAAACAACAATGTGTTGTAATTCTATTACTTTTTTTTCAAAAACAAATGAACAAAAAAAGAAAAAAGAGAGAGAGACGTATTTGGCATTTTGTCTACTTACTCCTGAATAGGTTAAGGCCCTGAGATTAGACTCTTCTATTCTTGGGACCACAGGGCTCCTTAAGACCCCGGTGCATCAATCCTCAATTCTCTCTCGTTAGCCCTTCACAGTCCCAGACTTTGAAAACCTTTGATCTGTTTCTTCTGAGGCTGGCTCAGAGGCTCCCGCAGCACTGAGCGCTACCGCCGGGCTGGCGGCCAGGGCTTGCTGTACACGCGGTCTGGCCAGCACGTCCGTCAGTGAAAACATACCCTGTAGCAGAGGTACGCGCCGGCTGTGAGGACCGTGGCCACGCACACGTTGACCAGGAAGGGCTTCCAGTGAGTCGGCGCCTGGTCCTGCTCCTCCTTGGGCAGCGATGGCTCCCCCTGGGCGGGACCTGCCCCCGCGACCCGCCTCCGGACTTCAGTGTCTTGACTCGCGCTGAGGAATGAGGGGGGCAGAGGCGGGTTACTCACTCGGGAAAACAATGGCAAGGATGCTATTACTCCCGGAGGAATTCTAGGAAAAAACGAGCCACGTGGAAGCAGAGCCTGCTGATGCTGACACTGGCCAGAGGCCCGCCTGTCACCACCTCCCTCCCAGGGCCCGACAGCAGGGCCAGGGTGGGGCTCTGGAGACCCGCGGACTCCTCAGTGACGGGGCTGGGTAAGCCCTCCTCAGACGGGTCTGAGGAGCAGTACAGCCCCTGGGGCCGCTTGTAGAATGTTCCCCTTCAGATCAGGGAAGGTAACAGTGCGACCACAGGCTTCCACTCCCTCCCCGGGGCCTGACAGACGTGGACACACAGAGGCCTTTGTTGCTGCTGACATGCGGACACCACACATCTGCAGTGCTGACCCTCTGCCCTCCCCGCTGCAAGCCCAGCCAGTCCTGCCAGCAGGCCCACTTCCCAGGTGTCCCGTGTGCAGTCAGTTGACTACCTTGCTGGGGGCGAGCCAGAGCCACCCTGTAGGGCTGTCCCAGGACAGGCCAGCAGAGGCTGTGGGCCTGGGTGCAGCCAGACCCTGCCTCTCCCCTCCCCACCTCTCCCAGGCCGTTGCCCTCCCACCCTTGCGTCCATCGAGGCGGCCCTGGCCACAGGAAGTCCTGCCTCCCACAGGCCTCTCCATGGCCCTGCTGCCCCAGCAGCCTCCCGCGTGACTGGCAGGACCATCCGGGGGCACCGCCTCCCCAGGAGACAGGAGGAGGCTGCACGAAGCACCCTTCTCGGCGCCCACCCGGTGAGGCCCCAGCCGCAGGGCTGAGGCCTTTGTGCACGTGGGCTCCCCGCCCTCCCCGGTGCCCAGAGGCGCATAGGTTCTTGGTCCCACTCCATTCTTTTCCTGGAATTCTCTGGCTTTCAGCTTCCCAAATCCACACTTCCCTGCTCACCACCTTCACCCACAGAATGTGAAAGGCACCTTTCTCTCCATTGTCTTCATGAATAAAGAAACAGGACCAATGACACAAATTTGACCCAAGTCACGTGCGAGCCCTCAGAGGGAGCACGCCAGCCCCCCCTGAGAGTGTCAACAGAGGCCCTGGGAACCGGGGCACAGTCGCACTTGTTCAGCACCTGCTCTGGGAGGCCCCGCTGGACAAGTGTCTCTCGAGCCCCAGAACCGGACCCGGTGTTCCTGTGATGAGGGCCAGTTGCACAAAAGGCCCTGGGGAGTAGGTTCATGGGCCGGGACTGGGACCTGGACACCAGCATTTAGCAAAGTGCCCGGGGAAGATTTTGATGATCAGTTTAGCCAGAGGCCCCGGTGGGGCACACACTGTGTGTGACCTGCTTCCTCATGCGTGACCGTTCCAGTGTCCGGCCGTAACAATACACCCTGATCCCATTCTTTAATAGCTGCAGAATATCCAACACAGGGAGAAAGCACGACTTATCTAATCCCTGGATACACAATCAGCTCATCTCTAGATTTTCACCATTAGAAATAATGCCACCACGAACACCTCTACCTGTACATCTCTGCACACCTGCTTGAGAACTCCTGCTGGCTGAGTTTCTAGGTGTAGACAAACGTGGGGTCAAAGTGTGCACTAATCTTAAACTGCCCTCCAAAACTGCAGGCAGCAAGGGCACTGCCTCCACGGTCTCAGGCTCGGGCTAACCCCCGTTCATCCTTCAAGCTTGTGCACAATGCCACCTCCTGCTGGCAGCCTTCCTTGACCACCCAGGGAAGGTTGGGTGTCTCCTCTCTAAGGCTGACCCCCTCAGCGTGCACCTCCATCACACCCCTGTCCATGGGCCACCACCACAATCTACTGCTCCCTTGCCAGTAAGATGGTCTAGAACACAGACCAGGGGCCCCAGTCTAGTTATCTTGGGGTTTCACATGCATTAGTAGGTGCTCAGTAATCTTTGTCAAACTGTAAGGAAGCAAAACGGCAATCAACTCAATCAAGACCACATGAAAAGGGGGACTTCCCTGGTGGTCCAGTGGTAAAGAATCCGCCTTACAATGCAGGGGATGCGGGTTCGATCCCTGGTGAGGCAGCTAAGATCCGACATGCTGCGGGGCAACTAAGCCCACACGCCACAACTACTGAGCTCGCGCACCTCAACTAGAGCCCGCGTGCCCTGGAGCCTGCGCGCCAGAACTAGAGAAGAGGAAACCCGCACGCCACAACTAGAGAGGCGCCCACACACCTCAACGAGGATCCCACGTGCCACAACTAAGACCCAATGCAGCCAAAAATAAATAAATAAACAATAAACAAGTCTTAAAAAAAAAAGACTACATGAAAAGGTTAAGTACCCCAAGACCATTCTGGGGGCTGAAGGTACGTGGTCAAGCCTGGATATCAGTTTCAGGACCGGCCTGAAGTCCAGGGCAGGTTTCTGTCTTTGTCGCTGTCATCACCGGGCTGGAAGACCTGACTCAGTCGCACCAGACCCCTGATTCCAACAAGCACCACCAGGTGGTGCTAGATCCCCGCTAAAGCAGTCACTTCCCCGGGCCAACCTGTGGCTCAGTCAGAGGCTCCTCCAGCTGGGGGAGGAGCAGGGACGGTCCAGGGGCCTGTTCCTCAAGAACACAGAAGCACAGTTTGCCAAGAGGAGGCTGGGTCCACAGGGTTTCAATATCAATATGTATTTCTGGAACAGAAGGCCATTTCCCCTCGCCCCCAGTAAGCCAGGACCCTCTCACATTACCTTTCCAGGCTGCAGGGGGCGGTTAAGAGGGTTCTGGTTTCTTCCTTGACGGGCCCGTCTTCTTTAACCTCCTCAGTCTCAGCTGTCACCCACTGGTGGTTTGCGAAGAACTCCTTGCACTTCCCATTGTGTGGCTCCAGGATTCGTTTGGGAGGCCGGGGAGGTGGGGGGATGTGCTCGGGTGGAGGCTCCAGGTCCTCGTGGGAGAGCTCTTTCCATTGTTCCTTGAAAAAGCAGCAAGAGGAAGTCCCGTGAGATTTCACGTTTGGCTGATCTGTCAGAAAACCTGCTCCCCTTTAAGTGAGCAGAGGTGAGGGGCCCTCTCAGCTTCTCGGGTCTCCAGCCATGTCCTTGGAAGATGAGATCTTATGAAAATAAAGTCTATTCTCCCTATTAATGATCTCTATGTGAGCACTTCAAAGGCAGAAATTGGAACATGGTGAAACCTTCCACAACTTTTTAGCTATTTAAACACGAAGCCCAGCTATTTCCTCTGACCCAGGATACTGTTTCAACGTTTACAATGAACAGCCTTCTCCTTTACAGGCAAAAATTTAAAACCAACACACCTGGATTAAAGCAAAAGCACTGCTGACCTGTACTGAAGAGTCTCCCATGATGAACTTGGCGCCTTCGATCACAGCCAGGTAGGAGAAACGGAGCTGGTCTGCTGTCTGGATCAGTCCCATCCGAAATTTCCGCATTTCTAACAGAACTTTCTTGATATCAACAGAAGAAGGGTCTTTCCTTTTGTCCATCTGAAAGCCAGAGAGGAGACACAGCTGAGTGAGGTCCGAGCCTCAAGTACAACGTGACTGTGTATGTCCTGGAGCGTGCCAGTTCCTATTCAGGAAAAGTCATAGCGAGGAAGGCAGAATTCTAGAAAATGTGGCAAAATTGGGACCATTTGAGCACAGGGGCAAAATGAGAGGGAAGGGGATTCTCTGGATCTTCCACATTAAAATTAAGGGCCTCCCTTCAAATGAAGCTATTTAGGGTAAAGCTCCTTTCATGGGAAGGAAGCTATTAAAAAGTGAAGATCAAAGCTAGTTTATTGCAGAGACAGTTAACAGAGAAGCTGTGGCTGGGCCAGACTGGAGGTTAAAATGTGCTCCCTTCTCTTCTCCGGGTATTTAAGGGCCTTCTTACCAGCAAGAGGCAGGTGTCAGCCAGACAGAAGGTCCCCGATCTGCCGATGCCAGCACTGCAGTGCACCACAATGGGGCCGTACTCCATGCTGAGCGACCCCGACTCGCGGACTTTGAAAAGAAAGTTCAGAAACGAGGCTGGCGATTCAGGGACTCCAAAGTCAGGCCACGTGGTATAATGGAAATGTAAGATCTCTCGAGTTTCTTGAGACTGGAAGAGAAATATACTCATGACGATTCTAAGAGAATCACCTGTACGGAAATCATTAATTCCAAGTAAGCATGAAGTGCCTTTCCACCCACCTAACTCCAAGAGTAGCCTTAATTCTCAGATTTTTCTCCCCGGGTCCACAAACCCAGTGAACAAATACCAAGCCCCGAGTTGTGCTCCTGCTTCAACTGCCCCTCCTTTAGGATGGAACAGTCTTGCCCACAAGAGCCCTTGTCTCCAATGTTCCTCTCACTTCTGCCGTTTTCATAATTACAACCGATTTCTATCCGCCCCACAAGTCAAAATGATGCTTCGCTGCCACCCACAGCAATCTTGTCATCAAAGGCCTCGGGGTTTCACATGAAAGAGTGGAAATGTAACTGCACGTGTGGGGCACCAGCTCTGGGAAACTCGGGGCTTTCCTTACAGGACTATCTGGATGCCTCAGAGAATTGTCATTTTACAGAAAAAAGTTACCAACTCAGTCTCCAAAGACAGGAGGCTGCCACGTGTGGCTCAATATCCAGCTGAACAGATGGTCCACGACGAGGAGGAGGATGCTGACAAGACCAGCTGCACTGGCCCCACAAGCGGAGCGCTTACCGTGTTCCAGTGTGGGCACGAGAGCTCACTGGGTTCTCACAGCAATCCCTCGAGGCACATAGTCCCGTTACTCCCATTTTCCAGATTAGAAGACTGAGGCTTGGCAGCTAACCCTCCATTAAGTGGGGGAGCAGGAGTTTAAATCTAAGCTTGCTTGACTCCAGAGCCCGCTGCAGGAACTCTTGAAAGGAGGACCCTGGCCCTTGTCTCCTAGCCCAATCTGCTCGCTGTGGAACAGAAAGAACGGCCTCTGGTGCTGTTTCCAGCTCCGCTCCTTCCTCTGAGCCTCTGAGACTCCACTCCCAGGGTGGACAACTGGTCGCCAGGAGCAATGATCAAAATGTAGTCCTTGCTGAGGAGAGCACCCAAGATTATACTAAGGTAAGAGCCCACAGTAATGGGAGCCAGTCACAGGGGAAGTAAGGCCTGCAGACAGGAACCACCCCAGCTGCGCAGCGCAAAGGGCCAAGCCAGTGCCTAAGTTACCTGGACAGCAGCTGATGGTGAAACACTTTGGGCCAAAGACCCGCTGACTGACAATGTCTCCCTTCGTTTGGCAAATGTCCATAACGTGCCTCCCGTGTGCCCGGCACGATGAGGTAATGACCCCGCGCCCTGCCCTCCCAATGCTCACAGCTTAGTTACAGAAAACTTCCCTGACCCTAGTGTGATGAAAACGTGTGAAAAGGACCCACAAAAACAGCAAGGACCTAACATCAGCAGAGAACACACACGTGTCACCCTGCACCAGCTATTACACACACTGGTATCTTTCTGCAGAACTGGAAAAAATCTGCTTATGACATTAGAATAACTTATAGAACCACACCAAACAATTCCATACTTTCCTCCCTAGAAAATGATCTCCTTATATCCTTTAACGGCTTAAAAGAGAAATGTGTCTTCTATTTATTTTGGAACAGAAAAGCACTTAAAAATAGATTTTTAAAAAAATGGAATAAGAAGGGCTTCCCTGGTGGCGCAGTGGTTGAGAGTCCGCCTGCCAATGCAGGGGACGCGGGTTCGTGCCCCGGTCCGGGAAGATCCCGCATGCCGCAGAGCAGCTGGGCCCGTAAAGCCATGGCCGCTGAGCCTGCGCGTCCAGAGCCTGTGCTCTGCAATGGGAGAGGCCGCAACAGTGAGAGGCCCGCGTACCGCAAAAAAAAAGGAATAAGAAAACATGCCAAAAGCAAGTTCCTTCTTTTAATTCTTAAAAAGGTGTGGGTTACCTTCTGTTTACTCCCTCCCTCGCGGCTGCCCACCTCTTTCTCAAGGAATTCATTCCAGACGTGTGCTCGGCCAGGTACACGTCTGACAAAAGACTTTTTCAAAACCACGTCTGTTTGGAGCAAACAGATCTCCCCCAAACCTCCAAGCTGCTGCCTCTGCTCTGCCACGCAAACAGCACAAACCTCTTCTGCTCTGTCCAAATTCTGTTTCCCTCAAGAAGCAAAGGAAATTTTCTCAAGAGTTTGCCGGAAGTCACTTGCAATGTCAGGCTTGCAAACGCTCAAAAGCATTAAAAAAGTCTACCACGTAATCCTCCAGGCACATACCAACCCACTGCCAACATTATTGCTGAAAATCCTCCATATCAAACCCCTCCATAAATCACACCCCGAGAGCCTGCATGCGGCTATGGCCGGGCTTGGGGCTCCAGCGCTAGTGCACAGGGGGCGGCAGGGGGACCTGGACCCACTGCGCAGCTGCATTCCTCCAGAGCCACGGGATTTTAACCTCTTCTCCACTTCCAGTCACCTGCGTAAGTTCTCGATCTTACTTCGACTATTAATCCCACCCCAGGCGTCACGGTGACTATAAAGCAGTAAACTGAAAACTAAGATGCAAATAGAATCCAGGGGCAGATTCCTCCTCTTCAGCCCCGGCCCGCAAGCCCCAACACCAGTCCCACCGCCCCCAGATAAATCCACGTTCCTTCGACCCCACAGAACCTGTGAACCCTTCCCGGCACGTGCTCTGAGCCTGTGCTGCTCTCACACTGCACACGGACCACCTTCTGGAAGGCTTTCAAAAACCCTATCTGACAGGGGGGCAGACATAGATGCAGTGAGAACGGTGCCCTTTGCCTGAAGTCTGACAATTTGATATGCTGGGGCCAGGAATCAACCCCAGGCAGTCTGATTCCAGGAGGCAGTGGCTGACCGTGTTTGAGGGTGTCCCCAGGAGCTGCCGTCAGCTCCCTCCCACTGTTCCCACTACAAGCATGGTTCCCCAGAGTGATGGCTCCGGGCGAATCATTCAGCCTCCCCGAGGGCAGGGTCTTCCGTGATGCCGCTTCTAGCACACTGCCCAGACATATTCCAAGACCATCATTTAATGATAGCTGGCAGGTGGTGTTACAAATTCTCCCCACACATGGGCTTCCCTGGTGGTGCAGTGGTTAACAATCCGCCTGCCAAGGCAGGGGACACGGGTTTGAGCCCTGGTCCGGGAAGATCCCACATGCTGTGGAGCAACTAAGCCCGTGTGCCACAACTACTGAGCCCACGTGCCACAACTACTGAGCCTGTGCTCTGGAGCCCACGAGCCACAACTACTGAAGCCCGCGCACCTAGTGCCCATGCTCTGCAACAAAGAGTAGCCTCCGCTCGCCGCAACTAGAGAAAGCCCGCGCACAGCAATGAAGACCCAACGCAGCCAAAGATAAAATAAATGAGATAAATAAATTTATTAAAATTAATTAATTAATTAATTCTCCCCACACAAACAAGCCCAAGACTTCATCTAGAAAACTTTCACTGACTATGAACTGGGAGTCAGCCCTGGAGGGCCCTTCTTCCCTCACTTCAGACTAAAGAGACTGTGGACCACAAGAGAGGCCCACGTGCTCTGCTGGTATTTAACTCACAGGCCATCACTTTAGTCCCTCTGCAGTTGCAAAGGCAGGAGCAGGAACAGGTAAGGTTTAGGTCAGAACTCCCTTTTCCCTAAGAACTGGTGTTAACTAGTGTTGGGAGAGAGCTCTGTGGGGAAGGAGGCAGGTGAGACCCGCCCCCAGGCACCTCTCGTCACCCGGTAAGTAAGCAGGTAAGCTCTACTCACCATAGTGCTAAAACTACTTCTTGCTCAGAGCACAGAAAACCACTGGCATAAACAACTGGTGTTCAGTAGTATCACCCAAGTGAAAAGACATCTCAACCAGTAACTGTCTGAAGTACTTAAGCGCATGCCATACTCACTGTGAGGTTTTCCAATTCTAGTTGTCGTACTGTGTAATATGACTTAATATCTTCAGAGATCAATGTCAATTTCAAATTTGTGTCTTCAAAGATCATTTCTTCTTCTTCTTTTTGTGGCCAGTACTGTGCACATTTTAACTAGGGGAGAAAATAACATTGAATTATTGTGAGCAACTGACAGTCTTCCTATGGAGGTTTGAAGTACCGTCCACGAGCTTTATGATAACCCAAAGACCCAGGGTTTTCTGACCTTGGAGGTCGCCATCAATGTAACCTGCCTGCCTCCAGAGGAGATGGGGAGGGGGTCTGTGAAGATCTAGACCAGGACTAGTCAGGCAGACAGGACTTGCACTTCCAAACCCAGCTGCCCCGGTTTTCCACACAGCGAAGTGTTCCAGGGGTCTGATCCTCTCCCTATCACCCATGAAGGAAGCCAGATGGCACACAAGGTTTAGTCTCTCATGAACTACTTTATGTAGCCATTTCAAAGGTTATCAAGACCCTGATGGGTGCTCTCGGCATAGCGCAGACTCCCTACCCTGGGGACGATAACCAAGGCTAGAAGAGACCACATGAAACACCGTAAAAAGCTTGAAGGGCTGTAATCAAATGCAAACCAGAATCGAGAAGGTTTGCAGAGGGGTCCTCCAAGGCTGGGGATCACCCACTGCCCCACCCCACCCTTTCATTCTGGTTCGGTTCAGTTCAGAAAAATCCCTTGTTGTAGTTTAAAAATTTTAGAAACTACTTGATGCTCTTGATTTAAACGTAGCTCATTAACATTTTCCTTAAAGCAAGCAAACTCCCGAAGATTTGGTTTCATTTAGAGTTCAAGAAAGAAAATCTGAGTCAAATTTAGTGGCATGCTTTGCTTGAGCCAAGTGTCTACGCCAGACATTTCTGGTTGCTGATGACTGTTCTGGATAAGAACAGCAGGTAGATGGGGGCTAAGCTGCCAGGTCCATAAGCCAGAGGAACCAACATATGTCCCCAGACAGAGGGACCCTCAAAGATGGTATGACTTTCAGCAAATGAAATATCAGTGTGTGTAAACAGCTCTTTGGGAAATGGTACAAGTTCAAGACCCTTATAATTCAACATGCATTGACTCAGAGGAGCCAGGAGGCTCTTGAAGAGGCTGAAGACAGAACAACAAAAGCCCATTGGTCCTGCTTTAATGAAAACCAAAGCAACAGAAAAAAGGGAGGGAAACAAATTAAGAAACACCACACTGAGATGCCAACACAGCATCAAACTTTATGGTTTCCGAACAGAAGGCCAATAAGAGCCTGGACACTGGCCTGTTTTAAAGTTTTGGCCAGTTTCACCCTCCCTGCACCAATGGTGAGCGCCAAAGATGAACCCCTGGAACAGAGCCCATCTGTCAGCACCAAAGAGATCCTGCCACTCAGGACACAGAAGCATCAATGGCATGGCACGATCCCATGCTTAGCCAAAGTGGGTGAGGCAGATGACAGCAAGACTTCAGGAGATGCTTAAAGGATGCATTCATTCCCACACTTCAAATCATTAGACCTGTGTAATGCCTTGAGACTCCAGAAACAGACTGCCCTGGTAGGTCCAAAACCACGTGTGCTGGAGTGGGCACCCAATTCAGTGAGCAGACCAAGAGTAAAGCAAAGAAGCAGAAATGCAGAATGGCGAGCTGCTACCAAAGAAGAGGCCAATGTTTTCATGCCTCATGGGCAGGAAAGGCAAGTCTTCTCAACCTCACGTCCACACGGCAAGCAATCACTTTCAAAAGCAAATATAAAGCCTTACAAATCCCTGTAGTCTGGGTAAAGGGCGAGACTCTGGAACTCTACGGCTGAGGAGTTCTGGTGCACGCTAAGTGCCAGCACCTTCTAAACAGGAGCTCCTAAAAGAACTCTTAGGCATCTATAGCAACACGCCACGGTCTGCTGTCATTTCCTGCAGAAATTTTTATTGTAAACATATGCAACAAAACAAAACAAAATAAGCACAATATCAACTACTTCCTGTTATCCTGTTTAGTTGATACACAGTGACCGGAAAAGGCGATTTATTTTATTAGAAAGCAGTCCTTCTTCAGGGTTAAAATTGAGGCATGTTTTGGGTTGGCACCAAACAGCCACATGGCAGTGCCAAAGTACTGGCATCTGTCATACCTGCTGTTACCACCATGAAGGCGGGCGTGAGAGAGTCCTTGCTTGGGTCCATCTAAGACAAAGAGCTACGCCATCTTGAGAAAAATCCATGAAAGTCATCTGGGGTGGCCCTGTGATGGGTGATTTGGCTGAAAGAAGAATGAACACAGAGAACTAAAAGCAGAGTACGAGAGAGATGCACAAAGCCTAAAGCACCTATGATACAAAACCTAGTGTCTCGGGCCTGAAAGCACTTGAAATCAAACAGCATCTTTAGTAGGGATTTCAGGGGAGAGATATGGGTGATGTTTCTGGTTGAACATGGCTTTGCTACTTCCCCTGCCTAGACAACAAGCCTGGCCCCTACACACATGCACTCTATCCCATCATGTCTAAACTCAGTTTTTAAACTGAATGAATGAGAACTTTGGCCATTTGGATGACCTTAGTCTAACACACACGATCATTTTCTGCACAACGGTTTTCCAGGAAGCACAGGGTCCCAAAAGGGTAACGGGCAGGTCTGCCAAAAATACAGGGAGAACATCTACCACTGTTTGGTGAAAGAAGGAAACCAGAAAACAAATATGCATTACATGGAAACGCTCTGCAAGCTGGTTTTCACCACGGGCTGTGTGGAGAAGTTATAATTAGATTAGGTGAGCAAACAAGACAATGCAATTTCTTATAATTTTCCCCAGTCAGCCCTTATGGGGTGATAACGTTGAGGCCGAATTAAAAATGTTTATCCCAAGGAAACTTTAAGAACCATAAGCCATACGTTGCTTTCCATGCCAATCTGCAGGCCCAAAAGACCCACAGTAAAAAGAAGAGCTGCAAAGGAAAACAGGGATTACTGTCACATCATCACAGTAAACTACAATAAAAACCAACTAGTTTTTTTTTGTTGTTGTTTTTTTAATGGCCAACATAGCAGTCCAAGGGGAAAGGTTGTCACAGTGGATCTGTGGTCCATTTACGTTCGGCCTTGGGTGGGCGACAACCAAGAGCAGGGCCTGGTGACAAACATGTGACTGCAGTACAGGGCCACCACTCCTTGTGTCCTGTGGCAACAGTAGCTAAAGCAAACCGCGTGCAAATAGCAAAGAGGTTTCATCTGAACTTTTAGTAACAAATAAAAGGCAAATGCTACCATATCTGATGATTTTAAAATAAATAAGTCATGATTTAAAATTCTCAACCCTCCATACGACTACAGAGTGTCTCTCAACTGAGGGCAATTCTGCCTCCCAGGGGACACTGGACAATGTCTGGGGACATTTCTGATGGCTTCAACCTGGGGTGGGGGTGATACTGGCATCCAGTGGGCAGAGACCAGGGATCCTGCTAAACACCCTCCAACGCACAGGCCGGCCCCCCAAGACAGAGAGCGATCCGGCCCAAACGTCAGCAGCGATGAGGCTGGAAGACCCCGAAGGGTCATCTGTGCTCAGCACCTGCACCGGCCACCGTGTTTCACTTCTCCTTGAGGAGTGTGTGTATTGCGGGAACCTCGTGTTTTGTTTCTTTACTCAAAACTGCTGACAAGAGTGGTGATGGGTGAGGGTTTGCTTCACATTTGCAACTTCACATTTTATTAATCAAGCCACTGCAGAGAAAATCAAAAACCACTCTCACTGTAAACATTTTTTTCTAAGACAAGAAGCATCACTGCATCAACTGAACACTCAGGTAAGCTCTTTACACCTGTGAGTGCGGAGCAAATAAATACTCTCTTTCAAGAAAAGGAGGCAGAGGCAAAAGTATGATTTTAAACATGTGCCGTCATACGAAGGCCATTTGTTGTAACCAAGACCGTTCCTTTCCGGGTGCGGGAGGGAAGAGGCTTTGTGGCGAGTGCTTTACTGCTTTAGGTTTTCACTGCTCACGTTTCCTTTGATGTGTTACTTCTTTGCACTTGTATTTTTTCCCTTTAGGGCCACGACTGTGCTTTCTTCAGAGGTGTGGCGTCTCCGGAGCCTTCATGTTCTCCTGGCAAGCCACGGCCGCATCCTGACACAGCCAGGACAGCTGCGACAGCAGTGCCCCCGCTGAGCCCCAGAGAGCACAGTGTCAGCACCTGGCCGGGCCTGGGCCACACGCTCCTCCCGGTCTCCGTGCTCCTCAGCCCACCTCCTCCCGGGGCCTCCACCTCTGAGGCTGCGGAGCCCCGGCAGTGCTGGTGCTGGCTGCGAGTGTCTGGTGCTGGCCGTGTCTGGTGCTGGCCGTGAATGTCGTGGGAAGCAGGCGGGAGCCGGGGGGCGGGGATACGGCATCTATTCCCTACTTCAAAGACGCATGGGGAGGGAGAGCACAGCCACCGCGGCCCCAAGGGAAGCAACGTGGGATGCTGCGAAGTGAGGCAAGTGTGATTCTGATCATTAGCCCAGAGAACTGGCAAGAAACTTAAAAAAAAGAACAATTTAATAAAATAAATAAACGTTTGTCCTGGCTGGAGTCTGGAGACGGAAGGCGGGGCTGGGGGTCCAGGTTAACTAGGGCCCAACCATACCCGGTCCAGTAGCCACATTATGCATATCTGGGAGGCAGGGGGAGCCCCAGAAGAGTTTCAGCTGTGAAGAGGTGTGGTGAGACTTGCTTTAGAAAGACCATTCGGGATACAGGACGCAGGAGAGACTGAGGAGAGCCGTTGAGGGGCAGGAGGTGGCCTGAACAAACGCACACCTCGAGTCCACGTTGCAAAGAACTTGGAAGAAAGGCACACACACCCTGAAGTGAAGCACAAGCAGACAACGTCCACACTAAAGAGGTGTGGCCAGGAGCCAAGCGTCTGGGGATTTTATGGAGGCGAACCCAGGGTCCAGCTGCTCCCACAGCTCAGGTGCGGAGAGGCATGCTTTTACCAGCCAGAAAAAGCAAATATGATGAAGATACAGTAGGAACTTGCTTTTCAAAACAAAACTCCGCTTACACAGCTCCACAAGGCAAGCACAGCAGCACACGAAGCGGGAGAGAGACTGAGAGGTGAGAGGAAAGCAGGACACACGCATCACACACTGGAGAGACTGACTGATGGGGGCAGGGTGGAGAATAGGTCAAGGGCAGTTTGACTTGTTTCCCTCTTTTAAATTCACCTACGTATCTGACTTGTTTACAATAAACATGTATTTGTATACTGCTTCTTTATGTTTTTCTAATAGAAATAGAAAAGCAACTCAAGGAAATAAACACGGACAGATGTTGACTTTGTGGACTGGCGTCCACACGGGCAGCGATGCAAACAGTGGATCAATCTATGACTTACCGAGCCTTTCTCCATCACTCTGTTGAGCATGACAACGCCCCTGCTTTTCTGCTCCCACACCATCTCCCAAAAGTGACCGCAGGTGTTGGGCAAAGGGCCCTGCAAACACACAATGCACAGTGTATGCATTTTACACACAAACACGTTCCAGTGCAAGTTCACTGCTGGCGGTGAGTGGATGACAGGGCCCTCAGGCAGCGTGGTGGCCATGGCTGGGACAGGGACCCGCCTCTCCCTGCCTAGTGGTAACCACAATTTTATTTCCTACCACGCGGTGAAAGGTCATTTCTGCACCTCAGGGCTGGTTCAGAGCTGAGCAATGGAGGAGTGAAAACACAGACTCTGCTTTCTGGTGTGGGCTGGCCAGCTGAGGGGTTCCACTGAGAACCATGCCTTAGGGCGGGTGGTATAGCGAATAAAACTGGCTGCAGGGGAGAGGCAGTGTGGGGAAGGGGTCACAGGGACGCTTCCGATGGCTTGGTCCCAGCTCCAATCACTTACTATCTGTGTGACCTCGGACAAGTCACCCCACCTCTCCTTGCCTCAGTTTCTCCACCTATTCACAGGGTTGTGAAGATTAACTATGTTCATATATCAATAATTATTAGGCCTTACCACAGTACCTGGAATACAGTAAACACCCAATAAAATGTACCGATTATTATTACTATTAATAATGGTTAACCTGACCACAGACAGCCTTCATCCTTGGACCAAGGAACATGAGATGTGGACACACAAATGGTCAGGCGGGTGGCCCAAGGGGTATGGTGTCACCGAGGCATGGGGGTAGGGGTGCCTGCTGAGCAGCGGGGCCTGTCTCACTCCAGCCCCCCTGGCAATGGGCACAGATGTTTACTGGATATAGGGTATGAATGCCTCGAGTTTGCCTCAATTTTTAGTGCTGCCTGGAAGGGACATCACCTATCACCTGCACGACAGAGCATGTCACCTCCTCTGGCCAGCACCACTTCTTCTAAAATGGTTTCCATTCACTTTCATCCAAAATCTCCTCCGTCTTTACATCTTTTCCCTTTAAGTCTCACTGCGCTTCCCTCGACCACAGAGCCCTCAGTGCCCTCTCGCTTCCTTCCCTGAACTTATCTGGGATTTGCTGCCTAAACCTGACAAATCCTGGCTCCTTAGAGTCTCAGACAATAGCGGATTCCATGGTAACCCCTTCCAGCCAACTGACAGAAAAACAGCTCCAGGAAGGCAGGAATCAGGGGGCCCATGGCTGGGCACGAGGACCATATTGCCAGGTCCCCATAGCGGTGGCTCTTGTTACTCCCCTGCCCCCATACTTCACCCCAGTTTAGAATGGGTCTGCGGGGTTAAAAATCCTGTAAGATGTGAAAGGATACACGCCAAACTCAGCCAACACTTGAAGATGGACATGAAGGCCAGCACCTGTGACATTATTCTCTATGCTTTAAAAAATATTTCAGTCATATTGTCTAGGGATGTAACTCTGGGGTCAGGCTGCTTCAATCCCGTATGTAAAGCTCAGGACAGAGGGAGACCATGTAAGCAGTTGGATATAACCATGGTACAACCTGACAAACAGACAGACCTTCAGATGTGCCAAGGAAGCGCTAGGGCATGGGGGTGGGGAGGACAGCGGTGTAGAAGTTTCCATGGTGATTTCCTAACACTCCATGTGACCTTACAGACCCTATCTTTGCTTTGGGCTTCCTGACCCCACACAAAAGCTGAATGGCTGAAATTAGGAAGTAAGAAACTTGACTACTTCTAAAAAGAGAAGTTCCCAAGAAGCCACTTTTGCCTCAACCTCTTCCCACCAGCCTGCCACCACCAAGGTCTCGCTCCTTCTCATCCCCACCCCAGAGGTGCTGGGAGGACCATGCGTTGAGGGCCCGGGGACTGACATTCCATACACTGACTGGGGGGCATGAGGGCCAACTGTGGTCACGTGCGGAAAGGAACTGGGACAGGACAAAAGGGACAGTAAAGAAGGGCCACCAGGGATACGCCCTGCCCCAAAGCAGAATTTTTTCACTGCACTTTCTGGTTTCACTGTCATTTTAGTCTCCGAATATTAAGCACAGCTATGACGTTCACAATCACCCTATAACGCAAACCCAATATACTACTGATAAAAACTGATACGCAATGAAAAAACAAAAATTAGGATTAAAAAAAGAGAGAGAAACTTAGACTGTTTAGACCAATTTACAGGTAACAGATTAAGACGTGAGAAAATTATTTAAAAAGAAACTCCTTTATCCCCTTTCCCAGATACCGATGGTCTTTGGGTCATACACCAGTACATGTTTCACAAAAGGTCAGTTATTAAACCACTTTTATGATTTTTTTTCCCATAAAGATGCCAAAAACCAGTGGGAGTTTCAAGTGGTTGTGCATGTTTGTTCACATCACCTACCCCCTCCATGCACCCCACCCCCCGCAAGAATGAGGACCATGCAGAGGAATTCTGAATGGCCATCTGGATAGATTCCTTGCCTATTGCTAACCCTCTCAGATTTCCACGAGCAGCACTGGACACTCTGAGGCGAATACTTATGGACTCAACACAGGTACTGCTCTTCTCTAGCTGCTGCCTCTGTCAACAGACCACAGGCCACTCTGGCATTTTACTGCTGTTTTCTATAAACCCAGCAATGCCATACTTCCCAGAAAAGATTCATGTCACGACCAGACTGAATCTCGGAAGGAAGACTTTTTCCTTCCTTGTTGCTTTTTTGGGTTGTTTAAAACCTGATCTTCTAAACAGATGTGGCAGATTTTATTTGAGGTGTAGACAACAGCACTCTGAAACTCTTACGCTGACATCAAGTAAGGCAAAAACCATTAGAGTCAAATTCGAACAATCCGTTTACCTGCGTGAGAATGTAACTCCTTTGGGCTTCTTCCATTTTTATCAAACTAGCGTTGATATAGTCGTTATCTTCTTGATGAAGCTTAATCCGACTATGGTCAACTGAAAGGCAAACCAGAACTCAGAGGTTAATCCTGGAGGACCCAAATGTCCACACAGGCAGTGCGCCCCATGGGGAAAAGCAAGAAGGTGAGTTGGTGGCACTCAGGGCGTTCACATTGGCTGAGGCCAAGCTGTTTTAGTTGAGATTAGTTATCAATATGGGAACGACTAGTATTTTCAGAAAGGTTTTTGGAAGTGTTTGAAACTTAACATGAAACAGCAACAGAGGCAAACTATACTAAAACACAGAATATGTCCTGTTTGGGAAATCTGTTTTTAGGCTATATCGTCTTATGATATTTGTTACTGTCCCCACAACTTGGAAGACTGCGGAAAGGGGATGTCAAGGGATCTGTTCTCTGATGCCTAATATATACTTTTAAAGGGTAAAAAATACAGTGGCTTCGATCTTTAAAAGGGAAAAAAAAATCCACCAGAAATTCCACCCAGTCCCCAGAGCTCTAGTTGGTACAATGAGCTAAGTACGTAAGACTTACGATCACACCTCAATCTCACCTATGCCTAATGGTTCAAAGATTAAGTGGCTTAAGTATACAACAGTGTGAAAAGTCATACCTTGAATTCCTTGATACGAGGTTTTTTTTTTCAAAGTTCAAGTATAACATAAATCTCATGATCAAAGACACTTAAAAGACAGTTTAACTGGAAAAAATAAACTCTGAATCCAAAACACTGAAAGTCTATTAAATGTAACTTTCAGAAGAGTTTTTAAAAGTAAGCTTGTGTTTGGAAGGTCTGCCCCAGGTTACTGAAAAAGCACAGCCCCCTTTTTTTCTCCTTTACCATAACTTTGTCACAAAAGCCATGTTTCCCTGAGGGCCACCTTCCTTATCCTGCTAGTGCAGCTAACAAGAGCAGGTGGGTATTTTTACTTCTGGTACAACACAATGGACGGTAAACTCAGGTGACCACCCATAAATAGTTCTCCCCCTGCCCAGTGGGAAAGGAAAAGTTAATGGGGATAAGTGGTTTGGGGCTTCCTATTCAAAAGGATTCCAAAGAGATGTTTTAGGAAATTAGCCACTGTTTCGAATAATGTTTCTCATCATAGAGGGTTAATACAAACTGAAATACTTGGGTAATATTTAAGTGGGTCATGGAGATAAGAAATCTCAAAAAAAAATTATGACCGGCACTGGTGGTTATGTGAGTGGATTCAAACAGCACTGGGTGGTGACCTTGGGCAAACAACCTACTCACCGAGTGCTGGGTTTTTCACCTGCCAAATGGAAGATAATACCCAGTCCCCAGAGCTTCCACCTTGAAACATTCTCCCCATTTCCTCCATAACCTTAAAAGAAAATCACCTTTTCTACTGAAGAGTAGAGGTAGGGGAGAAAAAGCAAAATATAAGGAGTAAGATTGGGTGAGGGTGAAAAGGTTTGGGAATTGCGTCTCTGGAAGAATATTTTAAATGCTGTTTTTTTCTCTGTAAAACTGGTTCATAAAACCATTTAGATGAGCCTTGATCAAAAATGTAGAAAAGGAATATTAAAGACAACATTACTGCCTAATTCAGAGCAAGTACAGCAAAGGCTAGAGACCATGGGCATGGCCACACCATGTGAAAGGTGCAGACAGTGATGGTTCTTTCCAGTTCAGGGCGGCTGGCCAGGGCCTCACAGCAGCATCACCTGAGGAGAGGCTGTTAGTATTATTTTTAAATAAAGCCTATGAGGTGCCATAGCCTAGACGTGCTCAATCAAGAGTATTGGGCATTGGGGCAAAATCATGTGTCACTTGACCTAGACCCGCGCTTCAGATGTTCCTGGCGAGCACCTTCAGTTAGTGACCATCTCAACCGCAGCCAACATTCACGAGTGAGACACTGGGCTAAGCGGCTGACGTGACTTTATTCATCTTCGCACAATCCTGAGATCCACGTTGACTCCTGTTTGACTGACGATCAGAGGAGGGGGCAGCCGGCCCAAGGCCACAAAGCTCTGAGGGGCAGGGACTGTGGCAGCCGTTGGAGGCAACCTGCTCCGTGCCAACTGGGGTCCAACTTCGCGCCCCTCCCGGGAACCTGGGCGCTGCACAGTTCAGGGCGGGAGGGCAGTGAGCTTTGACAGGCCGGCGGGAAGTGCCTGGCTGGGGACTGACCGGCTGCATCTTCAATGTCCCTGGCAGAGAGCAGTGCCGGGGGAGCTGCTGGCAGCCATAGCCCTCACTGATTGGCAACGGCCACATGGAGGTGAGCCAGAAGGTTCTCTGTGGCCTAGAGGAGGTGGCAAAGTTCACGTCCTTCACTCCTCTCCAGGTTTTGTTACTTTATACAAATTCTAACATATTTGGTTATTTACTTTCGAGATATCAGCGGACTGAGAGCCAATTACTCAGAAGGCAGAGGAGGATGCCAACGGGCACACTGAGAGCTAATGGCAGGAAAGAGCTTGAAAAATGATGATGGCAGCAGGGGGTGGGGTCAACAAGCAGAGCTGACTGCAGCTTTAGTTGAGGGGGTGAACCGCTCCCACCCTTTAATGCCTGAGCAGGGCATCGTTAGCAGTTCAATACAATGCTCGGGGTCTAATAAGACTTTTGCTGAGTCACCCAGAAGTGGTTATATTATGCCTGCTATACCCTGCTTCAGCTGGTAGGAAAATGATTCATCATTAAAATAGTCAAAGTGGAAAAAAAGTGCTTTGAACTTAGCTGAATTTTCCAGGAACTGAAACCTTACCCCTTCTACAAGGGTGGAAAAATGAACCATTACTATAAGTCTCTAATGCCTTTATTATAGGAAACAATCAAGTCATAAACCTTTACTGCTATCAATTTATTACCAAACCCCGGGGCTAAAGGAGTCCTGACTGAGAGGTCCTGCAGCTGAATGGAAGCAGAGTAACGGCGATGTGAATACTTACAGGGACTGACATCTCTGTACCTGTTTCGGTTTTTGTTCTTAGGAAGCTTGGCCACTCTACATGGGAAGTCACTGGCTTCGTGTCGGATATCCTACAAAAAAAGGATAAAGAGTTCTCCCTTGAAATCTCTGGCATCAGGAATTCATCTAGATAGTTAACTGAGCGTGGGCCCTGTGCCGGGCACTGAGGAAGACCCAGCACAGAAACGGACATCAAAGGGAGCCACGCAGTGTGGGAAATGCAAGGTGCTAATTCAGAGGCATGCCCAAGGTCATGGGAGGAAAAGAGAAGGACAACTGGGGTGGGGGGAAGTGGCATGGGACTGGGAGCTGGAAAGACGTGGAAGAGGGCAGGAAGATGGGGGGGGTGGGCACGTTTCACTCAGGAACCCCCAGCACGGCAAAGGCACGGGGGCTGGAGTTCACGTCTTATGCAGGAACAGTGAGTGGGCCGGTGGGAAGAACAACAGGCCTGGGGCACATAGGTGGGTACAGGCCAGATCTTGGAGAGCCTTCCAAGCCAGGCCTGGGAGTTCCATCTGTAACCTTTTGTAAAGCTATAGTTATCAAGAGCAGATAAAATGCCCTTTTACGCCAACAAACTATCCAAATGCTTTCCTAGGAGATGGTAAACAAATCCCATTATACCGAACTGTCAGAAAGAGCAAGTGCCTGGACTAACAGAAGATGCTCATTATGCGTCCTGCTACATGGATCCCACACATCTAATTTTGCTCCCCTAAATCAACACCCCTATAATCCTATTTAAAAGTCTTTTCCTTTAAGTCTGTATTTTACTATACATTATTAAAAGAAAAGCTCATCCAACAATGTGAATATACTTAATGCCACTAAAATGTACACCTAAAAATGGTTACAATGGCAAATTGTATGTTATGCATAGTCTATTACAACTTAAAAAAAAAAAAAGATGAACCCACAGTGAGAGAACAGGAGAGCAGATAATAGCAACACAATTTTGGAAGCTGGAAATCAGACTGATTAGTGGTTGGCAGGCCTGAGAAAGCTCAATTACAAGCCAGCAGTGGGGAAAGCAGAGAACCATCATGATTTCCACCACAGAACCTTCCAAAGGCGCAGAAAGTGTGCTTCTCTGGAAGGAGGGGTGGGATTCACTGCAGGGGAGCGGGGCAGAGCTGCCTGAGGGGAGCAGCATCTCCACTCCCACCGCCCCCTTCCGTGCTGCTGAGTGACTGCTGCCTCACAACTCTGCAGAAATCTGGAGATTTATTTTCTGGAAGATGTAAATCAGGGGGCAGAGTGCTCTCTAGATGATCTGAGCAGACAAGAGGAAAGACCAAGAGATGCCATTACAGGGGTATGGAAATAACAGCCTACCTGCACCTAGAGGCCCAGTGGCCAGATCTGTGCTGATAAGCCCCTTACACCTGCTCAGAGCTCGCTGCAGACCCTGTAAGTCCCTATTCTTCATCATGTACACACCACTGATTACAAGATGTCAGAGGAGAGAAAGCCTCTGATACAAAAGAGATTTAAAAGAAAAACAAACAGGCAAAAAAAGCCCCTTAGAGGAAATAAACTGCAGAGAAATGAAAGCTTAAAATATATACATTATTAATATACTCAGATAAGATACTGTATCCATGGATTAAGAACAGGATGTTGTATACAATAAAAATGTCTCTTCCAACTTAAAAACAAGATGGCAGAAATGATAAGCTTAACTGAAGAGTGATAAGATAAAAGTAGAAGAAATCCTACCTTTCCAGAAGGCAAAGCCTAAATAAATAAGTAACAATAATGGAAAATTAAGCAAAACAAAATATAAGAAAAGAATACATTAAAAAATAGTTCAAGGAAATCTCCCAGACACATCAAGTGCTCATCAAAATGATAAAAACAGACCCATACTGAGACACACTAATTTGCAATTCCAGAATCCTGCAGACAAAAAGAACATACTGTAAGTTCCCAGGGAGAAAAAATAGTTCACTTTCAAAAGATAAGGTAATCAGATTCTGCAAGAACACTGAAAGCTGAAGGGCAATGGCGCAATGCCTTCAAAATTCTGAAGAAAAATGATGTCCAACTTAGAGTTCTATACACAGCCCAATAATCAACAAGAGAGAAGGGACAAGAAAAACATTTCAGATATGCAAGGTCTCAAAAACTTTACCACCCCTGCTCCCTTGCTGCAGCAATCCACTGGAGCATATCTTCCACCTGAGTGAGGAAATAAACCAAGAAAGAGAAAGATGTAAGATATACAGGACAGGGGTCGGGGGGAAGGATCCAACACAAGAGCAAAGGCACAGGAAATTTCCACAAAAGCTGTGACGGGGGAGGCCCCAAGATGACAACCATATACCAGCACTAGGAGGCAAGCAGCCAGATTGGCCCAGAATGACTCAAGAGACAGACGAGTCAACAACATGCCTTTGTCCCCTGTACCAACCGTGACCGAACGAGACCACCAAAGGGAAATGAGAAGACCTGAAGTCCAGAAAACAGGGAATCCAACTGAGAAGAAAAGCAAAGAAGTCTCAAAATGGTAGCTGTGTGGCAGCCTACAGACCCAGCGACCCAGACCAAAGAACAGAGGTCCCCAGTAGGGACGCCTCCAAGACCAAATCTGAAGCTGAGAAATCACCTGAAACTGCTCTGTCCGAAACAGCAGCCCAGCAGCCACGAGCCACACGTGGCTATTGAGAGCACTTGAGATGCAGCCAGCCTGAAAAGAGATGTTGCGCAAGTGTAAAAATACACATTGGATTTTGATGACTTAGTGCTAAAAAAAGAAAGTAAGGTATTTCAGATATTTGAAATACTATCGGTTGAAATAACGTTTTGAACATATTGGATTATGCAAACTATACTACTACTTTCATCTGCTTCCTTTTATCTTTCTTACTGTGGCTACTAGAAAAAGCAGAATTACACATATGGGTTGCACTGTATCTCTATTGCATAGCACTGACTGAGCTTGTGGAAAATTGTTCTGAGAGGCTATCAGAAGCTATGGGAAGAATTAGCAACAGGTAGAAAGAAAACTCTACAGATGAAAAAAAGGCAGGAAAGTATTAACTACAGGAAAATCTATTAAAAAGGAAACAGTACAGTACAACACTATCTGTGACTGTGTGCATAGGCAAATAATGTACACAATGAATATGGTTTTAACCAAAAAGTATAACATACTGGGAGAATGGGGGAGGGGAAGCAAAGTGGGAAAGCAGAAGGAATGGCTGTTTAAGAAAGTGAAATCCTATACCTTAGGAAAGATCTAAATCAATGAATCCAAAGATAAGCATTTTCCTTAGAAATACGGAAATAAATACAAGCTAGAGTCAGCAGCTCAAAGAGTTCAAAATAGTCATCCATGAAGAGAAAGACTGGGGAACAGGGAGGTATGGGCAGCAAGTAACTGGATTTTATTATAAGCTTATCATGGTATTTAAGCTCTTAAACCATGTATACATTCAACTTGGATTTAAAAAAAAGAATGCCCACATTCTGCTATTCTACTTATTAAAAAAACTACAAAATGACAAGGAGGAGTTTTTGACTCATACTAGAAATGAGATAATAATTTAAAGCTATGATGATATATTATAAACCCACTTGGGATTAAACAAATTAGTCCAGTAGTAATTTAGCCATCACATCATTTATGGATGAGATTAAGCTTTCAGGGAAATGCTACACAACACAGAAAAATGACTTGAAAAAATAAATCTCAGTTTTAAATTTCTTATTCTACTTGTTATTTGGAAGTGTTTAGCAAAAGGTACGAATTTTGCCTTGTGATGTGAAACAATCTGATCACTCCAGCTGGTGTGACTAGATGAAGATGGAAGAAATCATTGACATGGATAAACCACTGAACTAACAAGTATTCATTCTGAGGAAATAAGGGCCAAAATAGCAACAACAGTGTGCAATTGATTTTATTCAGCCAAAGGATTTATTAATCTGTACTTTTTTGGTGAGAGAGAACACAGCAAAACTCGGAGATACCTAATAAAAATAGGAGTTATTCACACAATACTTTTTAAAAAAGAGATTCTAAAATTAAGGTATACTCATGGAGCAAAATGCACAGATCTTAATTATGTATTTCAATTAGTTTTTCTGACCAGCTTTGAGGTATAATTTACAAATAATAAAATATACCCAGTTTAAGTGTTTCTCAATTTTAGAATGGCATATGGGAAATATATGCATGCTTTGAATACAAGTATTTACATTTCATTCAGTAAAATAAAATGCCATGATTAGAGTCTTAAAATTGAGGAGTGATAAAGTACCTTTAAAATTAAAAGTAACTACCAACAGTGGTTTAGAAGAAAGCAGATACACTACTGTACCACAAACCTTTACAGAACTACAGCAAAACAAGATTTCTGTATTCTAAAACTGTATCAAAGGTAAGCTAACCTTCTAACTGCGGTAGAAAAAGCAGATCCCTGACTGATGAACAACTTTAAGGAGACTTTCATCCCAGGCATGAAGTATCCCTAGAAGATCTTTGATTACTCTGACCAAAGATTAAATAATCCACCAAAGTATGTAAAATTTCCACACACACAATAAAATAAAGGCCTTAAAGCTGATGATGAAAAGATGAACGCTGGGTAAACTGAGGAGCCAAGCCAAAAAGGAAACAATAAACTTGCCATGAAACATACTCCCAGAAGCATCCCCTAAAAAATACCTACTGAACGTTTCAAGAATCATTCAAAGTGTACCTCATAATTTCAGGGATGGGATCACACTAACTTAGAAATCTTACCAGTGGGAAATTAAATATACCAACAAATAGATAACCTATCCATTTCCTTCCCTCGGACAGTTCTTTACTGGCTTTTTAGAAGCTTACTTCTTATTCTTATTGTAGGTTTCAGAAATGTCATAGAACGAAACATCATATGTAATGGACGTCAAACGTTCATGCTCTCTTGGAGAATAAATCTGATGATGTGCTACTGAAGCAGAGCTCAAGTTTGGTCAAAGCTTACAGGCAAATGGTTTAAATTACACTGTATCATTTTATATGGGCACCCAAAATGATCTGACTCATCTCTATAGTGAACCGTTTTCATGAGAGGAAAAAAGCAGTTCTTCCAAAATTATGATTTGGCTGGGCTAGAAAGCTGGGCTACAAAATGCTTGATAAAGTTTAAACAAAACATCTGAACTGGAAATCTTAAGAGGCAAGGAAGTGAGCAGGGCAGAAACTGACATTACCTGAATAATTTCTAAAGCTAGTTCTTTATTTCCCATCTTCCCACACTCACTTAACAAGATAACAGATGACCTCCCAGTGAGTACAAAGGGATATAACATGCTTATAAAGCTCTGGTAATTCTGGAATGAATTAGGGCCCAGAGTGAATCAATTTCTGTATTTACGGGAAAGCTCATGATCCATTATTCAAATACCTCCCAAATCCAATTAGGCAAAAAGTCAAACTTGGGTGAAAAGCTGGTAATTTTTTACTTGAGATTTCCATTTTTGAAAACACATAGGCATAAAAGCCAATCCAGCCTTGCAGAAATATTTTCAGGTTTATAGCACTTTGTTAAAGTTAGACCTAGCAATTTTGGTTTTAACACCTTTTTCTCTTTAGTCCCAGAATAGGGTGAAAGTCTCTTATTGGCTCCACAGTAAAATGCATTTCTCTTAAAACTATTTGAGAGTGATGAGGTGGAGCCAGCATCTTGTTAAAGCTGGGAGTCTGCTGGGAAGGGCCTAGACCTTCACCTCTCTCACCCCTCCTAGCACCGGCCCAGGCTCAGAGTCGGCACTCAACCTAATTCTAGTGATGGAATTAAGGGATGATTCCAAAGGTCCCCCTCAAAGAGTCCTTAACTCCATACCAATCTGCTTCATTTTATGGAACAGAAATGTTCTTGAAAGGGAATATGTTTAAGCAAATGTCTGGTCCAATCCTGCTTTCCAATCATTTTATTATTTTGCTGTGCAACTGAGTCACACGGCCTCCTGACAAGAGAGTACCAAAAGTGTTACTAAAACGTGGATTCAAAGCAAAAAGGGTTATTTTTAGATGGTTCGGACAGCCATCTGTTTTAAAAGTCTAAAGGAAGAAAAGACTCCAGTGGTACCTTTTATTTGCTAGAACTGCAGCGAACTACAAGTCCCTTAGCACCTTCAGCATCTTCTATGCTCCCCTGCACCCCCATTTTACAAATGGTTGCCTAATTTGATTGCTCCGACCGTTATCCAGTACTTTATGGAAGCTACTGGCTCTCAGAAATAGACGGAACTAGACTGAAGGGAAATGCAGAAGTACAGTAAAGACAATAATTTAAAATGCAATAAGTGAACATACAGGGTGTACATTTCCTGGAACTCTTGCAGTAGTCACCACTGAATAGGGAGATATATATAGAAATGGGGGGGAGGGGTGGCTAGACTAAAATTTTAGCAACCAACTCTTCAAAATAACGTGTTGAACAAATTTCGTTATTCATAAATCTCATTATAAATGAGAATATAAAATTTCTGTATAACAAAGTATACTCTGAGAAATACACAAATTATCAGTCAGAAGTTCAATGTCTTTCAAGTTGAAAGCAATGCTGTATTCTTTATCTATACTAGTTAATGGAACAATATAATTTACTACAAAAACCTTAGGAAAATATTTTATTATATTTATCTGTTTATATAATCAATACACGAGAAGTCACATACTCAATATTGTTAAATTTTAAGATAAACTACAACGCTTAGATAATAATGAAAAAGCTTAAAATTTAGCTAACAAGCACCAAGCTTGCTTTGGTTTAAAATTTAAAATGATTATGTACTGAACAGAAAAAGATGATGAAAAGTAAACCAAGAACCTAAGACTCTTATGTGGTAGTTGAAAGAGAAAGAGGGGGAGGGAGGAAGGAACAAAACTGGCCAGTATTTAAAAGGCAGATATACAATAATCATCCCTGCCAGAGCTTGAGGAAATGTTGGGTCATCTTGTACACTGGTCGGGGGTAAGGTTAAAAGAAAATGGAGTTACAAATCACTACCAGAACAATTATGTACATTTGGAAAACAACATGGAAAAAAGCATAATCAAATTGTTTTACAAATTCGCCACAAACGAGGATGAGGGCAGGAATGGAAAGTGTGGAGTACCCTTCACAAAGGGGAACCATCTGGTGGACATGGTGGGACCAATTTCACGCTCTGATGTGCACCCTCTGCTCTGAACACAAAGCGAGGTTGATTAAATATAAAGAAAAGCACAAAGGCACAGCTAGGCTCAAAAACAGAACAAATGAAAAAAACAGGCCTCCCACTCAAAGTGATCTGCAAGCAAGGTACCAAAAAAACAGAAGGTGACTAGTTCTGAAAAAGATAGCCAACAGATAACTAGAAAAATAAATCTATTCCACAAGAAATTTATTGTTAGCACTTTAAAGATAAATATATTTGAGATAAGGGATAAATAAAGGAATCATGTATAAAAAAGATGCTATAAATAAATCTAGGGAGGAATGAAGCCAGAATAAGTGGATAGGAAAGAACAAATGAGAAATCTTGGAAATGGAATTGACAATCACTGAAATTTAAACAACAACAACAAACCTTAACAGATGAAGATAAAAACTCTGCACTGAACACAAAGGATGGGTACTTTGAAAGCAGAGGAACACAGCATGGAGAAATAGGAGATGTGAAGGAGCAGTTCAGAGACACAGAGGATAGAGCAGCCCCAGCACACCCCTAAAATATAAATCAGTACCCACACGTTAGGGTCAGAGTAAAGCTGCAAAACAGTAAGGATAAAAAATCTTCAAAGTAAATCACAACATCTCCTGGAAGCTTAACAGAACGTTAACACTGTCATTTATTTATTTTTTACACAGCTGAGTAGTTAACAAAGAAATATAAAAATTGCGTTTTCAAGTACCACTGACTTTAAACCTTATTTTTACAACCCTTAAAGTATCTGTTTTTTGTTTTTTTAATCACTTATGTTTTCTGTTAAATGTCATAAATTTCACCTTGGGCAGAAATCAATAGGCAGAAAATGAATCAGACTTACAGTAATTGATGTCAATGAAACATATTGGAACAAGTATTTTTTTTTTAATGCTGAGAACCACAAAACCATTCCTGTAAGAGAACAGTCTAAAAAATTGAATCTACTTTCACTTCTGTTTTGTTTACCTTCTGCTTTCCATAGGGACAGTTTAAGTGTTCAGGCCCTGGGGTTCTGGCACTTTGCCGAGGACAGTGGTACAGCTGACTAAGGACACAAGTAGTTGGCAGACATCTGAAAGTGGAAGGTTTACACCTTCGTTTACATGGAACCAGATTGCCAACCACCAGCTTCCTCCTTCCATGGTTAATTTCCCTAAGCTCAGTGGTCACAGGGAGAGACCTTAGGAACCCACACAATATTCCTACTCTGGAATAACAGAACCATACTTATGAAACTGATGATAGTCTGTGTATAACTTGGGAGTGTAAATGGGAGGGAAACAGAATGTCAAAATGAAACTAGCTTTGGTTAAGCATTTCTTTAATATTCCAAGAGCAGTACAAGATTCTGTACCATAACCAAAGAAAAGGCTTTTGCATTATTGTTATCAACCAAATGAGTTTTCTAAATACTTTCTAGATGTAAATGTACTTTTCTACATACCACTTCGGGGATTAGGGCTGACGAGGAAAGACGTGACCAATGCCCAAAAGCATTATGAAGTGATAGTTTTTTACTGAAGCCACAAAGATAAAATGACAATTTGGGGAAGAGGGGAAGCAGGTGACCAAGCTCTTCTGCCTGGCTTTCCAAAGAATTCTGTGTATGTGGATTAAAGAAGCAAGGTCTAGAGTCGGTGTTTGAGTCCCTGCAATTCATCCAAATATTTATTGAGCACTGACTATGTGGCAGGCAATAAGGATATGAAGATGAACAGCCAGATAAAGAGACGCTAGGTTCTCAGATAGGCACTGTCACATGTACCTCACACAGACACATCCATGACTATTCATCAAGAATAACAGTAAAACAGGATTAAAGCCCTGAGCAAGTGGATACTCTACCTACACCCCCTCCCCACCACCAAGGATCTGATCATTCTTGGAAAGGCAAAAGGAATGATTCAGAAGCCCCAAACTCTATCTGCACCTGCATTTCTTTTGTTTTTGCTTTTTTGCGGTACGCGGGCCTCTCACCGCTGTGGCCTCTCCCGCCGCGGAGCACAGGCTCCAACACGCAGGCCCAGCGGCCATGGCCCACAGGCCCAGCCGCTCCGCGGCATGCGGGATCCTCCCGAACCGGGGCACGAACCCGTGTCCCCTGCATCGGCAGGCAGTGACTCCCAACCACTGCGCCACCAGGGAAGCCCTGCATCTGCCTTTCTTTTTGCTTCCTCCTGTGGCTTACATTAAGGGTTCTAGCATTGAACTGTGCCTGAGAACAATGGTACCAGGCTGTATGCATAAAACCACATGCACCACACATTATGGGTAAATTAAGGATAACCTGATCTATGCACAGATTTCTTATCTTTTTTTAGACCTCAATCTAGTGTGAGATGCAACTCTACTTACATAAAGCTAATTTAGGATGTTGCTGAATAAACAGCAACGGTCTTAAAAACTTCAGGGCTTCAGGAGAAAAATCTCTTTGGGCCAATTTGGTGAGAGAGGACTTTTAATAAAATCAACAGTTCAGTGAATGCTTACTACTTACCATGCCAAGACATGTTAGTCTAATCATAAGGTTACAAGAGACAAAACCCCATGTGAGCCCATAGCCTGTGGCTTTCTATCTGTTTTCTCCACTAAGAAGTCATGCAATACTCAGAGTTACTTGAAATTCCTAATTAAGGAAACATCTGAATGCAGCAAGTGAAAGTAACATTCTGTGAATGACTTTACAGCCATTTGTTTTTTAAGTAACTTATCATAACATCAGCATTGATGTCACATGTCACACCTGCTTATAAGACACCTGGAAAAGTGGCAATACCAGAGCAAGGTACTACTGCTACAGGCCAGAGGAGCCCTTGAAGTGTTTTGAAGAAGGTTCACTCTTTGTTTTGTACATTATGTGGATTTTGACAAATTTATAATGACATGTATCCTCCATTAAACAGAATATTTGCACTGGCCTAAAACCCTGTGCTCTACCTATTCATCCCTCCCTCTCTTCCGGCACACCCCTGTCAACCTGTCAACTGATCCTGCTACCATTTCCATAGTTTTGCTTTTTCCAGAAATGTCATACAGTTGGAATGATATCATATGTAGCCTTTGTCCACTTTTTTTCTATTAGGCTGTTGTCTTTTTCTTAATGATATGCAGTATTCTTTATGTATTCTGGGCACAAGTCCTTTGGTGGTCACACACACTGCAAATGTTGGCAAAAGCCAACTGATACACATATCTAACCACCCCAAAACACAGGGCTTACAACAGCTTATTTGCTTGTGATTCTAGGGGTTGGCCATTTGAGCTAAGCTTAGCTGGGATGGCTTGTCTCTGGTTCCATGTACTGTTGGCTGGGCTCACCATATGCATTTGTGATCACTGGTGGCCCACTGGCCTCACTTACAAACCTGGTGCTTGGCTGGCTGTTGACAAGGGTGATGGCAGTAATCAGGTCAGTGTCGTTCATCATCCAACAGGCTAGCCTGGGTTTGTTCACACTGTAGTGACGGTAGAATTCTCAAAAGCAGCAAGAAAGATATGCAAGTACAGAGACACTGCAGGTTCAGTTCCAGATCACAACAATAAAGCGAATATCGCAATAAAGTGAGTCACATGAATTTTTGGTTTCTCAGTGCATATAAAAGTTATGGTTATATTATACTAGTGTATAAAGTGTGCAAAAGCATTATGTCTGAAAAAAGCAGTGTACATACCTTGATTTAAAAATACTTTATTGCTTAAAAAATGCTAACCGTGAGCTAAGCCTTCAGTGAATTGTAATCTTTTTGCATTAGTAACATCAAAGATCACTGAGCATGGGTCACCACAACAAATATAATAATAATGAAAAAGTTTGAAATATTGCAAGAATTACCAATATGTGACACACAGACAAAGTGAGCAAATGTTGTTGGGAAACTGGTGCCAGTAGACTTGTTTGACACAGGGTTGCCACCAACCTTTAATTTGTAAAAAACACAATAAAGCAAAGTGCAGTAAAACGAGGTATGCCTGTATGTTTTTTAAGCCTCTGCTTGTGTCATTATCACCAACATTCTACTGGCCAAAGCTAGTCACGTGGCCGAGCACAAATTCAAAAGTGATTGTCGGGGCATGAATGTGACAGACAGGGATGGGAGGAATTTGGGGCCACTTCTGCAAACAACCCAAAGTTAATGGTGTCTTTTGATGAAGAGAAGCTCTTTTTTTTTTTTTAACATCTTTATTGGAGTATAATTGCTTTACAATGGTGTGTTAGTTTCTGCTGTATAACAAAGTGCATCAGCTATACATATATCCACATATCTCCTCCCTCTTGCGTCTCCCTCCCTCCCACCCCCCTCCCTATCCCACCCCTCTAGGTGGTCACAAAGCACCAAGCTGATCTCCCTGTGCTATGTGGCTGCTTCCCACTAGCTATCTATTTTACATTTGGTAGTGTACATATGTCCATGCCACTCTCTCACTTCGTCCCAGCTTACCCTTCCCACTCCCCGTGTCCTCAAGTCCATCTTCTACGTCTGTGTCTTTATTCCTGTCCTGCCCCTAGGTTCTTCAGAACCGTTTTTTTTTAGATTCCATATATATGTGTTAGCATACGGTATTTTTCTCTTTCTGACTCACTTCACTCTGTATGACAGACTCTAGATCCATCCACCTCACTACAAATAACTCAATTTCGTTTCTTTTTATGGCTGAATAATATTCCATTGTATATATGTGCCACATCTTCTTTATCCATTCATCTGTTGATGGACACTTAGGTTGCTTCCATGTCCTGGCTATTGTAAACATAGCTGCAATGAACATTGTGGTACATGACTCTTTTTGAATTATGGTTTTCTCAGGGTATATACCCAGTAGTGGGATTGTTGGGTCGTATGGTAGTTCTATTTTCAGTTTTTTAAGGAACCTCCATACTGTTCTCCACAGTGGCTGTATCAATTTACATTCCCACCAACAGTGCAAGAGGGTTCCCTTTTCTCCACACCCTCTCCAGCATTTATTGTTTGCAGACCTTTTGATGATGGCCATTCTGACTGGTGTGAGGTGATACCTCATTGTAGTTTTGATTTGCATTTCTCTAATAATTAGTGATGTTGAGCATCCTTTCATGTGTTTGTTGGCAGTCTTATATCTTCTTTGGAGAAATGTCTATTTAGGCCCATTTTTGGATTGGGTTGTTTGTTTTTTTGATATTGAGCTGCATGAGCTGTTTGTAAATTTTGGAGATTAATCCTTTGTCAGTTGCTTCATTTGCAAATATTTTCTCCCACTGAAGAGAAAGTTCTTAAGGTCAATGTAGTTCAATTTATCAATCTTTTCCTCTATCGTTTTTGTGGGGTGTCTTGTTTAAGAAACAGTTGCCCATCTCAAGTTCATAAATACAATCTTCTCCATTATTTTTGAAAAAATTCAACTAAAGAAAAATGTTTTTCCATACAATTTCATTTATATCTTGATTATGCCTCAAGATGTTGGAATAAAACATACAGACGACAATATGGCATGTCTGTCCCTTCCAACAGCCGTTTTTGTGCACAGTAAACACTACTCTAACTTGATCAGCAGGCACTCAACGTCTGCTGAATGATGAACACAGAGTGACTGTCTCTGTCCTTTGCCTACCAATCTTCGAGAATATTAGTATTTTTCTTACTCATGTAAGCTGTTTACATATCTTAAAGCCAACAATTCTTTGTCTATCCTGAGAAACCACTTTGCCAATTTATTTGTTTGCACATTTAAATTTAATTTCCCCTAAATAAAAATATTTTAAGTGTGGGAGGATTATCATAAAATGTCATTATAATAACGAGAGCTGCCACTTGGCAGAATTACGAGTGATTTTTATTTTCTATTGTTTTCCAATTGTTTTCTACAGCGCATATGCATTACCTAAGTAATAAAGAGTTTTAAAGTAGTTTAAAATTTTTAAGTATTCAAACCTATTGACCTTTCCCTCTGCGATTTTCTTTATTGCCTCTAATGGTAGAAAGTCCTCTTCCTCAGTATGGTAGTAACAATTTAGAAAAAAAAATTTAATCTTAACCCATCTGGTTTATTTTCCTTCTACAATTTTCAACTATACCCATTATGTTGCCTTTAAATCTCAAACTATGCTAAGAATAGATGTTTCTTCTGGTTCTGTCAGGTTAACAGTTCCACTATGCTAATCTTTGTGTCCATCTATTACAGTAATTCAAATTGTATATTACAGAGTGCTTCCTCCTCCCTTCTTCCTAAACTCAAATAGGAACAAAATGCAGCTGCAACTGATCATTCAGATTTCAGAGTGTATTTTTAAGAGAAAGATGAACCATTACAACTAGGTAGAGTTGTGTTTTTTTAAGAAGATTAATGCAGGCTAGATTCATTCTTTGCAACTATTTTAGCAAATTAAAGATCAAGAGGAACACAGGAGATTAAAATATAGGGAATTAAAAAAAGCCACTATAGTATTTCTATAGTTAAAATGAATACTGTTACTTTGTTCTTCTGTAAGGGAAGAGTAGGCAGGATGGCTCTGGCACAAAACTTTGCCCCCATATTTATGTGGTATGTATTATTAGGCGTATAAACTTGTAGTGAAATAGAAGAAAAAATTAAAACATTAAATTATTTCTGTTCACCATGTCCATAAGCAGACTATTTTTTTTAAGCAGACTATTTTTTAAAAAGCATAGTTCTCCATGTCAGTTACCTGATTTCTAACATTTTAACTTCCGTCAAAGCAAATTTTAATTTATTAAGTGTACTTAAATAAAAAGCAACTTTCAGAGTAACTACTTAAAACAAGATCCAGCATAAAATACCTATATGTCAACAAATCAAATTAGAACATCTTCCTATCTCCTTGACATATTTAGGGAGATGCAATTGTTTAAAAACGGTTCTATCCCTTCCTCCTCTCCAGCCATAAGCCTCCGGCAACAGCTGCATGATCTTTTGGTCATCTGCCTTCTTAGAACTGGATACATTAAAAAAAAAATTTTCTATACAATGAAAGGAGGCAGTAAACCTCTGCTAATAACATATGATCAATTTTTAGAAGGCCGACTGATGCCAAATACTTCCTCAAGAGGATTTGCTCAATATCTCAATGCTACAACTAAAACTATATAGGAACCAAAATCCATATACATATTGCTAGAGACAGACCTAGGGCCACTATTATTACATAAATAACTGAAGCTACTGTAGAAGTAATATCCTTTAAAGATAATACAATAGCTAGGCACTCTTCTCCCCAAGGCTCACAAAATCATGACATCTTCATTGGGCTAACAGGAAAATAAATCCCTAGGACCAAATAAATCAAACATTTTACAAAAATCAGGATAAATAAAGAACTTTAGGGACACTAAGTCTAGTGACATTTTCATGTAACAGCAATGCCTAAACTTGAAAAAAACTCACGATTAGAATATTTGTTTTCTTACTGCACTGTAAAGCAATCTTCAAGTAAACAAGATTACTCAGAGCAAACAGTGGAAAGTTTCAGTGAGATATGTTCATTAGAGAACAGGATAGTTAAAAAGCCAGAAATGTAAAATTATTTTAAAGGTAATTGGTCTCACCACCCAAGTATATTTTTTAGAGCAAACCCTTACATACGATGCCAAAGCCAAGTTTTGAGGATCACCTTCAGAGTCAAGACTGCAACACTGCCATCACTGTACTTGCAGCCAATTTTTGTTCTTGCGTTTCAGGTTGTACCAACTGTTGACGGGGCAGGTGGCTCTGTCGTGGTCCCTGTCCTCAGTGAGTTCCTACTTGGTGGGGGAAGACCGCTGTGGCCACAAACAATGCTACTGAGTAGAAAGTCCTGCTCAGAGGCAAAATCTATTCACAGCAAGAAGGGAAAGGCAATGAGAGGAGCTGGTAAAAATGAAAATAATAAACTCAGGAGTAACTGTGGAGCAGCCACATCTGGTGCAGAGGAAAGAGCTCTTTCGGCACTGCTGACCTGTCACCTCTCCTTGCCAACTTTGGTTGGCATTAAGGGGAGAAGATACATCATACAGCTATATCTAAGCTGTTTTGCCTAGTCTGTTCCAGCACTGTTGCTTGAAAGGAAACCTTAGCAATGAAGGCTGGGGTGGAGACAGGATGGCCATTCTCCACTGGAGCAACCCCAAAGTCTGCTGCCTGTGTCACTCTCCAAGCCCTTGCCATCACACCAAAGGTCAGAGAGGAGAGAGTGGGCCCACACCACACGAAAGTGGCCTGCGACCCAGGTCTCTGTGCCCAGACTCCTAGGGGTGCACAGGGCACACACATAACACTTCCTAAACTTGCCTCCGCTCAACAGGGCTGGAGAGGCTTTCCAAGAGAGATTGCTGGCTGAGCCTCCTCAGCTCAAAGGAGCAGGCACTTGAGGTCCAGCTTGTTCACCGGCAGAGCACGACTCCTGCAGACACAGGGCCCTCAATAAGGATCCACTGAATGGGTGGGCTAAACATGTCAGAACGAACCAAGGTGAGATATGAATTTGGAATTATGAAAATAGAGATAGCATGAGGATGGCAGTGGAAAACAAATAATGAATGCAAGAAGAAAGCACCAGTGACCCAACTAACTTTGAGAACTCTGCTCTCTCTTTGACTTCCTCAACAGAAAGGTCAGCGGTGATTTCCCAGTAATGAGTAATTTCCTGCTATGATACCCAGGGAATGGCTGGGTGTGAGAGAAACATTTCTTGGAAGGATGTGCCTCTTCCCCTCTACTTCTCCTGCAGGCAGCACGATTTTCTGATGTGGTACACTCCTGGAGAAGGCTACATTCCAACTGAGATGAAATCTAGGCTCCCTACATCCTCCCTACAAACTAGGGAGGAGCAGGTCAATGGCTGGAATAGCAGGAAGGCTTTTACATGGAGTGCCTGAGCCAGGCCAAGGAGGGACTAAGCGTTGTCAGCACTCAGCACTCCTAAATCAGGACCCACCGGGGTCCTCTGCTGCAAACAATATTCAGGTAGGAATGGCAAGTGCTGTCTTCCTAGCTCCTTGTGCCTAGCAGAGCTCGATATGACGGTCAGCTCCCTAAGGTCGTACCCCGAATGTATTTCCAGGCTGATGGTCCCTCAGCCCAGACCCTGGATGGTAACATCAGCTTTCCTTGACATTTCACTTTCCTCTCCAAGTCCAAAGAAGATGTGGTTCTGGCTCCTCTGACCCCTGAGTGTTCAATTTTTTTTTTTAAGGTATTTGTTATGATGCTTGGATTTATTTCAAAATAAATTAGAGCTGGGAAGGATTAATGGGTAGGGGATACAGAGGAAAAAAGATGAGCCATGAGTTTTTAATTATTGAAACTGGGTGACGAATACGTAGGGGTTCATTATACAAGCCTATTTCTATATGTTTGAAAGTTTTCGTGAAGGATTCTTGCAACTCAAGTTTTTTTTAAAGTAGGGAGGAATGATATGATTGGATCTGTGTTTTTGAGTGATTACTCTGGCTTTATGATTCTGGGAAGACGGTGGCAGCAGTGGCCAGTTTTCCACTCTCCCTGAATCCCCATAAAAATAAATGGAGGACTTCCCCAGTGCCACAGTGGTTAAGAATCCGCCTGCCAATGCAGGAGACACAGATTCAATCCCTGGTTCGGGAAGATCCCACATGCCATCGAGCAGCTAAGCCCGTGTGCCACAACTACTGAGCCCACGCACCACAACTACTGAAGCCCGCAAGCCTAGAGCCCATGCTCCACAACAAGAGGAGAGAGGCCCACGCACCACAATGAAGAGCAGCACCCGCTCGCCACAACTAGAGAGAAGCCCATGGGCAGCAACGAAGACCCAACGCAGCCAAAAATAATAAATAAATAAATAAACAAACAAACAAATGGAGCAACAGGATAGCCAAACCAACACAGAGAACCCCTCAGACAACAACTAAAACAAAACCAGAGATTCTGAAAGTACAAGGAAGTAGGGAACAGCCAGTTATTAAGACCCATGTGGTATCAACATTTATGTGGGAGGAAGGAGAATCAACAGGGGGGGTTCTGATGGCTGTGACCAGGAGAACCCCAAATCATCAGGTCTCACTGGGAATTGTGACAGGCCAACTTGTGTGAGCAGCCAAACTAGGAGCAGATCCTGTAGGCTCCAATTCACAGGCATCCCCATGCTCCCCCTCCCCAAGGTGCTGGGTCAGCCTAGGCCCTACAGACTCTCAAAACTAAGACCTTCTAAGTAAGACACAGCCTGCACGGAGGAGAAGCTTCTTGGAGCAGAACAAATTGAGCAAGATACAGACAAAAGGAGCAAAGGAAAGATAAGGTTGAGATAATAGGTAAAAATGGGAGGAACAGGGGAAGCAGATCTTAGAAACACAAGATGCTTTAAAAATCACTTCACAAAGCCAACTAAAGAGGGAGCCTGAGAGCCCTGGGCTAGAACATCTATCTGACCCACCCCTTCCTTCCTAAAGCTACCAGGAAACTGTTCACTTAAAAACGGTCAGTAGACAAGGAACAGCTGAGTTCCACACAGCATTAATATATGAAAGAGAATAAGGGACAAACAATATCCCTACAGAAGACAAAAGCAGGCTAGAAAGATGCCCACAAAAGATGAAACTAATCCAACAAGAAACTAAGAAAATGGTAGAAGCTATGGAATAACAACATAAAGGAGAATGAGAACTTAAGAACCAAAGTAACTGGAAAAAAGAATGATCTGAAAAGAGAAGTGAAAGAAATCAGGAAAGAATTAAAAGAAGAAAGTATTTTCAGAAATGAAGACAAAACAAGGAGGAACACAAGAGCAAATAAATAGGTTTAATGCCTTAAAGGAAACAGAAAACAGGAGAGTTTAAAAAAAAGAAATTCAAAAAGAAGTAACCAAAGAGAAATAGGTTCCTTGTACTGTTATAATTGTTCTGTAAGTTTGAAATTGTATTTTAATTTAAAATTATATTTAATAATTTTTCATGTTTTTAAAGCAAATTATTAAGATTTTAAAATTTTTGAGAGGAAGTGAAAGAAATAAATGATAGGCAAAGAAGATCAAACATACACACAACAGGCTGAGTCCCTGAGAAGGAAAGCAATGTAACAAAAGAAATACTGAAAGCTTGAATTTAAGACTCTTCTGAAATTAAAAAAAGAAAAGGTTTGAAACTATACATTGAAAGAACACATTGATTTGGGGGAAGAATTCTTCTTGGACCCAAAATGGCCAAGAGCAAGATATGATTTAATAAATGATTACACTTTGAATTAAAAAATTTTAAAAATCCTTTGGGAATCTAGCAAAAAGACCAAGTCACTTTTAATGGCTAAAAATTAGACCATCAAACATCCACAGCAATGCTTTATACCACAAGACAGTGGAATAACATATTTAAGTTACTTAAGGAAATAAAGTGTGATCCAAAGATTTTTATATACAGACCATGCGGCCTTCAAATATTAAAGCTGCAGACAAACTGTTATGAATGTGCACTGTTAATTCCCAGAATATTGTTTCTATAAACCATTCCTGAAGAATCTAGGAGAGAATGAGCATCAGGCAACCAAAATGACTAGAGAGATTTAGGGAACAACTGAGAGTGAGAATTAATATTTACTAGTAGGTCTAAGATAAAAGGATGGCTGTAAGGGAGACGGTATACTATATAATGTAGAGTACAACCACCAAAGGGAGTGTGGAAGGCAGAACGGGAAGAGTCTTTAAAAAAGAGAATAATCTTGCTAATAGTTTTATGGATATTGACTGAGACTCTTCAGATAGCAACTGAGAATATTTCAAATCAGATGCTGGGGGGAGAGGGAAGGGAAGAATAGTTGATTACTAGGTAACTTCAATACAGCTCACAGAAGGGAATCACAGTAATACGCAAAAACTGAGGGCACTAGGGGTATATGATAAAGATATTAGTATAGAAGGAGTCATTAGAAAATATAAGCATTCCTAAATACTGAAAGACTTATTATAAAATTCCTCCTCAAAAATTATAAAAATAACATGTCCAGTGTATACAATACAAAGATGTAATGAAAGAACTTAACCAATGTTAACAGTCTAGTATTGTCTACTCCTCCAAACATGCAAAATAAACAATGAATTCTTAAATAATGAATTCATTATTTATGAATTCTTACTATTTGTTTTTACATAGATAGGCCCACATTATACATATTATTCTATGATAAAATCTTGTTATCCAGCCATCTAACCTACCTTCATTTCCTCATGTAATTTTTCTTTTTTTTTCTTTTTTTTAACTCATGTAATTTTTCTTAAACTCGTTTTCTAGGTTGATCAATCACATTGTAAATAGAATAAATCCGTTTCTCCCAATTGTTTAGCAATGATTTACTTTTCTTATCTTATTACTTTATCTAGAGCCTCCAAAATAATGTTCAATAACAGCTGGGTTAAAATAAAAACAACTTCAGCATTTTAACAGTTAGGTTTGAGAAACAGATTCTCTTGTTGAAGTAGCTTCCACATATTCTCACGTTACTAAATTTTAATTATTAAGAGCTGCTGAATAAGGCCAGCCAGAACTCAACAGTTATTTTTCATTAGTGATAGCCTAACCTCCACTGAGAGATCCTATTCTGGACAGAAAGAGCTCCCTTCTCTCACTATCCAATAACAAGACAATCATGCCTAACTAGTTTTTCTTCTCAAGTCCTTTCCATTTGCTTGGATAGAGTCCCTTGGCAGTTATCTCCTCCTTTTAAATTTTTTCAAGCTGATTATCTGGTTGATGTGCTTTTAGCGACCCCATGCCACTTGATGACTAGCGTCACTCATCCTGGCTTCTCTCCTGCTCTATTCATGCTTTCTGCACTCAGTTACAGTACTTTAAAACAACTTCCTTTTTACTTTTCATATGTCCTATTGTTTCTTTCCTTTTTACTCCAAAATTGAAAATTGGGGGTATTTTCTGAATTTTCTCAACAGGAGCATTGAGATAATTCAAGCAACACTGAAAACCAGACCACATATGAAAATCATATGGCCACCGAAAATCAACTGACTACACATGCAGCAACCAAGTGGTGATTATCTTTTTGGTTATTTGTTCGACAGAGGGGGAGTCAGTAGACAGATGACCTCAGAAGAGTATTTGCTCAAGAAATAACAGCAAAGATCTCTAAGCCTCCTTTGTTACTTGTACTTTCCTGGTACATATTTATTCTTCTACTTACTCTGTTCTGCTTAAATTATAGGCAACTCACTGTCAGGCCCTTTTCAGACACTGTTGATAATTCAGTCTATTTTGAATGGCACTAAATGGTTCTCTCTTGGTTAGAAACCACCCAGAGTATCTTTCAGCAGCAAGGCCAGATAAACTGGCTAAACTGTCTATAAACAATCAGTAAGCTGGTAAAGTACATTCGGACTAACTATTTTTAATCTATTTATTTCTCTTACAGGTAGCTGCTTTTTGAAACAAGTTTAGAGAAAACACACAATGGCATGAGAGGGATATAAGATTAGGAGAGGGCGGGCTTCCCTGGTGGCACAGTGGTTGAGAATCTGCCTACTAATGCAGAGGACACGGGTTCGAGCCCTGGTCTGGGAGGATCCCACATGCTGCGGAGCAACTAGGCCCGTGAGCCACAACTACTGAGCCTGCGCTCCACAACAAGAGAGGCCACCGATAGTGAGAGGCCCACGCACCGCGATGAAGAGTGGCCCCCGCTTGCCACAACTAGAGAAAGCCCTTGCACAGAAATAAAGACCCAACACAGCAAAAATAAATAAATTAATAAACTCCTACCAACAACAACAACAACAACAAAAAAGATTAGGAGAGGGCATGCTTTTTGAGGGCAGAAAAGAAAAAAACTAGAATGAAATCACATAAAAAATAGCATTACTGGGCTTCCCTGGTGGCGCAGTGGTTGAGAGTCTGCCTGCTGATGCAGGGGACATGGGTTCGTGCCCTGGTCCGGGAAGATCCCACATGCCGCGGAGTGGCTGGGCCCGTGAGCCATGGCCGCTGAGCCTGCGCGTCCGGAGCCTGTGCTCCGCAATGGGAGAGGCCACAACAGTGAGAGGCCCGCATACCGCAAAAAAAAAAAAATAGCATTACTAATACAAGAGTCTATGGGAAACAAATAATGCACACACAAATGAGCCCAAGTAAAACTGAGGAAATATGATAAGATGGACAAACTGTTATCAATGTCAATATCCTGATTGTGATAGTGTTCTACAGTTTTGCACAACGTTATCATGGTGAAGGAAACTGGGCAAAGTGTACAAAGGACCACTCTGTATTATTTCTCACAACTGCACATGAATCTGTAATTATCTCAATAAAAATTTCAATTAAAATATGACTGGCAGAATACAGACAAAATGTTTATAGTAGTTATACTCTGCAGTGATAGGGATAAAGAAAACTTTTATTCTTTTTTCTTTTCCATAGTAAATATATCACTGTATAATGAAATATACTATAAATTACAAAAATAAGAATTCTTAACAAGGGTTGAAAGGATATAATCAAGACTTTAGGTATTTTAAAAATATTTTATAAAATCTCAAGGAATATGAATAAGTATAGTGAATATAGGACTGTTCAACAAATCAGGGGATTCTAGTATAAGACAAATCCTTAATTTTTAAAACGTGTATAAACAAAGGGGAAGTACTACTTTCTGCCAGTGAATAATAAACTTCTGGGAGTCATTATCTCAGGAGGTGACATACTCTGGTGACCAATGCTCAGGCCGTGCATGCCTTCCCTGCGTTCTTGAAAATTGCCAAGCCACTTCTAACTGAAAGGCTCACCCACCCCACCCCATAGGCCTCGCCCAAGGATTCACTGACCCCTTCATACCTCCTTAAAGCCCCTTCTTCAACACTCTCCTTCTACCTTTTATTCTTCTTTCATGGCACTTCCTCCACAATTAATAGTTTGTGTGACTGTTTCATGTCATCTCTCTCCTGTGACTATTAACGAGACCACAGGTGTGTGTTCCCTATCACCCTCACCCCTGTACTTGTCACTGCCTAGCACACTGCCTGGCATCCACAGGCACCCAATAAAGTTGTAATGAACTAAGTGCCAACATAATTTATATGAACTTATAGGTGACCATCATAATGGTTTATAGGACAAATTACGACTCTTCTGTTCAATAATTGTTAGGTAGATTACCCTTAAGTGATGAATATGGTTTATTTAATTCCACAAACATTTCTGAAGGGTGTACAGAAATGCCATCTTATATGGCAACTAAATTCTATAGTTAGCTGTGAGGCAAAAATTTCATGCAATTAAGATTAAAACCTTGGAAAAAATACTTCAAATTGCCAGCATTGAAGCCTTAGATATTTTAAAGCCCGGATCTTAACTTCTTTTGTTTCTCTTTCACCAGTAGTCTCCCCTTCCCTACAGAGGATTATCAAGGTGTGGTCTGATAGGACAATGTGGTATTTAAAGGAATTTCTCTTTTTTGCTTGTGGCAGTATGTATAGTTTAAGCAAGGTTAAATGAGTGCATGATACAAGTCCGCAAGGTGACACTAGGCCAGACACTACAGTACACTCAGTACTGAGGATACGAAGGTCTAAAAGACATGATCTCATATTCTCAGAGGGTTCACATTCCAGCAAAGAAGAAAATAATATATAAGCAATAGAATTAAAATAGTAATTCATATAAAATATTATTATTATTTTTTGGCTGTGTTGGGTTTTCATTTCTGTGCGAGGGCTTTCTCTAGTTGCGTCAAGCGGGGGCCACTCTTCATCGCAGTGCGCAGGCCTCTCACTGTCGCGGCCTCTCTTGTTGCGGAGCACACGCTCCAGACGCGCAGGCTCAGTAGTTGTGGCTCACGGGCCTAGTTGCTCTGTGGCATGTGGGATCTTCCCAGACCAGGGCTCGAACCCGTGTCCCCTGCATTGGCAGGCAGATTCTCAACCACTGCGCCACCAGGGAAACCCATAAAATATTATTAAGTGTTAAAAAGGAAGAGCACACTGCAAAAAATGCTATTTGGCATGTCAGAAGCAGAATATGTTTTCTCAGTGGTTTTCTTCCTGTAACCAAATCCTAATTTTCCCCTAGAGAGATGGATTCCTCAGGTGAATTAGGGAAAATTAATACATTCAGGTATAGAGGTAACAGAGAAAGCATGTTAATATTTCCCATAGAACAAAAAAAAAGGGAACTTAACAGAAAAGTCAGCTCAGTGTCGGGGGCGGGAGGCACCTGCTCCACTGAGGCAGGGCCTGTGAGCTGAAAGGAGGGTGAATGGTGGCCGCTCAGCAGACAGAAGATACAGCACCAATGACAACCCAGTTTGGAAGGGGTGGGGTGGGGCAGGGGTGCTGGTCAGCAGAGCTAAACCAACACCCTTACCCAGACCTGCTTTAAGCACCTGTGTTAGGTGAGGCCAAGGAATCAGGAGACTACAGTCCCAGCAACGGGGAGCCACTAGAAGTTTTCAAGTAGGACAGGGATATCACTTCTTGTCCCATGAAAGACAGGATGGAAACAAAGAGCCTGAACCAGCTGAAGGTGACCATAAAAGGCCAGAGATGAGGAGGGCCTGAATGGAGACAAGGGAAGAGGATGAGGAAAGAAGGAAAGAGGTTCAGATGCACATTTCAAGAATGAAGTTGGAGGACTTGGCAATCAGTTGGATGTAAGGGTAAATCAAAGAACTGAAGGTTACTTTAGCTTTTGAGTCAGTGCAACTAAGGACAGATACACATATTAACTTGTAAACAAGTGTCTACTGATTTTATAATTATTCAGTGGATTTCACAATACGGGAAAAATAAATGCTGGGTGGTTAAAAAAATATATCAAGCTTACAAGGCAAGGTAAAGCCATGCTCTACATTACAAAATACATCCTCTAAACAAAAGCATGAGAAAGTCTACAGAAACCTATTTAATATAAAAATAATGCATTAGAAAATATATAAAATCTTACGAGTTCCCATTTCTATCTGATCTATTTTAAAAGAATGTAACATATTTGCACAGGTTAAAAAAAAAGGCTTAAGTGCTTGAGTGATTTTCTGGCAAAATAATTAGACATTTTCAGAAGAACTGCCAGTAAATTAGAGAGAGAAAATCTGAAGTCTCATTTGGATAAAACTTGCTAAAACCAGAAAGTGCTGTTTAATATGACAGCTTCTATGGCCAGACAACCCCATTCCCCCCCTACCCCTTCTGTGCTCACGATTATTAAGGGGAATAAAATGCTAGAAACTTTCATCACACTACGCCAGAATGCACTTGTAGAACAATCTGTAGTTTTGGGGAGCAGTCACGTTCCACCTCCAGCCCCACCTGACCCACCTTCTTGTTTACAATGATGCCAGACTGAACCTTTCAGAAGTGGTACATCACACCTTCCTTTCTGGGTGGGCTTGGGTGGGCACAGTGTCCCTTTCTGCTGAGAAGTGAAATAGCAGCTGTCAAGTGAGGGACAAAAAGCCACACATGAACTAGCAGGGAACCTCCAGCCCTGCAGCTCTCCACAAGCCAGTTTAAAAGCAGCAAACTGCTAATTGGAAACACCCAGACCAACTATTGCCATCAGCTAAGAGCCCAATGCCTCAGCATCTCAGCAGTGCTTGGTTGAGGACAAAAATGAGGTGCAACTTGGGTGCCTGTGGGTTCAGGGAGGGGAATGTGATATTTATGGGAGATGATGGCCCTGGAGGCAAACCCTTTTATCACAAGGCTGCCAGGGCCAGGCCTGCTGTGCCATTCAGATGCTCTCCGAGGTCCCATTTGCTATGACCAGCTAATGCAGCCTGTCCTTACCCTAAAAGATTTCTTTGTATCAGGTGAAGCACAAATCAAGTCATAAAAGACCACAGAGATCACCTACCCAACGGTTTATCCAGTCTCCTGGCAGAAGTCATTTTGGACTCTGAAATACTGCTGTGGACAGATTCAGAGGATTTAAGTAGGAAGTGCGCTGTACGGTTTTGTGTACTGTCATGAAAAGGTCTTATCTGAAAACAAATCTTAGACAAGAAATGTAATCAAGGGAGGCAGTATTAATTATAAAAGCTATTATTTTCTGCAATGTGATATATAACACAGGAGAATGAAATGGAAATACAGGTGCAGTTTATAAAGATCATAAAGATCAGTCATCTGGGATTCTACAATTTCTCACAGCAAAATTAACATGTGATAACTCTGCCACAACATTTAATTTTGAAAACCTCAAAAAGACTATATATTTATTTCAAAAGCAGGAGACCCTGATAGAAAATTCAGTTGTAGACCAGAGGCAAAAACCCTGGTCCAAGCAAAAAAAAATGGTAACCAAGCAAAAAAAAACGATAACCAAGGAAAAAAAGGTCAATGCCTGGGGACCCCGGAAGAAGACAAAACAGGGTAATGAAGAGACAGCCAGGCCCAAGAAGTGTCCTGGGAGCTGTCATTGTTCTCTAGCCCCAGAAATGCCAGCCTAATCTATTCCTCACGGCTCTAACCTTGAATCCAGCCTCTCCTCCAAAATCCATGAGAGTCCATATTACTTAGAGGTGAGAAGAAAAACCACTTCCAGTGGCAAGGCTGCATGAGAAGGGGATGTATTAATACACACCTATAGCCACCCCCCCACCACATACACAAACACACTACCCCCCAGATGGAACCCAGAATGGTTTTTATTCATAAAATCACTATTATGTATAATATTAAATATATATAGTAATCATCATCATATATAATAATTCTATGGGAAAATCACATATGATATTAATAGGAATACTTCAGGTATACTGCAGAATAAATAGGTACCAGGGTAAGCTTGGAACTTAACCACCACTCATAGCACTGATTCTACAGAAAATATGTTCAGAGTCCCAGACAACTAACTTTCAACCTTTTGAAGCAGACACATGTATGTATTAGGGACTGTCTGTACTTTCATGCTTGGTTACCAGTTGACTCTCTGCCAGCCAGAAAAGTCCATCTGAACATTGTTCCCATGAACTGACCCAAAGAGATTTAAGGGGACACTCTGGATAGTAATAAACTTTGAGCCTCACAGCCAGGGACTCCATGACACACAAGACTGGCCGTAGCTTTTTATTTGAAGACTATCAATTTAAAAAGGACAAAACAGGCATATTAAAAATCAAACAAAAAACAAAATTCTTGAACACAAAATTCTGCCACAAACTGAACCTGTTCTGTTTTACAGGCTGTTGTAGTTTTCTGGCTGTCTATTAGCATCTCTCCCAACTTGCTTAAGCATACAGTTGTTTCTATCATCTATCCTCTTCAACTGGCATTGGTAGATTATAGATGTACCCTTAAATACAGAGATAGAAAGCAACTACAGATTAGATAGCAGAAGAAGCAGTTTATTGCTAGTTTGCAGCCAATCAAACGTCACGAGGCACACAGTGAGAGAGCCCACAGAGCTTGGTAACGACGTCAATGGCCAACCCCACTTGCCCCACATCCTTATAGGGAAGCAGCCTCAAGATCCAACATGTTGGTAATTGCTAGTGGTGGTTGTGGTGGCCATGGGGGGAGAGAGTGGTGAGGAGGGGAAGCAAGGATGGGGGAGAGCAAGACAAAGAGGATGATGGTGGGTGGGGACTCGGTAACACACAGACTACAATACGGGGACCATACAAGTAGGTCTGAAACCAACAAACTGGAATATAAATGCTAACTGCTAACTGTTTCCCATACTATCTTCAACACTCCTTCAAGACTCCTGCCAACAACTCTGTCTTTAACACTATTTCTACTTTGTTCTCAACTGTTCTACCTCTGGCCTTCGTTAAAGGCACTTTTATGTTTAAAACAATCTCAGTAAGTAACACTGAGGATCCAGAACCTCTGCTCTGAGATGAACAGAATGAAGGCAGGTGAGCGCTGCAGTCCAACAGGAAACCTCTATTCGTTTAATCACGGCTACTCTGATGAAAGGCATTCCTAGGGCTCTGGGAGAGCAGCACGTCTGGAGGAAGGGACACTGAACCGGGAAGAAAAGAATTCTCTTGGGTTACAGGTCTGCTCTGTGACCACTTAAACCATGCCAGATCTCAGTTCATTTGAGAAACAACCTGACCCAAGTCATTCACCACAATGACTTGTGTTTAACACAGGTAACAGAAATGTGCCCTGCAAATTGTGAAACTAAGTGCGTTTATCTAAATTTGATTACATTCACAGAAAAATTCTGGTTTAAAACACAAACCTTTAAACAAAAAAAAAATAAAATCCACAAGAAGCCAAACCAACCCGAAATATCCCTTCTTCACCAGACTAGACATGTCATTCTGCTCCAAGCTACTAATATAAAGCCAAGCCTGCCTAGGCAAGAACAAAGCTTTTACATTTATTTTTATTCCTCTCCTCCTCTTCTCCATTCAAACAATACTGCTCATTTTGTAAGAACCAGAAGATGAGAGAAAAGTTGAGATCCACAAAAAATAGAATAACCTTCAGGGCTGAACCAAGGATAATACGTTAAGAAAAGAGTTGAAAACAAAAGCAATGATTTCGTTTCACATGCACATGCTTCACCTGCCCAGAATTTTGTTTTGTTGGAAACTTTCTGGCAAGATCAAAATCTCAGGAAATTCCAAACAAATGAAACTCTAAAGGCAAATTACTTAGGAAAAAGGATCTAACTTCAGAGACCCAAGCACGCTCCTGCCATTTTTATCCAGTTCTTTACTTTTATAGAGGAGCACCAAACCAACCATAAAATCATATGCTAACAAGAGCTCTGCATCCTGCAAGTTGACAACTCTGGCTTTTAATAAATGCCTCTATTTCCTGTCAGCACTGGTCAGTCCCTGCTACCAAACCTATGAAGTTTCAATGAGGGAGACTCTCATACCGCTGACGTCTCTCATACTTGGCCAGCATGCTGGAACACAAGAACTAAGAAACCACAGGGAAATTGCCCCTCCAGAGTGGCATGGGCTGTGCACGGCCCCGAAGCAGGACCAGCCGAGGAAGACAAGGATGGGTTACAGATGAGACTTAGTTCCAGAGTGTACACAGTAAGTCCCCGACATATGAACCTTCAAGCTGCGAACTTTCAAAGATGCGAACGTGCGTTTGCATGTCCAATCACGTAAGGCCTGAGTGAAACTGCAGCTTGCCCTCCGTCTCCTATTGCTGACGATCCTTCAGCTCTACCATCTTCCACCTCCTCTCCCTCCTCCAGTCTGTAACTCTTCTTGCCTGATCACTCGATGCCAGCCCCTATACGCCAGCTGCTGTATTGTACTACTGTACTTTTCAAGGTACTGTACTGTAAGATTAAAAATGTTTTCTTTATTTTTTGTGTGTTTGTTTTTTATGTATTATTTGTGTGGAAAGTATTATAAACCTATTACAGTACAGTACTATACAGCCAATTGTGTTAGTTGGTACCTAGGCTAACTCTGTTGGACTTACAAACAAACTGGACTTACAAATGCGCTCTCAGGACGCTCTCAGGACTTACGAATGCGCATCTCAGGATGCGCTCTCAGGACCTAGGCTAACTCTGTTGGACTTACAAACAAACTGGACTTACGAATGCGCTCTCAGGACGGAACTCACTCGTATGTAGGGGACTTACTGTATATGTGTATATGTGTCTATCTATCTGGGATTAGGCCCACTGAAATGAAGTTCAGCTACGTTCAAGGCACTGGAGGGAGACACCAAGAATGACACACAGTTCCCGCTCAGAAGGGCTTCTAATTTCAAAGGGGGAGGGGGTTGTTCCACACATAATATAAAGGGTGAGAGAGAAAACAAAATGTGTGCTAAGTTGATGGTGGGTCAGTAACACATGGTTTGCACAATACTATTAACTCAATGCCTCCCTATCAACCAGTTTCCAATTCATGAACCCAAATAGCATAGCTCCTCTACTCATTCAGGAACTACTTATTGGGTACTTTTATATGCCAGGCACTATATTGGATCAAAGAGACAGAAATGACTCAAACAAAAGCAATCCTGCCCCTTTTAAGATAGGTAACTTGGCAGCAGGTAAGTAAACAGGCAACTACAGAACAATGAATATCCTTACAGTATAATCAAACAAAGTGCTATGAAAGTGGAAGTACAGGGGCCATGGGAAGACCTGTAAGAGGCACCTACCTGGGGAAATTTGAGAAGGCATCCTAAAAGAGGATGCCTAAGATGGACCTGAAAGGAAGAACAAGAACTAGTGAGGGATGGGCTTCCCTGGCGGCACAGTGGTTGAGAGTCTGCCTGCCGATGCAGGGGACACGGGTTCGTACCCCGGTCTGGGAGGATCCCACATGCCGCGGAGTGGCTGGGCCCGTGAGCCATGGCCGCTGAGCTTGCGCGTCCGGAGCCTGTGCTCCGCAGCGGGAGAGGCCACAGTGGTGAGAGGCCCACATACCGCAAAAAAAAAAGAACAAGTGAGGGAGAATGTTCCAGGCAGAGGAAACAGTATATGCAAAGGCCCTCTAGGAGACAGGGAGCCTTACATTTCAGGAACGAGAAGTGTTCTGGAAGCTACACCAGAGTGCAAGAATGTCTATGAGCCCGCTCTGAATTCAAGGGCTGTTACTACCTCTGGGTGAACAACTGAAGCAGCCTAAGAACAACAGAGTCAGATGAAAGTGGCAGCATAGGGAGACCCCCAGCAGATGAGCAGAAAAGCCCAAGAGTGAGAGCTGGGACTAACTAGCTAGAAAAGGAGAATATATAAAAGGAAAGAAAAAGGAAAAGAGAGAGTTATGGAAACTGCGGTTAGACAATATTCAAGAAGCAAATAGAGGTCGACCATGTTAAATGGTGTTATGATAAGGATGCAAAGAATCCATTGGCTTCAGCAACAAGAAAGCTAATAGTAACCAGTGAAGAATTATTTTAGTGGCGTGGCAGGGTGGAGCCTAGCTTCCCTCAGTCGAGGAGTGACTGGGAGGTGAACAATGGACGCAGTGACCTATTTATTTCAAACATTTCAGCTGGAGAGCAGTGACTAGAGGGGGAGTCACAGCCGGAGGAAGCCTGAAAATGTTTAAATGGTTCAAGAAAGATGGTAACATAGAGGGAGGGCTAAGGACACATACCTAAAAAGAAACACTAAGCTATTGGTGCAAGATGCCTTGAACAGGTGGGATGGGAAGGTATGAAGAGCGCAGATATAAGGCTGCCTTCGACAGGAACAAAGACTCCTTTTTCCTTGTGAGAGAAATGAGGCAGAAAGGATGACAGGCAAACTTCAGATCTGACAGCCAGGAGCTGAGGGAGACAGATCTGAAGTTACTGACCTGATTTCCTTCTAGTGGTTCAATCTGCAAAACCAGGAGATTTTTCTCCAGCAGCACCTAGGGGCGTGGGCCCAGGAAGAGAAAAGCTGGTGGCTGGCCTGGTCCAGGTAGAGCTGGTCTGGTATGCTGATGGCAAGAAGATGGGCAGGGGCCTCCCTGGTGGCGAAGTGGTTAAGAATCCGCCTGCCAATGCAGGGGACACGGGTTTGAGTCCTGGTCCGGGAAGATCCCACATGCCACGGAGCAACTAAGCCCGTGCGCCACAACTGCTGAGGCTGCACTCTAGAGCCCGCGAGCCACAACTACTGAGCCCACGTGCCACAACTACTGAAGCCTGCGCGCCTAGAGCCTGTGCTCTGCAACAAGAGAAGCCACCGCAACGAAGAGTAGTCCCCGCTCGCCGCAACCAGACAAAGCCCGTACACAGCAACAAAGACCGAACGCAGCCAAAAATAAAAATAAATTAAATAAATTAAAAAAAAAGAAGATGGGCAGAAGGGCTACACGGGGATATTGGAGAGGCAGCATTTCAAGGGACTGACCGGCCGCATAAGAAGGGAAGGGAGGACTGACGCTGGAAAGGAGCAGCTGGAAGTCTGGCTGTAGGAGTAAACCCAGAGGAGGGAAGTAACTGAGTGAGGGAGTGTGGAAGCACAGGAGGCTGTGATTAGAGAGTGAAAGGTCTGAGTCTAATGAGATGGCAAAGACAGAAAACATCCCAAGGGCCAGGGCGTGCCCTATGGGAAGGAGACGGCAAAAGGAGAGGGACATGAAATTTCCAGGGGAGGAGGTGAGCATGGTGGATGGACTGCCCAAGGGAACACTGACGTGGCCCAGGGAAGACAGCAGCTGTGGAAAAGAGGACACGTTGTGAGCCAGGTATATTAAGGGGAGAGGGAGGGATGCAGAGGGGCCCACTTAAAATATGACCAGCATAATACAGGCAAGTAATTAAACAATTCCCCCAAAGGCAATTTATTGACTGGGAATGCCTGCTGGAATCCTCTCTTAGATTCATACTCCCACCCCCAACACACGCACATCTACACCTCCCCTCCAATCCTAAGACAAAGCATAATCAGTGAACCAGGGTCTTATCCAGAGTTTGGACTTCTATTAAGGATCTATTTTTATAATGCTTTCTTATTCACTTCCAACTTAAAAACGGTTGCTTCCCCCCTGCAATATTCTGTCCATTTAATAGCTATGTTTAGGGGCTTCCCTGGTGGCGCAGTGGTTAAGAATCCGCCTGCTAGTGCAGGGGACACGGGTTCGAGCCCTGGTCTGGGAAGATCCCACATGCCGCGGAGCAACTAAGGCTGTGCCCCATGACTACTGAGCCTGCGTGCCACGACTACTGAAGCCCACGCACCTAGAGCCCGTGCTCTGCAAAAAGAGAAGCCACCACAATGAGAAGCCTGTGCACCGCAACGAAGAGTAGCCCCCGCTCGCTGCAACTAGAGAAAGCCCGCACGCAGCAACGAAGACCCAACGCAGCCAAAAATAAATTTTAAAAAAAAGCTATGTTTAGTGACTCTGTTGAGATGCCTGTGAACTATTGTTTTTCTGCTCTATACATCTATTTCTGCTATGGATGTTCTATAGTATCCATTCAGTGACATGTAAATGACTCCAAAATAAAACCGGAAGGAGGAAAAACAAAAACAGAAGCCACATTGAAACATCCTCCTTCACCAGTGAAGGAAAGACAGTCAAAGCTTCTTTTACTCTACTTTGTCCTCCATTGATAAGAAAAACTCTTCCATTTTCAAATCTGTAATGACTAGTAATCAACAATTATTCTTTAAAAAATCGAATCCAGTACTACTTCCACACATGATCTTCAAAGCCAGAATTAGAAAAAGGAAAAAAGAAAAGATGTTACACAACCTTAATGGTTTGCAGATATCCAAGTCTGACTGCTCCGACACAGCAAGGAATGAGTTTAGTAAGTATGTGAACGGAAAACAGGCAGCAATCAGCAACTCATTCAGAATTACTCAAGATGATAATTTTTGTGTTTAAATCACAAAGTCTCAGAATATGTAATCATATCCAAAAATGTTAAAATGCCTAAAAATTAAAGCCTATCAGTTAGTCATTTAAAACTAGGATAAATTATCAGTAAACTTAAGTTATTTTACAAGGTACTTGACTTGAAAGACTCACTCGAACAAAGCCATCTATATAGAGAGAACTGCTAATGAACAGACCACATAATGGGATAAGCCAGCTAACACCATTAAAGATATCTTTTAAAATTCACAATGAATAAATGAGACCTTTCTTCTTATAGTGTCATCTGCAAATCAGGGGGATAGCCACATATTTTCCATTTGTACTTACTGAGTCAGGCTTATACTTAAAGACTCTTTATAAAAAACATTTTGTGTCATAAAAGATAATTCTGCTTTTTGTACAGACTGAAGAGTATCTGCATAAATACCTGGATAAGAAAAATAAAACTATTTATATAAAAGCTATCACTTCATTGCAATCAATACTGTACTACCTGCCTACTAAGTGTAACGCACTGTCCGTTAACACCGTTAACGCACAGATGATAACACAAACATCATCCTGCCAGAGAAAACACCTACACAGGTGACCACTACACGGCAGCAACATGAGGTCAATGACATGTTGTAGCCTTCACTAAGTCACCCTATTAGAAGGATTCTGAGGCCATTATCACAGTCAAGGTGAGAAGTAATGGCAAGGGAGAGAGGAAAAAAATATATATTAAGAGAAAGAGAGACAATGCATATGAATCGTGGAGGGGCAAGGGGTGGATGGGAGGCGGAGGGTTAAGAACAAAGAGGAAGAAAGTTAAATATGCTCCCATGCTTTCAAGCTTAGGTAATTTAACACTTAACATGAACAGAGAAGGGCAAGGAGGCCTGAACCCAGATTAGGGGACTAGAGAACATAAGGGGCTCACTCCTGCCTGCCCTTGGAATCTCAACTTAGACATTACTTTTATAGACTATCTTTACCTGACAGGTCTTCCGCTTGCTTTTCCTTCTCCCAAATGCCTCTTCCTCAGTGTCCGCAAGTACCCAGGCCTACGCCTATGAGAGCTCTCATCACTCTGAACTGGGACTGTCTCTACCCAGCCCCTTTGCTGGCTGCACTGTTAAGCTTCTTAACAGCAAGGACAAACTGTGTCTTTCTTGCTCACCACTTACCCTCACTGCCTACCAGAGCCCGGGCCCTAGCTCATGAACTTGAATGAGTGAACGGACTCTGCCTGAAAGGAGCTTACCATTGCAGAACAGAAGAGGAAATAAAGGGGAGATGAAAAGCTTCATGGAGAAATTGATCTCCAGTTATTGATTTTAATTTCATATATACAAAAAAGTATTAAACGGCCAATGCCATCATGTCACACAATTCAGGAGTGCTAAAACACTGAGTTGGTTTTGTCCTCCTGGGGTTCAGCTTTAGGAGGGGAAAAGGTACAAAACTCAGAACAAGGATCCTGATTGTTTTATAATGGTAAAGAATCTTCCCTATCTATTGCTTGTTCTAATTTGTCATATATAATATACCTCTATGGAAGAAGAGATGTTCAAGAGGGATCAAAGGAATAGCATCTCCTATAATATAACAATATAACACGTACTTCTGTCGCTAAACAGGGACAGAGACCTTTCACACATATTCTTTATAACATATATACATATATATATATATATTTTCCCCCCAATCATGGCTATCATTTATTTCATCCCTTGATAGAGAGGATAAGGTAGAGAAATCATCTAATCATGAATTGAGACACATGACAAATGGTATCATTCCTAACCAGGTCACAAAGCAAGTCATTAAAAACACTACTTCTTAGATTTTTCAGTGCAAACTTATTTGAGCAAGTCATTCTTCTTGTCAAGTCCCATACTGACCATCCAATTTAATTTCCAAGTTGGTCATCAAAAATAGTTCATGGAAATAATTGAACATGGGACAAAAATACAGTCACACTCAGTTGCTCGAGGTGGAAAAAAATGGTGGCAGCTTCCAACTTCCTCAAAATAGCAGAAAGGGGATAAGGATGACAAGGGAAGGGGGAAGGGCAGGAAGGAAAGAAGCACCTGGCTAATGATTTTATCCCGGATTTTAATGTCAAGGGCACTCCCTCCTCAGGCATTTTCACACTAGCCACCATATCTCCAGCTAGTCTTCCCTTGCTTTGATTTTATCTAATGATAGTACACCAACTACTTACGAGCCTAAACGTCTTTTTAATATCACCTTAATTCTAATGCTAATAAACAATTCCAAGAAAAAAACCCAGTCTGGAGTAGAGGCTACAAACTCAAGTGCGTCCAATGGCGGGGTAGATCATATAAGCAAGGACAGGGGGACCCGCTGGGGAGAAGAATACACACGTGCCCCTCAGAGCAGCAGACCACTGCCACGGTGGGCTCAGGCCGTGTGATCTTCAGATTTTTCAAGAGAAGCCAGAAATCCAGATTTGTATGTGATTTCTCCTGATTTATCAATAATGACAAAAGTTTAAACTCCTCTTTTTTTTTTAAAGCACTGTCTGGACCAAGCAAAATATAACTGGGTGGCCAACTTGTGACATCTAGGTAAGAGGTCAGAAATATGGGCAAGGGTCAAAATCTACAAACTCTCTCTTCCTATGTGCTAATCAACCAGGAAGCGAAGCGCAATTCCTTGTCCCTGCAGTTGTGTATCAGTGTGAGCATGGCCACAGTGCCGTTGTAAAGCTGGGTCCAGGACATGGGAGACCTCAGGCAAAGAAGAACATCGAGGCTCTGACACCTAATTATCCTCCCAAAACATTTCCTGCTATTAAAGACGAATTTATGGTGTGTAATAAACGGTACTGCATGTAAAGCACTTTGCGCAGTGCCTGGGGCACATAACAGAATTCAATAAAAGTTAGCTGTTATTGGGTTTTATTATGAATGAGGGTAGAACATGGATCAGACTGTGCCTTTCTCCCTTGAATGGGAGATTTTAGTCCAATTACAAAACCCAATAATCCTCTTTAGACATGAGAAGAATTTCAAAGGAAACTGCATTCATCAATGTGGCATTCAGTCATTTTATAAAATAATGGATTTATGCCCACACAGGGTGCTTTGTTCTTTTTAAGGACATAATGGATTTTTAAAGTTTTGATTTGAGTTAATATGAAAATTTAAAGTTCTTTCTCACTTTTAGATAAGGGGGATCATGGAACATATATGGCTGCCAAATCTAGCATGAGTGGGACGTGAAGCCCCCATTTTTCCAGCAAAGTTGCCCCAGTCTCCTGGCTCCTCGTGTGACCGCGTAGGGGTAGGATGTTAGATTCCAGTCATGCTGTAAGGCTATCTGGTCTAATCACCATATTTTACAGATGCTGAATGTTAACTCCTTCAAGGTCCCACAACAGTCGAAGGCAGACCCAGAACCCAAACCCTGTCCTCTTCTTCCATCACCTCACAAGTCCCTGGGGGGGATGTATGTTCGAGGGAGTTGGTTAAGGGTGGGTAGCAGGGCAGCCTGGGACTAAAGCTTTGAGACAAAGATCCAGCCTTTATGAGTAAAAGGCTCTATCAACTAAGGGGACAGGGTGGGAAAGGTTTCCTATATACAGCCAATCAAAGCCTTGCTTCAGTACATCTCAGGGTCAGTCAGACTCTTTTAAAAATCCTCTAGTATCAACCATAACCTTTTAGTCACTGGCTTATAGCAAGAGTTCCAAGCCTCTATGAAAGAATCTAATTTACTTGCTGGAAAAGTAGAGACATCACTAAGCAAAGGAATCAATGATTTTTAAAAGAATGTTACTATGTTTCAAAGTGTCCAACTACCAAAGTACTGAGAAAATATTTTTTTGAAATATAGCCAAGTGTAGAATATAAACTGAGTCCTACATTCAAAATCTGTCTTTCTAGAAAGCAAATGTCAAAGGATATAAAGCAAGCTGTGAACAAGAGACTAAAATTAGCTCAAACCACAAATAACCTAACATACTTATCACTTCCTTATGCTCAACCTACAAAAATCAAACATTAAAAGCATTTACAAAACTAAAGGTGTGATGCCAATTTAATCCTTTAACTTCAGCTGTATCCTTTCTTCCTTCTGGCATGTAAACATTACCAAAGAATGACATTTTATTAATTTGAAGGCAAGTACAAGGGAAACCATTAGAGCTAAGTTTTGCCCTGTAAATAAAATAGCATGTACCATGCAGTTCTTAAGTGGTTAGAATGGTAACCACCTCCTCAAACTGAGGATAGGAAATTTCAGATGATGGACCACACCCATCTCCGAATGCGCTTCTCACAGAGAGCTAGGGACATACCAGACTCCTACTTCAGACCAAAGCTTGCCTCCATCTCCTCAAGCCGTTTATTTCCTACTTCCAAAAGCAACATCTTCCAATGAACAAAGGCTGTTGGGAAACACAAAAGTTTTTGTCATAAAGTAGTGGAACGTGTTGCAAAAGGAAGGTTAGTTGACAAATGTGGGTTCATGCAAAAAAAAAAAAGGTACTAGTTTGTTAAACTTCAACTACTTTTACCATGATTCTCTCTGCGTGATGACTACATTTTTGATAAGTTTTCTGGGGAAAGTTCAAGCTCAAAAAGGATGGAAACGAGTGGTTAAGAAACGATGAGTATAAAACCTACCAACTGCTACTGTGCACTCTTCAATACTAAAACTCTAAAAAGCATTCTTATCAGTAAGTAGAAAAACAAGGGACAGTAGCAGACCTGGGTACTATGACAAGAACAAATGAAATAAAATACTGCTAATGACACTAATATTCCTGGGATATATTAAGAAAAACTGTTAGTGGGACATGAAGGAATATTTAAATACACTTAGAAATGGTACCATGATAGGTACATAAAGGACCCATTAAAACGCAGCACATCATGGGGATGTGGATTCTCAAGGATGGTTCATGGGAGATGTGGACCAGCTAACCCTCAATCATGGCCATATCACCCGGTGTACTGGGGATTGCTCCAGAAATGTGGCTTTGTGCCTGTCAACCTGATGTGGCTTAATGCAACTTCCTGATATTGCACCACTCTGCTTCACCCCCTCACCCCACCTCCGAGGATGATCCAAAAGACCCTGGCAACTGGGAGGTGGTATCCAGGTGGTGGAGAACAATAATGGCAATGCTCTTAACTCTAAGATGCTGTCAAAATAACATTTTGAATCAGGGTAAAAATAAAGCAAAACAACAAGAACAACAAAAAACACAAAACAAAGTATCCTCCCTCTGAAAGACCCCTGAATATCTTCTTAGAGGCCTCTTTTTCTCTGTGCAAAAGTGAGCCACACAAATATTTATGACCCAGTTAGGCATACTTTGCCTTTATCACTGTAGAAGCAAACTCAGCCCTGACTATTTGAATAGTGAAGCAATACAAAATCTAAGATAAATGTAACAGTGACAAATGTTTAAGCACCGAGGGAATTTAAAGCTAATTTACCGTATTATGCTAAACGCAGCTTGCCTATTTGTTCTCTTGAGTGAAGTTATATTCAGAAGTGATTTCATGCGCAGATATTTTTAAGTAACCCCCTGTTCTTCAGAGAATTCCAACTACTTGGAGTAATTACTTGATGTTCACCTTCCTGTAAGCAATTCACAATACTGTATAATTCTCTGAGTAATCAGTACTCATCAGAATAAAAACTAGCTAAGCTGTTCCCTGGAACTTAGCGTGGCATTTTTTAAATGAGATTCTTCAAAACGAAGAGATGCACCAGTAACAAAGCCATTAGGTAAGAAAAAAAAAAAGTCGGGGGAAAAATGTTTCATAACAGTAACGGAGATAAGGGAGTTTTCCTTCTCTAATCACTAACTAATAAATTAAAAAAACACAGTTTTGGAAACCTAGTTTTGCTATGCTCATCTTATCTTTGCAAGTGGTGTCGCTTGCCCACAAAAGCCACAAACACAGCCGAGGCTTTTCCTTCTTCACCTGTAGAAGAAAACGTGCCTCAATCAGTCTTTGGGAAGAAAGAAGCTTAGGACACAAGTCCACTCGCGCCCAAAGGTTTGCTTCAACAAGCAGTTAACCCTCAATAAGAACTCAGAACTTCCTGGCACACTACTAGATTAAGAGTAGTAGGGAATATGTATATTTTCCAGAGAAAAATATGGACCTTAAGTGTCCCTTTGCTAAGAAGCCACGTTTATTTTGTGATTCCATGCTGTAGAACTTCTTAAGCACCAATTCTATCTAATTACCACGGGGTATCCGTAAAACTTTACAAACAGCGTTGGTAGAATCAAAAGCATTCAAAACTGCAAATTGAATCAGGTCACAAATTAAAAACAAAACACTGAAAATCATTTATCAGTAGTTATTTTTGTCTGCAGTGTGACTTGTACTACATTCCGAAGATCAACTGATTTGGGGGGGCTTGACTTTTCTTTGGCTATTTATTTTGGGGGAAAAAATCTTCCATGGGAAATGGTCTTGTTCCTAGCTTTCAGATATTCAAAATTTACAAAACTGTCAGTAAGACCCTTGTGATACGTCAAGCTGCTTTGAGGAAGGAGAGGGCAGCAGCTAGGAAACTATGAAGCCCACTTCTACAAAGTGAAGCATTATTTCTAAAATGCTGGAGCCTTAGGTACTTTCTTCTCAAACACGGCAGCTGTGTATACTATCATGCTCTTCAAATGAAGTTTAGACCAGATGTTGGTTTCTTTCTAAAATTACAACATAAAGGGCAGCTACTCTTTGTGTACCTAGCTGGGGTTGAATCTTTCGTAAATTCTCGAGAATCAGTTCCTCTATCTTTACAGGAAAAACCACCCAATTGCTACTCAGAGAAAAACTGCAAGCATAACTCATATGTCAGTGCCACTCGTTTTCCCACATTACTAAACCAAATGAACCCAACTTATTAAAAATGTTCAATACCTCTTGGGAAAAAAAAGATTCAATTCTTTTGAATCTTCAACTATAGTCACAAAACTTACACATTTTTGAGCCTAACTGTACCCACCGACACCCACGCACCTTACAAAATTGAGTAACCACAGCAGTGGTTACAAGGATTACTTCAGGAACATCAAACTCTCTTTGTGAGCACATTAAAGACTTTCATTACTTGAGGAGAATTTGGTGATCAGTTAGTCAAGGACCATTTTTACACAGGAAGGGACTGAAGCCCAAAGAAAGGAAGGGACCCATTCAGCCTAGTTAGTGTTAGAGCTAACTAGAGAAAAAGCAAAAGATTAAGCTACTCTCTTGGCCAGAAGGGTGATCTGATCAAAGGCCAAAAATGTTTGCCTTTACCATTTATACTCTGAAAAGAAATCACAGGTTTTATAAGGGTTACTTTATGGAGAACCATATTTTTAAGCCCACAGTCAAAATATATTTTACAAACCAGCTACATACAAAGCCCTTCTAGAAGGCATGTGAGAACAAGTCGAGAGTGATGAGAACAGAGTAATTCAATAATTCTTAGAGAGACAGATATATCACCTCCAAGTTTCCTATTAAGTTCGCCTCAGGCCAAGTACAAATTTGTTGTTAAATTTAAAGTTCCTGTGAAATAAGCTGGGTTTCCTACTGGGTAAGCATCCAAGCTTTTCTTCCAAGCCACCACAGCAGGCAACACCAAACTGCCTCATCAAGCCGTGGCTCAAACTGTACTGGTTTTCTCTGAGAGTGGCCTCTGCTATTAGTACTAATGCAGGCTAATCTCTTTGTGTCTACCATTCCTCCTCCCCCAGAATGGGAGCTGGGAACTGTGACTTGTCTTTCTATTGTCAGGGCCTGGGGCAAAGTGCTGACAATCAATTCAACCCCAACATTTCTTAGGCACTTTGTGCCCGGTGCAGAGGACACCAAGATGAATGAGAAAGATGGAAGAGGTGACTTCCATAGTTTGGACCCTACAGTAGATGGACTCGGATACAAAGGAACAGCTCCCATGAGAGCAGGGCTTTAAAAGAGATAGGTACGAAGGTGTATGTAAGCACACAAGTGAGAGAGCCAAAATCTAGTGCAAGGGGGCACACATTTGAGCTGGGAGGCGCAAGCCAGAATGAGTGGGAAAGGCAGCCTAAACAAAGTGTTGAGCCAAAGTACAGAGGAATGAAAGAGAAGGATGAGTCTGGAGAACACTGCACCTTCTAGTGTGGCCAGAATAAAAGGTACACAGGAGGGGATGGCTGGAACCTGGCTGCCATGCCAAGGAGCTTGGACCTTACACATAAATGAAAGCATAGAAGTAAACAGAGGAGTGACAGACCCAGGTCTGTTTTTAACCAATTACTCTAGTGATAATGTGAAGAATATACACAGTGGGGCAGGCGGGAGATGTGGAGAGATTGTTGAGGGACCTTATTAATATGTTTCTGGTTTCACCAATTTCTGTAATGTGAAGCCAGAAATGACAACAGTATTATAAGCAAAATTTGAGAACCTAGACCACTGGGATGGTAGGAAGGACATCATAGTGACCAATCAATGAGATGTGGTAGAGGGAATCAAGAACCATTCCAAAGTCCCCAGCACTCCTGCATATTCAAAACATGCACCAAATGACTGGTACCAAACTACATTGTCTTGGACACAATGACCCTGCTGGACTTCCCCTTTTCCTAAACATGGGCAGTACAAAGAAACATGCCCAGACTATGTGTAGTCAGTATTAGTTGGTTACCATGAACAAATTAACATAAACACTGTAGGGAGGGACCGCCAGCTTGTGCAAAATACACATGAGCTCAGGCTGGCTTATGAAAAAGTACCTGCAATTAAAAGTACAGCATAAGACAAAAACTGTCAAAAGGATTCTGCCATCTAAAAGATCAGAAAATAGACAACTCAAAAAAAAGAGAAAAGGGAAAAAAGAAAAGGCACAGTTACTTCAGTAGTTAAGAGTCTGACAAAACCCCTACAGGAAATTTTAAAATTTATTTCTATCATGAAATTCAGTATACATTCAATTACACTACTCAATACCAGGCATTTTTAAAATAGGTTTGGGGGAGCTATTCGTGCTAAAATGCAAAATGCAGGGACTTCCCTGGCAGTCCAGTGGTTAAGACTCCATGCTTCCAATGCAGGGGGGCATGGGTTCGATCCCCACACGCAGCGCAGCCAAAAAAAAAAAAAAAAAAGCAAAATGCACTGGAGGGGCCTTGGAGCCCAATGGTAGATAATTGGCAACCGAAAATCATTTGCATTACCATTATCCCCCAGCTGACTCTTTAGAACCATCTGATATAGTTTATGATGTACTTCCAAAAGAACCAAAGTATTCCTATAAATATGCCAGTGATGTCAAACAAATAATGATAGCAAAAAGTTCTTCCCTCCACTATTTCTACTTGTGCCCCCAGTTAATCTGAGTCCAGACAATTACAAACGTCTTTGCACCGTTTCCAAAGTGGTGATCAGACACCTAAATTTAGTTCACTCAAACCAGGGCTACACAAGAACATTTAGATCTAATGGGTCACTCAAGATGACTAGAGCTTCCCATCCTCTCCATGTCACTTCCGTTTGTCTTTCTTTTTTTTAAGTGAAGTGAGTCATACTGTATAGATCTTTCTCCTCTGCACAAAACACATTTTTTCTCTGAAGAGAATGGTATTTATATAAAAATTACTGGGAAATTTTAATATTCATCTTGGACTGTAATAAAATAAGCTGTATACAGCAGTAAGGAATTTTAGTGAATTATTGTTATAACATGATTTTAACCTAGTCAGGCATTAGATCGTATTTCATAATGAAAGCAGCTATAAAAACAAATGTCAATTGGAAGAGTGGCCCGTATTACAAAGCCTGCCTCTAACATAGAATAAATCTTGCCTTGAAGTCACAAGCTATTGTTGCAATCTCCTTTATCTGAAACAATCAAATCATTCATACTGAAAATTAGTGAACAGTGTCAGAGAATCAAAGAATTAGAGACGAGAGAAATGGCGAAGCACCTGACCCAAACCTTAAACTACAAATGGAGTGTAGTTTTTCCTATTTTCATTCATTCAAGCCCTCTCTTCTCTCATTCTAGCTCCAAAAACCAATCTCTTTGCCCTATCTATGTTCTCTCTTCTCTTTTGGGCACTCCAGGCTTGCTAAGTATTACTTCCACTTTTCAAACCAGACATACAATCATTTAAATGATAGAAAACAATTTTTTAAAGCCATCTACACATGCTATCAAAGCTGACTTTTTATAGACCTAAATGCTTATTAGTATCTATGCTATCTATTAGCATTAACAACTATATAGAAACAGTTATGCTCACTTTATCAAATTGAGCTAGGAGAGAATCTTCGCCTGAAACATTTGTTTTCTAAGCCGCCTCATTCCTCGGCATTCAAAAGTCTACTTCATCTTTTGTTCTTTTCCCAATTGTTTCCAAGTTTTTACATCTTTTTGTTCTAGTTAGAAGTTAGTATAGTGAGAAATAACTGCACTGCTTTGTTTACAAAATGTTAAGCAAAAATTACATATTATTTTAAAAATCACAATAGACTAAGCAAGCCCAAAATGACTCTGTATAAGGCTGCCTTCACTGTGACGGGCTACAAAACATCAATTTTTCTAACTTCCATTTTCTACCCACCATAAACACATTTCTTTGAATTCCTGAAAAATAATGGTTTTCGTAAATTGACACACACTTTGGAAAATCTGCCACTTTAGACTCAAGGTCATCTGAACTCTACATTTTTTATAAAATGCCAGAATTTGCCACTTTTAACATCAAGAAGGAAAAGAGCGTCCGATTCAGATTTCGTAAAAGAAAAATATCTGTACTGCAGAGGTGAGAAAGCCCATAGCAGATAATTCTCTGAGATAAAAGAAACCACCTCTAGAAATGTGGCAATCGATTAAGGATCTAGAGAAATCTCAACATACAGCGATCTCGACCAACTCCTGGGGTTCCAAGGTGGTAGACAAACACAAGAACAATGAGGGAAATTAACTGAAGACCACGCTCCATGCTAGTGACTTGCTTAACATAGTTTTAACAGTGCTTGGGTGAAAGGTCTCCCACTCCTCGCTGAAACTGTAAGTAATCAAATTCAAATAAGGACTTTTTATAATATGAATTTGCTGTTGCCAACTGAGTCAGCTTCAATATAAAAGATTCTCCCCAGTACCTCCTGGAGGCCACCCCTACTTGTGATGGGGTATATCATTATCAACTCCAACACTTCAGACCAATAATTTTTTCATTTAAGACCACTTTAGACTCCACTGTATTCAAGCTGATGCAGACAATTTGTCTACACATTCTCAAAGTCACTAGTGGGATTCATTCAATTAACTCAGAGAGACTAGACACGGAATACAAATTTTATATATTGATCGATCGTACTTACACAGATTAGAGTGGTTATAAACATTAGTCTATCAGAAGCTAATATACATTACAGTGCAAGTAAAAAGAATCCTGTCAAATAAGCTTGATGAAAATCCACATGAAACCAAGCCTGCCAAAAAAAGGCTTTTGTTAGTCAAGCATACCAAAGAACTGCTTAAAGCTTTTTTCCTTTTTAAGTGGAGCTCAAAATAGATTTTAATACTACCAGCTGATGGATCTCACAATTTGCCTTTTGAGCCTATAAGCCGAAAACAGCCTTCTCCCTTTACACAAGTAACAACATCTCTCTATTCTGTATGTTGTTTATTTAAAATACCGAGTGTGGTTTTGGTTAATCCTCACAACCCCCGCGATGACATTTAATCGGGAGCACATATTTTCTTCAGAGGATTTAGCTCTTGTGAAAGCAGACTTCTTCATCTTTTTAATCTGATGATGTAGAGATACGTGAGAAACTCTACCTTCCGAACTTTTTATTTATGAATCACCATAACCCACAAGGAGATGAGGACCGGGAAGACGCCATCATCTCAACCATGACCAAAGGATAAGATGCTCACCGAGAGAAAGATGCTATTTTAGAGGGAGTAAAAACGTCAACCTTCCCTGTTGCCTGCCTGACACGGGATAATATTCTGGCCCCAGTGGAGTGGGTACTCCAGACTTCCTGGCTGGAAAGCTCTTTTCAGCCTGCTACTCTCAGGGCTTAGCTCACAGAGCAAGTATCTCTTCCTCTGACAGATCTTCCCTGATCCCCTTCTCTGAGGCAGGCCATCTTCCCTGAAATCACTCTCTACCCCGTTATGTTTTGTTTTCTTCATAGCACTTGTCCCCATCTGAAATTGTCTGCTTATGTGTTGCACTGCCCTATTCGACTCTAAGCTCACGGGGGATAGCATCTTGCCTGTCTTGTTCAGCAAACACTACCTCCAGCGCCTCAGCAGCGCCTAGCACGGAAGAGGCACGTCAATTCAGATCCATTAAATGAATGAACAGGAAGGGGGAAGGGACTGTCATCCTTGGGACTCGACGCACAGAGACCAGGAGAAAGGAAATGTAAAGGAGGGAGGGGGGAGTAACCCTTTCCCCCGGGGAGACAAAGGAAGACAGCCTGAGGTGGTCCAGTCTAGAAAGGAAGTAGTGGGGGTGTGCTATCCACCCCAAGGGACAAAGAGTGGACAGGCAGGGGGGCGGGGTCGGGGTGCGAGGCTTCGCGCTGAGAGCAGAGACTGGCGGCTTCCAGGCTTGAGAGGTCACCCGGGCTGGAGGATATGAGGTAGGTGGGGGATCAAAGGGGACTGCGAGGCCGGGGAGAGACGCAGGCCCACCCGGGGGACAAAGAGAGAGGCGGCTGGCCTCCGCCGCCGTCGGATCGAATCCTCACGGAGCAGGGCCCAGGCGGAGGGCGGGACCCAGAGGGAGAGCGGGACCTGGGGGTCTGAGGGGAAGGTTCGCTAGGCCTAAGCGAAGGGCCTGCCGCGCTCTGGGGGCGCTCCCGCACCTGGTAAATGGCCGCCCAGCTCCCAGCCTTGTCGATCTGCTCGAACTCCTTTTCCATCTCCATGGCGGGCCAGGGGGGCTGCTGCGCCTCCTCCTCGGCCCACTGTGCCGTCTGCCGCTCTAGGCCGCGTCGCGCTCTCCGCACTTAGTCCCGCTGCAAGCCGCGACTCCCGCCGCTACCGCCGCCCTAGCCGCCGCTGCTTCTTCATGTCAACCCGGCAGCCGGAAGTACGCACCGCGCTGCCGCGGGCTCCGCCCCTCAAGCGGAAGGACCAATCAGCGCTCAGGAATGTCGGCTAGCAGTTCCGCGGGGCGGAGCCGGGGGAGGTGCTGGGGGAAGACATCTTGCAGCGTGCCCTCCCTCCTCCCCTCCCATCCCGGTCTACGGGCTTGGGCGTGGCGCGCGCCCGTTGCCTAGGCGACCCCGGGAGCCCCGCCCACGGCGCGTGGGTTTGCCCGGCTGCCACCAATCTTGAATTCAAGCATCGACGCGGTCCGTTGAATCACAGAGTGACCTTGAAGCAGTCATGCATCTTTCTTGCAGCGCCAGGGCCCAGGCCTCAGTGCTCCAAGGGGGGCGGGGGGGATTACATGCTCCCCTTCCAGGCTCCGGCCTCTGGCCAGATGTCCGCCCTTTTATCGTGAAACTTAGAGCTTCATAATTTACCAGGCTGCTGGGGAAGGCCCACTACTCTCTGAATGTATTTTGCGTTTGGAGTCTCCTATCCTGGGCACTGCAGAAATGAATGGATTGGGGTCTTGGAATGATTTTTAATATTTCCCCAAATAGCAAGGAAGTCCTGCTCAGAATGGACTCAGTGGAGCACAAATTCCGTGGTGCATTAGTGTTGAATAGTGGCAGATTTCTGGGCCCACTTCCAAAGGATTCGGATACAGGAATCTGTATTTTCTACCAGCAACCCCAGCTAATTCTATACCTGTGGTCCTTGAAGCACACATGAGAAGGGCTGGTCAGGTGGTTTTCCTGCAGGTTGTACTTTAAGCCATTCACTTTTGGGTCGGGCACATTATATGAAGATTGTGAACTCCATGGGGTCAGAGACCCTAGAGGACAGAATCATCTCTGTTCACTCTTCCCATCTCAAGCCTACCCAGAGCAGCGGTGTTGAATTCCAGCTTATTCCTTGAGTGCTTGTGGCAGGCACTGTACCTGGCATTCCAAGTACATTTTCTCATTTAATCTCTACATCAACCCTACAATATAGGCACTTTTATTATTCCCATTTGATAGATGAGGAAACTGAGGCACAGAGAGGCAAAATCACTTGTCCAGAGTACCTTTGCACATTGGTATGGAAGCCAGGATTCTAATCAGTCTTCAGGGGAGTGCTCACTTTGGAGACAGGCTGCCTGAGTCCAAATTCCGGCTCTACTAAATACTAGCTGCGCAACCTTGGGCAAATTACCTAACCTCTCTCTGCCTCTGTTCCCTCCTTTGTAAAATGAAGATAATGAAAGTACCCACCTCATAGGGTGGTGTGAAGATTGAAAGAGTATGTATAATGCTTTTAGTCTAGTGAGTGGATCAATAAATATGAGCCCCCGTTATTATATACCTTCAAATAATAGCAAATGGGAGGTAAATCCTTGTTGAATAAATGCAATTGGTTTGATAGACAATGTCTTTAGAAACTGAGTATTCCATGGAGGGGGAAATTAACAAAAGATGCCCCTGCGGGTGAAAACTTTGGGAACCCTACACTTGGAAGCTGCCTAATATAAGTCTTAGCCATTTAAGTGACTCTCCAGGTTTGTGTACTCTTCCTGCCCTTGTTTCTTTGAGTGCTAGTTTATCTGGAACTCACAGAACTCAGAGCTCCTTGTTGCGGGGAGGGGGGGGACAGAACAAGCCTGGTTCATTCTTCTCACTGTGGGCTGACCTAAGTAAGTAAATAAATCAAATGCCCATCTGGAGCCCAAGTGGCCCTCATGCCTGCAGGGAGTACCACCCAGTGACTGGAGCGGCCTTTGAGTGGGGCCAGTGCTATGCACAGGATCTTGATGAAGGAGTGGAGGTGGGTGTGTGCGTGCAGAGTCCATGTGTGTTTAGTGGATGCGTTAGTTACCTAGGGTGGCCGTAACAAATTACCACAAATGTGGTGGCTTCAAGCAACAGAAATATATTTTTGAACAGTTCTGGAGGCCAGACGTCTGAAGTCAATGTGTTGACAGGGCCACACTCCCTCTGAAGTCTCTAGGGGAGAATCCTTCCTTGCCTCTTCCAGTTCCTGGTGACTTCAATTGTTCCTCAGCTTGCGGCAGCATAAATGCAGTCTGTGTCCGTCTTTATGTGGTTTTTCTCCTCTGTCTCCTCTTCCAGCTGTCTAATCTCCCTCAGCCTCACTCTTTCAAGAATACCTGTCATTGGATCTAGGACCCACTCTAATCCAGGAGGATTTTGCATTGCCAGGTAATCCAAGATGATCTCATTTTGAGATCCTTAAATTAATTACATCTGCAAAGACCCTTTTTCTGAATAAAGTTATATTCCAGGTTCTGTGGGTTAGGACTTGGACATATCTTTTTTGAGATATGTCCCCCACTCAACCTACCACAGTGGCAGAGGGTGAAACTTTGTCACAATATTGGTCCTGAATGAAACCCCTAATTTCAGGTATCAGCTAATCACTATTATATCCGTTCTTCACATAGCAGCAGCCAGAGAGAGCTTTTAATTTTTGGATCATGAAACTCTTGTAGGTAAAACCCTCCAATAGTTTCCCATCCTTCTTAGAGTGAAACCCAAATAAGTCCTAACCCTGGCCCACCTCCCCAACCTTTCTCCTTTTCTTGTACTCTAGACCAATCCTCTAATTCATTGAATGAGTTTCTACCTCAGGACCTTTGCACCAACTGTTCCTGCTGCCTGGACCACTCCTCCTGCAGATCTTGTCACCCTTCAAGTCTCAGGTCAACTGTTACCTCTGCAGATAGGTCTCTGACCACGGTCTCTAAAATAGCCCCCAGTCACTTTCTACCGGTGACCTTGTTTTTGCAAGGTCATCTTGCAAGGTCATGCCATCTCTAAGCCAATATTTGCATCACAGTGCTCATCTCTAAAATCTCTCTCTTTATTTGTTGGCTTGTTTCCTTTTCCTGCCCCCCACTATAGTGTTCCAGGAGGGTAGGGACCTCGACTTCTTGTCTGTGTCCCAAGCCCCTGATATTGCGTTGGGAGGAGGGACTTGAGGTGCTGGAATCTTCCGTGGCTTTCTAAGGCTTGGCTTTCATCTGTCACGCTCTACCAGTTCTCTGCCATGTCCTGGCCTAGAACCAGCCAAGCGTTGGTATCCCCCAGAGCTGTGATGGTGGTGATTGGGAATCTTTTAGTGATGATTGGTTAGAAAATAAACAAATGGCCATGTGTCATGATAGCTAAAACCTTTTCTTGGCAGGCCTGCCTGAGGAATGGTCTCAGGTGGTTTCTTGGGCCTTTCCTTCATAGATTTAGCTAATGGAGCAAATCAATGACCCATTAAACTTTTTAAAATGTCCTAAAGAGTTGTCAGTAGAGAAGGATGGCTGTTTACCAAGGCTCCAATGGATCATTGACTCCTAACTTAGCAGTGTCAGCAAGCTTCCTGGTAAAAATCCGGCCTGGTCTTTTTTCTGGGAGGTAGACCAGTGTTAAGAACTTGGAATTCAGAGACAGACCAAAGTAGTCTCTGATGAGATGTCACTTCCTCGGAGAGGCCCCTTCTGCTGCCCCCTAATAAACAGTTCCATGAATCTATATCCTTTTTCCTTCTTAGAACTTATCAGGCATTTGAGGACATATTTTCTCCCTACTGTTACCATGTAGTATTATGTCCTGTGTTTGTTTTAGGTGTTATCGTCCATCTCTACCACTAAATGTAAACTTCATGAAGAAAAGAGATTAAGTCGATTTGGTTCAATGCCGTCTTCCTTGAGCTACAGGTCATTCCCAGGTGGGCCACAAGTCCTTGGAAGATTCCAGAAATCAAGATGACAGGGCTTTTTTCTACCTCTTAGACTCAGACCTCCAGGGTCCTCAGGGTCATCCAGCTCGCTCTGTCTACCAGTGAGGACACACAGCCAGGAAAGGAAGTGGCCCTTCCCTCTGAGACTCACAGCTGCTCTCCTAAAGAAGTTTGGGCGCCTTGACTGGTTGGCTGATTTGGGGTCAGCCAAAGACATCCCTGGGATGGAGTAACTGACTAGGGGCAAAACCCAGGCCCACAGCACTGGAAACTGGATGCACAGAGCTTCAGCCTCCAGCCACAGACAGCGCTAGGTGTGACCTCTCACTTTATGTTTCCCAGAAGTCCTGCAAGCCTGGTGTTGTCCCATTTTGCAGATGAGAAAATGGGTAAAGAGGTGAAATCAATGAACACCCAAATACAGAATGCTGGTCTGGGTGCAGCAGGTTAGAAACTTCTAACCCTGGTCTGCTACTTACCAGCTTTCAGGCTTTGGGCAAGTTGCTTAACCTCCTAGTGTCAGCCTGAATGCTTTCCAGTGAGAAAAACCCAACTGAAAGCAGCTTTCACAAAATAGGGAATTCACTGGCTCATGAAACTGGGAAGTCCAAGAGTGGTTTGCTTCAGGGACAGCTGCATCCAAGGGCTCAGACAATGTCATCGTGACTCCCTCTCACTCCTGCTCTCTTAGTGCTTCCTCTGTGTTAGCTTCACTCTCCTCCCCAGGTAACCAGGATGGCCCTGGCAGCTCCAGGATCACATCCTGCCAATTCAGCAACCCTGATGGAAAAAGTGCTTCTTTTCCCTGTGGTCCCAGCCCAAGTCCTGGCCTTGAAGCTTGAAGTTCATTGGTCCAATTGAGTCTCACATGCCATCTCTTTTTTTTTTCTTTTTCATTTTAACATCCTTATTGGAGTATAATTGCTTTACAATGGTGTGTTAGTTTCTGCTTCACAACAAAATGAATCAGTTATACATATACATATGTTCCCATATCTCTTCCCGCTTGCGTCTCCCTCCCTCCCACCCTCCCTATCCCACCCCTCCAGGCGGTCACAAAGCACCGAGCTGATCTCCCTGTGCTATGCGGCTGCTTCCCACTAGCTATCTACCTTACGTTTGGTAGTGTACATATGTCCATGCCTCTCTCTCGCTTTGTCACAGCTTACCCTTCCCCCTCCCCATAGCCTCAAGTCCATTCTCTAGTAAGTCTGTGTCTTTATTCCTGTTTCACCCCTAGGTTTTTCATGACATTTTTTTTTCTTAAATTCCATATATATGTGTTAGCATACGGTATTTGTCTCTCTCTTTCTGACTTACTTCACTCTTTATGACAGACTCTAGGTCTATCCACCTCATTACAAATAGCTCAATTTCGTTTCTTTTTATGGCTGAGTAATATTCCATTGTATATATGTGCCACATCTTCTTTATCCATTCATCCGATGATGGACACTTAGGTTGTTTCCATCTCTGGGCTATTGTAAATAGAGCTGCAATGAACATTTTGGTACATAACTCTTTTTGAATTATGGTTTTCTCAGGGTATATGCCCAGTAGTGGGATTGCTGGGTCATATGGTAGTTCTATTTGTAGTTTTTTAAGGAACTTCCATACTGTTCTCCACAGTGGCTGTATCAATTTACATTCCCACCAAAGTGTAAGAGGGTTCCCTTTTCTCCACACCCTCTCCAGCATTTATTGTTTCTAGATTTTTTGATGATGGCCATTCTGACTGGTGTGAGATGATATCTCATTGTAGTTTTGATTTGCATTTCTCTAATGATTAGTGATGTTGAGCATTCTTTCATGTGTTTGTTGGCAGTCTCACATGCCATCTCTAAGCCAATCACTTTGTCCAAGGGAAATATTGGCAAATAAAGAAACCAAGGCCCAGAGAGGTCAAATTCTTAACCAAGGTCGCACAGCTCTAAGTATGGAAGTAGGATTTAGATAATAGGCAGTCTGGTTTCAGCGTCTGTGCTCTCAGCCGTGACGCTACACAGTCTCTCCAAGAATTCCCATGAACTCTAAACAAATAATAACAATGAAGACATAATAATAGCGGTAATAATTATCACAACAACATGGTGAAGCTACTACTATTATTATCCCCCATTTGAACTGAGGCATAGAGAATTTCTCAGCTTGCTTGTGGTCACACAGCTAAGAAATGGTGGAGCCAGGATTTGAAAGCAGTTTAGCTCTAGATGCTGCTTCTAGTTCTGAAATTCTATGAATATATGTGAGTTCTGCACTGTGAGAACTCACAGGAAGGTTAGCAGCCCAGAAGCCCCTCACTCACATCCTCACTGGGCCCTTCCCCATCCTTATGAAGACTCTCCCACCCCTCCACTCCCAGAAAATATTTCAGACTTTATTCTAAGCCATTAAAAATAAAAACAAGGGGCTTCCCTGGTGGCGCAGTGATTGAGAGTCCGCCTGCCGATGCAGGGGACACGGGTTCGTGCCCCGGTCCGGGAGGATCCCACATGCCGCGGAGCGGCTGGGCCCGTGAGCCATGGCCGCTGAGCCTGCGCGTCCGGAGCCTGTGCTCTGCAACAGGAGAGACCACAACAGTGAGAGGCCCGCGTACCGCAAAAAATAAATAAATAAATAAAAACAAGAATAAATACAAAAATCTAATCTGGAGCTCCCTCTCCTCCAAGAGTGAGTGCCCAGGTGCGGGAGGAGGTCAGGGGGAACTAGGGGGAATCACGTGCATGCTGAGAAAGGTGGGTCAGAGACAGGGTGGTTGAAGCAGGGAAACTTCAAGCAGGCAAGTCTGACCCAAGGATGGAAACTAGACCTGGCCCCGTGCTTTCAGCAAAGGAGGGTTTCCAGAGGCCACTGCTTCCTCCACCCTCCAGTTTAGGGGGTGGGGGGACACTTTGGCGGCACACACAGTGATTCTGGGCATAGGTTCTGCAATCTGGCGGACTTGGGCTTCTGTGCCCTTGGACAGGTTACTTACCCTCTGATTACCAGTTTTCCATCTTTTACATTAAGACAGGGATGTGATGGTCGGACGAGATGGTGTCTGAGCCTTGTCTCTAGTTCAGGGCAAGGACTCCATAAATGAGGCTGTTGTTATTACAGTTGTGTAGGTTGCTAAGTAGAAAAAGCAGGCTATGATCTGCCTACAGATGTTTTCATAGTATATGTTGCAACCTCCTGTTTTACATCTCTAATTTCTGTCATGCCGGTGGAGGTGAGCAGGTCCAGCTTTGTGGGTGTGTCTGTAATCTGTGCAGCTACACAGGGCCTGGGCTCAGAAGGGCCCTGCGCTTGGTTTAATGCTCTGCAGTCACCATGTTGAAATCCTTAATAATTTTGGAATCAGGGACCCTGCATATTCATTTTACACTGAGCCTTGCAAATTATGTAGCCAGTCCTGAAAGTGAGTCTAGATTTTCAAATTCTTGAAGTGGGTTAGGAACAGTTTCTGTCTTTGAAGATGGAAATGGTTTCCCCCCTTTATTCTGGGAGGAACTACTACTCTTGGGGGAAGTCTTAAAACAGTGACATTATTCAGATACATATTCCCCATGTTGAGTTGTTTATTATTGTTTAGTAATAGTAATTATAATTGCTACGTGGATTGGGTGTTAACTATGGGCCAAGCTCTGTGCTAAGCTAGCGCTTTACCTTCATCCCTCTAGATCTTCCCAAGAACCCTGTGAAAGGGTCTGTTATTAATCTTATTTGACAGATGAGGAAGCAGAGGGGTTATGTAATTTGTCCATTGTCACCAGCAGTGTTGGCATAATGTCTATGAGTTGAGTGGCTCTGTAGCAATATGGCAGCCCTTTTAGAGAAAAGGAATTAACTTCTAAGCTTTCATTTAGATAAAAGTGTTCCTGGAGTCCTTGGGAGAGAGGTGTGTCTTTTGGATCAAATATTTGCTCTGGTAGTTTTTGTATTTGAAGATGGAAATGGTCTTCCATTTGAAAACTGACCATGCAGAGAGGGAGGGGCTGGCCTGTACTTTTCCTTTCCTGTCCTGGAGGGAGGCCTATGGAGAAGACCCACACTTAAGCAGAGGGACCCTGACATGGTGGAATGTTCTCACAGCTCTCAAGCTGTCCTCACCTGGGCCATGGAGAAGCACACAGTGAAGGACCTGGATATTCCCACTGCCCATATCTAGGGTAGGCAAGGAAGAGAAAGGCTCTATATTCTAGACAGAGGGTCAGGAGGCCCCCCTCCGTGGGAGGTAGACTGGCTCCCACAATTGGCTGGAGAGAAAGGAGGACGGAGACCGGCATGAGGGAAAGCAGGACGCAGGTACATGGCCTCTAGAAACTATCTGCTTTCAATTTCATTTTGTGTTTTCCTTTTCTGCATTGTAATTCCCACCTGTTATCCTCAAGTCTTCAATAAAATGTTGTTCCCTGCTGCAAGCTCATCTCAGGCTTGGTATTACCCAGATACTAATTGTCCCCAATATCAATTCTCCTCTTCTTTCATAGAAATAGGATTGTACCTGGGCCATGGCTGCCCAGCTAAAGACTACATTTCCCAGGTTCCCTTGAAGCTAACTATGCCATGTGACTACATGCTGGCCAATAGGATGTGGGTAGAAGTGATGTGGTCCACCTCTAAATCATGCCCTCAAAGGCCCAGGGGGTGCTGGACAGAGGGACAGGAAAAGTTCTTTCTTTTGCTTTTTACTCCATCCCGCTGCCTAGAACGTAGATATAGTGGGTTCCAACTTGGACTGTGCAGACAAGGGCGACATACAAGGGATGGAAGAGAGCAAGACAGATGGAGACTGTCCCATCACCCCTAGACTGATCACACACAGACCGTTCCATGAGAGAGACATAAAGGGGGCTGATTTTCAGCTGATGTGCACATGTCTAGTCATCCTGGTTGCTTACAGACATCATTCTTATTGTTAAAAATAAACTTCTGCTTTGTTTAAGCCACTGTTCATGGGAGTTACAGTAATTGAATCTATATTCTATAATTAAGCCAGACATGTTTTAGGGGGCTGATAAGGAAAAGGGCTGTGTACCGCCTCCAGATTAAGATGGCGTTGGAGACAGGAGCAGCATCTTGATGCAGGCAGTTAAGAGAAGGCAGACAAGGGCAGTAAAAGTCCTGGGAGAGACAGCTCACTGTGGTTGCCAGGCAGCCACAGGGATGGTCCATGGGACATGTGAACGTCCCCCAGAGATTCTGAGTAATATCCTGCAGAAAGAACCTGATAAAAGTTTGGTCTTGTTAGAGTCATGGGGTCTGATTGTTAGTTAGATATTAAAGGGGAAGCTGGAAATTTTGGGGACAGCTGGGGTTAGAAACAGTGCCCAGAGAATGTTAATTCCCTTCTGAGGCAGATACTTTTGGTTGCCTATCTATGCATCATCCCCTCCCCGCTTCTTCTTGGTTGACAGAGCCCACCCATTATAACAGAGGCTGAAAAAGTGAGCTATTCCTTTTCCAAGCCACCTTTGCAGTTTGAGCATGGACATATTACTCAATCCCAGCTAATGGGATGTGAGGCAGTCTGCCCAGGAGCTTCTGGGAAAGGTTTCTCCCTCTTGTAAGAGACACGTGGAAGGAATTTTGCCTCTTCCTCAACAAGCTAAGGTTGGAGGAGCACAGAGAGAGCCCCCGAGCCCTTGGCAATGTCACTGAGGTACTGAACTGTCTCTGGAACCATCTAGCTCTGAACTTCTTTGTAAAGATCATAAGCTTTTTAGTTTTATTGTTGAAGCCACTTTGGGTTGGCTTTTTTATTACTTGCAGCCAAAAGCATGCTAACCGCTACACTGTCTTTGCCTTCTGTTTCTACCTTCCTTCAGCCCTATGGGTCTCAAGTTTAGCCTCATTCCTTCCGCTGAGCCCTGGTTGCTCTGGAAGTCAAGATCTTTTGGAAACCACCTGCATCAACTTGTCATCACTTTTCTTCTAAGTAAGAATCTCCCTTGTCCCTTCTTACTTCTTCATTTCAGAACCAAGATCTGTATCTGGGTGGGGTGAAAGCAGAACTTCAGCCTTTGTACAAAACTCTATTTGGGCATGGATTGATCCTCTTGTATTGGTCTTATCAGTCCGGATGTGTGTCTCTCTCAGCTGACCGGGAGCTCCTCTCAGGCATGGACTGGGTAGTATTCATCTTGGTATATCCCTAGGGTAGCTCAGGGCTGGGCAAGAGGAGGTTCTCCCTGAATGCTTGTTGAATGAATATATGAAAGAATGAATCATCTAAGCCCAATTTTATCACCTCCCTAAACAGAGACAATTTCCCTCCCCACTGCTCTCCTATACTACTCTAGGACAAGACAGTTCTTGCAGAGGTAGAGCCAGGAAGAAGAAGTATTTAATCCAATTCTCAATTCCAAAGCAGTGTCTAATCCTTCTCTCCTTAAATTTCCTTTAATCCACCCACTGTCAGCCTTAGCTCTGGTTCAGCAATGAGCTGACTCTGACCCAGATTGTCTCCAAAAAAAAAAAAAAACAGGAAGAAGGAAGTAGGGAGAGAAGAAACTGTGTTTGTATTTAAATCAAATTCCAGAAGCATGGAAGAACTAAAGAGAGAAAGGATTCAAGGTGGGCATTCTCTCCACCAAGACGTGTAAATTCTAGCCCTGGAGGTGGGACCTTTTTTTTCTCAATTCTTTTTCTAATCTCAAAAGTAATACATGTTTAATGAAGAAATCTTGAAAAGCACGTATGAAAGAGAGGAAACAGTGTTTTAGTCTCACCACTTACGGTGGTGACAACATTTTGGTATGCGGATTTCCACAGTTCTTTGGTTTGTCTCTGTCTCTTCACCTCTATCTCCATCTTCTCCTTTCCCTCAGCCCCTCTCATCTCTCTCTCTCTCTCTCTCTCTCACTCCAGGTCTCATTCTCTCTTTCTCACACTTAAATGTTTCCAGGTTCTTCACCCTCCAGACAGGGTCATACCCCGCCCCCATTTAATAAACACTCAGTGTGATCTAATTCGCATCTCATGATGCCGTAGGAAACCCAGTCCCCTCGGCTCCGCAACACTTTCTGAGAAATCTGAATACCTTTTCCTCAAACTCTGCTTCCCACTTGTCTCTTCTTGTTCTAAATTTTCACTTCAGTCCACTCTCCAGCTTCCCTTGCTCTTCCCGTATCAGATGGGAATGCTTCTGGCTCTAAGTAACACTCAGGCTGAAGCAGATCAGAGTTCCTTTTCCCCACAGAACGAACAGTCTGGGGACAGGTGTGCCCCCATCATGCTGATGGCCTGCACATCCCCTCAGCCCTCGGTGTTCACACCGCAGCTTTCTGGCAGAAAGCTTTCTCCGGCCACTGGAGTGGGCTCAGCGTCCCTCAGGGTCTGGCCAGGAGCTCGTGCCTTTAGAAACAGCCCTCGACCAAGGACAAGTGGGAGCTTGTGGGTAAGCAGCTCAACTCCTTGCTCCTCAGGGCGGACAACACAGGGGCATGTTCTCCACGGGCTCTCAGAAGTCTCCAGTGGGGCAGAGTCCCACTTGCCCTTGGTGGCAACTTGCCCCTTCCTGTCCCTGCCTCCTTCCCCCACTCCTGGACCAGTGCTCCCCAAGACCTCCTCTCAAATCACGTGCTTGCATTCAAGCCTTGCCTCAGCATTGGCTTCTGGAGAAACTCTGTCTCAGACGGTAGACTTGGGCTCTTCCTTCTGTCTAACTAAAAGGCCACAAATAGAAATGTCTTCTTCAACCAAGTATGACTCCACAAACTTCTGGCCTCTTTAAAAGAGCAGCGCATCCCCACTTCTAGTCCTCGAGATATCAGACATACTGGGTCTCCCTCTAGGGCCCCACCCCCGCTGCACCCGGCATCGTACATACACAATAAAGTGATGGAGGGGCCTTCTGAGTCTAAAGTCAGAGGCCATCTAGCAGTTGGGGACAGCCACTTCTCTTCAGGGGTCCCTGTGAAGCCATTTTAGTGGAAAGGCACCCTACTCCCACTCCTACCCAGCCCCCTCCGCCCCCCACTTCCAAGCCCCTAGAGCCATAAGTCTTGCTTGAACTGGGTGTCGGAAGGGGGGAAGGTGTAGAAGAACTTTTTTTTTTTTTTTTGCGGTACGCGGGCCTCTCACTGTTGTGGCCTCTCCCGTTGCGGAGCATAGGCTCCGGGCGCGCAGGCTCAGCGGCCGTGGCTCACGGGCCCAGCCGCTCCGCGGCATGCGGGATCTTCCCGGACCGGGGCACGAACCCGTGTCCCCTGCATCGGCAGGCGGACTCTCAACCACTGCGCCACCAGGGAAGCTCTGTAGAAGAACTTTGAATCAAATTCTAGATTGAAGTTTTTTTCAAGTAAATTTTTACTAAAATATAATACATATACAGAAAAAAAAATATATATATATGTCATAAGTACACAGCTTAAAGAATGTCCACCAACTGAACATGCTGATGTAGCCAGCACCCGGATCAAGATGCAGAACCCTCCCAGCCCCCCGGAGAGCCACCTTGTGCCCCTTTCGGTCCCATCCCCTCCTCAAGGGCTGCCGGCATTCTGACTCCTAACACCCTGGGCGAGTTTTGCCCGATTTTGAACTTTGCATAAATGGAATCACGCAGGGTCTGCCCTTTCATGCCTGCCTTCTTTCGGTCAACATCACGGCTATGAGATTCATCTGTGTTGGGTCTAGCTGCAGCTCACTGGTTGAGACTGACATTTTAATTTGAGGAGTTTTGAGTTTTAAGGACTGAAAGGAGATGGTTTTGGTAACTAAAAGAGCCTGAGAAATTATGGAATTGGAGAGAGGTGGATTGAGGAAGCCCACCCCTTAAGAGCTGCATGACTTTGGACAAATGACCGAACTTCTTGTTTCTCTGTTTCTGTAACGTGGGGCTAACACAGGTTCCTACTTCACGAGGTCGTTGTGAGGACTCGGTGCATTGGTGCCTGCAAGAGCAGCGCCTGGCCCGTGGTGGGGGGCTCTCTTGGGAGCCTGCTTCTCACTCCACTACTGCCGCTGCCGTGAATACTACCTCTACTCTCGTATTTTTATTATTACCCAGAGGGAAAAGGGAGGTTTCAACAGAGGATATTTGGTAGTAGTTATTATAAAAATAAAATGATTTCTAGTTACATCTCAACTAGTTGAGACGTATCCCTACACCGGTTAGGTGTGCGTCTCAGGTAAAGCACACATCAACCCTGAGAAGTTAGTACAGATCATGCCCATTTGATAGATGAGGCAGCTGAGGCTTGGAGGGAGAAGCAGCTTCTTTGGGGTCACAGAGGGACTTGGTGGTGGAGTCAGGGCCTCTCTAAGCAGGGAATCCTGCCCTTCTCTTTGCCCTTTTGCCTACTTCTCATCTCCTGCTAGATCTGGCAGTCCTCAGGATGTACTGGGGTGACCCCACTGGGCTGCCCTTGGCATGACCACCCATCCATGTGGTGCTGTCTTTAGAACTTACTGGAATGTTTTCTGTATTGATTTTCTTATCGACCTGTTCACATGAGGCTCAGTCTTTCTTGCGGGTCTCATAAGCAGCACTTTGTGAAATACCAGGTGGGTCAGTGATACTCAGCAAACAGGTTCTAAGGTAGCCCCGTGGTAGTGGTATGGTGACTGGGAATGTTGGTTTTTATGGGGCTGAAATCAGTCAACTGAGGTAACAGAATTCTATTCTATTGGCCTGTTCACCCCTGAACCAGAATTCTCCCACTGCAAATCAAGAAATTGGCCCGCAAGAACAGGAGAGGAGTTTGTGAGAAGGACGTAAGGCACTTTATAGACATAGAGAAAGAAATGCCAGAAGCAAGTTTGAAAAGGCTTGAGAACAGGATGCCCTGGGGGGGGTCTTGGTTACATAAACTGGCAAGTGTCTTCTTCAGCTCTGATGACCTGTCACTAAGGACGCTTTGGCTGCAAGTAATAGAGAACAATGACTCAAACTGGCTTAAGCAGTAATGGAGTTGGTAAGTTGGGCAACTCTGAAGTTGGTTGACTCAGGGGTTCAAGAATGTAATTGAGAACACAGGTTTTCTCTCTCTTCCCTCTACTATCCACCTGTTGGCTTCAACTGAAAGCTGGTTCCCTCTGTGGCTGCAAAGTGGCGGCCAGTAGTAAGCAGGCTATAAAATTGTTAACTTCCAGTAGGGAAGAAAGAGAGAAAGTGGCTTTCCCTGGCTCTCTCTTAAGAGTAAGGAAGTGTTGCTGCCAGAAGTCCCCAGGAAATCTATCCTGGTATCTCACTGGCTAAACTGGCTTGGCCCGTTCACCCCTGAACCAGTCCTCAGCAAGAGGCATAGGGGGTGATTCTGGCCCCCATTTGGAGGACATTTGGCAATGTTGGCAGACATTTGGTGGTGTTAGTGGCATCTCATGGGTAGAAATTAGAGATGCAGCTAAATATCCTACAATGCCCAGGATGACGCCTCCCTGCTTCACACACTACAGAAAATTATCTGTTCTGAAACATCAACAGTACAGAGGTTGAAAAACCCTGGCTTAGACTAATCAGGCCCTCCCTGCGCTTAGGGTGTAACAGTTGGTGGGGAGTCACCTACGGTGCCCACTGCAAACTCTTTTTTCAGAATCTGTTACTCTGTTGGAGATTCAAATTTCAGAGATGGTTTGTTTGGCTTGGCCTGGTTCACTTGCCCACTCATAGGCTAATTGAGTGTAAGGCACCGTGGTTGACCAGTAGTCCCCCCACAGGAAGATCCTGGCACAGGAAGTGGGAAGGGATGTTAAATAAGCAGAACAAAACAAAAAAGCCCACCTCAACGTCTCAGAGAAGCTTAAGCTCTTGATGCTGCTGGAGGGGACAAGTTTCATGTCTTAACTGGAAACCCACAAAACTGTGATGTGCTTTTGCAGTGACACTCCCCTCAAAGAAGAAGAGGGAGACATCCCAGAATGAAATAGGGGAGGGGAAAAGCATGCAACATCCTGGGATGATATGGGGGAGGAGTGGGGAGAGGAAGAGTATGACACACGTTAACTTGACTTCAAAGATGGTGGTCATTGGGGCTTCCCTGGTGGCGCAGTGGTTGAGAGTCTGCCTGCCGATGCACGGGACGCGGGTTCGTGCCCCGGTCTGGGAAGGTCCCACATGCCGCGGAGCGGCTGGGTGCGTGAGCCATGGCCGCTGGGCCTGCGCGTCCGGAGCCTGTGCTCCGCAACGGGAGAGGCCACGGCGGTGAGAGGCCCGCGTACACCAAAAAAAAAAAAAAAAAAAAAAAAAAAAAAGATGGTGGTCATTCATTCTTTCCCTCGAGGTATGGCGTCTACTCTTCCACACCCTTGAATCTGATCTGGCTGAGACCTTGTGTCTGTTTTGACTAGTAGAACATGGTGAAAGTGATGCTGGGCTAGTTCTGGGCTTCCTGCCACATGTAGCCCTGAGCCACCACGGAAGGAGTCTAGGCTGCTCCAGTGGGAGGGCGCTGAGATGCCATCTTGGATGTCCAGCCCAAGTCAAGAGGACGTCAACCCCAGTAGCCATCTGCTTGCAATGGCACGAGAGAAACCAAGTGAGAACCGCTTATCTGAGTCCAGTCAACCCACAGAACATGTGAGTAAGAATAATAAACTGTTGTTTTTAAGCCACTACATTTGGAGATGGTTTGTCATGCATCAATTGATAGCCAGAACAATATATAAAAATAATATGCATATATAATAGAGATATTTCAATTTTCATTTACTAACATTTTCATTAAAATACTTTATTATAAAAGTCATATAAAAGTGTCGCCAAAAATGGAGAAAAGAAACACCACCCCTAGTTACACCGATGTAACTCCAATCACAATGACTGTAAGCATCTTAGTGTGTACTCTCCCAGCCTTCTTTCCTACGGAAGATTTTCATACAGCAGTTTGAGAGCATCCTTTTTTCCTTTTTCCAATATGTCATCATCGTTATTCTACATTGCCATAGAGTTTTTGTAACCAGAAAACTATACTAACAATGCTATTAACAGCCACTTATAGTAGACAGAATAACGGTCCCCCCAAAGATGTCTATGCCTTAATCCCCTGAACTTGTAAATGTGTTACTTTATGTGGCAAGAGGGACTTTGCAGGTGTGCTTAGGTTAAGGATCTTGAGATGGGGAGACTATCCTGGGTTATCTCAATGGGCTCAATGTAACCACAAGGGTCCTTATAAAAGGGAGGCAGGTGGGTCAAAGTCAGAGAAGGTGATGTAAGGAATCAGCATCCAAGAGAGTGAGCAGAAGAGGCCATACTGGGGCTTCCCTGGTGGCGCAGTGGTTGAGAGTCCGCCTGCCGATGCAGGGGACACGGGTTCGTGCCCCGGTCCGGGAGGATCCCACATGCTGCGGAGCGGCTGGGCCCGTGAGCCACGGCCGCTGAGCCTGCGCGTCCGGAGCCTGTGCTCCGCAACGGGAGAGGCCACAGCAGTGAGAGGCCCGCGTACCGCAAAAGAAAAAAAAAAAAAAAAAGGAGAGGCCATGCTGTTTGCTTTGAAGGTGGAGGATGTGCCACAATCCAAGGAATTTGGCATCCCTCTAGAAGCCGGGAAAAGCAAGCAAACAAATTCTCCCTGGAGCTTCTACAAGGAATGCGGCTCTGCCCACACCTGGCTTTTAGCTCCACCAGACCCATTTTTTTGGACTTCTGACCTCAGAACTATAAGATAATAACTTTGTGTTGCTCTAAGCCACTAAGTTTGTGATAATTTGCTACACTAGCCATAGGAAACTAATACATCATGTTATTTAGCATTTAACACACAGTATCTTATTTAATATCTCACAACAACCCTATGAGGCAGGTCCTGGTGCCATCTGCGTTTTAGAAATGAGGAAGCTGTTGCTCAGGGGGACGAAGGGACTTCCTCAGGCCACAGAGCTGCCCCGGGCAGAGCCAGGGACATATGCTGGCCCTGCCACTTATGGGTATACTTACAAACACCGCTAGTATAGGATTTATTTGGACTTGTGTAAACATACAGACATTGGTCTAAGCCTTTGTCATCTTTTTTTTCATTGTTTGTTCCTGTATTAACATTGTGACTTCTCTGGAAGTCCTCACCAGCCATAAGATGAAAACCACAGTTTTGAAATTGCATGGGCCATTGACTCATTGGTTTTTGTTGTTATTGGCACTGAAGTGTCTCATTTAAAAAGATGAAATCCCAATTCACTTTGGGGTTTAGATGGATCAGATGTAATTTTGAAGTTGCCTAAATCTTAACTGCTATGTCAATCTCCTGCTTCTGAGATGTTTTGTTTTGTTTTTTAAATGTTTTCTTATTTATTTATTTATTTTATTTTATTTATTTTTGGCTGCATTGGGTCTTCATTGCTGTGCGCAGGCTTCCTCTAGTTGTGGAGAGCGGGGGCTACTCTTCGCTGAGGTGCACAGGCTTCTCATTGCGGTGGCTTCTCTTGTTGCAGAGCATGGGCTCTAGAGAGCAGGCTCAGTAGTTGTGGCATGCGGGCTTAGTTGCTCCGCGGCATGTGGGATCTTCCCAGACCAGGGCTCGAACCCGTGTGCCCTGCATTGGCAGGCGGATTCTTAGCCACTGCGCCACCAGGGAAGCCCCAGAGATGAAGTTTTAATGACATCTAAAGAAGCTCTGAAATGGGCCCTGAAGCTGTCTATAATCTGAAGATAGCCAAGAGTTTATGCAAACAAGATTCTTTTCTGCTCAGCGGAGTTTCCCCCTCTTTCAGCAAGGTTGGTCCATCCATGGGCTAAGCTCACATGGACCGGTATGAAGTCCAGTAGTGTTCCCCCAGACGGCTTTTGCATTGATCTGTTTGGAACAATCTTTTTTTTTTCTTAATCTATGGAAAACAGTCATTCCTCACATCCAACACCAAACATCTGCATTCCCATAAAGATCTCCCAGTTGCTTACACGTGAGTTGGTCCGAACGGTCCTGGATTCTCACTCCCTCTCACACAGTCCCCGCTGGAGTCAAGATCTGCTTTACAGTTCTCACGAAGCTTGATTTCCCCGCAAACGTCCAACTGATAGTCCTATTGTAGAGTCTTCTGAAATAATTTCATTTTTTTAACTTTTTTATTAAGACAATCTATCTACAGTAAGATTTACCCTATGTAGGATCCAGTTCTATAAGGTTAAGCAACCTATGATGCATAGGACAGTCCCCAACAACAAAACAATCCTGTGCAATCGGGCTGAGGTTGAGAAACTGCATCACAGCTGTGATCAAGTAATTTCCCTTTGTCAGTGGCCTTCCCTTCCCCATCACTTCCCCACTCTAAGATCCATACTTCCGTTGCTTCCCATATGTGTATTTAGCTGTTTAATGTCTCTTTTCCCTCCTGTGATATAAACCCTAAGGGGCAAGGATTGTGTATGTTTTGTTCTCACCATGTAGTAGCTGCTTAATAAATATGTTGAATGAATGAAAAGTGCAAGTGAAAACTATCTTTCATAAAAAGCATCTTTAAAATTTGAGGACACCAGGAGGCTTCTCTTGACTTCAGTCTTGATGATTTTCTAAACATCATTTGGGAAGAAAGGAATGTATGAGAGAGAGAGAGAGAGGGAGAGAAACATTGTCTTTGTAGGGTAAATGTGAGCTGGATTTCTAGCACTGCCACTTAACTGCCACATTACCAACAGCAAGTCACATTCCCTCAACTGTAAAATGGGAATTATAAAACAAGATGAAATGTGCTAATGGATGTCAGTGCCCTGCACTTTGTAAATGTTGGTTTTTTACCTTCTTCTCTGTTTCCTCCTTCTCTTGAGTTTCCAGGCCAGTGTTGGTGCCCACGGTCATCCTCTTCAGCCCACCCTGGAGGACTGCCTGAAGCTTGGTGGACAGTTCTGTACACAGCTATGGCATCTGCATCACTGCCCTGGGCCCGTGTGTGTTCAGCGTGTACACAGCAGGTCACAAGGGAAGTGCCTGGGAGTTGATAGCCCCAGGCAGCACCTTCCACCATTGAGAGATGGGCATGGTGGATAAACGTCCCAGTTTCCTCACCCCCTAACAGGACACTCCAGTGTACTCTACATCGTCTTCCAGAGTCCTCACTGAGACTGAGCCCTGGTTGCCCATAAAGGTGAACAACGCACTGACACTCCCTTTATTCTGGTCCTCCCTTCCCTGTCTCATTTCCCACTTCCTCATTACTCTTCCTGAGGTTGTTTCCCAAATAAACTACTTGCACCTAGGGAGCAGCAGTTACAGTTTGTGAGCTTCAGATTTTATTATTTGCCGGACTTCATCTGCCCAACTTCTAGCTGCTAGCATCTTCATCTTTTTGCATGAGTTTGTTTTTTCCCTGGCTGTTGGAGTTGAGCAGGCTAGAAGTGCTGGAGAATTAATTCTCTCTCCCCTCTGCCCAGCAGCCATCAACCTGTGCATGGAAGGAGGTGGTGTATAAATACCCCAGCTCCCTGGTCCCTCAGGTAGAATAACTCTGAGACACATGTTTTATACTGGGGGCGGGGGGCGGGGAGGTGAAGCTCCAGTTGCCTGTGGTAGTAACTGTCTTGATAATTTGCTTAATTTTGGCTGCTCTCCCTTCCCTTCCTCACTCTCCTGTTCCCTACTGATGTGTCTTTTGTCTTCCAGATAAATTACCTGTCCTTGAATCTTTGTCTCAGGATCTGCCTCTGGGGAAACCCAAACTACAATACAAGCTCTGCTATGGGAGGTTTCCAAACGAAGATATCAATTAGATCCAAATGCAGTCTTGCCTTAAACCTCCCCCAAAGAACAGGGTGGAACACGCTATTGTCCAGTTACGCAGCACTCCTGTAATAATTCCATCCAGAGCTGAAGCAGATGACTCCTGTTCACTGAGTGGAAGGACCTCATCTTTCCTGTGGCATTAACAAGCCTCACACCCCACCCTTTGGTACATAATCGCCCCCTGTATTTCACATGAATTCCTTTGTTGTCTTTCACAACGTTACTGAAACACAGACAATGCTCTGTTGATAGCTTTGGAAATGCCCCTTGGGTATCCAGCGGGGGGCGCCTCTTTCTCCTATTTATTTAGTTACTTTCTGGGGATAGTACACATGCTGAATGTTGTCAGCGAAGTTAGTCTGGCTGAATACTTTCATCTGCCAAAAAAAATTTTGCAGAGTGGCTGATTGGAAATCCCACAGCAACCAACCCCCCACCCCCATGACACTTTATGTTATTTTCTACATTTTCTTTCTTTTCATAGTGGTGAGTATGAAGGATGTTTGCTAATTGGGGGCCCTTCTGCATCTACTGCGTTCTCTTCTGTGCCACGCACCCCGCGTTTCCATTGGCATCACCCCTTCTGCAAGTTCTCTGTCCAGGAGGTTCCTGTGACACTCCTCTCAACAAAGAGCATTGAGACTTAGCACCAGCCAATCAGTGGCCACCACGACTGGTTCAGGCATGGGCATGTGGTACAAATTGGTCCAATCAGAGTTCACCTCAGGATTTGTTTGGTAGCAACTAGGAAGCCAGCAGCTCTGCCTTGCAGTTCCCCAATGAGCTTAGAGTGGTTGGGTTACTGACAAATGAACTTGGCTCACTGAAAGTCTCAATTCCTGAGGAATTTTAGATGTTAAAACATTTTTTTCCCACCAAACAGTGCTCCCTATTGTATTATGTTAAATCTCCCTGGAGAGCAGATTCCTTACCAGTATTTTTGAGCAGAGACTATAATTTTCTAGTCACTTTTGCTTGTTTTAAAAAGCTTAGCCTAAAATAGTTCCAAAATCTGAGCAAATGCCTGATTTAACTCTTATATTGGTCAGGATATTAGTCCAGCTGCAGTAATGAAAGCCAAAAGTGGCGCAGTGGTTGAGAGTCCGCCTGCCGATGCAGGGGACACGGGTTCGTGCCCCGGTCCGGGAAGATCCCACATGCTGCAGAGCAGCTGGGCCCGTGAGCCATGGCCGCTGAGCCTGCGCGCCCGGAGCCTGTGCTCCGCAACGGGAGAGGCCACAACAGTGAAAGGCCCGCGTACCACAAAAAAAAAAAACAAAAACAAACCAAAAAAAACGCCAAAATAACTGGCTTGAAAAAAATGAACGTTTAATCTTCTCTCATGGAACAGCCCGACAGCGTACAGTTGGCCATGGTGGTTCCATCTTGTCTGGGATTCAGACTCTGTCTAGTTGCTTGGGACCCTTAACACGTAGCTTCTACTTTGTGTCTAAAAGAGCTGTTAAAAATAAATAAATAAAATAAAATAAAAAATAAAAGAGCTGTTTCGCTCCTAACATATTCCCTCCTACCAGTGGGAAGAGGAAAAGGGGAGGGAGAGGGCCCTTCTCTTCCTTCCAATGGCACAATTCAGAAGCCTGTAGTCATGGAGACAGGGATGCGATCCCTAGTCTTCAGCCTCCTCTTCCTTCCTCCAGCCTTCCCCACGCTGCTCTGCCACCTATGTGGACAGCATCAAAGGGCTCTCCTGCCTGCTGGCTTCTGATTGGTTTGACCAATGAGAGACACTGGCAGGAAATGGGAGGAAGGCAGCAGAGTGGATCTGGGTATTTATTCCCTCAGCTCTCCTGTTGGGACCCTCGGCCACTGTGTCCCTTGACTGAAGGTCACAGCTCCTTCAGACAGCCTCTTCATAGGTCTCCTTCTCTCCATATCTGGCAACTGTTTGCATCTTTGCCCTTTTCGGCTTAGGGTGATAACGCCTTCCACTAGGGGGTTGGAATGCCCCCCCATTACTACTACTCAGTGGTAACACCCCCTCTGTTACTAGCCTTGGAGTGTTGCAGCATCTGTGGGTTCTACACCCTGCCCACAACTTCATAAACAGTCCATTCATAAAACTCTCCTCCTGCTGGGCCCCTGACTGATGTGAATCCTCCTAACAGTCAAAGGCCATAGATGTCTTTATCATCATCCCTATTTTATTTATTTACATTTTTTATTTTTTTTTAACTTAAAGAGCCATCCTTATTTTATGGATGAGAAACTGAGGGACAGAGAGGTTAAGTGAGCTGCCTAAAGTCACAGAGCTAGTGAATGGAGGCACCAGCGTTTGAGCCAAGGCCGTCCAGCTCCAGAAACCACATTCTTTATCACTGCATGAGCCTCGGCTTCTTGAAATATGAGAAGGACGAGGTTGTAGATTATCCCCCAGGTCATCATTAACTTGTTGAGGGCCTCAGGTCCTCATATTTTTGGTGAAGGGGTTGGACCAGTCCAAGAGTTACAAACCCATATGCCCAGGGAGGCCAAAAAGTGGCATAAACAAAGTACGTGGACTGGGGCATTGCCACAAAGAAATATGCTTTCTCCTGCTTAAAGATTTGGCCCTCTTATCTATCTTTCCTTTCCCCACTAGCATAGAGAACCAGGCACAGAGATAAGTCATTTAGCAACTGCACTTAGCTGACAGTAACAGTTACTTGACTGCGGGAGTTTAAACAAATTAGAGATATATATATTATTTATTTATTATTATTTCTTTTACATAAAACCAGTCTGGAGGTCAGCATTCCAAGTGGGTAGCTCCACGATGTGGACAGGGACTCCATTTCCTTCCATCTTTAGTATGGAACCTCTCTCTTTAGGGTCACAAAATGGCTACTTAAGCTCCAGCCATCATGTTTGCATTGCAGGGAAAATGAAGGAGAATGGTAAGGCACCAAAAAGCTTTCTTGGAAGCCCCGCCACCAACTTTCATTTGCAATGCATCGGCGACTCAACCTCGGCACTACTGAGATTTTGGACTGAATAATTCTTTGCTGTGGGAGTCTGCCCCATGCCTTGCAGGATGTTTAGCAGCATCCCTGCCTCTACCCACTAGATGTCAGTAGTACTCGCCCTCTCTAGCAGTGACAACCAAAAACATCTCCACACACCGCCACATGTCCTCGGGGGGACAGAATCGCCCCTGATTGGGAAACATTAAGGCATTCTTACATTCAAAAGAAGCTGGAAAATGTGACTTTTGAATATATTACCACCCCCAATAGTGTAGGGGTGTAGTGTACGAAAGAAATAGATATTAGACATTTGGATGGCAAATAGCCGTCCTTGCTCCAAGAGATCTCATTCAATTTCCTCTTACGTTTACTAAGCGAGACCTAAGAGCGATGATAAGCAGTCTCCGTGTCAGGAGTATAGAGAATGGTGGAGACTGTGGTAAACTGGGAGCAGAGGGCCCATCGAAAGGGGATGTTTTCCAGCTGCCTCCCAACTTCGTTACCCAAAAGGATTGTGGGACTGGAGTTACTAGAGCTTCTGATTTTTCAAGAAAAGCTGGAAATTGAGACTTTAATATGCCATCTCCCATTTCCAAATATTGGCAACCAGTTCAATTTTTATAAATATTTTTACAAGTAATGTTTGACCCACAGGATGCTAGTTTGCAGTGACTGGTATACGGGATTTAAAAAAAAAATATTTTAAAACATACACAAAAGATAGAGAGAAACATAATAAATACCTGGGTATCCATCTTCAATAGTTTTCCACATTTTGCCAATCTTGTTTGATTATCTCCCTTCAAATTACTCTTTCTTTGCCAGAGTATTTTTTTTTAACATCTTTACTGAAGTATAATTGCTTTACAATGGTGTGTTAGTTTCTGCTTTATAACAAAGTGAATCAGCTATACATATACATATATCCCCATATCCCCTCCCTCTTGCATCTCCTTCCCACCCTCCCTATCCCACCCCTCTAGGTGGTCACAAAGCACCGAGCTGATCTCCCTGTGCTATGTGGCTTCTTCCCACTAGCTATCGGTTTTACATTTAGTAGTGCATATATGCCCATGCCACGCCAGAGTATTTTAAAGCAAATTGTTGGCCTCTTGTCATTTCACCAGTAAATACTTGATAATCACTTTAAAAATTAAATCACCATGCTATTATGACACCTACCAAAGTTAACAATGAGATCTTAGAATGGACCAGATGGTTTTTAAGGGGGAGCCCAGCTTTGCCATTCCAAGCTTTATTAACTGATTCTCCTCCTTGTCTCCTGATCACCCTCCCTCTCCCACCTCTGTCCCTCCTTTTACACACATAGACACACAGACAGATATATAGATGTACACACGGAAGCACATGGGCAAACACACGAACACAGGAGTACACACAGACACACAAACATACAGACCAACTCACAGAACACCACTCACAGACATTCAGCACACAGACACACACAGACACCACTCACACAAACACAGATACACATGTGCGCCTCAACCACTTCTTGAATTTAGACCTGCAAGCATTGTAAACTGGGCTGGACCCAGTGCCTGTCCCATTCCCACCCACGTCCTGCCTCTCCCTTGTGCTGACTAATTTTTGACCCTGGACTTGTTCACTCACCCAGGCCTTCATTTTCCTTTGTGCAAAACAGGGAGAACAATTCCAACTTGCCTCCGACAATGATGCAGGGAGGAATGTAATGAAAGGATTGCACACTCCTTGTGCAAGGATGAAAGTGCTTAATAATTACTGCAACAACGGCAGCAATGATGAGGCGATTAAAAGCCCCAGCGGAAGCGGAGTGTAAACAAAGAGGCCCAGAAAGGGCTCTGACGGTCTTAATCTTCTGACTGCGGACAATTTAAGACCCACAGCCCTCCTGTCCCTGAAGCCTTACACTTGCCTTCTATTAATACATGAAGACGTTTTGGGGCCTGGCAAGAGAAGAGGTTCAAAATCCAAATACCCAGCTCGAGCTGTTAGGGGAGAAAGATATTTTGCAGCTTGGTTCCTAAATTAGAAGATGATTTCTGGGTGTTTAAATATCTCCCTTTATCTCTGTACCACTTATACTGCTGCTGACACAGCTCTGGGGCCTGGGTGGGGCTTGGGGTCAAGGGGAGGCCGGGTGATGCATTCTTTAGGTGCGCCCTTGGAGGAGATGTCCAAACAGGCCTCTGGTTCCTGCCATGCTCTGCCAAGGACACTCCCAAAATACCCTGGGGACAGATGCTATTTTTGAGGTTCAGCTTAAAGGCTACCTTGTGCCCCCCGCAAAATGGGATTTCGCTCTGAGTTTGCTTTTAAGCAGAGCTTGCCTCACTTTTTGAACTTCTCTTGGGGTCGCTTGAGTAAAATGTGAATTAGCCTCCGTTCTTCTAGCCTTTTCAGGAGAACCAAACTCCCGCGATGTTTAAAAAAAATTTTTTTTTCTTAATCCCTTGCTGTTTCTTTCCTACTGTTGAGTAGAGAGGATGGCAGCTAAGTGCTTGAGGTTAAAATTTAAGATGCCAGCTCTTAAAATCCAGTTCTTCCTGAAACAGTACGAATTTATCATTCCCAAGGTCAGTTTCTGGCTTAGCGTCAGGAAGCTAAGGAAAGGAAAATGAGGAATTTTTGTTTTCCGTTGTTCCGCTTGTTACATACATATTAGAGGTCGGCACCCTTTGAAGATAATTTCATTTGCAAAATATTAGAAAGTTGAGAAGTGGCCATTTTTATTTCTGCAAAATGGTCAAGATAATAATGATGATGATGTAAGGATCATAGAAGCGTAAGAGCTGCTTTGATTTGAGCATTCACTGCGTGCCAGGCACTGCTAAGCTTGTCACTAGCATATCTCATTTAACCTTCTCCACAGCCCTGTAAAGTAGGTACAGTTATATCCTCATGATGAGGATTTCCACCTCTTCCAGGAAGCCCTCCCTGACTCCAGCCCCATACCTTCACTCCAGGCTGAGTGCTCTGTCCTTTAGGCTATTGGACTCAGTGATCTTTTTTTTTTTTTTTTTTGCGGTACAAGGGCCTCTCACTGTTGTGGCCTCTCCCATTGCGGAGCACAGGCTCCGGATGCGCAGGCCCAGCGGCCATGGCTCACGGGCCCAGCCGCTCCACGGCATGTGGGATCCTCCCAGACCAGGGCACGAACCTGTGTCCCCTGCATTGGCAGGCGGACTCTCAACCACTGCGCCACCAGGGAAGCCCATCAGTGATCTTTTAAATTACTTGATTTCATGTCCTTGAGAGCAGAGCCCATGTCTTATTCAGAATTTGTAGCCTAAGGGGCCATAGCATGGTAGGTATACAGTTAAGACTTGTTGAACGAATTGAACAAAGATCTTGGGAAAATTGCCCAATTTCTCTGAGCTTCACTTTTCCCCTCTCTAAAACTGGGTTAGTGGGACTTCCCTGTTGGTCCAGTGGTTAAGACTCCACGCTCCCAATGCAGGGGGCCCAGGTTCGATCTCTGGTTGGGGAACTAGATCCCGCATGCCGCAACTAAAGATCCCGCACGCTACAACAAAGATCTTGTGTGCCTGGCCCAGCTAAATAACGAAATAACTAACTAACTAAATAAATTTTTTTAAAAACTGGGTTAGCAACAATAATAACAGCTGATATTTTTTGAGTTCTCATGTGGCAGAGATGACTGGCTGCTCTCCCAATATCTACTCCTTATTAACAACCCCTGATTTTGTTCTGGGCAGCAATGTGCCTCCCATGCAGCTAGGGGAGCAGCAAGCAGGTGTTGTTGGGTGGAGCTGATAGTTGGCAGATACACACCTTTTGCCCCTCCTCATGCCCTCCTTCTTCCTGCCTAGAGTGTGGACATGACAGCTGGCACTCTGGCAACCTTTTTGGTCCTTGAGGCAATCTTAAGGATGGTGGAGGAAAACATTAGAAGTCTAGGACCCTGATGATTGTCTACTGATCATTCTAACCCTGGATGTCACACCTTTTGATTTCTTAAGTGTGCACAGGATAAGGGCAATGAGGGGAGAGAAAGGGAGAGAGCTCTACTTGGGATTTCTGTTTTATATAGCCAAATCTAATTTTAACTGACAAGACTTGCCCAGGTCCATGTTAAGTGCTTATTACACACCTCAATGAATCCTCCCAACAGCACTTCTAAGCAGGCATCATCATTATCACTTCTGTTTTATAGATGAGGGGACAGAGGCTCAAAGGGATTAAGTGAGTGGGATTTGAGTAGGCAGTCTGCCTCCAGAGCCAGGAGTCATAGCCGCTACATCATGCTGCCTGCTTTATTGTGATCTTGTGGTGGGTATGGAAGTGCTATAGATGCTGTAAATCACTGGATACATAGTCACTGTCTCCCTCACTTACTCATTGACTTATTAATTCATTTATTTAGTCAACAAACATTTACTGAGAGCCAATTCATATGCTTATATTAGACTTGGGGGCTATGAAAACAACCATGATAGTTGTCTGCCCTCCAGGAGCCCCCCAGTGTGAGGTTCTGTTATTGTTACTTTCCAGGGGCAGATAGTGGGTCAGGGTCCCATATATGGTGATGCACTGTACAACCCCAGGGGCACCATCTACACAGACCTCAATATGAAGGGTGCCTCCTGGAGTTGGGCAGTCCACAACCTGCACAACTGTATGTGGCAGCCCAGCAAGTGACAGAACTGGGATGCAAATCCTGCTCTCCAGTCTCCTACTTGGATGCCTTTCCATCTACTCCCTGCAATATCTTGGTTTGTTCCCAGATCCCTTTTACTGTTTGTTGATGTTGGTCTCTGTCTTTCATGTTGGAAGTGTTTCTCAGATGTCAGGGGCTCTTAGGACCTCTATTCATATTGGAGAGGGAGGCACTAAACAACTATTTGGAAGCTCCATGTGTTTCTCTGTAATGTGGCTGGGCAGTGAGCCAGCTTTTTCATTCTGGGACCCAAATGTCATTGTCATCAGTCTTTTTGCCGAGGATGTCCACTTCTACTTCTCTGTAGAGGACTCTCCAGGGGTCCTGCCTGAGCCAGGCTGCCTGTGTTCTGGAAGCCGATGTAGGGAAGGGAGCTGGGTCTATTTTGTTTTTAGCTCCTTGCTTCATCCCCAGCCTCTGCAATGTCCACCTCCTCTCTATCCCAATGTCTCCAGAAAGTAACCCCCAGATCCCTGCCAAGGTGGGAAGGGCAGTCACCTGGCTACACAGGCTGGCAGAGGGGGTTGAGGGCCTTCTACCAACTTCCAGCCAAGGCCCCGTGCTCAGCCTTGTCCTGTTCCCCCACCCTTAGAGGCATCTGGCACCACCAAGAAATTTTTTTAAAATGGTAGATATGACTGATTGAATAAAATACTTAAGTTTAATTTTATAGTAAAATACTTAAGTTTAATTTTATAGGAGAAAAAGAAATGAAAATGAAACTGAAGGAATTTCAAGTAAAAGAATGTTCTACCCCTAAAATTATTTGAAAATTTCCCCTAAAGTTAAGAAAAATGATTGTGAAAATACTAAGATGCTTGAAGCATTATTTTTTGTCATTTATTTTGTTTTTTTTAATGAATATGTTGACTTTTGCTAAGATGATGAAATTAGTCTATTTATTCTTTAACAATATTTTAAAACTGAGGTATAACATACATACACTGAGCCATTTCCAGTTTGGGCTATTATGAATAGAGCTGCTATGAGCATTCTTGAACATGACTTTTGGTGGACATAACGCCCCACTTCTCTAGGGTAGGCGTAGGGCCCCAATTTGGAATCCACACAGGATCTGTGCTTGTTACTCTGTTTACACTGTCTCAGTTCTTATTGGCCTCCTCCACTGCAGGCTCAAGTACCCAACTGTCTACTTGATGTTGCCACTTGGATGTTTTACTGACCTGCCAACCTTAATATACCGTACCCTGGAGTGCACCCCCATCCCAAGCCAACCCCAGTCCCCTCTCCCTAGTCCTCCCAGCTCAATCAGCACTGTTGCCACCCACGTGGTACCTGAGCCAGAAGTCAGCCTCCAGTCTTCCCTTTGCTACACTGCCCTTTCCGGTGCCACATCAACTCATGGATTCCAATTTCAAACTTTCGTTTAAGTCCATCCTCTCCTCACCATCTCCACTGCTTCCTCCTGGTCCAGTCCACCTCATCTCTCCCTTAAAGAGGGAGATAACTGCCCAGTCTCCTAATTGGTCTCCCTGTTTCCATCTTGCTTTCCGCTAATAGTTTCTCCAAATGGCAGCAAGATGCTCTTAAAATGTGAATCAGATCATATTCTTCTTTTGAATGTCTTCCCACTGAACTTGGACTCAAGACCAGACTCTTAAATGGCAGTTTAGGCTCTGTAGCATCTGGCCACCACCTGTCACATGTCATCTTTCCCAGGCACACTCCTAGTCCTTGGAATTTACCACCTTTTTTTTTTTAAACCTTGGGGCCTTTTGCATATACTGTTCCCTCCAGCATTGGGTTATCAGTCCCTTGCATAACCTTTAAGATATTTTTTGCATATATAAGCAAATATCAATAATATATTCTTTTCCTCTCCATCCCCTTAAAATATCAAAAACGAGTATGTGCTATACACATGGTTCTGTATATATATATATATATATATATATATATATATATATATATATATATATTTTGTAGGAAGTCCTGGCATGAGCTTTACTTACCTGTTTATACACAGCTGCCTCTTTATTTCATATCACTGAATGTTATTCCATTGTATGTATGGACTGCCATTTATTCATCCTGTCCTTTATTAATAGACATTGTTTCCTTTTTTTTTTTTACTATTAAAAATGATGTGATAGGGGCTTCCCTGGTGGCGCAGTGGTTGAGAGTCCGCCTGCCGATGCAGGGGACACGGGTTTGTGCGCCGGTCTGGGAAGATCCCACATGCCGCGAAGCGGCTGGGCCCGTGAGCCATGGCCGCTGAGCCTGCGCGTCTGGAGCCTGTGCTCCGTAACAGGAAAGGCCACAATAGTGAGAGGCCCTCGTACTGCAAAAAAAACAAAAAACAAATGATGTGATAATGAATAACTCTGTATATGTCATTTAGCATATGTATGAATAAACCTGTAGGATAAATTCTCTTTTTTTATATAAATTTTTATTTATTTATTTATGGCTGTGTTGGGTCTTTCTTGCTGCGCACGGGCTTTCTCTAGTTGCGGTGAGTGGGGGCTACTCTTCATTGCAGTGTGCCGGCTTCTCACTGTAGTGGCTTCTCTTGTTGCGGAGCACAGGCTCTAGTCGTGTGGGCTTCAGTAGTTGCGGCATGCAGGCTCAGTAGTTGTGGTTCACAGGCTCTAGAGCGCAGGCTCAGTAGTTGTGGCGCACGGGCTTAGTTGCTCCGTGGCATGTGGGATCTTCCTGGACCAGGGCTCGAACCCGTGTCCCCTGTATTGGCAGGCGGATTCTTAACCACTGCGCCACCAGGGAAGCCCAGGATAAATTCTTAAAAGCAGAATTGCCAGGGTAATAGGTATGAGCATTTTATTTTATTTTATTTTTAATTAATTAATTAACTAATTAATTAGGCTGCGTTGGGTCTTCCTTGCTGCGTGCAGGCTTTCTCTAGCTGCGGTGAGCAGGGGCTACTCTTCGTTGCGGTGCGCGGGCTTCTCATTGCGGTGGCTTCTCTTGTTGCGGGGCACGGGCTCTAGGCGTGTGGGCTTCAGTAGTTGTGGCTCGTGGGCTCTAGAGCACAGGCTCAGTAGTTGTGGTGCGTGGGCTTAGTTGCTCCACAGCATGTGCGACCTCCCCAGACCAGGGCTCAAACCTGTGTCCCCTACATTGGCAGGTGGATTCTTAACCACTGCGGGTATGGGCATTTTAAATGTAATGAAACTGCCGAAGTCATCTTTATACTCATCAACAGTTTATACTCACACTAACAATGTATGAAAGTGCTCATTTTCTGATACCAACATAGTGGATTGTCAAACTAGGATTTCTGTTAATCTGATGGGGGGTAAATGATATCTCATCTCTCTTATTATGCATGATATTGATCATCTATTTATATAATTAAAAGCCATTTGTTTTTCCTTCTCTATGAACAATCTTTTTTTTTTTTTGCAGTACGCGGGCCTCTCGCTGTTGTGGCCTCTCCCGTTGCAGAGCACAGGCTCCGGACGCACAGGCTCAGCGGCCATGGCTCACGGGCCCAGCCGCTCCACGGCATGTGGGATCTTCCCGGACCGGGGCACGAACCCGTGTCCCCCGCATCGGCAGGCAGACTCTCAACCACTGCGCCACCAGGAAAACCCCTATAAACAATCTTTTTTTGCCCATTTTCCCACAGAACTGGTGATTCTTTTCTTATTGATTTGTTGGAAAACTTTGTATATTAGGTAAATTAGCCTTTCGTGATTAGCCCAATTTGTCTTTCGGCATTTAATTTAGTAAATCTTTTTAACCATAAAGACGTTTTTAACGTCTTTATGTTGTCAAAAGTATTTATCTTTCATTTTAGGACATTTCAGTTTTGTTGCATTATTAAAAAGGTCTCTTAGAGTCTGAAGTTATAATAGACTTATAGCTTTTTTATTTTACTACATTTGTGGTTTCACATTATGTGTTTAAATCTATGATCTATTTGGAATTTGTCCTGGTTTACGTGTGAAGGAAGAATCCAACTTGATTTTTTTCCCCCAGTGACTACCTGGTTGTTCCTTCTCATCTTGTCTCAGTTTAAATATCACCTCCTCTCTGACTGTCCTATTCAAAGTATTTCTTATCTCAGTCCATTGCCTGTGTCATTCATAGAACTTATTGCAATTTGTAGTTTTAAAAACATTTGTTTGTTTTTTTTTGGTCTCTCCCACTAAGATGTCAGCTCCTTGAGGGCTGGGACATCCATCTTGTTCACCATCATATCACCCACAGCTTGCAGTGTGCCTTGTACATAGTAGGTGTTTGTGGATGACATGTAATATTGCTTCTGCCTTCCAGCATCTGTTGTTCCTTCTTCTGGTATTTGCACTCCGATTTTCCTTTGACAAAACCACACCTCCATTACTGCTGGTCCATGTGGTTTGGATAGTGTAGACTCCGCCCCTGGCTTCAGGTGTGGGGCGTGACCAATCTGTGGTCCACCCCCTGGCAACAGTGATTGGCTGAAATGGGCACATGACCTAAACTCAACCAATGAGGTACAATATCAGGACTGATAGGCATTATTGAGAGGGAGCATCCTCATAGGAAATCTCTTACAGGTTATCTGAGGCTCTTGACTTTATGGGGCAGAGGCACCAGCCTTTTCACCTAAAAAAGAAAAGTCCTGGCAAGGCAACTTTGGTCTCTCTCTTGTTGATCTTGAAAACAAAAGAATATTCTGATTCCACATCTGGGGTGTTTGATGAGTCAGTTAAAGAGAAGCTTTCATTTCTTTCAATCCAACAAATATTTCTTGAGCACTTATAAAGTGTTTAAGACTTGAGCTGAATTCTGGGACTGGTCTCAATTTTTTTTTTTTTTTTTTTTTTTTTTTTTTTTCGGTACGCGGGCCTCTCACTGCTGTGGCCTCTCCCGTTGCGGAGCACAGGCTCCGGACGCGCAGGCTCAGCGGCCATGGCTCACGGGCCCAGCCGCTCCGCGGCATGTGGGATCTTCCCGGACCGGGGCACGTACCCGCGAACCCTGCATCGGCAGGTGGACTCTCAACCACTGCGCCACCAGGGAAGCCCTGGTCTCAATTCTTAATGGTGATTTTCTTTTGAAAATACAGCATGCTTCTAAGTTTTTTTGAATTAAAATAACATATATTAAAGTTTTTAAAATCCAAAAAATATAAAGGCAAAAAAATGGCCAAATAACGCCTACTGACATTTAAAAAAAATACAAGTAATACTTGTATGTGGTTAGGAAAGTGAAGTCATTCAGAAAGGCTCAAAACATAGCAAACAGGTATAATAAACCTCCCCCACATTCAGAAAATTAAAAATTAACAGTTTTTTAAGCTCACAGGCAAAAAATTGGCACCGAGTCTACCTCCCCATTAAGTTTCTTGTGGTTGTGTGTAGAAAAGTTTTATACATATACAAGAATATTTATATATATATGCAAAACAATTGTTTTACTTTAATTTACAAAAGCGAATGTAATATGCATCCTGTTCTGCCCCTTCATTTTTCATTTAATAATATCACTAGAAAAATGGATAAGGGATATGAACATATAGTTCTTAGAAAAGGAAATACAAATAGCTCATAAATATATGAAAGGATGTTCAACCTCCTTTGTAATAAAAAAATGCAAATTAAAGGTACACAGAGAGATCATTTCTCATCTATCAGATTGGCAAAAATCCAAAGTCTGATAACACTGCGCGCTGTCAAGTCTGCAGGAAAAGAAGCACTCTTGTACCCTGCTGGTGGAAGTGGAGACTGGCACAGTCCTTTGGAGGGCAATGTGACCCTATCAAAGTGATAAATGCATATACTCTTTGATGCAATAGCCGTAACTTCTGCAAATGAAACCTTCCGATAGTCTTGCTCAAGTATAAAATGACATATGCTTGGGGTCATGTTTCGAATATAAGTTTATTATTGGGGAAGCTCTGTGAGGGCAGGACCCTGTTGGTCTTGCTCACCTCTGGATCTCCAGCTCCTAGAACAGTCCTCTGAATGTAGCAGATGTCACAGGGACAACACTCACTCAAGCTCTTCTGCCTCTCCCACCCTCCTTTGCTAAAAGCTCATAAATATGTGGCTCATTTCTGCCCCGTGGGATGTGCAAAAGTCACGGAAGTCACTTCCAGCCTAGTCCTTAAAAAACTCCCATGCAACCTTCTAGCTGTCTCTTTGCCTGCCATGTACAGCTGTAAGACCACCTGTTCCAGACGGCACAGTAACATGATGGAGAAGGGCACTCAATCTGCATTGTAATGAGAATGTAAGAAATAAACCTTTGCTGTATTAAGTCACTGAATTTGGGAGGCTGTTATGCAGCATAACCTGTCTGATCCTGACTAAAGTGTAGGTGCTCAGTAAACGCTTGCTGGATAAGTGTACGCTGCAAAGAACAGGCTTGTGCACATGGCTGGATGAATGAGGGCAATCTTAGGCAAAGTTTTCAGCCACCATGTTGCTGGGTCAGGGAGGACATACTTAACATCTTGGTAGATAGTGCAAATTGCCCTCCTGAGAGTTTGCATTAATTTATACTCCCACCAACAGGCATAATGATAATACATACAGATCTCATTTTGTTCCAGGCACCATGCTAGGTGTTTTCTGCATGTGGGATAAACTCACCCTCACAATAGCCCTACTGTGGCAGATGCTATTACTGGCCTCATTTTTTGGAAGAGGGACTGGCAGCACAGGGAAGTTCAGTAACTTGCCCAAGGTCACACAGCCGGTAAGGCAGGGAATGTCTGTAAATTATAAATCCCTCATATCCTATTTCTTCAATTGAACTGGCCAAGAAATCTGTATTTAAAAAAGACTCCCCATATGCTACTGATAGCCAGGTTTGGGATCCAGGAGCCTGGGGAGTTCAGTTAAAGGTGCCAAAGAGTGGTTTTGTTAAAGCAGCTAAAATATAAGGGCAACTTGGGTGTCTTCCTTTACATGGCCTTCAGTATTTGTGGAACAGGAATAAACTGATATAAGTGAATCAAAACTGTGTACTTCTTTCTGTTTTTTTTTGAAAGGATTTACTCCATGTATATATTTTATGCAATTTTTCAAGCCAGACCCACTTCTTTAGAAGTGTACTATTTTGAATATAACTTCATCTGTGGAGTTCACAGACATAAGAGACAGAAATACGATAAAAGTTTCTCTTTCACACAGAAGCCCGAGTTGGGGTGGTGGCTTTACACCTTGAAGTCGTCAGGGGTTTGGGCCCCATCATTATCAGCATGTTGTCCCCATCCCAAAGGCCAAATGGCTGACCACCATGTTTGCTTTCCCATGTCCTGTTCACATCCCATTGACCATCCCTCAGTCACATGGACACTCCCTGCTGCAAAGGAGTTTGGGAAATTTAGTCTTTATTCTGAGCAGCCATGTGCTTCTATGGAGCTTCTATCAATATCAAAACCAATACTGGGACAACTCCCAAACTCTACCACTGAAGGCATTACTAAAGAGTATAGAATTTAGGTTCTGGAACAAAATAGATTACTCATCCCCAATAACAGCACTACACCATATGGTTTCAGAATTTCAGCTGACCATGACTGCCAATTTCAGGAGGCCCCACTTGGCTGGTCGTCGCGCTTTGTGGTATGCCTTATGGTTGTATCATGCAATAAGCACATGTGGGTCCTCAAACTAATCAACAGTAATAGATTAGAGCCAATTATGTTTATTTTAAAATTTCTTCTCAAGGGTGTCATCCTCAGTGTCAGAAGCGCGATTAATTAATATTTTGCTGATTATGTAGAAGTTGCATGCAGAAAATAAAGATTTCTTTCAGCAGTGTTTTAATGTCATGGATATACTGGTGTCTACGGGCTGCTTGAATCACCTGCTCCTTATTCTAGCTCCATCTCTAGTATTAGCAGAGTTCCCCCTATCTCACCTCCCACCTGAATTCAACTTGATCCCAAATATGGCTCCGCATCATAGAACCCAGGCTAAGTCCTAGGCACGCAGCTACATGAATAATTTACCTTTTGGGGTTTGCCTACCTAGCAGCCATTTCCTCTTTTTCTGATAAGAGCATCACAGTTTTCTTACAGAACACTGTCTCACTCAGTCCACGTGGCTTACGCGGGGCTGAGCCCACTCCTGGGCTTCAGCATGGGCATATGACCTAGGCCTGGCCAATCAGTGCATTCCATTCTCCCAGCCACAGTGATTGGGTTGGAGAGAGACATGTGATCTGAGGTAACCAATGAGACTCATGTGATCTGAACCATTGGGAAATAGAAGTTCTTTATCAGCTGACTTAAAGATAGTATGATGTTCAATAAAAAATAAATAATATAAAATTTAAAAATAAATAAATAAGTAGCAAAAAAAAAAAAAGGTAGTATTACGTCCTGGGCCTAAAGCTGTTGGGGTTTACCTTTGCCATCTTTTATTCATTCCTTCATTCAGCAGGTACTTACTGAGCACCTACTTTGTGCCAGGTGGTGTTCTAGGCACTGGGGCTACAGCAGTGAAAAAACGGACAAAAACCTTGCCTTCGAAGAGCTAACATTCTAATGCGGGATACAGACTATAAACAAATATGTAATGTGGTTGGAGGATAACAGGTGATATGGAGCAAAAAACCAGGATAAGGGGGCGGGAGAATAGAGGGTTGCTATTTCATATAGAATGGTCTGGGAAGAACTCTTTGAGAAAGTAATATTTAAGCAGAAACCTCAGGGAGTAAGGAACTGCCATGTTCCTGTCTTAGGGAAGGGCATTACAGGTGGAGAGAATTTCAAATTGGAAGTCTCTGAGGCGAGAACATGCTTGCTATGTTTGAAGAATAACAAAGAAAACAGTGTGGCTAGAGCAGAGAGCACAAGGGGGAGAGAAGATGGTGATGAGGGGACTGAGTATGACAGGCCTAGTAGGCCATGATGAAGATTGAGGACTTTATTCTGAGGGCACATGGGAGCCATCAAAGAGGTTAGAGCAGGGGAGGAACCTGATCAAATTTATGCTTTAGAAAACTCACTCTGGCTACATGATGGGAGGTAGACTGGAGAGTTTGAAATGTGTATTAAGAAGTGTTTTGGGGGCTCTGAGATGAGCCACCTGCAACCTAGAGTGGCAGTTTTCACACTTAAAACTCTGCACCAGAGTTTCCTAAACTTCAGTCATCCAACCACCGCCTTCATTATGTATGTCCCCTACTGCCTGCACCATTGTCTTACTTAATATTTTTCTTTAAACAAACACATTTATTTTACTAAAGTGTATTTATTTTTAAAGGAAATGTTTTATTTCTACTGTATCAGTCAACTCAGGCTAGATTTTGCTGCAATAACAAACAACCCTAGAATCTCAGTGGGTTGTCAACAACACAAGTTTATTTCTCATTCATATTTCATGTTGGTTGCAGGTTGGCTGCAGCTCTGGTCCATGTGTCCTCTTTACTCTGGAATTCAGGTAGAAGGTGCAGCCCACCCCCTGCCCATCTCACTCACAGCAGAGAGAAAACAGCAAGTGGCAGAACCACATGCTGGCTCTTAACACTTCTCCTTGGAAGCTCAGTTCACATTCTATTGGTCAAAGGAAGTCACACAGCCAAGCCTGACATCAGTAGAGAGAGTTACCAGGGAACTGCCAGTAGGAAGGACTGATAAACATTGACAATAACACAATCTACCACATCTATTGTAAATGGGAAAGCAGCACCACTTGCCCTCAGCAAAAGGTGACCACAAAAAAGTAAATATTGGGGCTTCCCTGGTGGCGCAGTGGTTGAGAGTCCACCTGCTGATGCAGGGGACGCGGGTTCGTGCCCCGGTCCGGGAGGATCCCACATGCCGCAGAGCGGCTGGGCCCGTGAGCCATGGCCGCTGAGCCTGCGCGTCCGGAGCCTGTGCTCCACAACGGGAGAGGCCACAACAGTGAGAGGTCCCTTTTTTAAAAAAGTAAATATTATGAAAACATTTAACTTTATTAAATTGTGGCCAAATAACCTTGCCTTCTGAAGGCTCTAAGTCTGAGGCCCACTCTCTTTTTGTTCAAAAGGAAGATGGGTAAGCATTAGAAAGGCATGAAAGACATAGCAGTTTCAAACTGTTACCTAGATGTAATCAGAACGTTTGAAAGAAAATGGAATGCTATTTGATGGTGCAGCCCTGTACCCACTAAAATCTTCCAATGAAGCACCATTGGTACTTGGTCTATACCTTGGGAGATTCTGATTTAGAATCACTCTGGGGGAGGATGGAAGGAAACTAGAAGTTTGAGGGAGTGATGAGAATGAGAGTCACGTGCTCCCAGGTGTTTGCTGTGTAACATAGCGGCCTGGAGACGATTCATGTCCATAGGTTACCTCATTTACTTCTCACGTTTGCCCTACCACATAGGCAGCTTTATTTCCACTTTACAGCTGAGAAAAATGAGATCCAGAGAGGTTCAGCACCTTGCTCAAGACCACAGGTGAAGGAGACGCTCCCAGCCAGGCTCGTAATAAACCTGAGGACGAGAGGTGTAGTTTCAGGCTTGGCCACTTGGTGTCACTCTCTCCAAACTGTCGGAAGACGGCCCAGCCGAGATGCGCTGAGTACTGGGGACTCTGGGCAGAGCTGCTTGCAAACTGATCCTGAAGAAGGCAAAGGAACCGTATCCTGTCCTTCCCGTGGGTGTGCAGAATTCCTGCCTGTTACTTTTTCCCATCGTGCATGAAATAAGAACTGGGTCTCACTCTGTGTCCACACTGAGCTAAGTGCTCGACGGCATCAACTCACACAAGCCTCCTAGCAGCGCTATGGTCTTCCCATGTTATGGATGAGAAAACTGAGGCCAAGAGAGTTGGAATGATGTGCCCAACTAATAAGTGGCAGATCTGAACCTGATTCGAGGCCAGATTTAAGTTGGAAGCTTAAGAGTTTTGGTGCCCAGCAAGTGCCTAGTTGGGTGGCTGTATTAATCCTTACTTTTTAATGGAATGTATTTCCAACCACCCAACCTCAGACCCCACAATGTTCCTGGCAATGAAAATAATCTGACTATTTAGGGGACAGCATGTTTTCTGTTGTTGCTTTTCGATGTAGAAGTTAGTTTTCCTCTGACTATCAAGAAAACACGGAGGGTCTACTTTTAAAGGATTTTTTAAGCTACCAAATATTCTTTGATAATTATTTTTAAAAATTAGAAAATCCATCTAAGTAAAAAGAAGAAAATAAAAGTCACCCCGAATTCCCATCAGCCACCCAGAGATAAGTGCTGCTGACACTTTGGAGCACATCCTTGTGGGCATTTCTCTCTCTCATCTATCAGTGTGCATTAAAAACTTTAAAAAAAATTAATAAGGAAACATATTTACATGAAAAGTAATTGAAAAGGTACCATAAGATTTACAGTGGATATTCTCCCTCTAATCCTTAACCCCTGCGCCCCAGCTCCAAAGCTCCAAGCTTCCCTTTCCGGAAGCCATCCTGGTTATCATTTCTTGGGGATTGTTACAGAGATATACAGAGTGTAGATAAGCAAACATGTACATGGATTCCTGTAGTTGTTTCTCTAAATAGAAGCACACTACACACCCTGATCTGCATTGGTTTTGTTTTGTTTTGTTTTGTTTTTTACTTAACAATGTACCTTGGAGATCTTTCCAGATCAGCACTAGGAGAGCATTCTTCACACATTCCATTGTCTGAATATAATAATTTATCTAACCAGCCCCTGGTGATAGTCATGTAGGTGATTCCAGTCTTTTGCTGCAGCAAACAATGCTGCAATTAGTATTCCTTTCACAGGAGTCTTTCCGTGTTTGTGGGTCCATTTCTGTAGGGATAAATTCTTAACAGCTGAACTGCCCAGTCACAGGGCAGGTGCATTTTTAAATTTTAACACTTATTGTCTAAATGCTTTCTAAGGTCATACCTACCAATTGACATTCAGACCAACAATTTACGTGAGCACTGGTTTCCCCACACACTAGCCAACACCAACTATTATCTGACCTCTCGATCTCTGCCTTGCTGATTGGGGAAAAATGTGTTCACCATGGTTGTAATCTGCATAGTTTTTCCTTAGGTTGGGAATTTAAAAATATATCTAAAGGCCATTAGTATTTCTTTTCTGGTAGCAAAGCATTCATGTCCTTTGCGTATTTTTCTATTGGATAATCATCTCTTTTTTCATCTGCAAGAGCTTTTCGTATACTAGGAAAATTAGGTCTTTGTTTCTCATAAATGTTACCAATGTACATATTTTAAAATACAGATATGTCAAACAAAAATGGGATCTGCCTGTACACAATGTTTTTGAGGTCTGAGGTTATTTGACAATATATTGTGGATCCCATTCCATATTAGTAAATATGCCTTTGCAACAAAATTATTTATTTGAGACTTATTTAAAAATCACTCGGGGTATATTGGAAGTTCATCAAATATAAATGGCTATGGGTCTAGGTGACCACCCGCGTCAGAGAGGAGGATTATGAAGCATCTAATATGTGCCATCTGTTTATGTATATTCATAACAACATTCATAACAACACTGTGAAGTAACATTATCCCCATTTTACAGCTGAGGAAACTGAGGTCCAGAGGGGTCATAGGATTTGTCCAAGGTATCCCTGCTGGTCTGTGGAAGATCTCAGATACAAACCCATGTTATTTTTTCTCCCAAGCCTTTGCTGCCATCTTTCATTACCTTAAATCCCCACATTCCCACCTAGTCTGGATGAAGATGGCCCTGGGGTAAGTCCCCATTCTCCCCCCACCACCCCAGGCTGGAGAGTTTCATGCAGTTTAGGGATGAGACCACCGGGAGGCGCTAGGGACACATCCTCTTGTCTAATTGGCTGCAGCCTGGAATGGGAGGGACGTTTTGACAGCCCTAATGTCTTTAGACATTGTCAAATTTAGACACTGCCAGATGGCCCTCGGTTTAGAACCCCTGTTGTGGACCCACAGGGTCCAGGCTGGTCACACAAAGTGACCAAAGTTAGTCCTGTCTCACACACAGAGAGCTTCACATATAGGAACCTGCTAATTAACGCCCTGGAGGTGGGGACTGACTCCATCTCTGTCTTAGAGATGAGGAAACTGAGGCCCAGAGAGGTTCAGAGACTTGCCCAAGGCCACACAGCCAGTAGGTAGCAGAGCCAGGGCTTGACCCCGGTTGTCAGACACCAGCACCTGTGCCCTTAACCACTGTACTCTACTGTCCCTCAGTTAAGTATGTATTGTTTGGGCATCCAATCCACAGGAGTACTCTCTTCTTCCACAAAGAAATACTTTCTCTCCCAGTTTTCTTTTTACGTATTTTCATTTTCCCACTTTTTTTAAAAAAACAATTAGAAAGTGATTAATTTTGAGTACTTATTAACTTTGTTTTCTCGTTTAATAAATTTATTTAGTTTTGGCTGCATTGGGTCTTCGTTGTTGTGCGCAGGCTTCTCATTGTGGTGGCTTCTCTTGTTGTGGAGCAAGGGCTCTAGGCTCGCGGGTTCAGTAGCTGTGGCTCGTGGGCTCTAGAGAGCAGGCTCAGTAGTTGTGGCGCACAGGCTTAGTTGCTCCGCGGCATGTGAGATCTTCCCGGACCGGGGATCGAACCCTTGTCCCCTGCATTGGCAGGTGGATTCTTAACCACTGCGCCACCAGGGAAGTCCTCATTTTCCCACTTTTGATGGAAAGTCAGGTACAAGAGATTTTTCATTTTCAGTTTAATTATACTATGAGAAAAACACCAGCCCGAAGTGCCACGATAAATGGCAGCTGACACCCAACCTCGACATCAGGGATGCACTGGAGAGTGGTGGGGACTGTGGAGTCCCAGATGGCTCAGCCCTGTCAGTCCTGGCACGTTGTTTTCTGTCATGTGTGCTGGCCCAATTTTGCAAGAGAAGCCAGAAATCTAGGTTTCTCATGTGAAATTTCCTAATTTTAAAATAATGGCAATTAACTAAAAAAATTAAAAACCCATGATGACCACACAAAACATGTTTGATGACCACACAAAACATGATTTGGCCTGAGGGCTGCCAGTTTGCAACCTTCCTGAAGGGTGCATTCAAGGTCCAAGAACAAACACATATCCTCCTAGTGCCCTCTGCCTTTCCTAATCATTTATTTAATTAATTCTTTTACATATTCAGCCATGCATTCGTTCCATGTATGGATTCCAACCACCCACTCATCCATCGATATCTATCCACCCACCCATCCATCCATCCATCCATCCATCCATCATCCATCATCCTTCATTCATGCATTTCACCCAGCTACTCACCCATCCACCCATTCATCCATCCATCCATCTACCTATCTATCCATCCCCCATTTGTTCATTCATTTACTCAGTCATTATTAGGCCCTCATGTGCTAGACCCTAGCCAAGCCCTGGGGACATAGTGAAGCCTGTGAGCCCATCCCCTTATCTAGAAACTCACCATTTGGTTTAGTAGAAATGAGAAGAAGGAGGCCAATCATAGACAAGGATGGAAACAAATGGTGTTAAATTTAGACTCTGCCATTTGCCAGCAAGGCAACCTTGGACAAATCATTAAACATTTTGAGCCTCGGTTTTCCCCTCTGTGAAGTGAGGCTAACATAGTGACCTACAGCTTGCTCACAGGCAGGTTGTCAGGACCAGGTTAAGCTAGGTAATGTACGTGAAGAGGGGCACAGACACGGTGGTGTGATACACGTTAGGCTACAGGGACACATGGGGCTGTGGCGTTAGGTAGGGTCGCTAGCCCAGCTTGGGGTCTGGGGAGGCTTTGGGGAGTGGCAGCGTCCACAGTCTCCACCATGCCCCATGCTGGGAGAGGGCTTGCTTTGTCATTATTCGCACAACTTCCCCCTGGTCGGCTGACACCTTCCACCGGCCCAGAACGCGCTGGTTTTCCCACTCTTGCTTCACTTCTAAAGGGCAGCTCTTTCTCTGACCACCCAGCACCACCCTGCCCCAGTTTGTGGGAAAACTCTATGGAACAGAAAAGGCTTGCGGGCTTCCCTTTCTCTAGATTTGTTTTTATTTTTTCCCATTTAAATTGAAACCATGCTTATTAAAGAAGATTAGAAAAAAACACATCAAATAAGAAAGAAGAAAAATTATTCTTTGTCCCATCCTTCTAATGCAACCACACTAAACATCCTGTTTTTTTTCTCTTTCTCCTAAGCTAAAGGTGTGTGTGTGTGTGTGTGTGTGTGTGTGTGTGTGTGTGGTGTGTTTGCATAGTTGTAAGGCATACTGCTCAACTATTTAGTGTTGTGTTTTTAAAAACTTTTCCATTATATCGCAAGCATTTCCCCCCACTGCTCATCTTCACGAACATATTTGAAGGTCTGCATAAATTTATCCAGCAAATGTTAAGTGAGTACCTATTATGGTCTGTGGGAGAGAGAGAGACAGTGTAATAATACTGAGCACAAATTCTGTGCCAGACACTGTTCTAAGCACTTAAATTAAGTCACTTCTTCCCCACAACCATCCTATGAGGTGTGTGCCATCGTAATGCCCACTTTCTAGATGAGAAAACTGCGGCCCAAGTTGTACAGCTAAGAGGAGGAGCCAGCATTTGAATCTGGGCGGGCCAGCCACAGAGCTTGGACTCTGGCCATGCTGGGGCACTTTGGCCACCTGCAAATGGTGACCCCAATCCAGAGTGGTCAGAGCTGAGACAGGGAATGTACAGCAGCATGAGACAGCCCTGAGGGGCCTCCAGACCCATCCTGGGCATCAAGGAGGGCTTCCTGGAGGAGAAGGTGACATCTCGGCTGAGGAGGTAGGAGGTGAGGGCATTGCAGGCAGAGGGAGCAGCGCTATGAAGACCTGAGGTAGGAGCAGTGTGGAGTGTTGACAAGCTGACAATGAAGCCAGCCCAGGCTGGGGAGGGGGGTGGCGCCAGATCACACAGGGGCTGTGGGCCCTGGGACTCTTAGGGAGCCCTGGGGAGCCCCAGGGGGTTGTTCAGCTGGGCTGTGTCATGACTGAGGAGGCTCTCCTCTACCCTAGGCCAGGCAGTGTCCCTGCTCTGGCTCCCACAGCCCATCTGTGGCACCCTGGGGACTCCTTGCCTGTTTGTCACCCCTCTGTTATTCTAGACTGAAGAAAGCTAGAATCTGGACTAATTCATTCTCTTCTGTGGCCTGGGACCAAGCTCAGTGCTGGGCAGATAAAATCCCTGGAATGAGATAATAGCTGACAGCATGTGGTGACTCTGTGTCACGATTGTGCCACAGCCACGGAGACTGGGCCCTTCTGTGGCCCCTCAGGTCCCTCGGGGTTCAAGGCCTCTTGAGATGTGCCCGGGTCTGGAGGGTTGCCAGGACTTTGCTCTAACTTGCCCGTGGTGTCTTGTTTGGTTTCTGAGAGGCCCTGGTCAACAAGGCAACCCTTGCTGGGCCCTCTCGGTGCTGGCGCTGGCAAGGAGCTGCCTGCGGGCAGCGCACACACCCACCTCCCAGCCTCCCCCAGCACGGATTCACCCTCCTTCTGTCCACACCGCCTGCTGCTGGAGGGGGGCCGCGGCCCCCTCTTCTGCTTGGGCTGAGGGCCTCCAAGGTAACTATTTGCTCCTGCCCCCCTTCCCCAAGCCCATTACCTTATCAGCTCAAACACTTCAGAGTTCAGGCCAAGAAGCCAAAGTCAACTTTGAAAAAGTCTTTAAAAGGCCAAAACACAAACACCGGGGAGGGTGTTTGGAGCGGGGTGGAGAGGAGGTTGGGGAAGGGTGAGCTCTTGGCTTCCTTTAACAGACTCCAAAGGACTCCTATGACTCTCTGGGCCCCAAGATGTATGTTTGAGGACAGTCACTGTTTTCAGTAGCAAACGACTGAGTTCACCTGCATCCATGGATAGGGGAATGGATACATCATGACGTGCCATGCAGTCTCTGAAAACAGCAAGACCGCTTCATATGCAGTGATACGGAAATAGACTGTAAAGTGGAGAAAGAAAAAGCCAGGATATAAAGCAGATCTGTGTGTAATCCGATCCTTTTTGTATAAACAGAAAAGGTGGGGATATATATCCCTACATGCCTGTTTATGTGTAGAAAATTTCTGGAATCATTTACCGGGTATCTGGAAATGTTAGCTGCCTCTGTGTCAAGAGTCAGAGGGAGACAGACTTCTCATTATACTCTTTGTATCTTTTGAATTACTTAATATCATGTTAAAGTAATATTATAGAGATAAATAAACTAAACAAGAATATCAGTGATTTTGTTCCAGGCAAACAGCCAATAGCACAAAAGACGAGGAGGGAAACGGCTGCAGAAGTTATAGTGACTTTTAGCAGAGATCAGATTATCGAAGGTCTAGCTCAAGGGGAAACCTAAGGCTATTTAGAGCCCTCTCAGTAATTGACCACATTCAAACAAGGCTTTCAAGGTTCTCTCGTGTTTTATAAACCTGGATGCTTAAAACGCACTTTCAAGACACCATCTCATTGAACCTCTTGAGGATTCTACAAAGTATATAGAATCAGACCACTGTGTGGATTGATTAACTCATACAACAAATAGTTACTGTTTTAGGTGATCAGGATGTTAGCAATGAACAAGACTCTCAAGATCCCTGATTTCATGGAGCCCATGGGTCCAGAGGGAGTGCTGAACAGATAAAAAGTAACCAACAGCAACACAGAAAAACAAGGATGACAATTTCAGACAGAACCGTTGGGAAGAAAAATGAGACCAGGGAAGATAATTGATAATGGTTGGTGTGGGGAGTGGTCAGCGAGGGGCTCTCTGAAGAGGTGATACTTGAATCGAGACATGAATGAGAAAAAAGAACCAATCACAAGAAAATCAGGGAGAGGACAGAAGCAGGAATAGCTAGTGCAAGGGCCCTGTGGCTCCACTAAGCTTTGCCTGTGGCAGAAGCAGAATGGTGGCCAGTGTGGCTGTGGCTTAGACAGAGAGTCAAAGTGCATTGGTAGAGCCACTTGGAGAGGGTGGCAGGGGCTGATCCTGTGGGCCTTGTGGGCTTGATAAGGAGTCCAGATGAAGAAACTGAGGCTCCGAGAGGTTAAGTAATTTGCCCAAGATGACACATTTATCAGAGGCCAAGCCAGGATTCAGACCCAGGTTTTCCAACTCCATGTCCAATCCTCTAAGCAGTCACGTATGTCTACATGTGGCAAAAACATGAAACATGTATTTCCATACAGCACCGCCCATGTTCTGAAAACATGAGTATTTTTTGTTATTTTTTGCACAGAAGGGTGCATACATCATACAGAGAATTCTCACCAAGTGGACAAACTCATCTAATCAGCATCCAGATGAATGTTCCAGAATAAAACAGAACATTCCAGAAGCCCCCTTCATGTCTCCTCCCAGTAAATGCTCCCTAAGGTTAACTAACCACTGTCCTGAGTTCTGACCCCATTGCTTAATTTTATTGCTTTTGGACTTTATATAAATGGAATCACACAGTATGGGCTCTTTCCTGTCTGGTTTCTTTCGCTCAACATTATGACTAGAAGATTCATGGTGTTTCAGTAGACTTTTACTGTGTTACAGCCCAGACCAAGATATCATGTGAAGCACACAAAAGCTTCCCTCCTACAAAAAAGGCCACGAGGAAGTAGCTTACACAGGAAGCAGTTCCAGGTATGTTGTTACATGAAAAAGGCAAGTTCAAAGCAATATGTGTAAAGCAATCCCATTTTTGTTGGGGGGAAACAGTTCTCCTTTTATGTAGAGCCAAAATGATCCTAGAAAATCAGTTAAATTTTCTCTCAACCACAGTGCACTACGAATTCTTTGTAAATCAAAATAGCCACTGGATGGAGGGGCTGCCTTGTGCTTGGGGACGTGCTGAACACAAGATAGGATCTGTCAGCTCACCTGAGCTATTTAGGTCATTTCTCTCTCTCCCGTCCCCCCTTTGGCCCAGTGTTCATGGTGAAATCGTCTAAGTTAACTGCCTGTATCATGCGATTCAACCCTGGAGTCTAGTGTTTCATGGAGATTTTCCCTGCATGCTGGGTATGACAGGTGGACTTTATTTTTCCTTATTTGTTTATTCTAACTTCTGTAGAAAGAATAAGAATTCTTGTGTATTAAATAATAACCGTGGCAGCAGCAACAATCTGACAAACAAAAGGAAGGCATTTCCATCCATGGTTTATGTTGCTGCCAGAAGGTCACCCTGAGAAAGAGGATGTCACCTGATGCACTGAGTCAAATGGGGCTGGGAAAAGAGCATCTACCCCCCTCATCACGGCCTGAGGAATGGGACAGCACCCATGGGATCAGAAAGGGATGACCCTGAGGCCAGACAGGCTAGGGTTTGAATTCTGACCTTACCCCTTGCTAGCTGTGTGTTTTGGTTACTACTACTGCTGCATAACAAACACTCCCAAACTTAGTGGCATAAAACATCCATTCTATTCTTTTGGATTTGTATCTCCTGGATCCCTTGGGTCAGGAATTTAGACAAGGCACAAAGAGATGTATTGTCTCTGTTCTATGATGTCAGCAGTCTCAGCTGGGGTGACTTGAAAACTGGGGGTGACTTGGTGCTTGGGGGGCACTGGTATCATGTGGAGAGTCTTCACTTGCCACAGGCTGGCAGCTGGTTCCTCAGAGGGGCTGGCAGTAGGACACCCTATACGTGACTTTTCCGTGTGGTCGCTTCACTCAGGGCTAGTTGGCCTTCCTCACAACATGGCAGCTGGGTTCCCAGAGCAAGCATTCCAAGAGAGCAAGCTGGAAGTGCAAGGCATTCTTATGATCTGGGCTTGGAAGTCATGTAGGATCATTTTCACTGTACTTAGTCAGTTGATGTAGTCATAAAGGTCATCCAAGGTTCAAGGGGAAGGGACAGGAGAGGACAGAGCGACCTCATCACTCAATGGAAGGAGAGTCAAAGTCACTTTATAAGAAGAGCCTGAGGAGGATGTACGGAAGCTAGAACCTCACACATTGCTGGTGAGAGTTCAGAATGGTGCAGACCCTTTGGAAAACAGTTTGGAAAAGCGGTTCCTCAAAAGGTTAAACATGGAGTTTCACCAGCAATTCCATTCCTACATATATATACTCAAGAGAAGTGAGGACATATGTCACTCGAAAACAAACATCTGTCAACAAATGAATGGATAAACAAAGTGTGCCATAACCATTCAACAGAGTATTATTCAGCCATGAAAAGGAATGCAGTACTGATACAGGCTACAGCACGGAGAAACCTCCAAGACATGCTAAGTGGAAGAAGCCAGTCACGAAAACCCATAGATTGTATGATTCCATTTATCTGAAACGTCCAGAAGAGGCAAGTTCACAGAGACAGAAATTAGATTCCTGGTTGCCAGAGTCTGGGAAGGGGGAAATGGGAACAGCTGCTAATGGGTACAGGGTTTCTCTGGGGGGTGATGACAATGTTCTAAATTAGATAGTGGTAATGGTTGCACAAGTCTGTGAATATACCCAACCCCCCTGGATTGTATACTTTAAAAGGGTGAATTTTGTGGTATGCAAATCATATCTCAATAAAGCTGTTTTTCAAAAGAAAAAAAAATCATGAGGGATGGGAGATACAGCTGTGAGCCTCTTTAGAAAATACAGAGTGAGGAGGAGCTCATCCTCCTATGCCTCAGTTTCCTCTTCTGTAAAACGGGGCTATTTAACAATCAAATGAACTCATAGGGTCTTTGGGGGATTAAAAGATACAGTCCTGAGGCCGAATCGTGCAAGGGCAATGTGGCTGGCTCAGAGTGAATGAAGGAAGTTTCTCATAAGTGCTAAAAGGAGCTAGGTGGGAAATACAGTATGACCAGAATCCAACCTCTTCTCCCACCTCCGTGGCCACCACCCTGATCTGGTCTCTATCATCTTGTGCCTAGACTACTGCAGTCACTGGTCTCCCTGCTTCCATGCCTGTCCCCCACCCCACCCTCTACACACACACACACACACACACACACACACGCACACACACATGCACACAGTCCACTCATCTCATGCAGCCGGAGGGAGTGTATCAAGGCCTAAGTCCGGCGATGTCCCTCTTTTGCTCAGAACCCTCCATGGGTCCCACATCATGCAGAGTAATAGCCAAGGAGCCTATGAGGTCCTCCAAGACTTGTACCCCTGACACCTCCCTGATGTCATCTCTCTCACTTACCCCTGTCTAGATGCACTGGCTTCCTCACTGCTCCTCAGACACACAAGGAAGAGCCCTGCCTCAGGGTCTTTGCACTTGCTCTTCTTTCTGGCTGGAGCACTCTTCCCACAGATATCCTCAAGGCTTGCTTCCTCACTTGCTTCAGGTATTTGCTCAAATACCAGCTTGTCAGTAAGGCCTTCCTCGATCACACCTCACAGTCCATCTCCACCTTTGCTGCATTATTTTTCTCTGTAGAACTTATCATTATCCGGCATTTTATGTATTTTTCCTTATTATTATTATTTTTGTTCATCGTCTGTCTTCCCAACTGGAACATAAGTTCCATGAAGTGGGGAATTTTTTCTGTCTTGTTCACAGCTATAATCCCAGTGCCTGGCACATAGTAAGTGCTCAATAAATATTGCTTGAGTGAATAAAATGTAAAAAAAACCGAAACGAGTGAAGCAGTTCTGATGGAGGGCAACAGGGAGTGGTGGGGACCGTGCAAACTGGTAACCCTTGTCCCATCTGAAAGGTGCAGCTAACACTTGGCTACATACAGTCTAAAGTTCCCATGTGGGAATATGGGCCCAGTATGGCCAAGCTCCAAGTGTTTCCAGGGAGGCCAGAAACTTCTGTATTTGTGTGAAAAGTCTTGATTTTGAAACCATTAAACCGCTGCTGATCAAAAATCCACATCTGCTGCCTACCTAGGTGGGAAGCTTGCCATTTGTGACCTCTGACCTGGGTCAGAAATGCTTCCAAAAATTGGCCTCATAGAGCCCCAAATTTCTGGGAAAGCTGACAGGAGTTCGGAGAGCAGGAGTTGAAGAAGTAAACTTGGGCTTTAAGTGTTTCTGTGAAACGAATGGCATTTTCTTATTTAGGTTCTTGAGATGATTTTATTTCAGGGTGAGTTCCTTTCTCTTCTTCTAAGTCTCAATTCCACCCTCACATTTACACTGGGCCTGGGCATCTTTCCTCCACGCTGGAACGAAGATCAAAAGTAAATATTGGCAGAACATTGGTTTTACTGTGACCCCGATAAGGAACAGACTAAAACGGAAATAGCGAGATTTGATTGTTCCTCCCACGTCTTCCCCCCCAGCCGGACTCCCTCAATATTTACTTATTAACTTTGCTTCATACAAAGTCTTGGTGTTGATTTTGTTGCCAGCGGGGCTGCCACACCGGGTGGGGCCTGCACAACTCCAGGGGCTCCAGGCTATAAATAACTCCCACGAACAGCGTCCCCTGGAGTTGTGCCGTGGTTGCCTATATGTGTTTATTTAGATCATCTCATTCTCATTGACAGTGGCATAGGAGTCCTTTTTGCTTCGAGAAACATTTTCTGCTTTGTAAAAGTAACATGCGCACATGGAGAAAAATTCAAACAGTGTAAGAGTGTTCTGGGGAAAACTGTCTGCCTTCTGTCTTCATCTGATCTTTCCCAATTCCAATCTGATCTTTCCCAACTCCAGAAACACCAACTGTTGCCAGTTTCTTATGCGTCCTTTTAACTATATATACAAATCTTTCTTATTCTCTCTCTCTCTCACTCCCTCTCTCCAAATAGATGGTATATCACACACACATCCATACATACATGTAACAAAGTATCTCTCTGTTTCCTGTGTTTCTCTAACATCTCTTTTTGCACCAATGGTTGGTACAAGGCATTAGCAAACTATAGATCTCAGGACAAATCTCTCCTGCTGCCTGTTTTTGTACAGCCTGCAAGCTAAGAATGGCTTTTACATTCTCAAATGGTTGAAAAAAATCAAAAGAAAGATAATACTTTAGGGCACATGAAAATTATATGAAATTCAACTCTCAGTGTCCATAAATAAAGTTGTACTGGGACACAGTTTTGTCCGTGTGTTTGTGTGATGTCTGTGACTGCTCTCGTGCTCCAACGGCACACTTGAGGACTTGCATCAGGGACCGTGGAGCCCACAAAGCCCCAAGTATCTACTATGCGGTCCTTTTCAGAACATGTGTGTTCACCTCGGTTTGTATTGTACACATTGCTCTGCTTTTTCCACGTAACCATAGATCCTGGGAGGTCTTCTGCTATCAGCACATACAAACGGTTCCCAACGTAGGGCTGTTCTACTGACGATTTTTTGATTTTATGATAGTGTGAAAGCGATAACACCTTCAGCAGAAACTGTAATTCAGATTCTGAATTTTGATCTCTTTCTAGGCTAGCAACATGCGGTCCAGTCCTCTCTCATGAGGCTGGGTAGTGACAGTGAGTGGCAGCTCCCGGTCAGCCCCATGGTCACCAGGGTGAACAACCAGAACACTTACAGCCATCCTGGACCCGGACAATCATTCTGTTCTACACTGTCAGTACAGTATCAATAGGTGACATGAGATATTCAACGCTCTATTATAAAATAGGCTTTGTGTTAGTTGATTTTGCGCAAGTCTAGGCAAATGTAAGTGTTCTGAGCATGCTTAAGGTAGGTGAGGCTAAGCTCTGATATGTTGATAGGTAGGTTAGGTGCATTAAACGCATTTTCTTTCTTTCTTTCTTTCTTTCTTTTTTTGGCCGCACTGCGTCGCTTGCGGGATCTTAGTTCCCCACCCAGGAACTGAACTTGGGTCACTGCAGGGAATTCCCTTAAATGCGTTTTCAACTTAATATTTTCAACTTATGATGGGCTCATCGGGACTTAAGCCCATTGTAAGTTGAGGAAGATGTGCACTGATTTATGTGCACTGATTCCTTTTAACAAAGGCTCTAGCATCTCTCGTTGTGTTGCTGGGCCATAATTCATCCAGTTCTTAGGATGGACCCCTGAAATTCTTGTTTAAATGAAAGGAGTTCGTGTCTCAGGAGAGTTTGAAAATTCCTGTCAAGGACAAGAAATCTCAAGTGGTCACTCTGTTTGTTATTTATATCTTGTTCTTTGAGAAATAGGATTTGTAAAACCGTAAAACCACTAAGACAGAGGTGAAATACCAGGAAAGGATTGGAGTCAAGATGCCTGCCCTTCCTGGCTGAAGAAGCCTGGATTATATTGAGCTCGAGGCTTTATTTGAATCATACTTGCAGACGATGCACAAATCTTTGTGGATGTTTATTTTCCTCAAGAAGGAGGTTGCAGGCAGAATGGCTCTGAGAAGCTGGAAAAAATGCCGATCAGGGTAACATAGAACAGTGTTCCCTACCCTTACAATTGCCAAATCTTGAAGTAAATGAATTATTATTTACTTAATATTTTTCTTTAACTCATATAATTTTTTAAAAAACCTTAAACACAGTTGTTTCATCTGAAGAAATAATATCCATGAATTCACGGTTCTGATGAGTTAGTAATATGTGTATTTTTTCAAATGTGTGTAAATATGTAATAAATAAAATTTTTTAAAAAGCACAACTTCATCCTATAATAATCATCCTTCATCCTTCACCACCTATAATAATCTTGAAAACCAACGTGGTGCCTGTGCTAAACATTTAAAAATGCTGGGGTATCAGACACTGGTGGTTGCCATGCCAACTGCCATTTTCCCCTTCCTTTCTGCTGACGGAACCCTGACTTTGTTCTGCTGGCCATGTGCCCAGACCTGGGAAATAAACCACATTTGGTTTAAAGCAACCATGGCCATCCTATTCTCCCGGAGTTGTGATTGGTCTAGGGGTGGTCATTTGATCCAGTTCTGGCCAAAGGGAAACTCTGCTGGGAGCTTCTGGGAAAGGATTTCCTGTCAGATAAGAAAGAGGCACATGAGGAGAGACCTATTTGCCTCTTTTCTTCCTTTCCTGCTTTGGACATAGTTGTGTGAAGAGGTGATGAGTGAGCTGTGGCAACCATTTTGTGACACTGGGTGACAAACCTAAGGAAAAGGTGCTGACTTGCTGTTGAAGGCAAGGAGCTTTGGTCTTTTATGACAACCTTGAGATGCCAAACATACCCTAGGGTCTCCAATATCCAGAAGTCTTTTAAAAAACAATAAATGTTATTATAATCTAAACTGTTATCATAGAGCCTCTGAAACTATCTTAATGGATCCAGCTGGCTTTGTCCTTTAGAGCTGGACTCCAGGATCCAACAGATTTATGGCCATATTCCAGCTCCACCAAATACTCCTAGCTCTGCTACCTTGGGCAAGTGGCTTAATTTTTCCAAGCCTTAGTTCTTCTGTTCATAAAATATAAATAGTATTACTAGTTATCTCAGACAGTGATTTTTGAGAAAAAAATTAAAATTCATTTAAAGCACTCAGAATATGAAAGTGCTGTTGGTATCAATATCAGTATTATTTCTTTAGTATTCATATAATCCTCTAAAAAGGGGGGTGCGGAAGCAACATGGACAGAGACAGGAGGTTGACAACACATAACTAAAGACCACCAGCCTGGCGCAAGAAGAGCAGAAGATGATCTGAGTGTCAGAGCTGACCACAAGCTGGGATGAGTCAGTGCTTCATTGGACAAGTTCAGTGGAAGCCTTGGGGACTAGACTACGAGTGTGACAGGCAGATTCCTGGCTGTGAACTTTCTGCTTCATGATTCGTGACTCACACTTTCCAGGAGCATAGATTCTACGTTTGGTCATCTCATCTTTTTAAAGGATGTGGGAAGCTGTCCTGGGTCCAAAGGCTTGGAGGCAGTGGCCTGGGGGCTATTTACGTAAGAGATTGGAAAGATTCAGGGGCAAGGTCGTCACTGCCTTCTGTTTAGTTTACAGAGCAGCTGTTGGCTGTGTCTATAGCAGCCTGAATGAAAGGAAATAGACCAGGAGGTATAGCATGAGCAGAAGGAGTACTGGATGGTGAGTCAGTAAACTGGTGACTCCACCGTGTGACCCAGGGAAGTTTCCTCTCAGTCCCAGAACTCAGTATCTCTGTATGTACAGTGGGGCTCCAGAGCAACCTATGGTCTTGAGGAGGTGACTGTGACAGATAGAAATGCATTTGGCTGCAAGTAGCTGGAAATCCAAGTGACTGAGGCTCAAACAAGCAAGGGGTTGTTTCCCCCATAATAAAAAGTTCGGAGAGAGGCAGTTATTGGTCTTCACTTAGTGGCTCAAGAAAATCAGGGCTCTTGCTGGCATCTCTGCAATTCTCTTGGCTTCCCCATGATAGTTTCAGGATAGATGCTTAGTCCTTCTAATGATAGGAAGAAGTAGGGCAGCACCATCCACTTCTATCCACTTTATCCCAAAGCGAAAGCTTTCCCCCAACCCCCAGAACTCCGCTCACATGTCTTTTGGCAGAGCTGATCATGTGACTGATGACATGCCTGACTCAGCTGCAAGGGACCCTGGGAAAGTGAGGATCTGGTCACCATTGTGAAAGGTGAGAAGAAGAAGGGAATGGGCATCAGTTTGCCAACCACAGGATCTTAGGGCTACAAACCCCTAATCCTGGCCCCTGAGGTCTCGGGCATCCAGAGCCACTGTCGACCACCTGTGGCCCTTCCAGCTACAACGGAAGTTGTGAGAACAAGACTTGAATTCGAATCCTGCCTCTGACACTGGCTGTCTGTGGGACCATGGGAAAGTCACTGCACATCTCTGAGACTTCATGTCTCAACAGGACAGAAAATAAAATCCAACTCCTAAATGGGGCTTTGGGGCCCTGGGTAGTCACACAGCACCCCATGCTCCAAAGGGCCCCGCACTTGGTTTAATGCTCTACTCTTGCCATTTTGAAATCCTTAACAATTTCAGAACAAGGGCCTTGCGTTTTCATTTTACACCCGGTCCTGCTAATCCCATAGCAGGTTCTGCATGGTTTGTCAGGCCCTGTGTGAACCGTTTCTCCACTCCACTCTGGTCTCACTCCCTGCTACCTTCCTCCTCCTCCCAAATGCTCCAAGCTCACTCTCCCCTCAGAAGGGCACGGCCTGGTGCGGTGGCTGTCCGCAGCTGAGGCCGCCCCTGAAGGAGCTGGCAACAGCTGCTGACCACTCTCTCCATGGCGGAGCAGCAAGGCCCTCCTGGAAGGGATTCTGAGTGGCACGTCTCCATGTCCACCACTTTATGTTTGTCTTCAACTTTCTGTTTACCATCTCATGGTAACACATTTGGGGGCAAAACTTGAGAAAGTTGGCAAATGTGGGAATGAGGCAGTGCAGCAGAGGGGTGAAGAGCTCAGGTTTTGGAGTCAGCACTTCATCATCTAATTGCTGTGTGGCCTTGAGCAAGTCACTTCACCTCTCTGAGCCTCAGTTTTGTGCTTTTTTTTTTTTAAGTTAATATTTATTATTTATTTATTTGGTTGCACCGGGTCTTAGTTGCGGCAGGCAGGCTCCTTAGTTGTGGCATGAGAACTCTTAGTGGCGGCATGCATGTGGGATCTAGTTCCCCGACCAGGGATCAAACCCAAGCCGCCTGCATTGGGAGCGCAGAGTCTTATCCACTGTACCACCAGGGAAGTCCCGAGACTCAGTTTTGTTTTATGTAAAGTAAGGACAATAGTATTTACTTCACGGTGCTGTTGCGAAGACAAACAGGCTGGGAAAAGGCTCAGCACAGGGCCTGATACCTGGTAATCATTCAGCAAATGATCATTATTATTATGATTTTTATTAGTATTATTATTATTATGATCATTATTATTATTAGAATATCAAAATTCTGAATGAATGATGAACGTTTGTGGAGTGAAAAGGTTGCCTCTTTCCTGAAACCAGTTCTGCTTTTCTCTCCTCTCACCTTTCAGAGCACTTTACGTGGATTTCTCATGGTCAGCTTTTGCCAAAGCTATTTGTCTTCCAGCCTGGAAATAGCTATTTACCCACTTGTATAGTTCAGGTCTTTGGGCTGAAAATGATAGAAACAAACCCAACTCAAAATGGCTTAAGAGAAAAAGTGTGTGTGTGTGTGCGTGTGCGTGTGTGTGTGTGTGTGTGTATGCATTGGTTTATATAAATTAAAAGTCCTAAGATGGGTTCACCGTCAGGAATGGCTGGATCCAGATGTGCACCTGTTGTTTAGGAACCATGCTCCTTCCAACTCTCAGCTCTGTTTTCTTCTGTGTCAGTTAGGATCACCCTATGTCCCCAGGGTCCCAGGCTTCCATTCTGTCAGGTCAGCAAGCGAAATGGATAGAAGCTGACTTTTCTATGTAGTCCCAGCATAAGTCTGGGGTTGACTCAGGTTGGCCTGACTTGGGTCACGTGCCCATTCCAGAACCAGTCCCTGGGACTGGGGGATGCAATATGTTCATTGCCCAGGCCTGATCCACCTTGCTGGGGAGACAGCCCACTTCCTCTTGAGCCACATGGAGTGATACTGGGGAAGGAGTGGTTCCCCAGAAGAAAGGGGGATGGACAGTAGTCAGGTACAAACAACAGTTGGCTACTGCATGCCCTTCTCAACTGTCCAACTATCTCTATTCCAAGGCCTCCTTTGGACATGCTTGGTACTCAATAAATGTTTGTTAATTGAATGAGTGATTGTACAAAGTAAACTATTAGAAGAAAAATCCATCTGATTTATCAGAAAGGGCGTGATCTTAGGGATAATTTCTTAGGGGGCACAATGCAGCTTCTAATTTTCCAGGTCCTGCCCATTTTTACTCTATTCTCCCAGGTTGGCATCATTTCAAACTTCAAAACCTCGATTCTGCCTGCTTCAGCGGCAGAGTGAGGCTGCTTCATGGGGCCGTGTCCCACAGTGGGCACCCACCCACCGCAGGCCCGGGCAGATGATGGGTGGATCAAGAATGGCTCACTCTTCCCCGTGGAAAATGCACAGGAGGCTCCAGCCCAGGGAGATGGTGAGCAGCGTCTGATAAAGGCAGGCGTCACTGGGTCTTTTTCCTCCCCTCATTGGCCGGTTTCAGCAGGTCACACTTTCACCCAATTCTCTTTCTCATCAAGAACTTCCGAAGAATCCTCTTCGTGCCTGAGTCACACACAGGCACTGGGCAGGAGATACCTGGAGCAGACAGACTTGGGAGCCTAGCAGACTCAGGTACACATGCTCAACTTAAGGGGGTACCTAGGAGTCGGCTGCCACCCACTGTGGCCCCGTGAAAAATGTGGGAGCAGTGTAGCCAGACCTTCTGATTTTTTTTTAACAGACGGTTTTTTGGAGATTCATGGCAAAATTGAGTGGAAAGTACAGAGAATTCCCATGCCCCTCCCACCCCATGCTCAGCCTCCCCAGCTATCAGCATCCTCCCCCCACAGTGGTACACTTGGACACATCAGTGAACCTAATGGACACATCATTAGGGATCCACCCAGAGTCCATAATTACATGGGTTCATTCTTGGTGTTGTACATTCTATAGGTTTGGATCAACGTATACTGACACGTATCCATTATTGTAGTATCATTCAGAATAGTTGCACAGCCCTAAAAATCCTCCGTGCTCTGCTCATTCATCCCTCCCTCCCCTCTAACCCCTAGCAACTACTGATCTTTTTAATGTCTCCGTAGTTTTGCCTTTTCTAAATCTTTTGGGGTTTTTTTATTGCTTTTTCTTGTGACAGCCATGGCTTTGGCTGGACTGCCAGAGTCAACTCTGAATGGTAGATGCCCAGGCCAGTCTGGTTAAATATTTTGCATACTATTCCTGGAAATACCCCTTTCTTTAAATGCTGATGATAAATTCTAATTTTATGAAAACATCATGCAGGCCAAATCAAATAGGTTGCAGGCTGCATTTGGCTCGTGGGCTACCAATTGGAGATCTCAGACATGGGGGATTGAGAAGGGTGAAGCTGGAGTCCAAAAGCCCTAGTCTTGTTCTGCCACTTCCTAGCTGTGTGACCCTAGGTAGTCACTTTGCTCTCAGCCCATCTGTCAAGTGAAGGCCTCGAGCATGTGATTATGCAGGAAGGAAACCAGTCAGTGCCAGTCTCTGAGGTTAGATGTCCTGGCATTTTCACAAGCTCCCTTGGATTGCACTGGGCACAACAAACCAAGACATAGATGTATTGCTCTTGTAAAATTTGAAGACAGTAAAAACATCAAAAATTCCCATAAACATACAGGCTTTGGGGTAGAGGGAAGTGAGAGACCAGTGGAGGGATGCTTGTTGCCTGCTTGGCTGGGCAAAGGGAAAACCAATTTCTCTGCATCCCAGAAACTCTCCATTGCAACAACCGTCTTGACGAGGGCTAACGTTGATCCAGGGTTAGGAGCCAGGCTGCCTGGGGTCTAATCCTTGTTCTGCTGTGTACTAGCTGTGTGACCCTGAGCAAGTGGCTTAACCTCTCTGTGCATCAGAGCTTCAGGGGTGCTGTTCTTGTCATGGTCTATGTGATTGGCGCCCCCTGATTGGGCAGTGCATGGTTGTCTCTGGTGGCCCTGAGGTTCTTGTCTGGAAAACAAGGATTAAATGAGTTAACACATGGAACATGCATGAAGTGGTGGGTGCCCGGCACAAAGTAATGGCTCCCTAAGCGTCCACCAAGAGGGGTGTTATTGTCTCTGCTCTGTGCCACGTGCTTCACCTGCATCTAGCACTACTGTACTATAATCACCCCATTTTATAGAAGAGAAAACTGAGGCTCAGAAGAGAAAACAGTCTCGGAGAGGGTCAGTAACTCTCTCAGGGTCATCCAGCTAGTAAGTGGCATATAACAACAACAACAAAAGCAAGAATGTAACCAGATTGGAAACATCCAATACTGACTCAGCACCCCTGTCTCATGCTGGGCCCACTGCTTTAAGCACATTATCTTAGAGTGGCTCCAACACCCTTGCCCTGCTCCCGCACACCACTACCCCTGCCTTAAGAGGGTGTATTTCCCACTGCCCCTAACCTCCACTTAGGATGTGAGAAGGGCTCAGCTCCAGGCAGGCCTGCCAGAGCCGAGTCTAGTTCTCAGGGTTCACAGTGGGGTGCCCTGGCCCTGTGATCTGAGCCTCACCCCTTCTCCCCCTTTAATCCTCAGATTTCAAAGCACTTTACACTCACACTCGAATAAGAGAAGACACCTTCCTATATTTATAACTAACGGCCTCTTGTGAGGCCGCAGGGCATCAGGGCTGCAAACACTACTAATTCTAGGATATACTCACAGGATGTGGCCAGCACAGCCTGGGTAGTCAGGACGGACCCAGACTACCTGATCCAAAGTAGCCCCCTCTTCTCTCTCTCTCCTGTACCTGCTCTATTCCTGTGTAGCACTGATCAGCTATTTTAAATCGTGTATTTATTTAACAGCATATTGACTTAAAATAATAGCAGCAGCTACTTTTATAGAGCAGCCACTATGTGCTGGTCCTGCACTTTGCTTGTACAGTCATCTCTCGGTAGCCACAGGGGTTTGGTTCCAGGACCCCCATGGATACTGAAATCTACAGATGCTCAAGTCCCTTATGTAAAATGGCAGAGTATTTGCATATAAGCCACTTTAAATCATCTCTAGATTACTTAAAATACCTAATACAATGTAAATGTTATGTTAACAGTTGCTGGCACATGACAAAGTCAAGTTTTGCTTTTTGGAACTTTCTGGAATTGTTTTTTTCTAGATATTTTCTATCATCAGTTGGTTGAATCTGCAGGTGTGGAACCCGCCGTACAGAGGGAAGACTGTATCAACCTCCTGGGGTACAGAGAGGTTAAGTAACTTCTTCAAGGTCACGTAGCTAGTGAGGAAGCTATATTTAACTGCTTATTTGTTTATTTATTTGTCTGAGTGCTTTGTGTTTGTCTCCCCCACTCATCCATCCATCCATCCATTCATCCATCCATCCATCCAACCATCCAGTCATCTATCCATTCCTTTATTTAACACATTTATTTAACAAAAACTATATGCCTGGCTGGGCTTTACGCCCTGGGGACACAGAAGTGATCTTGTTCACTGTTGCATCCCCAGTACCTCGTACAATGTCTGGCACGTAGTAGGCACACAAAATATACTTGTGGATTGAATTAACAGGATCCTGTGCTCAGCCTGTGTGACAGCACAAGTCTTTGTGTAAACATAGGTGTCTCTTTCTGTGCCCCAGGGAGAAGGAAAACCACATTGTTGGCTCTCTCTGGTTCTCATGCTTTTTCACTTCTCCACACCTTTGCTAGAGCTATTTCCTCTCGTGGCCTTTCCTTTCCCATCATATAGATCAGGGGTGGGTACACTATGGCCTAGGGGCCAAATCTGGCCCATCATCTGTTTTTGTAAGTAGTTTTATGGGAACACAGTCGCACCTATTTGTTTAAGTATTATCTATGACTGCTTTTGATCTACAACAGCAGAAGTGAGTAGTTGTGGCAGAGACCTGTGGAGTCTAAATATTTATTATCTGGCTCTTTACAGAAAAGGTTTGTTGGCCTCAATCTAGCTGACTTTTCCATATCTTGTAAGAATGAGTTGAAATGCCTCCTCCTCCAGGAAGCATTCCGTGATCTCCCAGTCTGGTTTAAGGACCTCTACTGTGTTCCAGTAGTCTCATCTTCCCTCTAAAACAGGGTTTCTTAATCTTCTCCCACTTCAGGAGACTTTTTAGATACTTTTTCCTAATTTCCAGCTCCCCTCCCCCCATGAAATTTTAATACACAGATAAATTGTATATCTGTTTTTTCACTGCAGCTTTTTGGAGGGCCACAAACCATGGTAATCTCTAAGGTTCTTTTGCTCCTGCTGAGAATGCATGCGAACATAACTCTTATTGCCATGCATTCATTCAGCTGAACAGAGTGTATTGAGCACTTACTATGTACCAAGCCCTGCTCTAGGCACAGAGGACACATGGTAAAGGTAGCAGACACAGTCCCTGCATCTACTCATCTATTCATGGGAATGGTCCCTCACTAGACCTGAGCAACTGGGAGGCAGGGAGCCAGCTAATTCAACTTTACATAAGAAAAATTTCCTGGAGCCCAGCTCTAGTAGGCATTTAAAGAGTTCAACAACTTGTTAACATGAGTAGTTATGGAAATGTAGTCACCGAAGGGATGGGGTAATTGGGAAAAATAAAATCGCACTGCAATAGAGACAGGGATTATTGGATTAATGATGGTGTTTTGGAGATTTTCAGTGTGCCCACTGCTGGGCACTCAATCACTCAACAAACATCTATTCACTGGGTAATCTGGACCAGCAGGCCATGGTGGGGACCATCCTTCCAGAGTCTCTGTGATATAGATGTCACAGACTGCCGGTCCCAACTACGGATGTGTATTTTGATCCTCACAGTGTTAGAAAATAACACAAACAAAGAAATTGAATTGATTGCCAACCTTTAGAAATTGGGAAATTTCATATAAAAATCTGAACTTCTGTCTTTTCTGGAACAAAAGGGAACAATCGGGTAGCCTTGGCCAGTATTCCTCCTTGGCAGGAGTCAGATGGAGATAAGCAGCAGCTGTGACTTTAGATGAGCCTTACACGCATCAGTTTGCCCCAGTCTCCACCCCTCCCTGCTGTCTGCTTGACCCTGAGACAAGAGTCAGTTGCTGTTCAGCACCATGTGGTTGCCTTACACCTCACCCCCTTGACTCCTGCCAGGCTCCCCAAGGCTTCTGAGTTTTTGATCCTCAGACTGTGATAACAGGAGGGTCATAGCGATCACAGTTAGAGACCGAGGGGTGTGTCTGTGGCAGTGACAGCCATTGGCCCTCAGATCCAGCCCCCTACCCTTCCCTCCTCTGCTCGGCATCACAGGAACTGCACTTCCCCTCTTCCCTGCCCTCTGGCTTCCTCCAGGGGCTGGCCTGTGGGAGGCAGCATTGGACGGTATAGGAGGGGAGGGGAGAGAGAAGCAAGGGTATTTCTCCCCCTCTCTAGGCCTCGGGCATTAGACATGCTCCTCTCGGCTGCAGCTCCCACCTGGCGGACCATCCCTGGTTCTAGCCCTCACTGGCCGGCTGGCTTCTGTGCTTCAGTGACACCACCCCATCTTCTGTCCCTCCAGCCCCAGGGACAGCTTCCTACTGCTGTTGTGCCTCTGCCTCCTGTGGCTTCTCAGCTTCTCCACCACATGTAACCAGTCCCCATGTTAAACTCCCTCTTTGGAAGACCTGGGTATACCTGGAAGCAAGGGACTCCTCCTCTCTGGGGGACAAAAGGACATTGGGCCCAGTGGCCTCATAGTCTGCTGGTCATTGCCAGTTGCTGAGCACTTTAGGGATGGGACAGCATCTTTGACCTCATGGTCCCAGCTGGTGGACCCTACTGGAGGCCCTGGTGAAGCAGGAGGAAAAGGCCCTTCCAGAGTTGCTGGTGATGGACACTGACAGTGAGACAGAGCCATGGAGTGGGATCAATCCTGCTGTGGCCACTCAGAGGAGGGGAGGCTTGAGCGTCCAACTGGAGCCTTCTTCTGACTCCTAGGAGGGCAAGATGTGGGCCCCAAACAGGGATGCTGGGAGGTAAAACCTGGCACCTTCCCAGCACTCAGTACAGAGCCCATTTGGTGACTGGGCCTGGCTTTGGCTTTTGCCAAACTGGAGGGGGGGAGAGTGGGGAGAATGTACATGGGCATATCCACTGTCACATAAGGGTGCAGCCCTGTTTCATTCTTTCTTGAACTCAGGGAATTGCAGCCCTGTGCTCATCATGATCATATTGGTGGAGGATAACTGATTATCAAAAACAAAAAGGAACTATACTGAATGTCCTATTCACCTGCTTTTGATGGGCAATTCTGAGAATTCTTCATTGGGGGTGTGTGTGTGTGTGTGTGTGTGTGTGTGTGTGTGTGTGTTACATGTGTTTCTACACAGCATCCAGCTAGGATATTTAAAAAAATGAACATCTACAGTGTGATGTAACATGAGACTCCACAGGGCAACTCAATCTTTGGCAATAAACGTCTTCCCACGCAGACATAGAGAATGGACTTGAGGACATGGGGTGGGGGAAGGGTAAGCTGGGACGAAGTGAGAGAGTGGCATGGACTTATATATACTAACAAATGTAAAGTAGATAGCTACTGGGAAGCAGCCGCATAGCACAGGGAGATCAACTCGGTGCTTTGTGTCCACCTAGAGGGGTGGGATAGGGAGGATGGGAGGGACATGCAAGAGGGAGGAGATATGAGGATATGTGTATATGTATAGCTGAGTCACTTTGTTATAAAGCAGAAACTAACACACCATTGTAAAAGAACTATACTCCAATAAAGATGTTAAAAAAAAATTTGCTTTAAAAGAAAAAAAATAAATGTCTTCCCAGCTCTTTGGTTATTGTCTGTCCTCCCTATCAGATTGGCACCTCCAGGAGGACAGAAACATGCCTGCTTTGCTCCCCATGTACTCTGAGCCTAACACACAGTAGGTGCAAAAGTATTAAGAAATCTTGGTATGCCACATGTAACGATTAACTCAAAGATGAATTAAAGATTTGAAACTAAGACCTGAAACCATAAACCTTCTAGGAGAAAAAATAGGCAGTAATCTCCTTGACATTGGTCTTGGCCATAATGTTTTCGATTTGTCACTAAAAGCAAAGGCAACAAAAGCAAAAATAAACAAATGAGACTACACCAAACTACAAAACTTCCGCACAGCAAAGGAAACCATCAACAAAATGAAAAGACAGCCTACTGAATGGGAGAAGATATTTGCAAATGATGTATCTGACAAGGGGTTAATATCCCCAATATACAAAGAACTCATATAACTCAACATCAAAAGAGCAAACAATCCAATTAAAAAATGGGCAGAGGATCTGAATAGACAATTTTCCAAAGAAGACATACAGATGGCCAGCAGACACAGGAAAAGATATTCAACATCACTAATTATCAGGAAAGGCAAATGAAAATCATGAGATATCACCTCACATCTGTCAGAATGGCTATCATCAAAAAGACAACATATAGCAAGTATTGGTGAGGATGTGAAGAAAAGGGAAAGCCAGTGCACTGCTGGTGGCACAGCCATTATGGAAAACAGTATGAAGGTTCCTCAAAACATTAAAAATAGAACTACCATATGATCTAGCAATTCCACTTCTGGGTATTTTTCTGAAGAAAACGAAAACACTCATTTCAAAAGATACATGCCCCCCTCAATGTTTATTGCAGCATTATTTAGAACAGCCAAGATATGGAAGCAACCTATGTGTCCATCAAGAGATGGATGGATAAAGAAGATGCAACACACACACACACAGACACACACAGACACACACACACACACACACACACACAAGATGGAATATTACTCAGCCATAAAAATGAAATCTTGCCATTTGTGACAACATGGATGGACCTAGGAGGTATTATGCTAAGTGAAATAATTCAGAGAATGAAAAATATCACTTGATTTCACTTATCTCTGAAATCTCAAAAACAAGACAAATGAACAAACATAACAAAACAGAAACAGAGTCATAGATACAGAGAACAAACTGGTGGTTGCAAGAGGGAGGGGTGGGGGAATGAGTGAAATAAATGAGGGAGATTGAGGTACAAATTTCCAGTTATAAAATAACTAAGTTACAGGGATGTAATGTACAACATAGGGAATATAGTCAAAAATATAGTAATCACTTGCTATGGTGATAAACGGTAACTAGACTTACGGTGATCATTTGGTAATGTATAAAAATATTAAATCACTATGTTGTACACCTGAAACTAATATATATGTCAATTATACTTCAATAAAAATATTTAAAAATAATAAACAAACCTAAAAAACACTAATGCAAAAAGATATATGCACCTCCATGTTCACTGCAATCTTATTTACAATAGCCAAGATATGGAAACAATGTAAGTGTCCACAGACAGATGAATGGATAAAGAAGATGTAGAATGTGGTATATATATACTCAGGCAAAAAAGGAATGAAGTCTTGCCATTTGTGACAACATGGATGGAAATTGAGGGCATTATGCTAAGTGAAATAAGTCAGAGAAAGACAAATACCCTATGATCTCACTTATAGGTGGAATCTAAAACAAAAACAACTTAGCTCATAGATGCAGAGAACAGATTGGTGGTTGCCAGAGGTCTGGGGGGATGGGGGCAAAACAGGTGAAGGGGGTCAAAAGGTACAAATTTCCAGTTATAAAAGATAAGTCATAGGGATGTAATGTATAGCATGGCAACTATAATTAATAATACTGTATTGCATATTTGAAAGTTGCTGAGACAGTAGATCTTAGAAGTTCTCATCATAAGGAAAAAATGTGTGTAAGTAGGGTGACAGATGTTAACTAGACTTATCGTGGTTATCATTTCACAATATATACAAATATCAAATCGTTACATTCTATACCTGAAACTAATATAATGTTATACATCAATTATACCTCAATTAAAACAAACAAAAAAAGAGAAGTCTTGAGTTGTAGTTGGTTTGTTCTCCTGCACAACTCTGGTGTGACCTCTGGGTTTCACCTCTGGGCATTTGCATGTAATTTTCCTCTGCCTAGGTAGCCCTTCCACCACTTTGTCCCAGTTAATATCCCATCCCCATTCTCATCTCAGCTTCAATGTCACCTTCTCAGGGAAGTCTTCCCTGATTTTCCAGACAAGATTCAGTACCCCCGTCAACGTCCTTACATCATTCATTTGTTCATTGTTTCTTTCCTTCACTTAAACCTTCAACCACTTATCCAACAAACACCCATAGCACGCCTACCCTGCTCTAGGATTTGTTCCAGGCACTATGGACACAGCCCCTGCTTTCATGGAGCTCACGTTTGGGGATCATTCAATAAACAAGTAAACAGATAAGGTAACTTCAGATCAATATGTGTTACGAAGTAAACAGGATGATGTGGTAAGAGCGTGACTGGCGGGGGCCTCCCTGAGGAAGCGATGTTGTTTTTTTTTTTTCGGTACGCGGGACTCTCACTGTTGTGGCCTCTCCCGTTGTGGAGCACAGGTTCCGGACGCGCAGGCTCAGCGGCCATGGCTCACGGGCCCAGCCGCTCCGCGGCATGTGGGATCTTCCCAGACCAGAGCACGAACCCGTGTCCCCTGCATCGGCAGGCGGACTCTCAACCACTGCACCACCAGGGAAGCCCAGGAAGCGATGTTTGAATCAAGATTTGAATCAAGAAGAAGGAGCCGGCCATGGGAAGATCTGGGAAAAGCATACCAGGGAAAGGGAGCAACAAGTGCAAAGGCCCTGAGGCAGGAATACCCGGCACAACTGAGAAACAGCCAGGAGGTCATTGTAGCTGGAGCACAGTGGGGAGCTGTGAGCTCAGAGAGGTAGGGTAGTGGCAGGTCGTGCAGAGCCTTGAGGCTACAATAAGGACTCTGGATTTTGACCTGGGAGCAGAGGGCAGCCGTCAGAGGGTTTTAACAAGGTTTTGTATTTCTTCACAGTCTAAGCCCACATCACCTTTTGCAATTCTGCTTTTGCATGACTTTGGGAGTGGTGTCTGGCTTTTGACTGTGAGTTCCCTGAGGGGGCAGCCATGTCCCTTCTGATCCCCAAATATCTGTCTGACTCATAGTACGTGTAGGCCTCAGGCTGGGTGCCACCAGAAGCAGACAGTGAGACAAGAATTCAAGTCATTTGTTTGGAAGGTGATCCCAGGAAGTAAGAAAGTGGGGACATGAAACAGGGAAGGAAAGGCAGCCAGTACAGGGTATATTTTTGAGCAGGTTACAGCTGTTGGGGCTCACTTCTGCTGGGGAACACTGGGACCAGTGTAGAACATGCCTCCAAAGTATTCCCACCCAGGAGTGAGGAAGTGGGTTTTTATCCACCACCTCCCACGTCACTGGTTGAGGGTTGTTGCCAGGGAATAAACTCTTGGGCACGTCCAGCCTGCCCTGCATGGCCTTAATAGGCTCTGGTGGCCAGAGAGAGCCCTCAGCAAAGAGATGCAGGCACTGGTGACTGGAAGCCATTGAACAGTGAGCAGTGGGGCGCAGTCTGTATTTAAGTAAACTAATGACAGCTGACCAATAGAATAGCCGCGAAAGAAATGCCCCTGAACACGACAGCGGGGGCACCACTTCCTCTTGAATTTTCAGTGAATCCCCAGAGTTCCTCAGGGGGTTAGCTTTTGCTCCAGTCTCTTGGTTTTTGTGTGGCCAGGATGGAAGGTTCTGGAAGCCTGCCCTGCCATCCCAGGAGGCTGGGGCTCACCACATCCTGGGAAACTGGAGAGGAGAAATTTGGATTTTTCTCTAGGAAGCAGTTTCCTCGGCAGTCCGCAAGCCTTTATCAGCGTTCAGCCCTCTCTTATTGGGCAGGCAGCCCTGATGGTGTGGGCCTGGCATTCCAGGAGCAAAAAACCCTGCCCTTCCTTACCCCACCTGGTAAAACTGGGCTGCATGGGGATGGCACCGTGCCCTCCGGCCACCACCCGGAAACTGGCTTGGCTGGCAACAGGGCGGGTGGGGAGGAAGGTAGAGCTGTTTGAACATGTCCCTTGCTGCCGCGGAAGGGGTGGGAGATGGCAGGGGTGTGCTGCAGAAACGTGATGAGGTTATAGTTTCCTCTTGAGACAAATCCTCTCAGCCTATAAATGGGCCTGTGCCGACAGAGAAGGTGAGTGATATAAAGATGTGGTGGAGCAGAGAGATGCCTTTCAGACGAGGAAATCAAAGAATCCTGCCCATTTCCTGGAACCCGGAGGCCTCCCACCTGCCCTGGGCACTGGGTAAGTAGTGGGCATCATTCCATGAGACCAAGTCTCCTCAACGGCACTGTTGACCTTTGGGGATGGATACTTCATTCTCTATAACGGGGGTCTGTCCTGTGCATTGCAGGATGTTTAGAAGCATCCCTGGCCTCCACTCACCATGTGCCAGGCGCAGTTCCCCATTCCCAGTCATGACCATCAGAAGTGTCTCCAGACATTACTAAATGTCCTCTAGGGTACAAAATCGCCCCTGGTTGAAAATCAGTGCGTTAGACCCACCAGTACTTACACGAGGGCTTCTTTTGTTCCAAACCCTGTATTCAGTGATTTACACGTCTCAGTCAGTGCACTGAGTCTTCACAACACACTTATCAGGCTGGGGCAGATGTGGCAGCTCCATATTGTCATGCCAAGGCTGCTAACTTGTTCTCACCTCCTTGCAGTGTTGCCCTGGTCTCACGGTACAACATGGCTCAACCCCACATCCACATTACAGCCAGTGGGAAATGGAGAGGGGAAACCTGGAAGTTGTCCAGATAGCTTAACACCACATCCCATTGGTCACAACTTGGTCACATGGCCACATCTAACTGCAAGGAAGGCTGGGAAATGTAGTCTTTATAGGGACAGCCCCATGCTCAACTACGAGTCCATTACTATGAAAGTAGGGGAGGATACTGAGGGACAACTAGCAGCCTCAACTATGTCCCATTTCATAAACGGGGAAACTAAGGCACAGAGTGGTTAAGTACTCTTCCAAGGTCACACAGAGAATAAAAAAATAAAGTAAGAAAATGGATATAAAGTGTAGGTGCTTAAAGCCAGCCTTCTTCCTTCCCATATATCCTTTGAGTATCATCCATTGCAATTGGTCAGTTCCAAGGGTCTCCTTTAGAGGAGGATACTGAAAGTTTTCCTGCATTCCCAGGACTGATGAGTTTCCTTTGGGCCCCTGAAATCCACACCCTTTAGGTCATCCAGGTGCAATCCTAAAATAACCCAAAGGTTTTTAGGATCCGTTTATCTAGTGGAGCAAAGGACCCATGGACCCTGCTTTCCTACATGCACAGGTGGGAGATATGTTGAGGCAAGTTCTTAGCCGAAAAGATTTCCCTAAACTGCAAGGAAACTGAGGCCCAGAGAGGAGAAGGGACTTTTTCAAGGCCACACAGCTGCCTCCTGGCAGAGCCAGGACTAGGACCCCAGATGAGGAACCCTGGCAAAATACTGTCTTCCAGCTTCCAAAACCTGGGAGGCGTCCTCCACCTTCTCATTGCCTGTTCTCTGTCCTGTGCATTTGTTCCCTTTCCCGTTTTAATCCCTTTACTGCTGTGTTAGTGAGATTTCTGGGAGAAGCTGAGGTTTACACTCGAGACCATTGTTGTCTACCCAACAGCCAGACTCTCTTGTCTTCAAAAGCAGAACCCTGATTTTGTGAAGGAGTAGGAGGTGATAAGTCCAGCCCCAGGGGAAGGATTAAGATTGGGCATATCATCCCATGCCTCTTGGCTACAACTCACTTTCCCAGCCTCCTTTGCAGTGTGGAACAGACATATGACCCGTTCTGGCCAATTCAATGTGAGGGGAATCCCTCCAAGGAGACAGTGGGAAAGATTTTCTTCCCCGATTAAAAGAGCTCAGAGAGAAAGGAGATTCCCCCTCTCTCCCCAACACTTTCTCCTCCCTTGAACTCTATTAAGGATGTGATGCTAGGGACTGTGGCCCTATCTTGTGACCATGAGGTTTCAAGACTAATGACAAAAAGCCAACACACAGGATGGCTGAGTGGAAAGGTTAGAGTGGCTGAATACTGGATGACATTGTTGAGATGCTGCCTTGACCCTGAAACTATCTACCTCCAGACTTCTTGTCCTCTGAAATAATTAAATGCCTTTCCTGTTTAAGCCGCGATTAGTGGATTATTCTGAAACTTGCTGCTGAAGGCATTCTTAACTAATATAATTAAGTTCAGCCCACCATATTTTGGCCCTGGAATTTATACCCAAATCCCAGATGGTAGGACCATCACTTATTTTTATAAGTGGCTGACACCCCTCTTTGCCTCCGTGGAAGCTGATGGAGAGAAGCCCATTCAATCTGCTTGGGTCCTCGCAGGATGAATGAGGTGTGAAGAAACACACATAATAATTCTTGGGAGACTTTTGAGATGTACTCAAAAGGGTACAACATTTGCTTATAGTTGGGGGCTTGGATTCTTTAATGTATTATCAACTCTCAGAGTTGCACAGCATTTGGGGAATTTTGGACTTAATAAAATGTCTATCAATTAGAAACGCTTGGATGCCTGTAACAGAAGAATCATAATGACTAACAGTTATATGCTGAATATAACTTGCCAGCACTTTAATAAGCACTTCACTTACACTAACTCACTTATTCTTTACAACCCCACGAAGATATACTATCTTCCCTCCATTCTCCAAATAGGGAAACTGAGGCACAGAGCTAGTAAGTGACATAACTGGGATGTGACGCCAGGTAGCTGACTCCAGAGTTCATGCTCTTAGCTGCCTCTCTTTATTTTTTAAAATTTATTTATTTATTTATTTTTGGCTGTGTTGGGTCTTCGTTTCTGTGCGAGGGCTTTCTCTAGTTGCGGCGAGCGGGGGCCACTCTTCATCGCGGTGCGCGGGCCTCTGGCTGTCGCGGCCTCTTTTGTTGCGGAGCACAGGCTCCAGACGCGCAGACTCAGTAGCTGTGGCGCACGGGCTTAGTTGCTCCGCGGCATGTGGGATCTTCCCAGACCAGGGCTCGAACCCGTGTCCCCTGCATTGGCAGGCGGACTCTCAACCACTGCGCCACCAGGGAAGCCCAGCTGCCTCTCTTTAGAGCCAATTAGCAGTGACTTCAGCCATAAGAACTTCTGTCATTTACTTAAAAGGAAGTTTAGCACGGAGTCCTCTAACCTTACCCTTTGCCAACCTCAGCACGCTGGCTTTTGCCACCTAATTGGCACAGGATGGTGACTGAAGTCAAGCATCCCCCTGTCTCATGTCTGTATCCAAGGCAAGCAGGTAAGGCAGCGGCAGCATTGCCAATCTTCCTTAGCGGGAGAAAGGTCTCACCGGAGCAGTCATCCAGCAAACTTCCTGTTGTGTCTCATTGGTCAGATGCCAGTCACATGCTCACCTTGGACCAATCACCAGCAGACTGGAATGAATGTGCCACGATTAGCTAGACCAATCACACTTCTCCCCAGGGCATGGTGTGGCTGGCACAAATTGGGGTTCAGTTAGCAAAGAAGAAGGGGGATGGCTGTTGGGTAGGCAGCCAGTGACATGGATCCCAGCTGCTGACATTACTGAGTGTATACAGTGAGTTGGGCTTTGCCTTCAGCTCTTTACATATGTTGATATTATCGAGTCGTCGTACTATTATTATCCCTGAACAATTTGAAGTCCAGAGAACTTTAATTGACTTGCCCTAAATCACCCAGACAGGAGAGGAGGAAGCTGGATTCAAATGCAAACCCTTAGAGACCTGCTCTCAACCCTTCTAGGCAGGGTTGCCAGATAAAATAAAGGATAACCAGTTAAATTAGAATTTCAGGTAAAGAAAATATTTTAGTATACGTATGTCCCAAATATTGCATGGGTTATACTTATACTAAAAAAAATTTATTGTTGATCTGAAGTGCAAATTTAATTGGGCATCCTATATTTTTATATGCTAAATTTGACAATCCTACTTAGGGTCACTGGGTATGAAACCTAAGCAGTGGTGTGGGAGCTTAGCCACACTTTGTTTGCATAATAAACACTAAGAAAATTCCACAAAGAAATATGCGTTCTCCCATTTTTCATGTAACCTGATCCCTCTTGGATTATTATTTGTTTCCTTCTTTTCAAGAGTGATATGGGTACAGAGAAAATGTCCCTGCCTCAGAAAAACAACAGTGTATGTATTGTGATAAACGGTAACTGGCATTCGGCCTCAGGGCCAGGGAGGCAGTAGGGAGAGGTGGGGAGTGTGGGGCACTGGGGACTCCTTTCTAACACTCCCATTCCCAGTTGGTTGTCGCCAGGAAGAATGTGGGCCTAGCACAGTCCAATCTTTCAATGTTTTAAGGGAGGGAGAAATCTGAGTTTTTAGGTAAAATCTCTTTATTTGTGAACATTGGCTGAAATTTTATTAAAATGCCACATGGGCCAAAGGAAACATATCTGCAGGCTTGTGGGCAGCCAGGGAAAAACCTCTGCTGTTTAGTTTTGGGAGATGAGGCTGCAACTTCTGCAAGCCGGGGAGCAGAGAGGCTGGGCTGGAGGCAGCCTTGGCAATAGGAGAGTCCCGTGGGGCAAGGGACTGCAGCCAGAACTGGCTTCAAATCTCCTCTCTTCCAGATAACTGCTGTGTGATGGTGGGTAGGTTGCATAGCCTCTCTGTTTTCCAAACCATTCAGAGGCTATAATTGTATCCATCTTGCTGTGTAGCTGGGAGGATTCCACTGATGGAGTTGATGTAGGTAAGGTGCCTGGCACACGGTGAGGGTATGCTAATTCCTTTCCCTGGGAAGGGCTCACACTTAGAAGTTTGATGTATTTCTTTTTCAGGTCCTTCCTCCTTTCCTTCCTTCCTTCCACCTTCCCTCTCTCTCTCACTCCCCCTTCTCTTCCTCCTCCTCCTTCTTCTTTTTCTTTTTTAATTAAATTGGTGAAGATTTAGGGCCAGGCATCAAGAGAGCCAGGGGCAGGCCCTGGCTCTATTCCAACCTTGAGGTGAGACTGGGGAAAGATTCTCTTCCTCGTAGGGCCTCAGTTTCTCCCTATGTGAGAAGGTAGGTCTGACTGGAGCTGCATATGCTCTTCCAGGGGGGCCAGGGTCATGCAATTCTGTGGAGCCTTCTCAGGGTGGGATGGGGGCAGGGATGGTGGCCTTGGCGGTGATGGGAGGTGGGTGGCTGGAGGAGGCTGAGTCGGAGGGCGCTCTCAGGGCTGGGAGCAAGAGAACATACCAGCACATAGTACCCAGTGACTCGCAAGCCATAGGAAGCCAGCAGCCCCTGTCATCAGGGAGCCTGTAAACACCCTCCAAGGAGAGCTAGGTCCCTGCTTGTCTTGGATCTGACCACGGGCCCATCCCAGCGATTTGGGGTCAAAGCTCTTAACAGATCACCCTGCCAGGAACATGGAAACGCCGAGCCCCTCCTCCCAGCTTTCTGAGATCTGACCTCTGCTCACCTCCCCTCTCACGCTCCTCCCTCTTGCCAGGTCAGAGTCTGGTGAGTTTCTCGAACATGCAGTCCTCTTCCTGAGCCTCCAGGCCTTTACACAAGCTGTTTCCTCCACCTGGACTGTTGTCTCCCTCTTCTCTAGGCCTCCCCAAGATCACGTTTCCTTCTGGTTCAAATGTTAGCTCAAAATCACCTCCCGTGGGAAACCTCTGCTGGTTCCCAGGTGATCTCAGGCCCTCTTGTAGCCCCGTTCATCTTCTCCTATGGCGCTCACAGCCACCTGTGAGCTGTATCGCTCTGCTTGTGTGTTTGATCAGTCTGTCTGTCCTTCTCCGGAGGGTGAGGACCGGGGGGTCATTTCTGCTACTACAGCCCATTCATTGAATGAGTGAATGAGTGAAAGGACAAATGAAGCTCTCCCAAGCTCTCTGGTAACTCTCTCAGGCCCAGCGAGCTCAGCGTCCTCTCAAAGGGATGTCACAGCAGGTCAGGTCATTCCTCAGCCTCAACCCTCCCGTATCTCCCCACTGCACTTATGAAAAAATCCCAAACTCCACCCGGGGCTTCCCAGTGTGCCCCAGGATCTAGCCTGGCTGATCTCTGTGACCTCACTCCCTCCCCGCTGTGCCCGCTGCCCCATCCCAGCTCCAGCCACGCTGGCCTCCTTTCTGTTTCTCCACCAACCAGGTCTGTTCCTGCCTCAGGGCAAGCACGTTCTGTTCCCCGGAATACTCGGCGCCAGGCCGTCTCCTAACTTATGTCCCAGTCATGTCACCTCACAGAGGCCTTCCCCACACACATTCTTCCGCAGGTCACCCTGTTTTGTTCCTTCACAGCACGTATCACTATCTGAAATGATTTCATTTATTTTCAAGTATTTGATCCACTTTTGGCAGAGTTCAAAGCTGTGCAGAATAAAGACAGCTTTTCTCAGCTTCCCTTGCAGCTAGGTGAGGCCAGGCAACCAAGTTCTGGTTGAAACTGGGAGTATGTGTGGCAGTTTCTGGAATCTTTCCTAGAGATTTAACTGTTGCTTGCCCTTTACTCATTATCTTTCCTTCTCCATCCTGCCACCTGGAAGGCAGAGGAGAAGGCTGGTGCTGTGGCCTCTATGTTGGAGCATGAGAAGGAGGGCCACACCCTAGGGATGGCAGAGTGGCGAACAAGCCAGAGCCTGGGACACCGAGGGCTGCGTGGAATCTCCAAACCAGCCCTGAACTGCCTACATCTGGACTTCATCACACGAGAGAAAAATAAACTCCCCTTTTTAATGTTGATTTTTTCGAGTTAAGCTTATTATATTTTATCGTGACTACATTTGTATGTCTTAAGCAGTACAGTCTCATGAAAAATGTCAGCTAGAATATATGCTAGATCTTTTCATTTTAACATGTGCTCTATAGGGCTTTGTCTACTCCATCCAGAATTTTAGTTGGAGTTACTGGAAGAGCCCTGGGCCAGAGAAGGGAGGCCACTTGCCTGAGGTCACACCGCAGGGGAGGGGCAGAGCTGGAATGTGACCCCTGGGCCCCAGGTCCTAACCTCCAACCCTCTTTCTCAGCAGCTCCCAGCTTGAGGTGCTGCTGCACGTCCCCCAGGACAATGCGATGGGCAGAGTGATTTACACCCTCTCTGCTTTTTAGGCCATTAGGCCGAGAGGTCCTTTCTTATTTCTCAGCGGCCCAGAGCATGTTGGAACTGTGAGAGAAGACCCTGCTTGTGGGGTCTGCTGGGGGTTGAATCTCAGCCCTGCTGCTGGCAAGCTGTGCACCTCGAGGAAGACTCCAGTCTCTCTGAGCCTCAGTTTCACGATAAGTAATGCCCCAGGGCAGGTCAGGTGCCCTGCAGATTCCCTGAGGTGGCATTTTTAGAGTGTGTGACACCTCAGGAAGGATGGAGCGCTACATCCCACAAAGTGGAAATTCCTGGAGCACAGCTGGTGTCATTGGTGTTAGGAGGAAGTGGGCAACTTAGTGCAAACTTTGGAATCAGTTCTGGGTTCAAATCCTGGTCCCACACTTAGCAACGTGTGACCCTGAGCAATTCACTTCCCTTGTTCTGGCTTTCCTAGTGTCCTCGTTGGAAAACATGGACTCACTCATTCATTCAACACGTGTGCTGAGCACCTCTCAGGCCAGACTGATTCTAGGTGCTGAGATTCGGCCGTGAACAAGTTAGACAAAGTCCTCCTCGTGGGGCTGATGATTGAGTGGGGAAGGAAGCCAGACAGCAAAGAAAGAGACAAACATGTAGCAAGACAATAAGACACATGAAGCAAACTAAAGAGGGGGAGAAAGAGATGGTGGGAGGGGCTCTCTGAGACAGGGTAGTCAGGGAGGCCTTCCGGAGGAGGTGACACTGGGGCAGAGACCTGAATGGCGTGAGATGCGAGGTTCTAGGGCAGCTGAGCCTGGTCTCTCCCATTACCCTGTAACTATTCCTGGGCCTCCCCCAGCTGAATTCTTCCCAGAGCAGGAACCGTGTAGTGGCCAACTCTGTGTCCCAGGCACCAGCCCAGGGATGACTGGTTGAGCAGAGACACTGGCTCTCCCCGCCCCCTCCCCACAAGCGTCCAGTCCATCAGCAAGGCTGCCTGTTTAGTCTCCTGAAGTTCTCTTGAATCCATCCACTTCTCTCGGCCCACCCTCATTTCCTGCCTGGACTATTGCAGTAGACCCCTCCCTGGTCTCCCTGCTCCCACCTTACTCTCCTGTAGTCTGTCTTTCCCACAGCATCTGCATTAGTTTCCCATGGCTGCTGTGGCAAATTACCACAAACTTAGTGGCTTAAAATGACATGCATTTATTTACTTACGGTTCTGGAGGTCAGAAGTCTGAAGTCAGTCTCTAGGCTAAAGTCAAGGTGTTGGCAGGGCTGGTTCCTGCTGGAGGCTCCCAGGGAGAAGCTGTTTCTTTGCCTTTTTCAACTTCTAGTTACTTGCATTCCTTAGCTTGTGGTCCCCTCCTCCATCTTCAAAGTGCATCCTTTCAGTCTGTTTCTGTCATTGTCTCTGCCTTCTCCTCTTCTGTGGTCAAACCTCCTTCTGCCTCCATCTTATGACTCCTGTGATTACATTGAGCCCACTCAGATAATCCAGGATAATCTTCCCAACTCAAGATCCTTAACTAAATCATAACTGCAAAGTTCCTTTTGCCATAAAAAGTAACATTCAGGGCTTCCCTGGTGGCGCAGCGGTTGAGAGTCCGGCTGCCGATGCAGGGGACGCAGGTTCGTGCCCCGGTCCGGGAAGATCCCACATGCCGCGGAGCGTATGGGCCCGTGAGCCATGGCCGCTGAGCCTGTGCATCCGGAGCCTGTGCTCCGCAACGGGAGAGGCCACAACAGTGAGAGGCCTGCGTACTGCAAAAAAAAAAAAAAAAGTAACATTCAAAGGTTGGGGGATTAAGATGTGGACATCTTTGGAAGGGGGGCATTATTCATCCAAAGGGATCTTATTAGAACCTAAGTCAGGTCCTGTGCCTCATCTGCTTAAAATTGTCCCATGGTCCCCAGCTCCCTCAGAGCACATTCAAAGCCCTTACAGTGGCCACAAAGTCCTGCACATCTGTGTGCTTGTTACTTCTCCTCTCTAGCCACAGGCCTCCTTGCTGTGCCTCAACACTCCATGCATGCTCCTGCCTCAGGGCCTTTGCACCGTGCAGTTCCCTCTGCCCAGAACCTTTCACCCTGCCTCTGCCCAAGGCTAGTCCCTTGTCATTCTTCAGGACTCACCTCCTCAGAAAGGCCCCTTTGGACAACACCCTCCCTGTAACAGCCCTTCCCTCTCCCCTCAGTCTGAACACAGTCTGAAATTTTCTTGACTGTTTATTTGTTTTCTTGTTGATTACCCACTGTCCCCACTAGACTATTATCTCTTAAAGACCTAGTAGGGCTGGTCTGTCTGGTTCTCGGCTGTATCTTCTGCACCAAGGACAGGGCCTGGCACCTAGCAGGTGCTCAGAAAATCCTTGCTCCATGAATCCCTGAGTGGCTAACTTCCAAAGGCCCTCAGTGCTGCTGTGAATAAAATATAAATTCGCTTAAAGGCATTCTGACCATCCAGGTGACCTTTTGGCTTGATCTATTACTTCAGTCAGTGATTAAAACACTGTCTTCACATGTAAAAAAGTGGGAAGGCATCATTTAGACTAGGCAAGCAAGGACTTTGAAGGTCCTGGAATAGAGGCAGGGGTCTCCTAAGGGCAGGAGCCAACAGGAGTGGCAGGGAGGTCTCATGGGGAAGAGCAGGGTCATGGAGTGGGCGCTCAGGCAGTGGTGTTCTCTCTCTGTGCCCAGGCTTCCACATCTGCAAAATGCAGATCATAACAGACCTCACCTCATAGCAGGGTTCTCAGCCACTGTGCTATTGATATTTGGGGCCGGATAATTCTCTGCACAGGGGGCTGCCCTGTGCACTGTGGGATACGCAGCAGCATCACTGGCCTCCACCCGTTAGATGCCAGTAGCATTTTCCCAGTTGTGACAACCCAAAACGTCCCTAGATGTAGCCTAAAATCTCCTGAGGGACAAAATCGCTCTGGGCTGAGAACGGCTGCCTCAGAGGATCATCCTGGGGGTTGAAAGAGATGATGTGGGTAAAGCATCTGGCACAGAGCCTGGCACTCAGCAGCTGCTCAGGAAACGGGAGCTGTTATCTGGTCAAGAGGGTGGCTGGGTTGGAATCTTGGCTCTGCCACTTAACAAGTTAGCAGGTGGCACTGGGCAAGTGACTCTAGCTCTCTGAGCCTCTGTTTCTTCATCTGTAAAATGGAATAATAATAGCGCTCACTCTCTTGGGACTTCCAGTGCTATGCCCCGTGCACAGTAACTGCTTAATAAGTGGGAACTCTGAGGATGAAGATGAGGATGACGGAGGCTCCTGGGAAAAGTGGGAGTGAGAGAAAGGGCACTTTGCAAGCACAACCTGGGGTCTCTAGAGTGTGTGCCCCTGCATTAATTAGGGACCCATAGTCACAACTGCCCATACCCGGGAGGGCAGCTGGCTCAGACCCTCAGCCCTGCTGGGCCATTTAATAATTAAGCTGGATAAGGGGTGACAAGGCTGGAAGGCCAGCGGTGAGCGGGGCCTGGCCTTGTTTGGCTTTGGTGACGCTATGGCCCTGGGATCATGGCCTTCTTGAGCCCATAAACAGGGGGTTGGGCCTCGAGACAGGCAAGGCCGGGCCAAGGTCTCTGCCAGTGGCCTTGTGTCCAAGTCATGCAGTGGGTGGGGAGGGGGGCACTCGGCAGCAGCAGGAAAAGGGGCGCTGTGGAATGAGGGCTGTTTTTCACAGGGTCAGCTCTCACCTCCGTCTTTGCTCTGCGCATCCCGTTTCTATCTGTCCTTCCCTACCCACCCCTCTCTTATTGTCACCTCCTATTTATTGAGCACTTATGACCTGCAGAACTGTGCCGGAGTACTTCCTGTACTCCCACCACCCCTATCATGAAGGGGGTGCTCTGCCCCCTCTCCAAATGAGCAAGGTCTGTGACTACACATCCCATTGCTCAGGTAGGGAATCAGAGGCCTGGAGCGCTGAGTCACCAGCCCACGGGGGCAGAGCCACAGCCCAGCTCAGGTCTGGGGTCTCCCCAGCTTGCACTTAACCCCATGCCCTGGGCCATCGCCTCTGCACCTCCTACTCTGTTCTCTTCTGTCTGTCTGTCGGTCTGTCGGTCTCTCCACCCAACCCCACCCCCGCCCCGGGGCCCTGGCTTTCTCTGAACAACTTTCTATTGGTGTTTTCCTGTATCTCCGTGTCTCTCATTTTCCACCTCAATTTCCCCTTTTCGCACTTTGGGTCTCTCTCCCTCCCTCCCTTGGGTTTCCCTCTTTCTGGTTCTGTATTTCTCTTCTTTACCTCTCTGAGTCTCTGCCTCTCGAACTCTCTGTCTCTCTGTCTGTTTGTCTCTCTTTCCTGTTCTCTCCCCCCTCGCCTCTCTCCCTCTGACCGCCCCGCCTCCAGGCCCCGTCTCCCTGCAGCCAGCCCTTGTCCCGACGCCAGCACATTATGTCCCTGGTCAGACCCTGACGTCAGGCGGGGGCCTGGCGGGCGGCCAGCGGCCGCTGCCGGGCAGGCGGAGGGCGTGCGCGGTTTCCCGGGCCCCATCGCCCTCCCAGCCCTGCAGCTGGGGCTTCAGTTCTCCCCGCCTGGCCTCAGCTGGCTGCAGAGTGGACACTGGCGCTTGGTGGCCACTTGGCCTGTGAACCTGGGGTTACACATCACTCGCCTCTCTCTCCCCTTCATCCCGACCCCAGGGCCATAAGAGACAGCTCCTGGCCCTGCCTGGTCCCCAGAGGGAGATGGTACAGCGTGGGGACAAGTCCTGGGGCTGACGAATCCTGACTGTGTGACCTTGGGCAAGTCACCCAGCCTCTCTGAGCCTCATCCCTGAGGCACCTGCCTCTCAGGTCTGCAGGGAGGATCAACTCTAACAGGGGGCTTGCAGTGTGGGAGAGGTGCCTGGCCACTGTGGGAACTCAGCGTCACCACAGGGTCGCACCCAGCAGTCCTCAACAGGGGAAGCTTCGGAGAGGTGCGGGGGTCTAGGTGACACCTGACTGGGGACACAGCTGGTGTTTAGAGGGTAGGGACGTGCATGGGGTGGGGGTGGGGGATGGCCAGGCACGATAAAGGAACACCCCACCCAAAATACAAACAGTGCCCCTGCCGAGAAAACCTGCCCAAGCCCAGTTGGTCTCAGGCCCCATCAGAGCCTGAATAAGTGGTTAAAAAAATGTCATATTTCTTGTTTGGTTTGTTTGGTTTTCTCCCCCTCTGATGTTCAAAGCAATGCGATTTCCTTGAAGGACATCTTGAAGGGCACCTGAGCATCCTGGTTTAAAACAGACTTTGGGGTTAGACAAACCTGGGTTAAATCCAGCTGTATGGCCTCTGGCCAGCGGCTTCCCCGGCTGAGCCTCAGTTTCCTCATCTGTCAAATGGGGATAATAAACATACGCACATTGGAGGCTCATTGTGAGAAGTAAGCAAAACAATGCTTCCAAAGCACAGTAGTCTTTTTTCTTGTCCCTTTTATTCTTCTAATTTTAAATATAGGAGATACAGAAAAGTACAGAGAAGAAAACAAGAAGGTCTCCCAGAGAGAAACACTCAAAGATTTTCGTGGAAATTTGGCTCAGTTAACATATTTGTCCTGAGATCCTACTCGTGCCTGCTTTTTTGTTTTTCATGAAAATAAAACCTGATTTGAAGTTTTCTTTAAAAATATCTTTGCCTATTTTATTACTATTGTTCTTTTTCATACGCACAAACTCAAACGGTTTAAAGGGCATCCAGTGAGCTGCGAGGCTCTCTCCCACCCCAGCCTCTGGCTCCCCTTCCCGGAAGCCAACACAGTTAGCAGATTCTCACATGTCCTTCCTTCCTTTCCTGGGGTTAAATCATCTTTGGGCACATGACTTCCAATCCCTCTCCTCATTTTGGTTTTGTTTGTGTTTTTTGATTCACTTAATTATAAAGTATGACATTGTTAAAAAAATAATTAGAACACACAGACAATCAAAAAAGAAAGGGGAAGATAAGAAAAGTGGAATTACCTGAAATCTTACTCCACCTTTAAAATTTTGGAGTACATCCTCCCAGGCTCTTTCCATCACCTGATGTCTGTAACATTCTTGCAGTCCCAGGTAGCTTTTCTTCTTAGCGCTGATCAAAGCTCGTGACAATGCATTTGTATTTGATGATCAGATAATCTGATAATTATCTGCCTTCTCCACTGTGCAGAAAGTTCCAGGAGGCAAGGAGTGTCATGCCTCTGTCCCCCACAGCCAGCAGGTGCCAACACACAGTAGGCCTGTATGGAATATTTTCCAAATGAATGAATGAATGGGTGAATTCTCTAAAGGGATTATACATTATAGTATACTATCCTGTGACCTATTTTTTTTCACTTAACATATTGGGTACATCTTTCCACATCTCTAGCTAGGCAGCAAATCTCCATTTTTCATGTCTGCATGGAGGTATCACAATAAACATCTTTTTGATTCTGGCCAGAAGCTTCTGCCCCTAACTGGGAAATTCTTTTTCAAACACAGATCTGTTGACAAATTCCATATAAGCTACCCGTGCCCCAGCCCTTTGGCCGTTTACTTTCAGCCTGACACTTCACTGGGTTTCACAGGCCCATTGTTTTTTGGGACAAGTCAAGATTTACTGTTTGTCCTTGACATCAAGTTTTTCCAGAGAAGCGTAAGAGTGAAGAACTCATCCCACCCCCATCCCACTGTTTCATGAAACAGTGCCAGTTAAATGTTCTCTCTGCTTCTCTGCTGAAGCTGGGAAACTTGGTATAATCCTTGCCTCCCTGGCTGCCTCGTTGCAAATAGCACACACCAAGCTCATTCCTACCTCAGGGCCTTTGCACTGGCTATTTCCTCTGCCTGGAATATGCTTCTCTTGGATATTTACTTGGCTTACCTACTTCAGGTCTCTGCTCAAATGGCCCATTCTCAGACAGGACTTCCTCAACCATTTTTCTAAATTAGCATCTCTAAGTCACTTGTCCAGTTTTACATTTCTTCCTAAAACACTTACCTGATATCATATCATACCATATTATGTTATGTTATGTTAATCTTGGGGTTTTTCTTATTTACTGTCTATCCCCCTGACTATGAGGGCAGGAGCATGGTTTGTTATCTTTCCTACAGTATCCCCAGCACCTAAAACAGGGCCTGGAACATTACAGGCATTCAATATTGGTTGAATCAATAAATGTTAATTCCAGGATTCCAAGCTTCCTTCCAAGGCTGAGAACTGACTGCCGTTTTCATTCATTCATTCATTCCAGATTTATCTGTTGAGCACCTGCCGTGTGCCAGGGCCTGTCTGGGTGCTGGGAGTACTACAGTGGGTAAGGCAAACGGGCCCTCCTCTTAAGGGATGTGGTCAGTGGTCACGCATATGCACCTCCACCTGGATAATATCCAGGTTGACTTGCTGGCCTCGGGTGGCGGAGTATGAACTGGGCTTGGGTTCTGACACACGCGGGTTCCCAGCTCTAACTCAGCCCTTGCAGAGCTGGGTAAACTGCAAGGCTGACACACACAGGAACAATATCCTTGTCCTCTTTTTTTCTGCCTGAGGTTCCTTCATCATAAGTGGAGAAGAAATGAAAAAGTGATGCCAGAAACCTTTCTGCATCCCTCCCACAGGCCCAGCTGGGGCTTTGCTTGTGGAACTAAGCTCTGCCCTACTTTCTGGCTGCCCCACACCTTCCTCCTTCCTTCAGGGAAGCTCCTGCCCGAGTAGCCACCACTCCCCAACACAGATGCCAGAAAACTCACATTCCCAGCCTCCCTGGCAGCTTGGTGCAGGCATGGGACTTGGACTCCACCAGCCAGACATGCCTGCTAGAGAGATGTAAGTAGAAGAGAAGGGCAGGACAAGAGTTGCGGAGGAGAATGGACCTGGCTCTGGGGGATGCAGTGGGAGGGGTCCCGGGAGAGCAAGCAGGCTCACTGGGACAGCCCTCCCATAAGACCTGGACCTCATTCCTGGCTGTATAGCCCCCAGTCCTAACCCATGGCCCACCTGGGATGACAGGTATTAAGAATATTCATGTTCTTTGACCCCCACCAAATCCCCCTTCTGTAATTCTATACTAAGGAAATAAGCACAAATAGTGAAAATGCACAAAGATGTTCACAATCTAATTACTTAGAGTGGTGAGGAGTCAGAAACTACCTAAACGCCCAATGACCAGGGAATGGTTCAGTTAATTAGGTGAGGATTCCTAAAAGAAGGTTAGAGACGATCCCTCCGGCAAAAGATCAGTGTAATACTCAGGATTAGGTACCTCTTTGAGTGGCCGAAAAACCCAAAATAACAGGGGCTTACATGAAAGAGAAACTTGTTCCTCTCTTACATAAAAGAAGCGTGGAGGCGTTAGTCCAGGACTAGTAGGGTGGCTTTATACATTCGTCAGGGACAGGTGTTCCTATTCTCTTGTGGTTCCACAATGGCCCAAGATAACCACTCAGTTCTGGCTTCATACCTGCATTCGAGCCAGCAAGGAAGATGGGACAAAAGAGCAGGCAGACTCTCGCCAAGGGCACTACTCGGAAGTTATATCCCATTGGCCAGAGCTTGTCACATGGACACACCTAGCTGCAAGAGAGGCTGGGGAATGTAGTTTTTTTCTGGGTGGTCACATACCCAGCTAAAATTTAGGATTTCTATTACTAAAAAAGAGGGAGAGGTCAGAGAATTGGAGAGAAGCAGGGGGGGTCTGCCACAACAGCAACAATTAAAATAATGTCCGGGAGGATTTTGTAATAACATGAAAGAAACATTGTACAGTTTGGGAAAGCAAGATTTGAAATTGTGTGTCCAGTGTGATTACAACTGTGTAACAAAATTTCAAAACAGAGAAAGCTACTCGAAGGACAAAACTGCTAGAAAGTTAGCCTTTGTGGGGATAAGAAATGTCCTTTTTTCTTTTTATTCTGTATTTTCCAAATGTTGATAATTGAGCAAACTTTATTTCCCAAAAGAAAGAATCCCTGTGCAGATTATAGAGTCTACTTGAGCTATAATTCATGCCACACAAGCTCTTTCTTCGAATGTGCCAAGGCAGCCAGATGGGGAAAGAAGAAATGAAATGATCTCTAGTCACAGACAACATGATTATGAATGGAGAGAAATCCAAGGAACCCACAAAATGCAACTAGAAGAAGAGGGACCTGGGACTTATCACAGGTTCAAGTCATAGCTGTGCTGAAATGCCAGCTCCGTGACCTTGGACAAACCACCAACCTCCCTGTTTCTGCATCTGGGCAGGGGAAGGAAGAACAGTATCCGCCTCTGGACGTGATGAGGGCTGAGAGGAAGCGGCTCCCGCAAAGCACAAGCAGCAGAGGGATCTGCACGGAGCAAGCTCTCCAGAGGTTCTCAGCAGTGATTCTGTCCCCCTGGGGGACATCTGGCAATGTCTGGAGACCTTTACAACTGGGGGAGGGAAGAAGCTACTGCTATCTAGTGGGTAGAGGCCAGGGGTGCTGCTATCGTTCTACAATGCACAGGACAGACTCCCTCTGCAAAGAATACCCAGGCCCAAATGTCAATGGTTCTGAATGAGAAACCCTGCTCTCAACACGCATCAGCTGTTACCATCATCGAGCTTCTTTCCTGGCTTTTGCTGTCATGAACTGCACAGTAGTGGTCGGTGGGGTCACATGCCTGTGGACACGTGTGTTTCTGCAGGATGTGTCTCTGGGCATAGAGTCGCTACAGCAGCCCTGCTCTGCACTTTCATATACTGTAGCCTCCCGAATGCCCCTGAGAGGTCTTCTTCATCTTATCTCAGGCTCTAGACTAGGAGGTTGGAATGTGTCTGCACCCAGGGGAGCTGGGAGAAGGGGCAGGATGGCCGCCGGCCCCCAGGGCAGTGATGACGCAGCTGTGACTGCTGATACGGCACCACCCGCACGATATCTCCCCAGTGCTTCCTAGCCCGTGGGCACTCTGCTTCGCTCATTCCATCCACCTGAAACTCCCCGAGGTAGGCGCTGCCATCAGCTCCACATCAGAGATGAGGAAACAAGCTGAGAGGCAGAACAGGAGGCAGATCAGCTGGCCCCAAAGCCGGCACGCTCTCCCTAGACCTTGCTGCTCTGGCCTAGGGGTCCTTGGCCTGATCGTACATCAGAATCACCTGGGGATTAAAAACCCCCAGATCCCCATGTGCCCCTGCTGGCCGGTCAGGTCAAGCATGGTTGTGGAATCAAACACATCTTAACTTGAATCTTGGCTGCCCCACTTGCTGGCTAGGTGACCTGGGGTCCGTGACTTTACCTCTCTGAGCCTCAGCTTTGTCCTCTGAAAAAAGGGTAGTGTTAGCTGCTCCCTCAGAGGGTGGCCGTGAGGATTCAGTGAAATGTTCTATGTCACAGGCTGAGCATGGGGCTTGGTACACAGTAAGCACATGTTAAGTGTTAGTTTTTATTTTTGGAGCAGGGCTTAGGCACGTGTGTGTGTGTGTGTGTGTGTGTGTGTGTGTGTGTGTGTGTGTGTGTGTGTGTGTGTGTGTGTGTGTGTGTGTGTGTGTTAAGCTCTTTAATTAATTCTGTTGTGCCTGGCTAGTTATCTGTCCATTCATCCATCATCCATCCAATCATCTATCCGTCCATTTATTCAACACATTTATTTAACACAAACTGTGTGCCTGGCTGAACTTTTGTCCCTGAGGACACAGAAGTGATCAAGATAAAAAGCCTCCCCTCACAGAACTGACAATATCAGTGTTGGGAGAATAGACTAGGTAATAAATGAATAAATATGTAAAGTCATATGTAAACAGCATGGGATGGAGCTCTTCTTAAAGATGGACTGAGGGGCTTCCCTGGTGGCGCAGTGGCTGAGAGTCCGCCTGCCGATGCAGAGGACACGGGTTCGTGTCCCGGTCTGGGAAGATCCCACATGCCGCGGAGCAGCTGGGCCCGTGAGCCATGGCCGCTGAGCCTGCGCGTCCGGAGCCTGTGCTCCGCAACGGGAGAGGCCACAACAGTGAGAGGACCGCATACCGCAAAAAAAAAAAAAAAAAAAAAGATGGACTGAGAAGCTGACATCTTCTGCTTGTCCTTCCAGACCCCCTCTCTACCCTGCACTGTCTCAGGGCAGATCTGTGTGGACAGCACCAACCTTGGGAGCCCACGCCTCCCCAAGGCAGACACGAGAAAACTCACTTTCTTAGCCTCTCTTGCAGCTTGGGTGCGGGCATGACACCTGTGTTTGGGAAACAGCAAGGAGGTCTTGGAGGTAGCTGTGGGAATTGAGGTTCAGAGAGGGCAAGGGGCTTGTCTGAAACCAAGCAGTGGGGGGGTGTGGGGAAGGCAGAATTTGAATCCAGGAATACTGGATCCCTCAACTTGAGCCCTTCACTGGTTTATGGCCCTCACTGCGGGAGGGTTGCATTGCATTGAAAGGAAGGTAAGGAAAAGTGTCCCACACTGAGGCCCACCTCAGTGTTTATCAATCACATACTGTAACCCAGCCCTGGGCTCTGCACTTTCATAAGCACGGGCTCACAAAAGCCCTACAAAGCAGGATGAGCAAATCTGGGTTCGGAGAGGTCAAGCAGCTTGCTTGAGGTCACACAGAAAAGGAATCGGGATACAAACCCACTGTTTATCTCCAAACCCTTTGCTCTTTGGATTACAACCCCCTTGCAAGAAGAAGTCCCATCGAAGATGTAGCACCTTGCGTCTGACTCTCTGCCCATACTCTGAGCACCCTGGGGTCAGGGTCCGCATCGAAAACTTCTTGCTACTTCCAGATGAAACCCAGGGCGCTATATATGGTAAGCCCTCAATAAATACCACGTCAACACTGCAAGAAAGCACAGCCAACTTACAGGGTTTTGCTTGAGAATTACAGAGGCTCAGAGGCCATTCCTTCTCACACTTTTTCCTCCTACATGTCCCTCCCATGAAAAGTCTAGCTGACTCATTCTTTGACCTCATTTAGTTCTTCTCAAATGGTGGCTTTGCGAGGTGGGGGATGAAAAGCAATATTTCCCACATTCTCAGCCTGGACTGTAGTACTTAACTGTAGGGCCTTCCATCTATCCATTTACCGATCTGTCAACAGTCCACCCACACACACTTCCATCCACCTGGCCTATTCACTCTATCCAACCTTCCGTTTATTCCTCCACTGATCCATAAATTCAAGCATTACCCATCCATCCATCCTCTCACCCGCCAATCCATCCACCCACACTTCTATCCACCTGCCCTATCCACTCTATCCAACCTTCCATTCACTTCTCCATTGACCCATGAATTCAAACATCATTCATCCGTCCATCCATCCATCCATCCAACCATCCATCTGTCCAACATATACATACCAAGTATCCCCTTGGTGCCAAGCCCTGCGCTAGACTCAGAGACAACTAAGACTTGGTACTTGTACAATGGCAGCGACAGATACGACGGATGGTATAGGAAGGGCTCGTTCATTCATTTTTTCCACATATGTTCTATGCTGCCTCTTAGGTGTCAAGCAGTGTTAGACCCTGGAGAACAAAGATAAAGGACACGAGGTCTTGGGCTCCCATCCTAGTGATAGAGACAGAAGTAAATATGAACCAAGGCAGGAAGTGCTCGTTCAATAGTCATTTTGTTCATTCAGCACGTGTTCGCTGATGCCTCCCACATGCCGGACCTGGGCTCTGGGGACACCAAGATATAAAAGACTTGGCTTTAACCACTTGGAACACAGTCCAATGGAGGAAACAGTCCAATAGGGAATTTCAGCAGAGTGATCAGCAGACATGAGTTGCAATCAGGGTGAGAGCAGGGGTCCATGGAGGCAAGGAAGGTGGCCAAGGGAGATTTCTGGAGGAGGTGGGGCTTGGTCTGAGCCCTAAGGATGGGAGGGGCTCTGCTCAGTCAGCACCCCTCCCCAGGATCCCCACGGGGCCCCCAGGGCACCCCTTCCCACCCAGGCAGCCCTTTTGAGGCTAGGACTCAAACCCTGTCTCAGGACAAGGCCCTGGGAAGCTGGCTGGCCGAACCTTGGAGACTGTCCCACAGTGACCAAGGTCTATTGGTGACATTGAGGTTGTTTGTACAAATGTGCTCCATTTTCTAAGCAGTCTTGCTCACAGAAAAAACAAAACAAATCTGCCGGCATGGCGTATGGTGGGGTGTGGACGGGGTAGCTGAGAATGTCTAACACGTATGGTGCCCTGGGGAATGGTGACACGGGTGCCAGTGGGAGGGGAGAGTGGGAAGGACAGAAGCAAGGCTGGAGATAGATGGTGGCTGGTGGCTCGCAGGCCATAGGAAGGACTCAGGGTTTGATCTGAACGGTAACGGGGAGACGTTGAGCTGGATTCAAATGGACTAAAACATAAGATTCAAAACTTCCAGGTAGCTAGTGATTAAACCATTTGCATATTCATTCATTCCACCAGTATTTGAGCACCTACTCTGTTCCAAGCACTGGAGAAACAAAGGTGAACATGACAAACCCAGACTCTGCCTTCCTGGGGCCAGAGGGGACACAGACCCTGAATCAAAAATCACACAATGAAATAGCGATAAGCACCACCAGGGAAGGCTTCTCCAAGGTGAAGCAAAAGCAGCTGGTTTAGTACTGTTTTCGGCCAATATACATTGAGCACCTACTGTGTCAGACACTGTGCTGAGTGCAGGGGTGTGGGATGAGCAAGATAGACCGAGTTCCTGCCCGCAAGGAGCTGACATTCCAGTGGAGGAGACACACCAATAAATGGACAGCAACAGCATAGTGAGGTAAATGAAGCTGGGGTACGTACAGGGAGCCGGGAGGGCTTCCTGGAGGAAGGGGGTGAGCCGGAGTTAGGTAGGGATTGTGCACGGGGTGGGGGAGGGGCAGGTTGGGAGTCTCCGGTGACCTGCTGGGCTTAGGAGGGTGGGGTGTGGCGAGAGATGTGGTAGCCTTGGGAGAAGGTCAAGATCCATTGGAAGGAGACCTAAGGCTGTGGACGCAGGAAGGCAGAGGGTATCTGCGGGGCTCCCTCTGTCTCTCCATCTCTGTCTCTCTTTGTCTCCTTCTCTCTCTCTCTCTCTCTCTTTGTCTCTTCATCTCTGTCCGTACCTCCTCTTTGTCTCTCTCATGATCTGTCTCTGTCTTTATCTGTCAGTACCTGACAGTCTCTCTGATTCTCTCACTGTCTCTCTAGGCCTCTCAGCTTCTCTTTCTCTGACTCTCTCTTGTCTGCTCTGGTCATCTTCATGAGATGTCAGTAAGAGACAAGGATACTGGGAAAAAAACCCCGAAGGGTGGGCAGGAAGTGAGCCCAGGGGCACAAGGACAGCTGAGCACAGGGACGGGCCGTGACTGAATGTTCTGTTTTGGAAAGACTGCTCTGGTCAGGGGCGAAGGTGGCTGACCACGAAACTTGATAACCTGGCCAAACTCGGGTTCTAGCCAGCCCTGTGGCCAGCAGCCCCATGACCCCATGGATGCCGCACAGAATTTTCCCAGAGGGAGGGAGAGACGGGGAAAATGGCCCACGGGCAGTTTCTCCTCTGGTGAGCGGGACCAACAGGGAGGGGTGGAAATAAGGGAACAGTGAATTCTCAAGCGAGATCTCAGTGTGGTCTAGAATAGGAAAGCCCTGCTTATTGCTATATCCTTTTCAAAGGTTTAACAATTTATTAAGCACTTACTATGTGCCAGGCACTGTGCTAACCCTCTCAAGTGGAGCCTTGCGGTGTAAGACCAAGGACTGTGGAGCCAGACTGCCTGAGCTTGAATCCGGGCTTTACAAATCACTAGCTCTGTGACCTGGTGTAAATTGCTTAAGCTCTTTCTTCGTGTGTAAGATGGGAAGAAAGCAGCACCTGTCTCATCCATCAGAGGTCAAGATTAATATTGTTTAATACTTGTAAAATGCTTGGAATAGTGCGTGGCACATAATAAGTGCTCAAGAAAAATCTAAGCTGTTATGATTTCAGCCTTGCGATGGACAATGTAAAGCTAAGGGGGCAGAGTGAGTCATGTCTGAATCCCTGCTTCATCCCTTCCCAGCTCTGTGATCCTGGTTCAGTCTCATAACATAACTGGGTATCAGTTTTCTTACCTGTTCAGGGAAGATGATCTTAGTACTCACCTCACCAGGGGGTGGAGAGCTTCTATGTGTGTGTAAAGTAGATGGAAAGCATTCACCTCACAGGTGAAGCAAGTGTCCAAAACATTTCCTTTTCTTTTTTTCCATATGTACGGCAGGTTCAGTGTCTCCCAGAATATCTCTGATATTCTGGGTCCTGTGCTCTTCCTGTCCAAAAGACAGTGGCAGTTGGTTAGAGTTGGAGCAAGGCCCCTTGGTGCCCAACATGAGTCCTGACAACAGCCTTCTGATGCAGGCATTATCAACCCATTTCACAGAGTTGGAAACTGAGGTCTGGAGAGGTAAACAGGCTGCCCAAGGCAAAAGGTTCACAAGTACCTGCTCCCCTGAGCTGCTCTTGATCTGAACTGCTGTGACAGCCCCACCATTTCCTATGCCATCAGAGGCATAGGACCTTGACCTCTCTCATGCTCAGCACCATGGTCCTGCCTCAGTATCCCCTGAGCCTGGCCCAGCGCTGGCCTCAGAAATGTTGGTTGTATCAGACAGAATCCACAGGCCCAAAGAGCTGCACTGTCCCTGAATTACCTCTCCGCAACCTCAGCCTGCTTCCTTATCCTCTGCCAGCCAGCCGGAAGGAAATTCAACATGGCCACCACACCCCTAAATACTCCCCTTACTACCAGGGCAAGAAGCAGGTGACAAGCACAGGCAGTGCGGAGGAGGGGATAGAATGGGGTCTGGAGGCCCAGAGCCCCGAGTTCTCATGCCTTGGCTGTGTGACTTTGGACATGGCACTTCCTCTCCATGCTGAGCCTCAGTTTCCTCATCTATAGAATGGGCACAATCATCATACTATCCACCTCTTCAGTTGATGCGAAGAATAGAGGGAGCATGGGTACAGTGCTAGGCATGGGGCAGACGCTCAGAAAATGACAACTGTCCCTGCTATGTGGGAGGGGCGGCTGAAGCCCTCTCCCCCCACCCCAGTCCTTCAAGCCCAGTTTGGCTCTTCATGGTCAATGGTGAGTGCCTCATGAGACAGTATAGTAGTTAAGAGCATGAGCCCTGGGGTCAGCTGCCTGGGCTCAAATCCTGCCTCTGCCACTTGTTAGCTGTGTGATCCCAGACTTAAGTGACTTAATCTCTCTGGGCCTTAGTTTCCTCCTCCATGAAGTAGATGTAATAATAGCCCCACCTCTTTGATTATTGTGACGATCAAATGAACTCACAAAGGTAAAGGCTAGGATCCTGCCAGGCACACGATGGGCGCTCACAGAAGTGTTTGCTGCTCTTCACGGATCGAGGGGGAGAGGGGACCTGGGGGCCTCTGCACAATTTACAAGAAACTCAGGGCGAGGGATGGAATGGGGGAGCTGGGCAAGAATCCCAATCGGAACTGGGGAGAATTTCAGAAAGCAAGGCGACCATACTGAGGAAAGGGCTTTGCACAGGCCCCACGTGGCCCCGGGAAAGGCCGCTGCACATCTGTCCTCTCCTGGGAGCCCAGCAGAGTGCTCGGGCGTCTCCATAACAGGGAAGCTCCATCCTTCAAGTCACTCGGCCTGAAACCTTGGAGTCATCCCTGATTTCTTGATTTCTGCCACATCTGGCCCAGCAGTGTGTCCTGTCCACCTTTAGAACAGATCTAGAATATGAGGCCATGGACTTCCCCCCACGTCCCCACCTCTGATGGCTGCCCCTGGGCCTGGTCACCATCATCTTTTGCCTGGACCATTGCAGTCTCCTCCTCTCTGGTTGTCACCCTTCCCCCCAGGCCCTGCCAGTCCCTTCTCCACACATAGTCAGGGGGATTCTTTCAGAACCGAGGTCAGACGATGCTGACCTGCTCAGGACCCTCAGTGGCTCCCAGCTACCCCCGATAAAAGCCTGAGTCCTTCCTACAATGTGCAAGGCTCTGCACTATCTGCCCCCCCCCACTGCCTCCCATGCTGCCCTGGCCACAGTGGCTTCCTCATCATCCTCACACATGCCAGGCACCATCAAGCCTCAGGGCCTTTGCACTCACTGTTTCCTCTGCCGGGAATGCTCTTCCTTCACATAGCCCCATTGCCCAATCCTTCATCTCTTTCAAGTCTGTCCTCAAATATTTGCTCAGCGAGGCCTCCTCCGGCCCTGCTCCCATGTTTAGATCTGTACCTCTCTGTGGTGCTCCGTCCCCCTTCCCTGGTTTATTTTTCTTCTTAGAACTTATTGCTAGGGAGACACATCTGAAATACAATATATTTAATTTACCTACTAATGTGTATCCCCCTGTCCACCCCTACCCCCAAAATGTCAGCAGGGGGAGCAGGTTTGCCTGCTGAGGTCTGGACATTGTTCCAGGGACTCGGGACCCAGCAGAACGAAACACTGAGCCCCTGACTTCTTCTTTTTTTTTTTTTTAATAAATTTATTTATTTATTTTTGGCCGCTTTGGGTCTTCGTTGCTGTGCGCAGGCTTTCTCTAGTTGCGGTGAGCAGAGTCTACTCTTCGTTGTGGTACGTGGGCTTCTCATTGCGGTACGTGGGCTTCTCATTGCGGTGGCTTCTCTTGTTGCGGAGCACAGGCTCTAGGCGCGTGGGCTTCAGTAGTTGTGGCACACAGAGCCCCTGACTTGTTGACACTTCAGCCTCATGGATCTGAATGCCAGCACTGCCATGAACTGAGCAGGAGACTTTGAACCAGTGAGTGCACCGCTCCCCGGCTTCACTTTCCCCATCTGTGAATGGGACGACGATTCCTCCCTCCCAAGGCCATTGTGAGGCTCAGCGAGCAAATGTCTCCGAAGCACCTGGCACCCAGTGGGCCCTCAATCAGAGCTCGGTTCTCCCCTGTCCAGCCCCCGGGCTGGCTGTCCCCCAGTGGACTGTGCTGGGAGCGTTATTTTTAACTGGTTCCAGCAGGCTAGGCAGCAGCTCTGAAGGCCGCGGGAAGACCACAGGGCTAGCAACATGCCGGCTCTTGACGCCAGGAGACCGCGGCGTGGAAACATCAGGGGAGGACGCCCTCTGTTCACAGTCTGCCCGGTAACCCTTTATGCGAAATTATGTCATGTCACCCGATGCTGTTTATAAACTTAGCGCTGACCTTTCCCAAGCAGGGTGCTGGGAGAAGGGGCTATATATCCCCATCTCCCCACTGTTCCACCTCCTCGAGGAGCTGTTGGTGGCCCCTCCCGTTCGCCCACATTTACCTAGCGCAAAGTTGGGGGGCTGGCCGCTGGCCAGATTTTGCCCGTTTATTTCAACACCTCCGAGTGCTCACAGCTGACCAGCCCTGGATATTTTTAAACCCTGGCCTGGGCCAACCTCTTTGTCACATTATGGTCGGGGCTTGGACTGAGTGCGTGCCCAACAGGGGAGCTGAGCGTTTGGGATTCATTTGACAACAAACATATAACCAAATTCCAGGACCTATGCGCCTACTGTGTGCCAGGCCCTGTAGCAGGAATGGAAGCCTCAGGGGGCCTAACTCACAGAGCCTGTCCTCCAGGTGGCCTCAGTCTTGCGGGGACACTGTGACAAGTGCTAGGATGGAGGGTAAGATAGAAATTACAACTCGACTATCTACAGGGCCAGCAGGTTGTGGAAATGAATGAAGCGGGCCTGGTGGGAGGTGACGGTGAGGGGTGGGGACTGCGGTGAGCTGGCAAGCTCCTGCCGGGTCTGAAGGGGGCGGCTGCCCCTCAGCTCTGACCTCTGTTGTCATGCGGGAATCAGGCCTGGGGCGCCCAGAGCTTCAGAATTTTCAAGGGAGGCTGCAAATCCACGTTTATGTGGAGTTTCATGCAAAAATCTCATGACTTTTAAAGGTTGGCAACGAATTAAAAAAAAATGTTAAAAACATTCCGGGGGGGCTTCCCTGGTGGCGCAGTGGTTGAGAGTCCGCCTGCCGATGCAGGCGACACGGGTTCGTGCCCCGGTCTGGGAGGATCTCACATGCCGCGGAGCGGCTGGGCCCGTGAGCCATGGCCGCTGAGCCTGCGCGTCCGGAGCCTGTGCTCCGCAATGGAAGAGGCCACAGCAGTGAGAGGCCCGCACACCGCAAAGAAACAACACAAAACAAAACAAAAAACATTCCGAGAGCCAAATGAAACCCATTTGTAGGCTGGACTCAGCCCACAGAGTCAAGTTGATCAAGGTAAACAGTTTGTGCTTTCTGATGCAAACAGAGGCATTATAAAATGTTCACCACATACGGGCTGAGCCCTTCTACTATTCTAGACCCCAGGGAAAGAGCAGGAAACAAGATGCACAATGTCCCTGTCCTCATGCTGCTTATGTTCATTCAGTGGTGTGCTGGAGCTGCTGGCACTGCTGGCTGGCGAATTCTGCAAGCTGGTTTCTCCACAGCCATCACAAAAAATTTTAAATTATTTGAACTCACAATTAAATAAACTATAATACAAATAAAAGTAACAACTACTCAAAACTCATCACTTTCTAATTAATGCACTGTTTCATATTTCTTGAGGTTATTGACATCTATTGTATGAGATTGCATCATACATCACTCTGTGGTGGAAATAGTATCTTATGGCATGACACCGAATACGTCTTCTCAACTCCACGTTCAGTGAAGTCATGCTGGGAGCTTGAAATCAGCCACCATGGGAGTGTTTATGCCCCAGAAATTGGCAAATGTAAACATCAGAGCTCCCCGCTCGCTGAGAGCCTGTCAAACATTCAGCAGCAAACTAGATTAAAACAAATATACAGATAATACGTAATATGTCAGATAGCAACAACTACTTTGAAGGAAAATAAAGTAGGTCGGGGGATAGGTGGTGATGGAGGGGAGTATTTTATATGGGCAGGTCATGGAAGTCTTCTCTGAGGAGATGATATTTGAGCAGAGACCTGAATGGAGTGACAGAATGAAACAGACAGATATCTTTGGTTCGGGCAAAGGGAAGAGCAATTCTCTGCCTAGAGACAGGAACAAGCTTTCTAGTTCAGGAACAGGGAGGAGGCAAGTGCGGCAGGAACAGAGTGAGGGAGGGAAACGGGGTAGGGATGAGGTTGGGGAGGTAGGCAAGGGTCAGATCATACAAGGTCTTATAGGCCATGGTGATGGAAGGGATTTTTATTCTAAGAGGGAAGGGGCGTTTTAGAGGGTTTTGAGCAGGGGTGTGACCTGACTTAATTTATCTTTTGCAAAGGCACCTCCTACTGTGATGGAGTAAAGCTGGGAAGCCAGGAGACTAGGGAGGAGACCACTGTCCCAGTCCAAGCAGGTGAGGATGGTGGCCGCCAGCGCCATGGTGGTGGCTACAAACGTGGCACAAGAGTATGGATTCAGGATGTATTTGGCCGCTGAGTTGACAGGACTTCTGATGGATGGGATGTGTCGGGGCGAAGCAACAGGGTATCAAATATGGCTTCTAGGTATTGTCCTGAATATCTGGTTGAGAGGTGGCACCGTTTACTGAGAAGACTAGTGGGAAGGGCTGGGGTTTTAGGAGGGGAAATGGGAGATTCTGAGGTTCTTCTTTGTGACATTTGAGGGGTGTGTGTGAGACCCATGTGGAGGTATCCACTCGCCAGTTGGACATCAGAATCTTGCCAGTTGGAGTACAAGGTAGTTCTGGAAGCAGTGTCTCTCTGTTGCTGTGGCAACTCCCAGCCAGGGGGACAATACTGCTGGGGGGTTGGGACGGGGGTTTCTGGGAAGGCCTCACAGTGAAGGAGTTGTGAAGGATAGGGAGAAGCATCTGGCAGGTGGAGAATGGAGGACCCGCATCCCAGGGGGAGGGCACAGCAGGGGCAAAGGCCTGGAAGCAGGAAAAGCGTAGCCTTTTTGGAGGATGGTGTGGGAGGGGCCCAGGTGTGGGAGAGAGGCTAGAAAGGCAGAAGGGCAGATCTCTCAAAGGGCTGCTTCTTTCAGCCGAAGGAGGCTGGAGTGCACCCTCAGGGCACAGGGTGAAGCGTGTAAGCAGGTTCAGGCCACAAAGAGCACCTTAGGAAGGAAACACTGCACCCACTCTGGCCTGAGGTTGTACAGGTCAGGTGGAGGATCCCCTGCCCTGCCCTCCCCTCCCCACTGGGCCCCCCAGCACCCTGCCCTCAGCGTACACAGCAAAACGCCCCTCTAAGGCAGCCTGGAACATTTGCCAACCAGCCAGTTTCTTGGAGATATTTTGCCGACTAACCAGGAAAACAAAATAACCCTGAGGTGAGGGAGGAAGGTCAAAGGAATATTCTGGAACCTTTGGTTTCTGGATTCCCATCAGGTGGAAGAGCCAGGAGGTCACTTCCCCGGACTGAGGGATGACTGAAGTGAACATGGCACGGCAGGGACTTGGGTGTTTACAGGAACTTTTGTAACCAATCTCAGGTATAGGCGTGGGGGAAATGGGGGTCTGGGTTCAAAGGCAGGTTTTTCTGCCACATATTTGCAGTGTGATCTTAGCCAGGTCTTATCTTTCTGAGTCTCTGTTTCCTTATCTGTACAAAGGGATAATAGTGGCACCTGTAATAGTGTCACTCACCAGTCTCCTGGAATTGCTGGGGGATGAAATGAGATAAAACAGATCAATAATTTAGCCCAGTGCCTAGCTCATGCCAAACTCCCAGTCAATGTCAGCTGTCAATCATTATTTGCAAAGTTATTAGTTATTGAGCACTTTCTGTATGCCAGGCTTTGAGCGGTTCACACTACCTCATTTAAGCCTCATTCCCTCCCTGTGATTGAGGATTATTATTGACTCCGTATTACAGACAGGGAAACTAAGCCCCAGAGAGCTGACCCGGCTTTCCCAAGGTAAGTTGTCTTAGGGGACACAGCTGGGATTTGAACCTGCATCTGACCTCATAACCCATTGCTATATTCATTCTGTATTCATTCTGGGTTCTGCCTTCTGTGAATCGAATCAGGCTCCAGAATTCTGGTAAACAATATTCCACGTGACCCCCAGTATCCCTCCACTCCAGTAGGGACCCCTGCTTTCCTGGAGCCAGCCAGCTCAGGCTGCACCCTGGGCCTGGGGTGTGGGCAGGACATGGATGATGGCTGCCCCACGGCAGTGCAGAGCATGCAGGAGCAGAGCCATCCTAGACCAGCTGCAGCCTGAGTCCAGCTGGGCACCCATGTCCCATCAATAAACGTGCCCCAAAATAGCTCTCGGGGCCTGGCCAGGGCAAGAGGTCCAGGACGTCCTGTTCCCACCGGCTCTGGCCAGAGAGTGACTGTGTACTTGGCCTTCCCCATTTGGAGGCTGCTGGAAGGGAGGGCAGAGCTCATCCTGCCTGTGGACTCATGGGAATTAGCAGCCCCTGAGCACCAAAACCCACAATTTGGGACACTGTGATGCTTCCCAAATGCACTGCTGGAGGAACAGCATCAGTGGCTTTTATCTTAGCAGACAGTCTCCCGGGGAGGTTAAGAACTTGGTTGCTGGAGTCTGACTAGTGTGGGTTCAAATTCTGACTTAGCCATTTCCTAGCTGTGTGACTTTGGGCAAGTGACTTCCCCTCCCTGAGCCTTGGTTTTCTCACCTGGAAACTGGGGATAAACATTTCATAGGGTTGTTGCTGTGTTTCGGTGAGTTTGTGTGTACACGGAACGGGTTGTAGACTTGGCAGGTTTTATTTATTACCTGTTCCTCTCCCTCCCTCGCCCCTGCAATGTGAGCTCCACCAGGCAGGAATCTTTATGGTTTACTGAGGAACTCCAAGGCCCGTGGGAGGTGCTCATAGCTATTTGTTGAATAAATGGATGAATGAATGAATGAATGGAAACGCCAGGCACATAGCAAGTGCTCAGAAACACTTAGCAATTCTGTCTTAACGTGCCTTTGAAAAAAGAGAAGCTCAAGGATCAACTGTGACTCTCGATCAGGATCGGTCAAGACGTGGAGAAAGTTAAAGTGAGTCAAGGGGAAGAAAGACAAATGTGACACACAAAAGGACCGGAGGGAACTGGAGGGGGCAAAGCCGGGCACGGGGGCTGAGACTGCCGGAAGCTGTGAACCATGGGGACGGTGGACGCTGGTCTGGAGTTCCGAGTCTGGGAGTCCAGGATGCTAGGAACACCGGCCTCTTGGTGTGATATCCTGGGGAGCAGCAGCTCCTCACTTGTTACCTCCTGGGTCACCCCCATGAACATGAATTTGGGGCCCTAGGGCTTCTACGTCTGAGAAGCTGAATGCAAGGGGAAGAAGTGAGGAGGTTGGGCCACTCAGGCGCCTAACCAGCCTATGGCAGCAACACCGATTCACGCTCCTGCAGCCTGCCCGATGCAGGCTTGCCGGGCTGAAGGCTAGGGACAGCCCTAGGAGATGGGTACTACTGTATCATTACTCCTGTTTTACAGATGAGAGCACTGAGGCCCGGAGAGGCGGTGTGGGCTGCCCAAGGTCACAAGGAGACTGAGTGGTCAAGCCCCTCCCTGCAGCACTTCAGTCACGTGTGACCACGAACGGCTCCCTGAGCACATGGGCTCCTCTTTCCAGGGCCCCTCCTGAGCTGTCCCTCACTTGCGGCATTCTGCCCAGTCTTTTTGCTGGGCCCGCGTCACACTTCCCGGGTCCCTCCTTGGGGGCAGCTTCCCCTGACCTCCTCCCACACCCAGCTCCTGCTGTCTCTTGCTGAGCTGTGACAGTTGTATATTCATCTGTCCTCAGGATCTTGGGGGCAGCTGCGGGGTCTGCATTTTCTCTGGGACACGGCACCCAGCACAGAGTGGGCACTGCTAGAAATTGTGGAATGAAGGCACCCTTGGGTATGGCTGTGAACCAGGAGCTGTGACCCTCAGAGCCCTGAGTCCAGGATTGCACCTGGGACAGGTGGCGGATGGAGGGGACACCGAGACCACCAAGTCTCGAGCCACACTCTGGGGCCTTTACTGCTACTCCCTGGTCTGTTCATATACATAGGCAGCCCTGTCCAGTGGTCAGAGCCTAGGCCCCAGGGCCCAACCCTGTAGGTTCAAATACCGCTGTAGCTACCACCCTTCCAAGGGACCCTGGGCAAGTAAGTGATTAACCCCCTTGGCCTCAATTTCCCCACCTAAACAAATGGGAAAAATGATAGGGTTGTTGCGAGCATTAAATGAATTGAATATATGGTTAATGCTTAGAATCTTGCCTGGTACCTGCCAAATGCTTTACAAGTACTAGCGGTATTATTATCATTAGGCAAGGTGGGTTATGCTGGGCCATAAGTAAGAAGTTTGGACTTTATGTCTGAGGGATGGGTATCAGTGGGCAGATTTTTAAACCTGTTCTGAGTTGGTTTCGATGACACTGAGATGTGATGCTAGAAGATCTGGCATGAGGAGCTGCCGGGCTGTGCTCCGTGCTTCACCACGTGGTTGACCGAACTCTCACAAACACGCAAGAGGGAGCGCCCTTGTTACCCCTTTTCAGGTGGGGAAACCCCGACTCAGCAATATAAGTCACCTGCCCAAGGGCACACGGCCAATTAAGTAGCCAAACCAGGATTCAAACTCGGTTATAAGTTTCCTGTTGCTACTATAACAAAGGATGTCAAATTTAGTGGCTTAAAACAACATAAATTTGTTATCTTACGGTTCTGGAGGTCGGAAGTCCAAAACAGGTCTCCCAAGGCTAAAAATCAAACACAGGCTCGCATTCCTTCTGAGGCTCCAGTTCATGCCTTTTCCAGCTTCTAGATGCCACTCACATCCCTGGCTCACTTCACTCCGACCTCTGCTTCCATCAAAACCTCCCCTTCTCTGACTGATTGTCCTGCCTCCCTCTTATAAGGACCCTTGCAATTACGTTGAGCCTCCTGGATAACCCAGGTTCATCTTGAGATTCTTTATCACAACCACCAAGTCCCTTTTGTCATGTAAGGTGACATAATTACAGGTTCTGAGGATTAGGACATGGGCATCTTTGGGGGAGCCATCATTCTACCTGCCACAGACCCGGGATCCAAGCCCAACCCAGCCTCTCTGGCTTCCCCTGCGAGCACCCCAGGCCGCGGGACCAAGAATGAGAGGATGCCCAGCGTGGTGGCGGGGAGCGTGGGGAGCCCAGGTCTCTCGTGGCAAGTTTGGGGTCTTTATGTGAGGAAGCCCCAGGGAGGGAGGGCAGGCCCAGAGATGAGTGAGGTGGGCGGGGCTCGGACCCGGGGACCAGAGGGGCCCAGAACACTAAACCAGCTGACCAGAGGAGACGGGGGCCTGGGTGGCCCGAGCTGGCCATTTTCCAAAGGAAGTTGGAAATCCTGGTTTTTATGTGAAATCTCCAGTTTTTAAATGTTGGCAAATGATTCAAAATTATGAGAAAAAACCTGCTACACACACACACATGCCTGCACCTACACTGTGTGTGAAGTCACACAGAACACCTCTGAGGCCAGATGAGGCCCACAGGCTGTGAGTTCCTGACTGCCGGCCTGCCTGGGAGAGAGGGGAAAGCGAGTCCTTGCTGAGGGCAGCGGGGGCTGAAGCGTCCATGGAGGAGCCTGAAAGAGCCTGAAGAGCTTCCCCCGGCTCTGCCAGGTGGGGGAAGCCGGACAGGGAGTGCTCAAGAAGGGGACAGTGGGCTTCGAGGCGGTCAAGAAGCAGAGCGAGGCCACAATGAGGCCAGATCAGTTCAATCCCAGTCCCAGCTGGGACTCCAGGTGGGCAGGCTGCTGTGTGGCCTTGGACAAGTTACCTGGCCTCTCTGTGCCTTCCTTTTCTCTTGTGGAGGTTGACTCCACTCCACAGGGTGTCCAGTTCCACACATTCCTTGAACAAATCCCTGATATGTGTCAGGCTCTGTTCTGGCCCTGGGGGCTCAGCACTGCACGAAGCAGGGCGAGCCCCTGCTTCCAAAGGCCATGGTCGAGCTGCTGGCGTGGGACTGGGCCTGGGCCTAATTACCAAGAACTCGAGAGCGGTCAGTTCCTCTTCCCCTGCCGCCCTTTGCTTTTGCCACCTTATCCCTAACGTAGCTGTGGCTTGTGACTTCCACTCATTCACTGAGCACCTATTGAATATCATGTATTCTAGCCTCAACATCTGGAGACGGATGTTATTATGGCCCCTATTTTACAGGTGGAGAAACTGAGGTCAGGACACACAGGTTACATAGCTAGGAAGGGGCTGTCTTGGGAAGGAACCCCTGACCCCAGAGACTACTTTCTAGCCCCTCCGCCTTAACTTTTAGCTACTTTTCAGTCCCTAGGGAAGCTTAAAGCCATCAGCCAGGGCATCCTTGGAGGTAACATGGAGGAAATGTCCTCCCTTTGTGCTAAACTCTGTCCGGAATTACCTCTTCCCAACTTCAAACAGGCCCCAGTTCCTGACCTTGTTGACTGCATGGCCCTTGGCGCCTTGAGAGATTTCAAACAGCTGATCTTCTTTCATCTTTCTGGACTCGAGGTCTGAGCATTTTTCCGTCTCTCTGCCTGAGGCTGCCCTGGGACTCCCTAAGCCATTTTACCATAAACGTCCAGTTATTGGACCTACTACGTGCCAGGTACTTGATAGGCATGACCTCATTTAACCCTTAACAATTTAATCCTTAACAATTTAACCCTTAACAAGGCAGTGCCAGGGCAGTTGAGGAAACCGAAGCTAGATGGGGTGAAGTCACTTGCCCCAAGTCACACAACCCTGAACGGGGACCGCTTCAAAGCCACACCGTGAAGCCCTGTGCCACGTGGCTGCTCTCCACAAACCGCTGAGTGGGAAGACTTTTCTGCTCTTCACCAAAACCTTCACCCTCCTTCCACCCAGGTCATTCTCAATGCCTGAAAGCTTCGTTTCCCATTAGTCCCAATGGGAGGGCTCCTTCCTGGGATCAGGGGCTGGGTGGCTAATGTGTTGCAAGGCTCCCTTCCCAGCCCCTTCTCTCATCTCTTGTGTGGGGTTACCCGGTGGGGAAGTCTTCCCATCTTTCTCCCGCTAGAGTCTCCAGTTGCTGGGAAAAGCAAGAAGGGGATGAAAGGTGGATGCTGTGGGCAGGGTGCAGGGACAGGCTTTAGGGTTCCAGATTCCAAACGCCCAGGGAAAGTACGGTCAGAAGGGTGGAGCTGCCCAAATCAAAGTGGCTGGTTCTTACCAGCTCCAGAGCTCTTCGGGCAGCGTGGAATCAAGGGAGGCCAGGGCTATCTGTTTACTTTTTTTCCTCCTTTTTGGCTAAAGGAGATCAGAGTAAATCTGCTCTGCCCAGCTCCTCCTTCCTTTCTTTCTCTTTTCCTAGTCTCCCTTCTTCGAACCCTGAGAACTAAAATCCCTAAATTTGAGAGGGAGGGTTTGTTATCACCACCTCATTATCCCTGGTGTGACCCTGCGCTGAGCCCTAGGTCGAGCCCTTTATGGGAACAACGGCATAGATTCCCGCAAATGATGAGTGACAGCTCTTATTACTCCCCTGGCAGAGGAGGAAACTTAGGCACGGAGAGAGAAAGTCACTCTTCAGTGGTCACTCAAGATTCTGACTCCCCGGTTGAGGCTCTCAAGCCACATCCTTCCTCCAAATCTGTATTTCCACCAAGAAAAATGAGTATAAAGGGGGCTAACAGCAGAAAACCAGCCTCAAATGTTCCCTGAGTCTCTCTGCTGGGCCCAGTCCTGAGTTCAGGGGCTACAAACTCCAGTGACTTCAGTGCCCAGGCAAGACACACAGATGATTGAAGGCAGCCGGGTGGGAGGCAGCAGGGAGTGGTGGAGACTGCGGTGAACTGGAAAGCCCCGGAGTTTCAACTCAGCACCAGCCCATGGCTGCCTTGGGAAAATAAGGCCCAGTATTGACAGGGTTTTCAGGCAAGCCAGAATTCTAGACATTTTATGTGAAATCTCTGTATTTTTCTTTGACATGGTGGAAGATGAGAGTCTATTTTTATTTTAGTGATAAATAGAATAAATTGATAGTGTGCTATGCCGGCATCCTGGATTCAATATTCCATTTTCTCAGTGAGTTGAAATACCACCTTTGTCATAGTCCTTCCCACTGTTCTTCCGTTCTTCTATTTCATACTTTTCCTTGTAAACTCCAAGATGATTTTATCCAATTAAAAAACATCCTGTGGGTCACTACTTGAAATTACATTAAATTTATATATGTTGGCAGAATTGTCATTTGAAGGGTGTGAAGTCTTCCCGCCTATTTATTCTCATCTTATTTCATGCCCTTTGGGAAGATATTTTAGTTTTCTTCCAAAGTCTCTTGATTTTTAAGTGATGGGGAAATTCCAAGATGTTGGAACTGCATGGGCTAAGTAACACCTCCCGTGGGCTGCATCTGGCCTGGGGCCCCCTGTTACCCCCTGAGATTCTGGGCGGCCTCACCCCGGGGGGTTAGGGGGCGCTGAACATGCTGTCATTCAAAGATAACCCTGTCCCAGGCAGAGAGATCTCCGGAGCCAGGGACCTCGGGGCAGGCTGGGCTGAGAAACTCTGGGATGTTCAGCGCTTGACCCACCCTGTGGAAAGGCAGGGTACCCACTTCCTTCACACTCAGCCAGATAAGCCCGCAGAAGCAACCCTTTCCTGCCGGGGCCCCAGCCAGCTCATTTTTGACCAGCACTTAAAACAGCAATTAAAAGTAATCCACACAGTTGGTTTTTTTTTAACAAAAGTTAAAAAAAAATAATAAGAAGAAAACGCAATCAGTTGTTCAAGGAATATCTGTTGAGGGCCACTAATGGGCACTGCTCAGAGAGCTGTGGCTGGGATTCCAGCTTCATGGATATTATGTTCTAGTGGGAAATACAGGCCATAAACCCAGAAACAGATGAAAAATCAAGGTACATTCCAGTGATGATCAGTGCATGAAGAGATGAAAGTGATGGGAGGCTGGAGGACTCCCATAGACAGAGGCTTGGCGAAAGCCTTATAGCGGAGGTGCCGATATGCTAAGACCTGAGTGATGGAAAAGAGACAGCAATGGTGCCTCCTTGGTGATCCTGACACCCAGGAAAACCACTGTGACACTTGGGCATATGCCCTGCCAAACTTTTTTGCCTAATTCTACTTTTATATTGATGCGGTTTTTTAAAAATTTTAAATTTCTGTTGTACATGTTTGCATTTTCCAAAACCCAAAAGTGGCCACATAGTGTTTTAAAACCACCTTCTTTTCCTACTCGAAGTCTCAGTTTCCCCACCTGTGAACCAGAGTTGATCTTAGTAGCTACGCCACGTGAGGGTGAAACAGGCGGGTGTGAAGATTACCCAAGAAAATGGCCTATGGCATATGATTGATCCAAAGATCAGTCATTATTGGTATTTAAAAAAAAATTTTTTTTTTCTACTTTTTGGCTGTGCCTCACGGCATGCGGGATCTTATTTCCCTGACCAGGGATCGAACCCGTGCCCCCTGCAATGGAAGCACAGCGCCTCAACCACTGAACTGCCAGGGAAGTCCCCCATTCTTGGTATCTTTAAAAAATCACTTTGCAATATAGCAGCGCTGAGAGGTGGAGATTATCGTCTCCATATTGCAGGGGAGATTTCAAGGCTGAGATGGGAGCCAGCTAGGGAGAGGTCAGGACATCATTCCCCGGCCCCCAGCCTCTGCACCGTGAAACCTCAACCAGATAGCACCCCTTCCTCCCTGGAGAGGAAGTTAAGGCTGAAACCAGGGGCTTCTTTTCGGTTGTTTTTCTCCTCTCTGTGATGTTGTTCATTTTTGTGAACACTGCACTTATCTGATGTCACAGGTTTGGGGAACACAAACCGCAGACACAAATACGCCGTGTTATTCTTTGAAGGATTGTATGGCGAGATAAGGGAGCTTGGTGCTGGGGGGATACAGCGTGCAAGGAGGCACGGCTTGTTTTTGTAGAACTAGGAGCGTCAGGGTTTGTTCTTGGGTTCAGAGTCGTCAGCATGTTTGGTGGGAGCTCAGTCACTGGTCACTGTCTCCCAGGTCACACTGGGTGTGCTAAGACTCACCCTTCCCCAGTGCTGCCAGAACAGCCAGGCAACAGGCGTGGGGGAAACCCAGAGACATCACCAGCACCACAGCATCAGCATCTCCTGATGATGCTGCCGAAAAGGCTGGCGGCCCAGTGGTGCCTGAGGCTGAAGCATGCTGGGCCCTTCCATCTTCTGGTAGATTCTGAGTTAACCCGAAAATCCTGTTTGGTTTTCCTGTGCTTTTTGAGAATGTCACTCAAACAACTGAATTCCCTCTCTGACCTAAGTGTCATGAGGCCTGCAAAAACCCTGCTTCCTGCTTCTGCCCTGACCCCCATGCAGACTATTATCCACATGCAGTCGATGGGATCCTGTGAAAACCCAAGTCAGGTCACATCCCTCCTCTGCTCAGAATCCTCCTGTGGCTCCCACTTCACTCAGGGTCAAAGCCAAGTCCTTATTGTGGCCTGCAAGGTTCTGCCTGCCCAATCTTGCCCTCTCCTCCTCCACCCTCACTCCTTCATCTCTCCCACTCACTGCACTGGCCTCCACCATGCCCTTTTGGGCCTCAGGGTCTTTGCACTTACTGCTCCCTTACTTCCTTCACTACAATACATTCTTATCAGAGAGGCTGACCCCCACAAAAATGATGTCTCTTTCCCAAAATACCTATCCCTTACCCAGCTTTATTTTTCTTCCTAGCTCCTTGTCACTACCTGACATGTCAGATACTTATTCTTTTGTTTACTGTCAATTGGACCTAAGTTTCCGGGGACTTTTGTGTTTCTCTGGTACCTAGAAACTTCCTGACACATTGGGTAAGCTCAATTTCTTCTTTTGTGTAAATAAATGCAAGAATCTTGGGGTCAACTACTTCAGACCAAAGGGTTCAGGATAATAAGAATCATAAAGGATTTTAAAGCGGGGACTTCTGTGATCAATTGGTTTGGGAATGATCACTGAAGCTTCGAAAGAGGCCACATGCTCTAACTGTGGGGTGCGCACATCATGGGGGCTGCTGGATAGTGTTGTGTGGAATACAGACAATATCAGTGCCTCCCTCATCTCAGGGATTAAATCAGATGATACGTGTATGATGCTTAGCCCCATGCTTGGAATGTGGTGCTCAGCATTGGAAGTGCCAGCTATAGCAGAAGGGGAGCATGGAGACAGGATTAGCTGACATCCAGGTTCCTGGAGCGAGTGACTGCATGGATGGGCATGCACGAAACTGAAAATAAAGGAGGAAGTTTGGGGTATGGTTGAGGCCAAGGGTACCAGGGTCAGAGTGGAAAAAGAGTTGAGGGTTTGTGAGATGTTTCAGTGAACATGTCCAGTTGACAGGTGGACTCAGGAGAGAGACCAAGCCTGGAGTTACAAATTTGGGGATTACCAGTGCAAAGATGGTAAGTGAAGACCCAAGGATGGCCCTAAGTCAGAGATCATGTACAGAGGAGTAAAGGTGTGGATGGAACCCTTAGGGACTCCCAGTGTCCCTCTTCTGCTCGGGGCTTTGTCCTGAGACCTGACTTAGCTCTTCAGGCTGGGGAGGGGTCCCCCTCCTTGAGTACCTGGACTGATACCCCTCAAATAAAAGTGAGTTCTCAGCCAGGCAGAAGAGTTGACAATGGCTATGGCTGGGCAATTGACAAGGTCCACCTCACCTCTACTGTCTAGAAATTTTTTATCCATCCTCTTCTCTCCTCAACTCACCACAATGTCATTACCACTCTCACTACATGTATTGGTCATCTACAGCTACAATAATGCTATGTAACAAACCACCCCAAACCTTTCACTCTCTTGAATGTGGAGGGAGAGAAGGAAGAGACAAGAAAACCATAGATGAGACTGAAAAAGAGAAGTCAATGAAGTAGGATAACCAGAAGATAGAGGTGATATCAGAGCCAAGGAATTCTTCACCATTCCCTGGAACCATGCCTCCTGACATGTGACCTCATGGTTCCTCTCACAAAAGGAGTGGAGCATATTTCCTCCCCCGTGACTTGAGTTCAGCCACTTCAGTGACTTGCTTTCACCGACAGCATGAGATGAAAGTGACAATGTGTCCGTTGGAGACTAGGCTTTAAGAGACCTTGCATGTTTCCACCTGGGTTTTATGCCTCTGTCATCACTGTAACCAGACACACCTGGTAAAGTCGATGGGTACCAGAAGATGAGAGGCATGTGAGGCAGAGCAGAGTCACACCAGCCAGGACTGCCTAGCTCAGCTGACTTCCAGTTGAACAGCAGGCAGGTGGATGGGTCCAGCCAAGATCAGCAGAGCCATCCAGCCAAGCCCACACCAGGTCAGCTGACCTGCAACAACTCCATATTCAAGAGAATAAAAGGTTTGGGGGTGTTTGTTATGCAGAATTATCACAGCTGTAGATGACTGACACATGCTATGAGAATGGAAGTGAGATTGCAGTGAGTTGAGGAGAGAAGAGGATGGGATTTTTAAAATTCTGGTTAATATAGATGTGGCAGACATTGTTGACTGTTCAACCACAGCCATTGTCAACACTTCTGGTTGGCTGAGAGAACCCTCTTTTGTTTGAGGGGGTATCGGCCTATGTACTCAAGGAAGGGGTCGTCCTCCCAGTCTCAGAAGATAAATCAAGTCTCAGGACAGAAGCCAATGGTAGAGCAGAAAAAGAGAAAACAACACTTGTCCTGTATAATGTCTTTGAGTCTTTGCATTAACATCCCTTGAACGACTTGTGGCAGATACTCCTCGGTGCCTGCCCAATACCCACTCTTCCTTTTATCCTTGTTTACAGAACCCTGATTTTATTGGGATGGCAATAGGCCAGCTGAAAGCACTCAGTCTCCTAAAGTCCCTGACAGCTAACAGTGGCCATGTGAACCAGGTATGAGCAATAAAAATTTAGCAAAATTTGCCAAGTGGGGCCCCTGGGAAAGCTTTTTGAAAAGAGACAAATGTAGTGGGCATTCTGCTTGCCCCTACCCTCATCTTCCTGCCTATAATGTGGATTTAGTAACAGGAGACAATAGAAACTTGCCAATGGTAAGGTTTTGTGTTACTTGCAGCTGAATGCATGACTGAGGGATCCACCCCCATGCCTCTGGATTTCTAAACACATGAGAAAATACATTTCCTTAATGATTAAGCCATTTTGCCTTGCGTTTTCTGTCCTTGTTGCTGAATGCATCCTAGAGAGTCCTGCATTTTGCAGCGAGTTGACTTCTGGTAAACTGAGATATGCCTGATCTTGGATTTGAGTGATATGGGGGTGGAGGGCAGGGGTCACTCTCACTCCTTCTGGAAAATCAGATGGTGAGAGAGAGGCATTCTGATTTCCTGTGCATCCTTCTGCCAGGACCAAAAGGTCTAAGGACTCAGGGTTTACTTCCACTTTAGATATCTGTGAAGAGTTCTTACTAGTTGAGTTGTTTATTTGCTTGTTTGTTTTTGAAGGAGGAAACCAAGGTTCAAATTTACCACCTAAGGCACTCAGCCAGAGCTAGGTCTGGCCTGGGATCATCTTTTTTTCTCCTTTCTGGGCCCCTGTCTTCTCATCAGCAGAATGAGATTACTCAAGGGCAAAGCTTTTCAAACATTTCATTTCAAAGTAGGCAAAACCGTTTATAACTGAACTCTTAACTTGTCCAACCTATAAAAAAGATAAAAGAGAAACTGCTCAGAGTGAGGAGGGTCAGGAGGCCTGCAGCCTCCTCCCCAGGCCCCATGGCCCACTGGCACCTCACTGCAACCCTGGGTTTGCGGGAGGCTTTTAGGAAACACCAGCCTAGATTATCCCAAGGCCTTTGGGAATATCTCTGAGACCAAGAGGGGAATCTCTGATCTTTCAAACTTTGCTAAAATGTTTCGCAGACGACAGGCACGCAGGCACGCACACAGCAAAACAAAACCAAAACCAAAAGCTCTCTAACAGTGCAAAAGGAGCAGAAAGTCACCTCCCTCCCGTCTCTGACTTGCCATTCTTCCTGGAAAATACAGGGCCTTGTCTCCCAGAGAGACGGTCTGTGCGTCTCGCAGTATATATATGTACACATATTGCCCCGTCTTACCTCGCAAAACACACACACACACACACATTGTAGCATCCTATAATCACTGTTTTGCATCTTGTTTTTCTCGGTTAATGTTACATCTTGGCAGTTTTTCCAAATCAGTACTCAGAGGTCTGCTTCATTCACTTCAGTGGCTATATGATATTGAAATACTATTTAATTTATTTGGCTAAAAAGGCCCTTTTTCTTGACTAAGAGGTACAAGCTACTATGTATAGAATAAATAAGATACACGGATAGATTGTACAGCCAGGGAATATAGCAAATATTCTACAATAACTTCAAATGGAGTATAATGTATAGAAATATTGAGTCACTATGTTGTACACCTGAAATAATATAATATTGTAAGTCAACTGTATTTTACTTTTTAAAAAACAAGAAAAGAAAAAAATAAAGAAAATGGGATACTAAAAACAACAAAAAGAAGGTTCCTATTCTTGGATACTCAGGTTGCTTCCAGTGTTTTACTGTGTCAAAGAATCCTGCAGTGAAGGTCTTTGGTTCTTTATGTATGCATCTTGGTACACATGTGCTAACTTAGATGCTTGATTTGTTCTCTCTCTTTTTGTCCCTGTCTCTGTTTTTGTCTCTCTCTCTCTCTCTCTTTCTGCTTTTTTGCTTTATTTATTTATTTTTTGCTTATTTGCATTTTTCAACTTTTACTCTATGAGCATGTCTCATTTGTGGAATAATTAAAAGGATATGTTTACAGGCCCAGGCCTCTAGCTTCAGCCAAGTTAGATAAACAACCCCTCGCACAAGCAGAATTGAGAAAGAAAAAAAAAGAAAAATTCGGCCTTGGCTGCTGAGGCCTCTTTGGCTGGGAGGTTGTGTATCTGGAGAGCTGTGTACCAAGGCCCAGCCCTGCCTGCTGCAACACGTTCTGGAGTGCAGGGTCTGGGTTCTGGTTTAGGCTGTGTCATTAACTTGCCCGGTGACTCCAGGTAAGTCACTAAGCCCGGCTGAGCCGTCAGAAGAGCATTCACTATGTGCCAGGCTCTCAGCTAAGTGTGATATAGTGTCTGGGGAGGCTGGTATTATTATCCCAACATCTCAGATGAAGGAAAGAAACTCAGGGAGATGAAGCGCTTGCCAGTCTCCTCTAGATCAGTCAAGGAACCACCATCCACCCAGCCCAGGAGTCGGTCCTGATTCCTCCCCTCCTCCCCTGCAAATATCAGCTTACCTTCCAGTACCCTTGGCTCTACCTTAAAAATATGTGCCTGTCTCTCACTGAATCCTCACCACGCAGCCTTCCAGGCCCTCTGTCATCTACCCGCCACCCATCTTTCTAATTTCATCTCCCACCCCCACTTTTCCCCGGCTTTCTCTGCCCCATGCTCACTCCCAACCTCGGAGCCTTTGCACTTGCTCCTCTACCTGGAGTCTTTTCCTTCCCAGTAGCGCCAGGACTAGGTTGAGGCAAGCGAGGTGCCCAGGGCGAAAACATTAAGGAGGCAACCTCCTGATTTGCCAACCTGCCCCTGAATGAACCTGAGACTGAGCCCCGCTCACATTCTGAACCCTGGGTCACTCGCTTACCTCACCCTCACCTGGCACTGCTTCCCAGACTTGGTTCTTCTCATCATTTGGGTCTTGGCTTAAATGACTCCCTCCTCAGAGAGACGCCCCCAGACCATCTTAGTTAAGGGTGTTCCCATCACTATCTAGCCCACCCCATTGTCTCATTTTCATTTATTTTCATTGCTCTTATCGTACAATTATTTGTTTTGTGCCTATCTCTACCCACTAGGTTATAAGCTCTGTGAGGGAGGGGACTCATTCTCCGATACTACCTAGTATATTCTCTGCTATATCCCCAGCACCCAGCACACAGACAGCATTCAATTTATAACATACTCAGTAAATAACCGTGGGGCGAATGAATGAATGAATGCATGCATGAGCTGGTTAGAGGCAGAGTCACGATTCAACCCAGGTTTACCTGGCTCCAAAGTCAGTCCTCCCATCCACGACTGATAAACAAGGGCCAGGGCACCCTTGACTGTGGCTTGTGTCACAGCCTGTCCTGATAGGAAGCCTGAGACCCAAGGACAGGCTGCCTGAGGAAAGTTCTAGGTGGGGAGGAGCTTGGCCACAATCACGGGGGCTGCTGTCAGCCTCAGGCCTTCGCGAGGCCAGCTGTGCCCCACCCCCCTCGTTCTAGTTTTTATTTTTAGAGGCAAGTTTTTGGGCACAGAGAAAGCTCCTTAGGAAAAGTCCAGCAAGAGGATGAGGGAGGAGGTTTTGAAACCCGGTGGGAAAGTAGGTCAGGCCGGGTTGCTGGCTGGCATCCAGACGATAAGGCCTCTGTGGAAGTTAAATAACGTGAGCGACCGTATCCATGACATAATTCATAACTGAGAGGAAATAGCGATTAAGGGGCAATTGTGCAATGTGGGACAAGCCTCCTTCACAGCCCAGAAAAGCAGGAGCAGAGAGAGGTGACTCTCATTCTGGGGCCACTGGGGGCCGGGCAGGCAGCCCACGGAGACTGGGGGCTAAGTCTCTACATTGGGGGGTTTACACCCATCTTTCCTCTCGCCCTCAGGCTGCAGGGAACTGGGAGAACATGGAAGGCAGAGACTGCCTTCAGCAAGCCCTACTATGTGCCTGGCTGGGCTCGGGGCTGGGGTGAGAGCCACACACGTGGCATTTTGCCGCAGTTGAGAGATTTGGATGCAGCTGCACTGTTGTGATGCTGCCTTTGTCAAAATGGAAAATTGCTTTGATTATCAAGTGAACTGTGCAACAGACACCCTGACACTTATTCCATCTCCCCCTCCCCCCACTCCAATTACTATCGATTTTCAGTTTCCCCTTTATTCATTCTCTATTGTTTGATCTTTCCAGGAGCGCTCTTTGCTTTTATAATCAGTTACACACACACACACACACACACACACACACACACACACACACACACACACACACACACACACACACACACACACATTAAATCCGCATCGTCACCTTTTCTCTTTCTTGAATAAGCCAAGCATGTGCTCACCCCAGGGCCTTTGCACTTGCTGTGCCCTCTGCCTGGAATGCTCCTCCCCTAGATAACCCCATAACTCACCCCTCACCTCCTTCAGGTCTTCACTCAAATGTTACCTTCCCTTTGAAGTCTTAGCTGACCAACCTTTTCAAAGCAGCAAACCCATCTGTCGTTCTCTATCTACCTCTCCTATTTTATTTTTATCTACAGCACCTATCACCAATTAACCCTCTCCATCTGCTGTTCATTTTTGTATTGCCTGCTTGGTCCCACTAGTATGTTAGTGCCACCAGCAAAGGGACTTTTGTCCATCTTGTTCTTGGCTGCATCTCCAGTGTCAGGAACTGCGCCTGGAATGCTGTAGTTGCTCAGGAAATATTGGGGTTGAATGAATGAGTAAATGTTTGCTACTATTATTGACTGATAAAAAGGCTGACCATTTGCTGGTTTGGTTTGGGGGCTGCCTCAGAATGCCCCCAGCTCAAGCCTTTCTTGGATGCTACTGTTGGGATCAGAAGTTGGCGTCATCAAGGCTGGTTCGGCTGGCCCGAATATTGGCAGCTGGCAGCTGCTCTGATTGGTCAGTGCTCAGTTTGAAGACCACACCTCCTCCTTCCTCCCTGGGAACTCCTTGGCTACTTTAAGATTCTAAATGCATCAACCCACTGACCCCACCCATTCATGAACATTCTCATGCAAGGGAGCCAAGCTCTGTATGCAAAAGTGGTTCCTTGCAAAACTTTTCACAATAGTGAAATAATGCGTGCACGCGCGCGCGCACACACACACACATGCAACAGTCTCAGGGATACACACGCTCCCGCGCACAAACTCAGACACACACTGACCTCGAGATCCAGACCCAGGGACACACACACACGCATACAATTAAACACACACACTCATTTTGTCATTCACACATCCAGACACATGCTCACATGCCCGAACATGTTTGCACACTGAGCAACAAACACAGCTCCCCACCCGGCACCCTCACACACAGCACACAGATAACTACTCACTCCTCACACCCCCACACACGCAGTCACACACATGTGCACACACATACGCACACACATTCACCTTCTTAAAGCCATGCATTCACTCGCTCACACACCCTTACACAGTCACCCACACACACCCACACACAGTGGATCCCCCCAGACATCCCCAGCCACGCCTCCCGGGACACACACCTCCCACCCTTCCCACAGGCCAACGGCCCCAAGAGCCGGTCCTTGGCTGTGTTTAGAGGACTAGGGACAGACCACATGCCCTGACCCCGGCCCACCCTGGATCTCTCCACTCTGACCCTGGGCCACCCTGAAGCCGCTCAGCGGAAGCACACAGGGCCAGGGCCAGCTCCGTAAGCAGCGGGTGTGTGATGCCCACATCAGCCTGACTGCGCCGCCTCAGGGCACGTCTGCCCGGCTCATCTGTGCCCCGGGCACCCGCCCACTTCCTCCCCATCAGAGGGCAGGCCGGCCTGCTTACATCAGGCGGTTTCTGGGCCTGCGTGGCACCTAGAACAGAGGAAGGAAGTGATCTGTCCCAGCCGCGGGGGGCTGGCGGCTCCGTGACCCAGGTCCCCTGAGGCTGGGCTGCCCGTTCCTCCACCCGCAGGGCACCGTGACCCTGGTTGGGGTCACAATTCAGGGTACTGGGCTCTCTGAATTAGCCGCCGAGGTTGCAAGCACCTTTCCTCCCATCCCTGAAAATAAGGACAACAATGACTGATATTCACGGAGCACTTGCTGTGTGCCCAGCACTGTCCTAACTCACTGTGGACTATCTCTTTAAACCCTCAGAACACCAGCCCTATTGATAGGTGTTATCATCATCTTAGTTTTACAGATAAAGAAACTGAGGCACAGAGGAGTTAGGGGACTAGCCCAAGGAGCAGGAATTGCCCCCCACCGTGGTCTGGCTCCAGACCTCAGCCATCCCACCCTCTCCCAGCTTCTCTGTGCTGTTTGTTTGTTTTCGTGGGCCTCCACTATCCAAGGCCTCTGCACCTCACATCTCTGAATCCCAGCAACAATCTCAGGAGCAGGACACCAGTATTAGCCCCATTTAACAGAAAGGGAAACAGAGGTTTAAATGACCTGCCTGAGGCAGACAGCAAGGAAGAGGCAGGTTTGTACCTGGGTCCAAGGGCTCTTTCTGCAGTGCCAGGCCATCCCCTCATGCGCCAGAGGACTTTGACAGCACCAGGGGCAGGGAAAATGGGGGCTTTGGGGAGTCTTAGTGGCCATACAACAGAGAAACAATAATACGTTTATGACAATGACAACAAAATTTTTCTACCTTTTAAAATAAGTGGGAAATAATGAACACACAATAAAATACACAGATGTTTATGGTTTCCATTTGATGAGATCTGACAGATGCACTCAAGAATCACCCACCTAGGGAACGTGAATTGGTTCAGCCACTGTGGAGAACAGTACGGAGGTTCCTTAAAAATCTACAAATAGGGCTTCCCTGGTGGCACAGTGGTTGAGAACCTGCCTGCTAATGCAGGGGACACGGGTTCAAGCCCTGGTCTGGGAGGATCCCACATGCCACGGAGCAACTAGGCCCGTGAGCCACAACTACTGAGCCTGCGCGTCTGGAGCCTGTGCTCTGCAACAAGAGAGGCCGCGATTGTGAGAGGCCCGCGCACCGCGATGAAGAGTGGCCCCCGCTTGCCACAACTAGAGAAAGCCCTCGCACAGAAATGAAGACGCAACACAGCAAAAATAAATAAATTAATTAAAGTCTTTAAAAAAAAAAAATCTACAAATAGAACTACCACATGACCCAGCAATCCCACTACTGGGCATATACCCTGAGAAAACCATAATTCAAAAAGAGTCATGCACCAAAATGTTCATTGCAGCTCTATTTACAATAGCCCGGAGATGGAAACAACCTAAGTGTCCATCAACAGATGAATGGATAAAGAAGATGTTGCACATATATACAATGGAATATTACTCAGCCATAAAAAGAAACGAAATTGAGCTATGTGTAATGAGGTGGATGGACCTAGGGTCTGTCATACAGAGTGAAGTAAGTCAGAAAGAGAAAGACAAATACCGTATGCTAACACATATATATGGACTTTAAGGAAAAAAATGTCATGAAGAACCTAGGGGTAAGACAGGAATAAAGACACAGACCTACTAGAGAATGGACTTGAGGATATGGGGAAGGGAAAGTGGAAGCTGGGACAAAGTGAGAGAGTGGCATGGACATATATACGCTACCAAACTAGATTGCTAGTGGGAAGCAGCCACATAGCACAGGGAGATCAGCTCGGTGCTTTGTGACCACCTAGAGGGGTGGGATAGGGAGGCTGGGAGGGAGGGAGATGCAAGAGGGAAGAGATATGGGAACATATGTATATGTATAACTGATTCACTTTGTTATAAAGCAGAAACTAACACACCATTGTAAAGCAATTATACTCCAATAAAGATGTAAAAAAAAGAATCACCCACCTAAAACATGATACAAACATTTCTACGACCAAGTTCCCTCATGCTCCTTTGCAAACAAGCCTCCACTACTTCAGCCCCAGGTAACCACTGGTCTCTGCTTTGTCACCACAGGTCACCGTGTTTCACATCATAGGTTAGTCTTGTCTCACCTAGAGTTTCATATAGAGGGAATCACACAGTATGTGCTGTCTTGCCTCTGGCTTCTTACATTCAGCGTAACACCTGCATGATCCACTGTGCTTTTGCAAGCATCAGTAGTGGGTTCTTTTTACGGCTGAGAAGTGTTCCACTGTGAGAATGTTCCACAGCTTGTTTATCCAGCCTCCAGGGGATGGGGTCTGAGTTTCTGGCTGTTGTGAACGTCTGCACACACTGAGCACCGACTTTGAGCCAATCACAGTTCTAACCTAGTGTCCTGCGCAGGCACCACATCTGTTAATCCCCACCCCAGGTCGTTATCACTGTCCCCACTTCGGGGCAGGAGGAAATGCAGGCTCAGGGCGAGAAACCCAAAGACACAGAGCTCACACTGGCCGAGGCAGGCGAGCAGCACTGAGCAAGGGACAGATGGACACACGGTCATGGCGGAAGGCCCCGGCCCTGGGAGTGCACGCTTTCTTTTTTTTTTTTCTTTTTTGCGGTACGCGGGCCTCTCACCGCTGTGGCCTCTCCCGTTGCGGAGCACAGGCTCCGGACGCGCAGGCCCAGCGGCCATGGCTCACGGGCCCAGCCGCTCCGCGGCATGTGGGATCTTCCCGGACCGGGGCACGAACCCGTGTCCCCTGCATCGGCAGGCGGACTCTCAACCACTGCGCCACCAGGGGAGCCCCGAAGTGCATGCTTAATGGAAACCGACCTGGAGCCACAACAGTGATGACAGTGGCCTGCATTTATGAGGCACCTACTAAATTCCTGGGCCTGTTCTAAATACTGTGCATGAATTAACCCATTCAGTCTTCCCAACAATCTCTGTTATCCTCTTTCACAATTGGGGAAATAGGCACAAGGAGGATGCGTCCTATCTCCAGGGCCACACAGCTAGCGAGGAGTGGAGCTGAATTTGGACTCAGGTGGCCTAGTACTACGTGCTTCTCTTAACGACAAGTCTACACCATCTCGTCAGCCCTCCTCCTGCGAACCTGGGGCCTCTAGTCGGGCAGGCTCAGGTCCCGTCTTGCCTGGAGGCATTTCCACTCATGGTCATCTTCCTGCTCAACTGGGAACCTCCCCCAGTCTGGTCAGTTTAGGATCCAAGGGCCTGGTGCTGGGAATGCGGACAACAGGAGGGAAGGGTCAAGCGCAGGACTGTAAGGTCAGCCCTTGAATCCCGGCTATGCCGTTTGCTGGCTCAGTCACCTAACTTCTCTGAGCTTCCATTTCCGTATCTATAAAATCGCAGATGATGACGATGATAGTGACCTCATGAGGATTCAGTGAGATGGGTGTGGAATTACTAGCACAGACATTTACCTTCACTTTGCTACCTGCCCGGGGCCTCTCAATGCTTAAGCCAGGCTCACAGCAACCTTGCAAAGCAGATGTTCAATTCCCATTTTACAAACGAAGAAAGCCAGTCTCTAAATACCATCTCCAAACATACATCTCCTGCCAGCATCTTTCACCTGAACTCAGGCTTGAATACCCAGCTGCGACGGCACATGCCTGACTGAACTCAGCCTCCCGGCAGGAAACTGAACTTCTTCACCTCCCTGCGTGACCCCACCCCTCCTGTAGTCATCTTCACTTCAGAAAATGCCACCTCTGTCTTTCCAGGGACTCAGGCCCAAAACCTTAGTGTCCTCACCAGCTCCTCTCTTTCTCCAACCTCTGCTGCCCCACTTCGCAACCATCAGCCTTCAGAAGCCCTCTGGATCTGATCACTTCCCCCTGCTTCCACAGCCCCATCCCGGCGTGAGTCACCAAGCACTTGCTTGGATTATTGCAGCGTCCTCTAAACTATCTTCCCCATTCCGCCATTTCTCCCTACCCGATGGAAGTCAGATCACGTCTCTCCTATGCTCAACACCCTGCCGTGGCTCCCACGTTAACCAGAGTAAAAGACAAGGCCCTGGCAGTGGCCTATAGGCCCTGCTCAGTCGACCCCTGCCTTGCCTCTCTGACCACTCCCCTCCAGCCACACTGGCCTGCTCCCTGCTCGTGGAACACACCAAGCACTCTGCAGCCCTAGGGCCTTTGTACTTGCTGTTCCCTCTGCTTTGGACTCTCTTCCCAGAGATAACCATGCGGGTCCTTTCTCACCTCCTTCAGGTCTTTGCTCAGATGTGAATGTATTCAGGGCCTTCCTTGGCCACCTGTTTAAATGAACAAGCCCCCCTTCATCAGCACACCTTGGTCCCCTTCTGTCCATGGCACCCATCACCAACTGACAGGTGGAATTTTATTAACATTCTTATCATTATTAATTTAGAATATCTCTACCCACTGTGCCCCACAAGGGCAGGACTGTTTCTGGGGTGTCCACTGCAGCATCCTCGGCACCTCTGGGTCTGGTGTAGAGTGCTTGCTCAATAAATGTTTACTGAATGCACGAATGGGGGTCAGGAGTGGTTCTCTGACTTCCCCAGGCCACCAAGTTAGGACATGTTGGAGCTAGGATTTGAACCCAGGGGTCTGAGTCCCAAGCTGTGTCCTTAACCTCCCAGGGCCTGGTTCCAGGTCAGCACCCCAGAGATGGTGGCTGTCACTGTGATGACTTTTAAGGCAATATGCCCATCCTTCCCCACCCACAAGAGAAGGCTGGGGGTGGGGGTAGGCAAAAGGGAGAGGTCACGTTGGCTGTGGCCTCCCACCAGTAGGAGGTGACTCATCAACCTCGTGATGACAGATGACATTCCATCCCTTCCCTGGGGGTCTTTGGCCCCAGATAAAGGGAGCACCCTGCTTCTGGGAAGAGGAGGACAAACAAATGGGAGAGCTGGCCAGGCCACTGCCTAGGGGGTTGCATGTCTGAGCTAGAGGGCCACAGTGTTCAGTCGTGAAGGGGGGACAGCCCAGACTGACCCCTGAGCCTCCCTTCTGGGGTCAGAGACACAGCCTGAGTTCTCTTATCAGGAAAATGGAGCTTTCTCTGTGAAGTCAACACCCCAGCCACCCCCTCGGGCAGTCAGGGGAAAGCCTCTTGGTGTACCTCCATTTCCCCTTGGCATTTTTTCCTACTTCAGAAGAACTTGAGCCAGTTGGCAAACACATTTTGAAAAGGAACATCAAGGGGCCGCAGACTCTAGCCACATGGGCAATATTTGATTTATATTTTAATTTTAAAAACTTCTAAGTTAATAATACTTAAAGATAGTTCTGTTGCAAAAGACTCAAGCAACACACTCCCTACGGTGAGTTAATGGTATCTCTAGGATTGGGTTTGGCTGCAAGTAACAAGTAACAGACTCCAGTGGCTTTGCCAGCTAGAGGTTCCATTTTTCTTGTGTAAAAAGAAGGCCAGAGGTGGACTCGTTCAGGGACGTCACCAATGACCAGCTTCCTTGAATCCCACTTTGGTACGTGACTTTCAAACTCATGGCTCAAGAGGGCTGCTTCATTGCCTGGCATCCTATGCTCAGCCCAGGAGAAGGGCAGAGAAGGGGCAAGACATGGGCCGAGTCCCCCTCTCAGAGCAAAAACATGGTGGCTTTCTCAGAGCCCTACCTGGTAGATTTGTATTTACATCTCACTGATCAGAATTGGGTCACGTGGCCACCCTACTGCAGCCGTGTGCCTGCAAGGTGGGCTGGGTATGTGATAACTTTGCGTTGGCCCATTGCTGTCCCATTCAAAATTGGGGTCTTATTAGTGAGAAGAAAGGGGTCATGGATGATGGATGCTGAATGATGGTCCCTGCCTCAGATTTGTTTTGTGTGATCTGAATAGAAACAGATTATAAATGTGATTTCTCGGCTTGCTTTTTTTTTACCACCTAAAATTATGCATTTAGAGATTCACCTTATCATTATTTCAACCTGCTGCACAGAACTCCACGGGGTGGATGTACCACAGATTATTTACCTCATCCCATGTTCCCCTAAAAATGTTCACTATTTGAAACAATGCCTCAATGAACCTCCTCATGAAGCACACTCTTCATGCCCGCTGTGCATTTCTACGAAGTGTAACTGGAACTGCGGGTAGACGGTGCGTCCGTTTAAAATGTCAGGAAGTGTTCCCCAAATCAACACGAGGGCTTTGCCAGTTTACATTCCCTCCCACCCTGTACGAGAGGAACGGTCTCACTCACAGTCACCAGACAGGCTATTATCACTTAAATTTTTTTTCCCGTGTGATGGGGAAATAATTATTATTTATGTTATAATTTGCATTTCCTTGATTAGTATTGAGGTGAATCCCCTTATCATTTATGTATTGGCTATTTATATTTTCTGATGTGTTAATTTGCCTTTTTAAATTATTTGGCATTGTCTCTCACTGATTTGGTTTTGTTTTTTCCTTTCTGATTGGTATGAGTCCTTTTCCATTTGGGCTACAGATCTTTTTTTTTATTTTAATTAAAAAAATTTTTTTTAGCTGCACTGCACAGCATGCGGGATCTTAGTTCCCTGACCAGGGATTGAACCTGCGCACCCTGCAGTGGAAGCACAGTCTTAACCACTGGACCGCCAGAGAAGTCCCCAAATCTTTTTTTTTTTAAATCAACTTTATTGAGGTATAATTTATGTACCATAAACTGCATGCAATTAAGGCGAGGTTTTTCAATCCCGGTCCTATTGACATTTTGGGTCAGATAATTCTTTGTTTGGGGCCTTCCTGTGCATTGCAAGATGTTTAGCAGCACTCTTGGCCTCTACCTCCAGATGCCAGCTGCACATTTTCCCAGTCATGACAACCACAGAAGTGTCAGGACATTTCCAAATGTCTCCTGGGGACAAAATGATCCCCAGTTGAGAGCCTCCAACTTAAAGTGTACAGTTGATGAGCTCTGATAGATGTGTACACCCAAGAACCTACTAATACCGTCAAGATTTTTGTGTTTAGGTTGTAAATATTTCCCCCAGTATGAGGCTTGGCTTCAGATCCATCACCTGCCCCCTTCTATTGGAGTGACCTCAATAGACTCATTTCTTTACTCTGAAACTCAGTTTCCCCAACTGTGAAGTGGGGATAATAATTCTGACCTGGCAGTGATGTTATGAGTCTTGAAGTCAATAGTGAATGTGGCTGGCATGTAGTAGGTGCTCAATAAAAGTCCCACTGCCCTTCCTCACTTTGTATGTACTCATTTAGTCAACAAATACTTACTGAGCACCTCCTATGTGCCAGGCCCTGTGTTAGTCTCTGGACACAGTGGAGAACAAGACAGGCAACAGTCCATGTGCTCAGCTGGAGGAGACAGAGAAGAAACGAGCAAACGAATGAATGAACAAGAACAATGTGCCTACGATGATGCTGATCAGTGCTGGGAAGTCAATCAGATGGCGCAATGTGGTAGACACCCGGGTGGGTGGCTGCTTTTTGGGAGAACAAGGAGGTGACATCTAAGTGGAGATGAAGCAGAAGGAGAAGCTGGGGCAGCAGAGAAGGGAGATCCAGGCAGAGGGAACAGCAAGTACAAAGGTGATGAAGCTGGAGCCAGTTGGATACCTCTGAGGAACAGCACGGAGCAAAAGTGGCTAGGACAGAGTGACCAGGGGAGGGACAGAGGTGAGACTCAAGGTCAGGGAGGTAAGGAGATGGGGGCGGACCACGCGGAGCCTTGGCCAACATGGACAGGAGTTCTACTGTAGTCTAACGTGCAGTGAGAAGTCAGTGGACAGGTTTTAGCTGGGGAGAGACAGGATTCCTCCACTCACCAAACATGGAGGTCTCACTCTGTACCGTACCCTGCAGATGGTACATTGGCTTATAGTTTGCCCACTTCTCCAGGCCTCTGCCTGCTGGTACCCTATAAATAACACTGATCTTAACAACACTAATAACCAACTTTTCTCTACAGGACCCAACGCCTCAAAGCCCCTTCACATCTCTTTCCCCACTTGAGTCTTATACCAACCCTGAGGAGCCAACATGGGCTGCGGATGTGCATTTCACAGATAGGGAAGCTGAGGTGCAACCGCACAGCTGGAAAGCATCAAGCTGGGACTCAAACCCAGCATTCTCTGAGCTAAGCCTGCTTCTCTCAATCCCAGGTCACAGCACTTAGGGTGGAGGGTCAGGGGAGTGTCTTCTCTCTTCCTTCCTAAGATACCCCTTGATTCTGGGACTCAAATCTGCAGTGTTCCTATCAGGCCTATCCCACAGCAAGGCTCCTGGGCTGCCCATGGGGAGGGGAGCCCCATCCCCAGCCCTCTCTCAGGAGAGTAGGGAAGGCAGGTGCTCAGGGCTGGGCCCAAGTCCAAATAAAGTTGGGGCAGGGCAGGAAGTACAGTGGGCCCAGGGCCAGGTGGGACCAGGATTCAGGGCCTGTCCCACCTGTGGGCACTCATGGGGCCTCCTCCCTCTGGCTGGGGACTCTGCCCTGTTTCTGGACCAGTCCCTGGGGCTCCTTAGCTCCCACATCAGGTGGGGGTCTTGCAGCTGCCGACCCAGTACTGGTCGGGATACTGCTGGGCCAGGCCAGCCTCACTGCCCCCAGCCACCTAAACCAGGCGGTGAGCCCCAGGATCTTCTGTGTAATAGGCACCCAGGAAACGTGTGTGAATCTGAACGAGGGCCTGCCTCAGTTTCTCCAGCTCGCACTTTAGCCTCTGCTGTTCATTCTCATTTGCCACGTGCCAGGCACACTGCTAGTTGCCGGGGATGCAACAGTGACGACCATACATGGTCCCTGTCCTCAAAGAGCTTACAGTCTGGCTGGGCCGCTGGATGAGGAGCGAGATAACACTGTGCTCAGCGCTGAGGGTGAGGGTGGCAAGGACTACCAGTGTTGACCACCCTCCATCATCTTTTCCCTCATAATGAGAGAATTTGGGTGTGCTATCAGGGCACACACTGCCAAAAGAGTGATTACATTTCCCAGCCTCTTTTGCAGTTAGGTGTGATCATATGACCAAGTTTTGGCCAATGGGATGTGAGTAGAAACCACTTCTGGGTCATGCCCTCAAAAGGAATAACACTTTCTCTCTTCCTGCTGACTGGAATGTAGGTGTGATGAAGGAGCTAAAGCAGCCATTTTGGACTTCACTGGAAGCTGTGGAATGAAGATAGTAGAGCAACTAGACAGAGGAACCAGGGTTTCTAGAATGAACTTGCAGAACTAAACCAGCTCACCAAACTTGGACCTTCCACCTCTGTGCTGGCATTTAAATTTTGTCCCATTGAGCCACTGTGGCTCTCTGTTATAGCAGCTCAGAGGTAGACTGACTTATACAGAGGGGTAAACACATGTTGTTGGGGAAGCCTCAGAGGTGTTTAACCCAGCCTGACAGGGGTAGGTCTGGAGGGCTTACTGGAGGAGACAACTTTTAGATGGAGGCTTGACAATGAGAAGATGGATTTTTCTAGACAAAGTTTCCAGGGAGATGCATAGCATACGGGTAAATCTGGAGGCAAGAGAGAACATGGAGCTTTCAGGACACTTAAAGGAGCTGAGGGTGGCTGCATCACAGGGAACGATGGGGACAGGTGAAAGTGGGGCTGGATGGGTGGCAGGATTTACTCGAAGGGCCTGGAAAAGCCATGTGAAGCCCTTTGAATTTTGCCCTGAGGGTGAAGGGGAGCCACTGGAGGCTTGAGGCAGGAGGGTGAGGTGATTAGATTTGCTTCTTAGAAAGATCTCTATGGCTACGGGGTGGGAAATGGATTTATTCATTTATTTTTTTTTAAAACACAGGTTGTGCTACGTGCCAGGCACTGAGGATTATCAGTGAACAAAACAGATTTGGTTCCTATCCTTATGGAATTTGCAACCTGGTGGGGTGAGACATGAGTCAAATAACCATGTAAATAAACACGAAGCGTGATAAGGCCGACGCAGGGAGGTATGCATGGCTGTGAGGGAATATAAAGTGGGGGAGTCAGAAGAGCTTCCCAGGGAAAGGTGCTGGAGGAACAGTGGTGGGAAAGGTTCCAGGCCAAGGGAACAGCACAGGCATATGAGCCCAGACAGCTGCAGGGAGAACAAGGAGGGTCAAACAAAGATGTTGGTAAAGATGGAGAAATACAGGCATAGATGGTGAGGAAAAGCAGGGAATCTCCAGGGCCAGCCAGCTTCTGGCTTGAGCAAGGTGGGCAACAACAGAGAAGGAATGAGGATAGGGGGGGAATTGGAAGTGAAGACCCTGAGTTCAAATATGGTATGTAGGATGTGAGGTTCCTGTGAGCCTTCCAAGTGGAGATGGTGAGTGGGTGGTTGGATACAGGGGTCTGGCTGCAGAGGGGCTCCCTGGCCAATTGTAGCTGTGGTCATCCCATGCATGGACTCCCAGGCCAGAGCTCACCAAATCCTGGCTTCGGGGGCATATATTGTATCTCAGGAACTACGCCCATGGTAGACGTGGTACTTTCCCACTCATGTCTTCTCAGCTAGCAGGGTCCAGTTTTGTTGGATGTACATCTACCCAGGTGCTCAGGGACAGTTGCCCTCCTCACCTCAGAGTGAGTTATTATGGGTCTAAACCAACGATGGTCATTGGCACTTCCCTTTTCAGTGACTTGTTCGAAATTGGGCATGTGATGCAATCTTGGTCAATGGGAAGTCTTCAGGGGGCTTCTGGGAACATCTGTCTCCCTCATAAAAGGGGACACATGGAAGAAGATGCCTTTCCTCTTCTTTACTTGATGTTATCATGTCTGTGTGTGATGCCTGGGGCTGCAGCAGCCATCTTGAAACCATGAGGAAAATCATCAATAAATTGCTGAGAATGGCAGAGCAGGAAGATGGAAAGGATGTGAGTTTTTATTTACATCTTCATGCCTTCAAATTAAACAACCATTATTAGATGAAATTATGAACTCCCCTTCCATTGTTTTGCCATCTTCATTTACCTTCTAGTCCTTGTGGCTGAACACAATCTAAGAAAGTGCTACATATGTATTGTTTTACTTAATCTTCTCAATTTTCCTCTGAGGTTGGTATTACTATCATAGCCATTTTATAAGTGAAGAAACAGGTTCAGGGCAGGTAAGTGACTTTCCCAAGGTCACAAAGATAGTAAGTTATAGAGCTGGGATTTGAGTCAAGCCTGGTGTGATTCGAGAGTGCAACTGGGCTAAAGCCACACTCTCCATTTAAAAGTCTTTCTCTTAACACGTTTTTAGTAGGAAACCATAGCCCTGTTCTTATTTTTCCCTAGAAAACTGTTATTACGGTTAGTGGGAAATTCAGAGTGGGCTGCGTTTCTTTGCACACAGTTAATGTCTTTGATTATATGTTTCTGGCTTCTTCATTCTGAGAAAGGCTTCCATTGGTTGTACAATATAATCAAATCATTTCTTATGTAAACAGCCATCTGGCACAGAGTCAGCGACAGTTCCATCAGCGGGAAGGTGAAAATGAAACTGTGTTCCCAGCTCCGGAAAGCAATCTGCTGTTCAGCAGGAAAAGATCAAGGGTTAATGACACGGCGTTGGGCAAAGGCTGCCGCTGTGGCTCTGAGCATTATCAGGAGGCGGGAACAAAGAATGGTTGTTAAATGGGTTTGTTAGAAAAGTTATTTCCTAATGTAATTCATGAAACGCTTGTCAGAACATTAAGCACATCCTTCGAAAGCACAAGAGAACTTAAAAAAAAAGAAGAAGAAGAATATAGACAGAAAGAAAAGAGGCTTCTGAAGTCAATTATGGAACTCTTAGAAAGGGTTAATATCCTTAATATACAGAGTTCCTGCAAAACAATAGGAAAAGGAAGACACCTTATTATAAAATTGACTATTCACAAGTGAAGAATCACAAAAGACAGGTATATGTGTAAAGCAGGATCCACTCTGCCAGTAATCAAGGAAATGCAAATAAAAGCTACAATGATTTATCATTTTCCACCTATCAGATTGGCATAGCATGGCAATGCACACCACAATGTTCAATGGGTAGGAATTTTAAAGTATCGCAGAAATCTAACTTTGGGGCACTTATCCTAAGGATATAATAAGCCAAGCACTCTCTAGGGACAAGGGTGTTCACTGCAGCATTGTTTATCATAGTGAAAAATTGGGGAAAAACCCAGAAATGCCAAACTACAAAGGATGCATTAAGTAAACAATAAAATACTGTATTTAAATTAAATTGTATTAAATAAATATTGAAAATTGTATTAAATACTAATTTAAAATGGCAATATAGAGAGATGCCATGACATATCGTAGAGAAAAAATTTTTCACACGCATGATCTAACTTGTACTAAGTTGTACGTGCACATGCACGAATATTAAAGAGTGTATGCTGGGCTTCCCTGGTGGCACAGTGGTTGAGAGTCCGCCTGCTGATGCAGGGGACGCGGGTACGTGCCCCGGTCTGGGAAGATCCCACATGCTGCGGAGCGGCTGGGCCCGTGAGCCATGGCCACTGAGCCTGCGCGTCCGGAGCCTGTGCTCCGCAACGGGAGAGGCCACAACAGTGAGAGGCCCGTGTACCGCAAATAAAAAAAAATGAAAAAAAAAAAAAGAGTGGATGCTAAAGGATGTTTACCAAAATGGCGGCAGTGTTTATTTCTAGATGGTAAAATTTTCAGTAGTAATTTTTCCTTTCATTTAAGTCAGTTTCTCAACCTTGGCACTACTGACATACTGGGCCAGATAATTTTTTGTTTCCGGGGACTGTCCTGGGCATTGCAGGATGTTTAGCACCATCCCTGGCCTCTACCCACCAGATGCCAGTAGCACCTCTGACCCCCCGAGTCATAACAACCAAAAATGTATCCAGACATTGTCCCATGTCTCCTGGGGGACAAAACCGCAGTCGTTTGAGAAGCACTGTTTTAAATACTTTTCTGCATTATTTAAATATTTTAACAACAAGCATGTATTGTTATCATAATCAGAAAAAAAGAAACACATTAAAAAATATTTAGTAAAGTCATTTGCAGCTTTGTGAATTGGCTGGGGGTTCAGTCAATGGAATTCAATCAGAGAGCAGAAAAATCTGTTATCTTCTTGCCTTTGATACAGGGTTCTGGTGAAATATCTAGACATTTGGCAATGTTTTCCCTGGATTGGTCTTTGCTCAAAGAACAACTTTTTTCCTCCAGATCCGATTTTAATATAATTAAGTTCCGGAATGGATGTTTTGACTCTCTTGCCACCTCACTCTTCTCTTGGTGACTGCTCCAATTTGGGGGGCTACCACACTTCTCTATTATAGCCCTCCTTTTGAGGGGAGCTGACTGTCCTCCTGACTGCAATCCCAAGCTAATTTTCAAAATCTCACCCTCTGGTCATGGCCACTGGCTCAAGGACGGACATGTAACCACTTTGGTCCATTGAGTCTCTAGAGGTAACTCAACACTGTGGGCTTCTGGAAAAGAGGCATTCCAAGTACTCTTAGAAGCCACTCAAAGAGACCTTCTGAGTCTGAATAGATTGAGGCCTGGAATTGCTGTACCCATTTTAACACCATGAAGAAAACCAGCTAGAGGAAAATGTCAGCACACAGAAGTGGCAGAACCAGGTGAAACACAGAGGAAAAGATTGGAGCCCTGATCAAACCAAGCCTGAAGCTCACACTTCTGCTAGGCTTTTTGTTCATGGGAGCCAATAAATCCCTTTACAGTTAATCTCCTAAGTTTCTGTTACCTACAGCCCCAAATTAACTGATACAACCCCCTTTGATGACAGAAATCCCTCCCAAACTCCACTTCCACGTCATGTCAGCAAATATGTGTTAGACACGTACTGGATGCCAGGTCCAATGCCCGATCCTGGAAAAGCAAAGATGACATAATCCCTTCCCTGACAAACGTGCAGCCTGGTTGGGTGCGGAGGGGGTTGGAGAAAGAACAACAAATAGGCAATGTGATCTGTGCTGTGATGACAGGGACACAGGGACACAGTCCAGGCGTGGGGTGGGGAGAGGAAATCCTGACTGAGCCAGTCTTGAAGGGAGAGTGGGAGAGGGAACAGGATGTTTGGACAGGGGGAGCAGCATGTTTGCCAGCCTGGAGTTTGAGAGATTATTGTGGGCTCAGGGCAGGGAACCACCTGAAGGAAGGGAAGAACTGTTGGGGGAGGGGAAGCATGACCCCAGGGCACCCCACATAAAGGGGGCCCAGGTAGCGGCAGGGTCCCCAGAGAGAGCCCCGCAGCTTTGGGGCCCGGACCCTTGCCTCCCGCAGCCCTTGGTGCAATCCAGCTGTTGGCAGAGAAAGTAGGGGACTGGGGAGGGGGCACTTGTCAGAGTCCAACTTTTCCATTCCAAGGCTGGAAAAACTAAGGTATCAGTACAGATGACACTTTATGACAGATGTTCTTTCAACCACATTCATTCCACACAAGCTCTAGTATGTCAGAGGGCAACAATCAACCTGGGCCATGGCCCAGGCAGAGACAGGTAATCACCTAATGATTCTGAAAAAATATAAACTGTTGTCAGCCATGCTCTGGAATCCTCTGTTGTGGTGTCTGACATTTCAAGGAAGTCAGGGAAGCCTTCCTGAAGGAGGGAGCACTTGAGCTGAGAGCTGAAGAGTAATAACAAGTTAGTTCCCTTGGCAAAGCCAAGGAAGAAGGGGTTTAGGGAGGAGGAAATAGCTTGTGGAAAGGCCCTGTGGCAGGAAGGCATGTGTGAGGATGAAGGGCTGATATGAACAAGTCCTTTCCTTTACACTGTGCTTTTTATGAGTCCTGGCAGCAAGCATGTGTTGTTATCATGCAGTAAGGTAGGTCTTGTTATTACCATTTTATAGATGAGGAAACAGGCATAGACAAGCAAAGTGACCTTTCCAAGGACACACAGACAGGAAGCAGTGGAAATGGGAATTGAACTCATGTACTTAATCCTACTCAGCAGTTCTCAAAGTGTGGTCCAAGGATCCTTGGGGGTCCCCAAGACCCTTTCACAGGGTTCACAAGATTATTTGCCTTTTTCACTCTCATTCTTATAGGAGTGTAAAGAGTGGGAAAAGCTCATCATAGGTATTTAGACTCCACAGTGCAACTATACTTTAAGGAACGACGACTGCCAAGTTTTGGTGTAGCATTAAAGAACATGCACAATATTACAATATTCCCTCCTTTCCAAAGAGGTGCCTTTCTAAAGCTGTGAGTTTTTTTTTTTGGATACTTCAACCAAAACAAAAAATCACAACAGATGGAATGCAGAAGCAGATATGAGATCCAGATGTCTTCTATTACACTAGCCATTTGAGAGAGTTGCAAAAATGTAAACAGTGCCACTAATGCCACTTTTCTCAGTACATTTCTTTGCTTTGAAATCTATAGTTGCTTATTATAAAAACCTGTTAATTATATTAACATGTACTGGAATTACTAAGTGAATAAAATAAATATTTTATAAACTTAGTTTTCATTTCTAATATGAATACTGATTGATATAATCCACATAAACAAAAGCTCCTTGGACTTTTCAATAATTTTTAAAAATTGTTTTAAAATCCTGAGACCAAATGTTTGGGAATGCTGCCTTCGCTGATAATTCTTTCCTCTTCTCCTCCACCCCCCAGCCCCTCACCCTGATCCCTGGTTTTCTTCCTGTCTCCCCTGTTCCCCTCCCCCATGGAGGGCAGCCCTGGGCCAGTCTGTGCTCAGTGCCTCTGGGAAGGGGTGGGACACCAAATACTGGGATCCCAGGAGGTTTCCTAGCCTTGGAGTTTCAAAACCAAGGGGAGCAGGAAGAACTCATATTTGTGAATAAACATCTTATAGAAAGCAAGTCACCCCTTCCAGAACCAGGGCCAGGGTTCCAGGGTGGGGATAGACAGAGGAGTGGTAGGGGTGGCCCCATGCCTGGGGTTGAGCCCAAAGAAGCCAGACTTCAGGTAGGAATGTCTTCTCCAGGATTCTGGAAAGGCATCCTTCATCCAGTCCTTGGGAGTGGCCAGGAAACAGCCAAAGGACCCCAGGACACAGGCGTTGGGGAACAGACAGGCACAGCACCATATGGCCTCACTGGTAAGAAAGAGCCCGTTCCAGATGCGTGTCCCTGCTCTCACTCTTGTCCCCAACACCTCGGCCTCACTAACAGCTGGGAACCCAGAATGGGGAAGTGGCCTGGGGAGAGGTGGGAATCAACCATCAGCTGGCTTCCACCAGCCTGCCAGAATGATGGCACAAGATGGAAATTAAGTTCAGCTACAAAAAACCAAAATCCATACAGCTCCAGTCTGTGAACTGGGACTCATACCCACTACATATAAAAGCCCTGCTTATGTGGGATGTGCCTTCCTAGCCAGGCCTCTTTCTTTGGGCATCAGAGAGGTGGAGTCACTTGCTCAAGGCTGCACAGCAGGAAGGGCCAGTGGGATTTGCACTCAGGCCTGGCTCCAGTCCCCATGCCCTTGACCACCAATCTATGCTGCTAAGGGAGACTGTTCATTCCCAAGGCCTGGGCAGCCCCTGCCACAGAGTGGGGCTCAGAGTCTGAGGCTGGGCCTGGGCTTACAGCCCCTGGGATTGGAGGTTTGGACTCCAAGGGCCCTCGGCGGGGCAGAGGGCTGGTCGTCAGTGCAGGGCATGAGGGGCTGGGCCAGGTCCTCTTGCGCAGGCCTTGCCCCAGGTGCCCCTCTGCCTGCTGAGTACCCGGGAGGGGTGGGTGAGGCTGGCAAGACAGGTTCTTCAAGGTTCTCTGCCTGAGCTGGTGGCTTCCTGCACCCTCATGCTCCTCCTGGAGCGGAAGATGCATAGATGCTCCGGGAACAGGCCCGGAGAGGCCAAGAAATTGGCCAGGAGTCACACAGTGGGGTGTGGGAGAGCCACGGCCACACCTGAGAGAGCCTGGAGGGGAAGCAGAGGCCTGGGGGCAGAGGTGGGTCCCTGCACCAGCCGCCCCCCGTGGAGGGCTCTGGTGGGGGGATGCAGGGATGAGGTGCCAGATGGGTCCCTGACCTCAGCTACTTGGTCACTGTCCTTGACACTCCCTCCCTCACCCCCCGCCATATCCAAACCATCAAAACTGTCAGTTTTATGCCCTAAATATCTCTCCAATCAGACCATGTCTCCTCACCTCCACGACAACCCCCTGGCCAGGCCACCATCCTCTCCCGCCTAAATTGCGGCAGTCACTTCCTCTCTGCTCTCCCTGCTTCCACCCTTGCCTGCTGACGGTCTCCTCTCCATGTGCAGCCAGAGGGACCCTGGTAGAACCCGAGTCAAATTCTGTCCTTCCCCTGCCTACAACCTGCCATGGCTCTCAGCTCACTCAGGAAAAATACAAACTCCTGCCCATGGCCACAGGCTCCTGTCTTATCACCACTGCCCACCACCACTGCCCCTCCAATCTGTGGCCCCAGGCAGATGAAACAATTTGCAATTTCTTAATACCCCACGCTTTGTCCAGAATCGTGTCTGATTCTTTTCAGTATCTCTGCCACCTTCACATTATGTGGACTTGTTTGTTGAGTGATTAAACAACTGTCAGGATGCGTGAGGACAGAGAGGCAGAGAAGGGGTGAGGCAGTGTGAAATGTGGACTGAACCCCTACTCCATGAACAGACAGACACTGTGCCTGTCCTCGTGGAGCAGACGTCCTGGTGCGGTTGGAGGCTGGGTCGGACAAGCTACCTGACAATTACAAGATGGTATCATCAGGTCACTGACGGTGGATTGTGGGAGCACCTAGAAGACTCCTGACCCCACCTGGGGCTGGGAAGGCTGCTCATGGGTGGCATCAAAAGGGACCTGAAGTACGGAGAGGAATGAGAGGACGAGGGCAGAGGGCTGGGAGTGAGTGTTCCTGAAAGAAAGAAGGGCATGAACAAACGCCGGGCCCATTGCTGCCCACCCAAGGCGACTTTGCTCTCCCTGGAGAATTTGGCAGCGTCTGGAGATATTTTTTGGTTGTCCCAACTGGAGAGGGGTATGCGGCAGAGGCCAGGAGTGCTGCTAAACACCCTACAGCGCACCCGCCCCCAACCAAGAATGTTCCCACCCGAGGTTGAGGCCAACCCTCGGGGGAACTAGAAGTTGAGTCTGGCTGGAGCGACGATGCAAGAAAAGCTCAGTAAAAGGGAGAATGGAAAGAGGTTCGGGCAGCAGCGGCCTTGTCCAGGGGAGGACCTTGCTCAGATTCATGGTTCAGAAAGCCACCTCTGGCCAGTGTGGACTGGACTCTAGGAGTCCCAGGGTGGCATGTGGGAAGGACAGGCTGTACTGCCTTAGATTCCACCAAGATGCCTCTGACTGCGCGTGGAGAACGGATCATATGGGTGAGGGCAGAAGCAGGGAGGCCAGCGGGGAGACTGCTGCAGTGGTCCAGGTGAGCAGTGGTGAGTGCTGGGCCCAGGTGGAGGCAGGGAGATGCAATAAGTTATTTAGGAGGCGTGGTGCCAGGGTTGATGGGGGATGAGAGGCAGAGTGACAGGGAGCTGCTCAGAAGCTTCTAGCTTGGTAGCGCACCTGGACACGAGTACCCCTGGGTGTTTCTTTTCACATCATGGCTCCTGAGGGCTGAGAAGAGGGTGTTGCTGGGAAAAGTCCCAAGTTCCAAAGCCATTTCTCAGAAGCATGAGTTTCTTCTGTCTGACTAGCCCGGGTTCAAATTTGGGTGGGTCCTTCGGTGCTCAGAGCCTCAGGGCCCTCACCAGCCAAGTGGGCATAACAGAGGCTTCCTCAGAAGGTTGCCGTGACTTTTAAAATAAGATAATACGTGAACAATCCATGGCACAGAGTTCCAGCATTCAATGATTGCCTGTTAATGTTCTTATCCCTAGAGTACTAGTAGTATTGTCTGGGCACAGAAAATAATTCACTTTAGTTCCCCTCCCCAGCCAGAAGGGCTGGTTTTGGCTTCAAATCACCTGTGGACATCAGAGCCGACGCAGGACCACGAATAGAACCCAGGGTGAAGCTCCCAGGAGGATTAGCCACAGGGATGTTCCTGTCAGAATCGACAGTTTGCGAAAAAGTGTGGTTTGTGGGGCGCTGGAGTGGAAAGGAGAGGGTTTCGGGGCTGAAGGAGCTGAACACTGACCCGCTCCCTCATTCAGATGCTGTGGGGCCTTGGGCAAGTTCCTGAGCCTCTTGGAGCCTCAGTCTCCCCATCCATCAAATGGGAACTTTCTAACTTCCTGCACAGGTTGCTGGGAGGTGAAATTGCACCCTCTCTGTTCTGCTCTTGAGATACAAGAGTGACAACCTTCTGGGGACAGCAACCTGGCCCCTTTGAGAGCTGAGGGCTACTTGGTGCCAGGCACTTGCCACTATTGTCTCACAGGCTGTCACAATGACCATCAGTTGTCCTCCCCACTGCAGAAGAGGATGCAGAAGCTTGGCCTCACAGCGCTGAGACTATGCCAAGTTTGGCACCCTCCCGGCCAAGGTGTCCCTTCAGTCTTTAAAGACAGTCACTGGGCCCTATCATCCCAAGCCAGGAACTGGGGCCAGATGGCAGCAAATCCATGGGCATCTGTTGCACGATCAAGCGATGGGGAGAAACGCTGTTTGTAATTAAACAAAGGAACTGGGACAGCAGGGGGATGGGGAGGCTGCCCCTCCAGCAGCCTGGAAGATTCTGGCTGGGGTGTGGGCCACGAAGCCTGCAGAGGTCCTGGTCCCTGGGTGCCGCCTCCATACATTCCCTGGCCCCACCTCTGCCAGCTGCCTGCCTTGGGTCTGGACCTTCCTCTCTTTGTGCCTTGGCTTCCCAGCCGGCAGCAAGAGCAGGGCTTGACCAGCTCTGTCCCATCAGTGCCCACCCCAGGGCCTTTGCACTGCGGTTCTCTCTGCCTGGAGGGTGCTTCCCACACCTAGATCTTCCTGGGAAGGCCCCTTCTCCTCCTTCAGGACACAGCTCAGATGCTTCTTCTTCCTAGACCCCTCTCGACCACCTGGTCACTGTCCCGTCACCTTGTTCTATTTTTTCCATAGCATTCACCATCCGAAATCATCCTGTTTACCTCTGTGTTGACTCATCTGTTGCCCATCCCCACACTGGAATGTCATCAGCTCCTAGGAGACAGGGAGTTTGTCGAATTCAATGCTGTGTCCACAGTGCCTAGCTCAGTGTCTAGCACACAGTAGGTGCTCTATAAGTTAAATAAACAAAGGCCCCTGGGTCACTTTGTTCCCTTTTATCTCACTCTCTTTGTTCCACAGCTGGGGAGCCATTATACAGATGAGAAAAACTGAGGCAGGCGAAAGGGAACACGCCTTGTCAGGGATAGTCTCCACAAATAAAGCACCTACTACACAACAGCCACTGAGCCATAGCTCATAATCTAAAGTTCTGGGGCTCTAAGGGCAGGCTGCATGGGTTCAAATCTCAGCTCTGCCACTCTCTGGCTGGGTGGGCTTCGATGAATGACTGTGCTTCTCTGTGCCTTAGTTTCCTCATCTATAAACATTAGATGGTTATACTTAACTTTCAGGGTTATCACTGAGAGGGTCAGATGAGTTAATACATAAAAAGTGTTGAGGTACCAATAAATGTCAGATATAGTGTTCCATAGGATATTTGTTGAACTAAGGTGGTGTGAATAATGGCCCCATTTCACAGACGGGAAAACTGAGGCACAGGGTGGTGAAACTAATTAAGCAATGGAACTGGGTATCAAGTCCCTGTCTATTCAACTCTAAAGGCCACCTTCAGGCAAAGGAGGTAGTGCTGGGGGAAAACCTAGGTCTCAAGACTCCCACGTGGTGGAAAGCCAATGACTAGAGCCTGAAGTCTCTCCTCAGGGGAAGGCAGGCACTGGCGATGACTCCATCACAGCCCCCTTGGGGAATGGCTGTGCCTGGCCAGCCCCCATTTCCTGATGAGAAGCCCCACTCCACCATTCTCAGTCCACAGGGTTTGAGTGGAGTTGACCTCATCCATGGCCTGAAGGATGGTCACATAGCCCTGGTCACAGAGCGTGGCCATGGCCACAGGGTTTGGTTCAGAGATGGCCACACAACCCCACCTAAATGAGAACTGGTCCTGGGACTTTTATAGGAATAGTTGAGAAAGAGAACTCACTTTTCTGGGTTACTGGCCTGATAAGGTAACAGCAGTAGTCGTAGTAGCAGTAATAGTAGCAGTAGTAATAAAATAATAACCAATATCATAGAGCATTGGGTATATTAAGTGCTGTTTAGTGCTTCACAAACATCAGTTCATCTTCCAGAGAGACGTGGAAACTGATGATAGCATTCAAGCACCTGGATGCAGCTACTTCTGAAGCAAGGTCGCCCCTGACGTTTTTTTACATGACCCAATAAATTCTCTTTTGCTTAGACCAGTTGGAGTCGGGTTTCTGTCCCTGACTAATCCACCTGCCTTCCAGACATTATCTAAGCTTCTATCTCTCCATCATTACTGTAGCTGCAACGGCACGCCTGTTAACTGTTTTACACCTGTCTCTGACTCACAGGTTTCCACTGTAGATCTTGGGCCCTCCTGCCCATACAGAGGCCGCAGGTCTGCCCCCTTTCCCATGTGCCCCAAGCAGGAGACTGGGTGTGTGGGTGATACACATATCCTTGTTCCAGGAAGGAGCTCTGTGGGGTTTGCTTGGCCCCAAAACAGACCTCATTATTAGTGTAATGACTGTTAATAAATAGTCCTAGCTCCCGTGCCAGGCCAGCTGCTTTGCACGCATGGTGATCTCATCCAGCCCTCCTGACATCCCTGCGAGGCAGGCATTGTGATCCCCATTTTAAAGATGAGGAAAATGAGGGTCCGAGAAGCAAGGCCTGACTCACAGCTCCTGAGCCGCAGAGCCCACGCTCCCAGCTCCGTGTCCCTTCCAGGACGTGAGGCTCACTGCCCCGGGTGTTAGAACTCAAGGTCGACTTGTTTTATAATACATGTGTTGAGTCTATATGTATGGAAAATGCATATATGTAGGTGTTATATAGGTTTGGAATCTGTATCTGTGTAGAATGTGGGTGTGTAATATGTGTAGACTCTACACATGTGTACAGTATACACGTAGAACTATGTGAATGTGGAATATGTGTATATGTGTAGACTCTATATATTTGTAGTATACATGTATGTGTGTATATAATGTATGAAAGGGACTATATGCATGTGGAATATATGTGTAATAATATACGTGTAAAATCTCTATGTATGCGGAATATATGTATGTGTGTATATATGTATAAAATCTTTATGTATGTAGAATATATGAATATATGTATATAACAGATGGAAAGGGTCTATATGTATGTAGAATATATGTGTGTGTATAATATATGTATAAAATCTATATGAATGTAGAATATATGTGTATGTGTAAAATCTATGTGTATGTAGAATATATAAATATGTGCATATAATACAGGTGTGAAATCTGTATGTATGTAGTGTATATATATATGTGTGTGTGTAGAATCTATATGTATGGAGAGTGTGAGAGTGTGTGCGTGTACATGTGCTTGGAACCTCCTTGGTTCGCCTGTCCTGTGTCTCTGGGCAGCAGGTAGGTTGTGCAGTGAAAGAAAACAGTGATCACCTCTTCCCAGTCCTATCTGTACTATCCTGGGCCACTGTCACCTCCCCTCTGGACCACAGCAGTCGCCTCTTCCCTGGCTTCCCTGCTTCTGCCCCTTCCCCCACCCCACAGTCCATTCTCTGGGCTTGGGCCAGAGGCGTGCTGTTAGAACCTAGACCAGATCAGGCTCCCACCTCAGAGTAAAACCAAAGTCCTCACCAGAGCCCACAAGGCCTTGCCTGGTCTGGCCCCTTTGTGACTTCCTTGATCTCATCAATCTCCCTCCTTCAGCCCCAGCCACAGTGACCTCGATCACACCAGGTTTCCTCCTGCTTCAGGGCCTTTGCACGTGCAGTTCCTCTACCTCAAATATGACTTCTTTCAAGTTTCAGCCGACATGCCACCTCCTCAGAGAAGCCTTCCCTGACTACCCCATCTAAAACACCACCCTGATTCTCTCCAGCTTCTCACCCTGCTTTGAGGTCCTGAAGCTTCTCCCCGTGCGGCATTCTGAGCTGGGTATATGGCTTATCTCTCATTGCCTGTCTCTCCCACTAGACCTGTGCCTCTACACACCTCACTGAGCATACTAAGTACTCAGCCTGTGGTCCATGAGTGAAGGAATACTAGCCAGTCACAAACCCTGCCAGCATTCAGGTCACCCTTCGCCTGGTCGAACCTCTTCTTGGGCCACACAAGATTTTCACATCTGGTCTCTCCCCACCGCTGTCTTCTCTCCACCACCCCCTCCTTGACCTTGAGGCCCCCTGTCTGGCCCCCAGAAAAGGCTCCAACTTCCTCCTGGGGGCTCTTGGGGTCCTTCCTGACTCCACGGCCTGACGGTGGAAGGGTTTCATCCCTCCAGATCCACGGGGTCGGAGAGCGATAGCTCAGCAGGCCTCCCAGCCCAACCTCCTCTTCTAGGATCACTGCCATCTTTCTTGTGCTCACAAGGCTTCTCTTTTCACTTTACCCACAGGGCTGAGGCAGGGGGGAGGAAGGGAGCAGGAAAACAGCCCCCACCCCACTACGCGCATGCACTGGATTCCAGAAACTTCACAGATAGACACAGCGCAAGACGCTGGGTTTGGTCCGTCGGACTCCGGAGCTGGTCTGAGCCCCGGGCTCAGCCAACTCTATTTCCTTCTCGTTTGGGGCTAGAGGTTAACAAACAGAACTTTTCTCTGCTTGCATTTAATTGTTTATTTTTAAAAGGAGCAAAAAGGGAAGTGTCCGGAGCAACCCCTACTCCAGGGCGGTTCTCTACGGGCCGCAGAGCCCCAGGGGGAAATTCTGTCCTCTGGGGCAGTCCCACGCGCTCTGCGGGAACCCGGCGTTCCAGGTACTGAATATCCGGGTAGCTGAGGATGACCTCCTCAACCAGGCAGCGGAAGAGTGTGGCCTGCGGTTGACTCTGACCAGCCCAAGGAGCTCTGTTAGGCAAACACTTTTAAATTTTAACAGCTTTATTAAGATGTAATTCACATACCATACAATTCACCCACTTAAAGTGTACAATTCGATGGTCCTGAGTACGTTCACAGAGTGCCACAACCATCGCCGCCATCCATTCTACACCCCCAAATACCCCGGACCCATTAGCAGTCACTTCCCATTTCCCCTGCCCCCAAACCCTGGCAACTACTGATCCACTTTCTGTTTCTATAGATTTGCCTATTCTGGACATTAAATATAAATGGAGTCATACAGTATATGGCCTTTTGTGTCCGACTTCTTTCACTTAGCATAAGGTTTTCAAGGTTCATCCACACTGTAGTATGAATCAGTACTTGACTCCTTCTTCATGCTAAGTAGTATTTCATTGTATGACCAAACCACATTCTTTGATCTATTTCTCAGTTGATGGACATTTGGGTTGTTTCCACTTTTTGGCTACTATGAAGAATGTTGTCATGGACATTCACATGCAAGTTTTTGTTGGACACATGTTTCCAATTCTCTTGGGGATATACCCAGGAGTGGAATTCCTGGGTCATATAGTTAACTCTGTGTTTAACCTTTCGGGGAAGCATCAGACTGTTTCCCAAGGTGTCTGTACCGTTTTTACAATCCCTCCCGCAGAGTAGGAGGGTTCCAACAGCTCCATATCCTTGCCAACACTTGCTACCATCCGTCTTTATCATCATAGCCATCCTAGAAGGTGTGCGGGTACTAGGCCAATGCTTTCTTTTAATTAGTCAGAAACATTTAAAATGGAAAGAGTTGATATAAAGATCTGGACTTCTGACTTGTCTTGAGGACAACGGCTTTCTGGCATTACTGGGATGTGTTCACCATAGAAGCTGACTCACGGTTGTCCCTCGGGTCACCACAGTCCTCACCCAGCCACCTCCCTTGTTGAAAGGACTGTGGCTCCTCTGCCATTTAGGTCTGTAATGCTTGTCTGAGTCCAGTTGAGATTTGCAAACACAATGAACCTTCGCCATACAGCCTTTCTGGAATCATCTTCCCTCAAGCCAACTAGGAGGTGAACTGCAAATGAGTTTTAACTCGTAGTATCCCACACTGATGTGTTGTATCAGCATGATGGTCCTGGAAGGATTCACTGTCCCTATTTCCAGATGAGGAAGCTGAGGCTTCCAGAGGAGAGGGTCGTGACCTACCCTGAGTCACATGCTGGTGAGGCCCTGGGCTGGGGTCTGGGGTCTGACCGGGGTCTCCCGTGATATCACAAGGTCTTTCAAGGTCCTTTGGTCTTTCTCCTCACATCCTAACGTCCTAACCCTGCAGGGGGAGACTCCAGGTCAAGATCTCTTTCTTGAAAGCATTATATTCGAGCAGAAAAGCCTAGAAAGGCCAGTCTTTCCACCGCAGAGTTTCATACAGTCCTGATCTGTGCAGGCAGCCTTGAGTTCATGTGTTCTAATCCTCAACTGACTGACTGACTGTATTCACTGGACCTGTGGGCTCCAGAGGGCAGGAACCTGACCTGTTTGTCCACTACCATGCCCCCTGTGAAAAGCATCAGCTGATACATGGTACCTACTATGGAGATATCTGATTGACGAATGAATAAACCGATGATACATTTTAAAATAGAAATTCCAATTTTTTTCTTCCTAACTTTTTCTTCTACAAAGGTGCTTTGTTAAACGTCTAACGAAACATGGTTGAAGTTCCATACCAGAGTGCTTGGATTCACACCGTGGCTCCTTCACCTATTAGCATGTTACTCAACCTCTCTGGGCCTCGTTTCCCTCATTTAGGAAATGGGGATAAGCAAGGTATCTACCCCAAAGTTAGTCCATGTAACTGCTCGTGACACTGTTAGAATCGGTAGCTATAATCATTATCATCATCATCATCACCATCATCATTTCTGTTTCCATCTGTGAAATGGGCCAGGAGCTCCCAGGGCCAGGGTGAATGGAGGTGTTATCTTGGGATGACTCAGATTCCGGGCTGCAACGTGAAGGGTTCACAGGAAGGGACACAGTGTCCCCTGAGAAATAACAAGGAACCAACGGGTTGATGAGTATGAGGGGAAGTGAATAAATGGTGGTTAGCACGAGCTGGAAGATGCATGCTTGCCTGAGTTGCTTAATCCATCCGGTGACAGGGATGCTCTCTGACTCCTGGGGGAGCCAGGTACGGGTCCTGGGGCCAGGAAGGTGCTCAGGGCACAGTGTGGAGGTGTTGGGGGGTCTGGCCGGCGAGGCAGGAGGCCCCAGGCCTGAATGCTGGAGGTGTTGGAGAGCGTGGGAGGATCCCCACGACTTCTGGCTCTGGAGGCCCCAAGCAGTGGTGATGTTGCAGGGTCTTCGGAGGGAGGAGTGAAGGCTGCCTTGGCCGTTTCTGCCTTAATGCCAGGGTGTTCCTCAATCTCTCACCTTCTTGAGGTCCCTCTCCTTTCACTTTTAAGAAGAAAAACACTTTTCTCTCAAGATGGGGACGGTGGTAGCTGCCCTACACCTCGAGAGATTCTCAGGGGCTCACACTTCTCGAAGTTTCTTTACCTACTTTGGTTGAATCCTTTCTTTCCACCCCAGTCTCACCTCTTGAGGCTGCCAGTCTCGTTCGGCACCTGCCATCCACATCGGGTCAGCCCAAGTTCCTTCATCCCTCACTCCAAGTGATGATAACAATGACAAGAATGGTGATAGCCCACATTTTTTGAGCACTTACCATGTGCCTGGCACTGTGCCTGTTACTTTACCAGAAATAACTCATTTCATCCATCCTTATAACACCCTGTGTAATAGGTGGCCCTATTACTACCCCAGTTCACAGATGGGGAAACCGAGGCCCAGAGAGGCAAAGTCTGAACTCCATGGAGGAACTGGCAGGTGGTCTCTTGGAAGTCCTCCTGCCTGAGCCCTGAGAACATCTCCAGGCCACAGAATATGTCTGGCAGCCAGATGAGGACCCGGGCATCTGATATCTCTGGCAATAAGAGTGAGTCCCTCTGTGTTATTTAGGAGGCAGGCAGAAAATGTCAAGGGCAATTTAGAAGCAACAACTTATCTGTGGGATTTGGCACATTGATCCAGTGCTCTTGGCCACGAGGAATAAAACTTCAATCTAAAGAGGCTTTGAAAACAAGGAAATTATTATCTCGTAGATCGGAAGTTTGGAAGTGATGGGGAATCAGGGATTGGTTAATTCAGCAGTTTAATAATATCAACAAGGACCCAGGTCCTGGGACTTGGGTTTTGCCCTCCAACTGGCTCTCCTCATTGCCTCAAGATGGCTGCAGACTTCATGACCTCTCCCCAGCAACGCTAGAGGGAAAAGAGCCTGCCCCTTTTTTGCCTCTAAGAACTTTCATATATAATTTTTTAAATGTTGGTATCATTGGGAACTCCACATAATGTTGTTTCATAAATGCCTTTTTAAAAATTGTAGGGAGAGCATTTAACACGAGGTCTATCCTTTTAACAAATTTTTAAGTGTACCACACAATACTGTTAAGACACCCTGTTGTAGAGCAGATCCTGAGAACTTAATTCATCTTACACAACTGAAACTCTATATCCATTGAATTGCAACTCCTCGTTTCCCCCTCCCTCCAGACCGCGGTCAACCACCATTCTACTCTCTGCTTTTATGAGTTTCACTACTTTAAATACTTGATATAAGTGGAATCATACAGAATTTGTCCTTCTGTGACTAGCTTATTTCACTTAGCATAACAATCCAGCAATCCCACTTCTGGGTATTTATCCAAAAGAATTGAAATGAGGATCTCAAAGAGGTATCTGCCCTCCCTCATTCTTTGCAGCATCATTCACAATAGCCAAGATGTGAAAAACAACCTAAGTGTCCATTGACAGATGAATGGATAAAGAAAATGTGGTGTATACATTCCATGGAATATTATTAAACCTTAAAAAGGAAGGGAATCCTGTATTATGCTAAGTGAAATGAGCCTCTGTCTCTTTTGAAGAGCTAGGCAACCTTTCCCAGAATCTCCCAGTGGATTTCCCAGCATGTATCATTGACCAGAATTGAGTCCCATGCCCTTCCCTGAGTCCATGAGATGGGGGGGTACCTGGGCAAAATGAGCAAAATGGGTCTTTTAGGAAGGAGGAAGTGGGAGGAGTGGCTGAAATGAGGACTAGCTCGTTACAGGTACCAGCACGTCCACCCTGCACTATCTGAACTCTCGGAACTGCCTCCGTTTCTGTGCTTTTTTGACCTCATACTGCCCCTTCCTCATAAATTCCATAAGCTTACCGTGTTCCTCCAATAAATTCCCTTCCTGCTTAACTTAGCCAGGTCTGACCCTCACTGAGACACTTGAATTTTGTAAATGATCGTGGGCACTGTTATCACCACATTACCATTGCTGGTCTTTATTCAGCGCTTGCTACGTGTGAAGTCCTATGCAAAGCTCTTTGCTTCCACCAGGGGTTCTCAGTCAGGGGTGATTTGCCCTGCACGGGACATTTGGCAATGTCTGAAGACATCTGTGGTTGGCACGACTCGGGGTAGGGAGTACCACTAGTGGGTAGAGAAGGTAAAGGATGCTCCTGAACTATCCTGCAACGCATAGGGTGGCCTCAGCAGCAAAGAATGAGCTGGCCCCAAATGCCAGTAGTAAGAAGGCTAAGAAACCCTCTCCTGACCAGTTCTGGAGGGAGGACTCCTGATCATGGCACTTCAGAGAGAAGTCTGGTCCCGAATGCCCATCATGCCCACGTTGAGAACCCTTGCCTTACACTACTAAGTAGAGAATGGCTGAGAAGCATTGCTGTGTGCCAAGGACCTGTGTGCTGAGAAGCTGTAAGGCCAGAGGTCCAGCCCTGGCCCCTCAAAAGCGGGAGCCCATTTTACTTCTTTGGGTTATCCTGTTTGCCCGCTGCCTGGTTCCAAAAGTTGCTTGAGGCACAGCTAGAGCCTGGGATCGTTATCCAGAAGAGAGAAAAGAGACAAACGCTATATCAGCTCCATGGATAAATATTCAAAGCAGTTCTTCAATGAGGGAATTTCACTTGGGGTCTTGAAGGGTGAAGGGATGGGCAGTGAGATGGCAAGAGATTTATTCAGAAGAAAGCTCTTGTATTTCTCAGGAATCTTTATAGCTGCAAGCAATGGAAATCCAACCCAAAATTCATTTTAAAAGAGAGAACGAGAAAGAAAAACATATTGACTTATATAACGGAGAAGTTCAGGGCTATGTTAGCTTCAGATACAGCTGGATCCAGGAGCACCCATGATGTTGTTAGGACTCAGGCTGTCCCCAACTCTCTGCTCTGCCTTGCCCTGTGTTGGCTGTATTTTCAGGCAGTCTTTACTGTCATGGTGGCACAGTGGCCACGGCTGCTCCAGGCTGAGATCTCACTAGCTCAGCCACCTCAAGGCAACAACATCCTCTCTTCTGCTCCACAGAACTGAGTTCTCTTGGCTTTGACTGGATCGTGTGCCCACCCCTGAACCAATCAACGTAGCCAGGGGTCTGGGAAGCTTTGATTGGCCAGGCCTGGGCCATGAGTCTGTCTACCCCTGGGGATGGGGCCAGCTCACCTGATGGGGTGGTGCACCCCAGGGGGAAAATCAGAGTGTGTTCTCCAGAAGAAGGGGGAACGGGCACTGAGTGGGCCCATACCACTGGGAATGCAGTATCCTCAACAGTTCACCCACCGAATCTGACAAGGACCTGCTCTGAGCCTGGCATCGAGCCCAGAAATAAATCTGGCACTTTTCTGCCCATGGGAGGAGGGAAAGATATAAATAAGTGTAACTCAAAGCACTGTGTGAAAAGTTCTGGGAGAAAGAAACAAACAAAAGGCTACGGACATTAGAGGCAAGGCGTGTACACTCATCCCTGTGGTGGGAAAGGGCACTCAGCTGGCAGGGACAGCTTAGGTAAGGCTGAGGATGTGGGAAGGGACAGGGTGTGTCTGAGGAGCCAGAGGTCAGCTGCTTGGTTGGCCATATGAGGGACGAGGCTGCAGAAGTCAGGGTAGATGGTGCAGGCCTGGGATAACCCAGCTGAGGCTTTTGGACTTTATCCAGGGGCAGCGGGGAGCCATTGATGGTTCTAGAGCAGAACAGAGACAGGATCTAGAGTTGTGCTTTCTGAAGACGAACAGGTGTGGAAGAGGAAGGGCTAGAGCATGGAAAGGCTGGGAGGAAAATTGGATGGCTGTCGAATTGTCCTGGGGCAGGTACTGGGCACTGGAACCAGGACAAAGGCCTTGGGGAGGTGGCAGGCTGTGGCTTTCCTTATTCATCTGCCCACAGAACCCCTCAACTCGGCGCACCCTAAACTGAGCGCAGCATCTGCTCCCACATCCCTATTACAGAAAGTGGTCCCACCAGCCTCCCAGTTACTTGGACCAGAAACCCTGGAGCTGTCCTGGACTCCTCTCTGTCCTCTGTGAGCCCCACAGCCCCCAGGTGGCAACGCTGTTGGCTCCAGCTTTCAAAATACACCCTGAATGCCACTTCTCACCAACTCTGTGCTCATCACCCTGGGTCAGGTCACTCCTCCTGGCCCCCATCCTCACCCTCCCTCCCTCCCCACCCCCCCCACCCCCGCCCCACTGTATTCTCCTTATAGCAGCCAGAGGGATCCTTTAAAAAGACAAAGCCCCTTTTGTAACATGAACTCAAAAGGCACTTCCTGCACCATCCCCGCTCAGAGCCCTCCCGTGGGACTTCATCGCATTAGAAGGAAATCCAAAATTCCCTGGCCTGGAGTCCCTGCACCATCTGACCCCATGACCCCTTGGTCCTCCCCTCCCCGACTCTCCCCTTGCTCACTCTGCACCAGCCACACCACTCTCCTCCCTATTCTGCAAACAGGCCAAGATATTCCCTACTCTAGGCCCTTTCACTGTCCCCCAGGGATGGGGCACATACCACATACGAGGGTGCTTAATAAATGTGTGTGTGTGGCAGGGCGTGAATGGAGGACAGAGAGACGGAGGCCTGAACCCCGACGGTGGTGTGAGGAGAGGGTTGGGGCCCGTGGGCAGACACCAAGGTATCCAGTTAGGCTGAGCAGCGCCCCAGCTGGTCCCCGAGGAAGGGACCGTGAACACCCCGGCCAGCTCCACAGCCCACTTCTGCTGATCAGCCCCGCGCCCGCCGCATGCCCCAGGCCAGGGCTGGGAGTCAGGAGAAAGGAGGAAGGAAGGGAGAGGACAGAGGAGCCTTGTTCTTTGACCGGCCCAGTCCCCCTCTCCAGCTCCTGGCCCTCGTCGAGATGCAGGGACACAGGGTGCAGGGGAGCCAGAGCTGATGACCAGGTGGCAGGGGGCTGGACACAATGACCTTGCGAAGTCACCTCGCCACCCAATTGGTCTCTGAGGTCTCCTGTCATTCTTTCTTAGAAAGACTGAAAGATCATGAAGCCATCTCCTCGACAAGCACGTGGACTTGAGAAATATTTGCCCAACGGCTCCTTGGGCCATCAGCGCCATCGGTGGGACATTTTTAGCAGAGCTGCCAAGTGGACTTCCCCCACCCCACCCCGAACCAAAGGGTTCTGCTTGATGTTACCGACAGGGGGACAGGGATCCTGGGAAATGGGGTGGGTGGGACCCCAATATTTGGCAATGTCCTGAGGCCTCAGAGATTGTTAAAGCTGATGCATGTGCCAGGTGGGGAACTGAGTCACTGATTCCTCGCGGGGGCGGGAAACCACCAGCGCATAGTGCCTGCCGGAGCCAACCTGTCCTTGAACCATGGAGACTAAAGACAGGAGATGTTGGGCCCAGTGAGGGCTCAGCAGATCCAGATGCGCAGGACAAAGGGCAGAAAAGGGAATGGGACCCCAATTCCTGGGTGAACTGCCCGGGCTTCTATGCTTCCAGACGCTCATCTCCAAGCCCATTCCCAAGTTAATAGTAACAGTTGACAGCTCACGTTCCTAGTCCAGTATTTTATACCCATCATTCAGTTTCATTCACTCGACAAAAATTTACTGAGCGCCAACACCATTCTAGATATTAATAATGACCAAAACACCCAAAACTTCCTGCTTTCCTGGAAATGACACCCTAGTGCCACAACAGATTAATGTAACATGTCGTATGTTAGAAGGTGGTAAGAGTCTTGGAGAAAAATTAAGGAGAGGGGGAATCCTGTTATGGGGAAGGTAATCGGTGGAATCACAATTTAAAGGTCAGTATTGTCATTATCCCCATTTTGCAGATGAGGAAATGGGGCACAGAGAGGCTATGTGACATGCCCAAGGTCACACAGCTGTTAAGTGTCAGAGATAGGATTTGAACCCAAGCCCTGTGGCTGTAGAGTCCTGGTTCCTGAGAAGATGAGGATGCCAAGTCCTCTGTCTTTAGCACAGGCACCTCCATAGCCTTGGGAAAGGAAGGGACTTGAGGGAATGGCAGCCAAGGTGGGAAGGATGAGAGTTAGCTCTGGCATTGGACCAGTTCCCAAACTTCCAGCTTTGGAAGGCATTTCTCCTCCCTGGGCCTCAGTTTCCACTTCTGCAAAATGGGAAGCTGCAATTCCTGCCTGGAGTGGGGGCACCCTGGGGTGCCCCCCAACAGCTTTCCTGATTGCCCTGCAGTCTATTCTCTACCAGAGGCATCTCCATAAAAGACCTCGTCACTCCCCAGTGCAAGCACGCCATGGCTCCGGCTCACTCAGAACGATGTTCCAACTCCACGCCCCGCCCCCACAGGTGGCCCTGGTATCTTCTCCCGTTGCTCCCTCTCTGTTGCTCCCTCTGCTGCAGCTTCCCTGACCTCCAACTGCTTCTGCCCATCCCCCGGCTCGGTCCTGCATCCGGCTGTTCGCCTGCATCCCCTCTACTTGGAACCCCTTTCCTCACATATGCGCAACAAGTGGAACTTGGCCCTCACCCTAAAGCCAGAGCTCTGCTGTCCCCTTGGTGTCAAGATGCTCCACAGACAGACCCAGAGGGAGACGGAGACACTGACACATACAGATGAGGGCAGCCTCACTCGACGCACTGGAGCACAAGCCAGGTACACGGAGCTGGAGACACGTTCTGGAGGCAGATTCACAAACAGCTGCAGATATGCCCAGGAAGGCACGCTTGGACCGACACAGCAGACGCAGAAAGCCATAAGCCTGCTCGGACACACCGCCACAGTGTGCAAGGCGTGCATGGGCACACTCAGCAATTGTGTCAGTCAGACACCCATGCCTCTCTGTACACACACATGCGCACACACGCACACACGCACACACACACACACACACACACACACACACGCTCCAGCATCACACACACAGGCGCGTGCACACACTTCCCTCAGGCGCCGCCCGGAACGGCCCTGAGCCAAGCCTCCTGGGATGGGGACCGCCCGCAGCCAGCCAAGGCGGGAAGGTGTCTTGGAGAACAATGCGTCCCCTCTTCTACCACCCGCGCAGTCAAAAGGAGCCATTGTTAGGCCGGTGCGCACCACAGGGCAGACTCTCAACAGTCTCTCCTGGCGGCTGTGCCTGCGTGTGGGAGGGGAAGCCTGGCTGCTCCCCAGGCCCACCTGCTCCCGTCCACCCACCCGGGACCCCACCTCCTCCAGAGCCTCCTGCCTGGTCCTGCAGACCTCGAGGGGCCTAACCCCCTGGCCTACCTCCCCTTTGGGGCTGATTAACTCTCCTGAAGAGGAAGTCAGGGTTACAAGGGGCAGGGCTTGGTGGTCAAAATGTGGAATGTAGATCAAACACACATGCTGTGTGACTCTGGGAGAGTCGCTTCACCTCTCTGAGCTTCAGTTACCTCATCCATAAAATGGGATAATGCCACCCGCTACCTCACAGTGTTGGGAGGATAGTAAACTGAGTCAGAACATACAAAATGCCAAGGCAATGGTTGCAGCCTGAGATCTGCGAGGCCTTGGGTTCCAGTGCCAGGCCTTGGGCAATTGATGTCCCCCTCCGAACCTCAGGCTTTTCACCACGGAAGTGGGAATTATCATTGTCCCTCCCTTCGAGCTGGTGTTCACTCCAGCTCCAGGTGGGTCGGCACACAGTAGGCACCCAATCAATCCTGGCTGTGATCTATTATCTTACATGGATGGGGGCTTGTTTACTCATTGATCCCGTCCTTTCATTCGTTTGACCAATATTTTATGTGTACCTACTATGTGCCATGACTGGTGCTGAGCACCTCAGCCTGAAGTTGTTCTGTCCCACTAGGCCATGGTGGGCCCCTGAGAGATGTTTGTTGACTGACTGAATGAAAGAAGGCAATTCACTGACCATCGTGCCCTCCAGGCACCCCAAGGACACCAGCTCAGAGTGGTCAGGTGGCCTAGGTCAGCCTCTTTAGGGGCTTGTGACATCCAGCCAGGGTCCCTCGTCTGGAAAATGGGAACAGGACCACTGATCCCAGCTCCATAAGCAAGGCTGTGGTGACAAGCAGCACAGAAAGAGGGAAGGTGCTGCTCCGTAACCAACCACGATTTGGGGCCACCCCGCCAGGTGCACCCCAATTTTTTCAGGACCTGCTCCTTCTCATCCTTAGGTCTCTGGTCAAATGGAACCTCCCCCAGGCAGCCATACCCACCTCCTGACCCCCACTGCCGCACTCCGATTAGTTTCACCAGAAAACTCCCAGCACCGCCTGACTTCAGATGATGCATTTATTGGCTCATCTGGTTTACTATTTCCCACTGAACCAGGGTTTCTCAATCTTGGCACTCCGGACACTTGGGGCCAGATCATTCTTTGCTGTGAAGCGCTCTCCTGTGCACGCCACGACTGGTTTAGCAGCACCCCTGGCCTCTACCCACTGGATGACAGTAGTATCCCCTCCCTCCACCCACATTTGTTATGACACCACAGATGCCTCAAACACTGCCAAGTGTCCGTAGGGGACAAAATAGTGCCCAGCTGAGAAGTGCTGTCTGAGATAATGAGCTCAAGGAGTGCAGGGATTTTTATCTGTTTGGTTTCCTGCTGTTCGCCCCAGTGTATACAGTAAACATTCAATACATACTTACTGAGTGAATCTCGAACAGATAAATTGCATGGACATGTGCTCTTCTCTTTCCCGGAATGTCTTTCCACCCCTTTGTCTGATGAATTCCTACTCATACTTCAAAGCCCTGGTAGGCAATATGTTTGAGAAAAGTGGGCTGAGCAGGGACTGGAGTGAAGAAGAGAACACCTACTACTATGTGCTGCCCTAAAAGGGGTCCCTTGACCCACTCTGGCCTTCCTATGCCCTACAGGAAAGTGGGCCCAGCACAGCCAGAGAGTCCCATTTTTCAAGAGAAGCCAGAGAAATGGATTTTATGTGAAATCTCCTAGTATTTCTAATGTTGGTAACTGAGTCACATTTAAAAAAATTACATCAAGGGCCAAACCAAACATATTCCTGGTCTGGATGTGGCCTGTGGGTGACAGCAAGGTCTGCGCTGAGGGGTTTAGTGGTCACCTGTAGGGTCACCTTTGGGTACGATAAAGTGTTAGAAGACAGTTCTTCCTCATGTCTCACTTGCATTCCCTTTGCTGTAGCAGTGTGGGAGGGGATCCTCATACAGCTGAGGCAGCTCTGATAGGCAGAGGTGAAAGCCCCAGCACTAGACAGGATCCACAGGCAATTGCTCCGCCCACCCTAGACAGGCTGTAGGCCCAGCTCAACCCAGAGTCTGGGGTGGAGGTGCAGGTGGACGGTCACATCCCGGGGACTGTGACAGGCCAGTCTGTGGCTCTTAAATTTCCACATGCCCGGCCCTGTGTTGAGGCTGTTCACCCCCAGATTCCTTGGCCTCCCTAAGAAATAAAAACAGGGCAATGAAGGCAGGGCTGGGTCTCATGGAGGCCTTGGCTTGTAGTCTCTTGGGCAGGCTTGGAGGGAGCCAGAGGCAGACTTCTCTGGAAAGTCCCTCTGCTTTGGGAACTGGCTGGGTGCCGGGGAGAGAGGACTCCCGGGGTCTCCTACTCTCTGAGGCTCCAGCCGCATCCAACAGCTCCTCCATCATCTGCCCTTCCTGGGACAGAACTTTCCAGAAACAGAAAATTGGAAAAGCCCCTCTCTGCAAACCCTGGGCCCCCTTGATGGGAACTATGGGACTGCAGGGCAAGGGCGTGAACCCCAGTCCCAGGGCCCCATGTCCCTTGAAGCCACAGCCAGCTTCCCCTCTGCCCACAGCCCTCTCAAGGGTCTAAAGAGCCCTGCCAGCCATTTCCCTCAGCCAGACCGTAAAGCAGCCAGGCCTGGGTCATATCAGACACTGTCACCACCATCCAAGAGGCTGAGAGTCCCGTGGACCAGACCTCAGAGCCTCACCCTGCTGAGTGAGCTTGGGCTCCCCAGTCTTGGTTCTGCATCTATAAAAGGCATCCTTTTGTTATAGGAAGTCAAGCATGTGGCACATGGTTGGTGCTGGGAAGGAAAAAAAGGAAGTAACATTTAGTGAACAAGGACTCTGCTGGTCTGAACAACCTACACATATCACTCTTCACCCTCGCCACATAACGCTGCACGTGTGCAGTCAACAAACATTTGGTGAGCAACTGCTACGAGCCAGGCTCTGAGGATTTAATAGAGAATAACACAGAACTGAACTCTGCCCCCTTGGAGCTTATAGTCTGGAGGATGGGGAGTAATAAACTCCCAAAATCATGTCAAGTAGTGGGGAAAAATTAATGCAGGCTGAAGGAATAAAGAGTAATGGGCAGCAACTTAAAAGAAGAGGTCAGAGCTGCCTCCTGGGACATTTCAACCGAGAGCCGAATAGGGTGAAGGAGGGTATCTGGAGGAAGGGTGCTGCAGGCAGAGGAAAGAGCAAGTGCAAAGGCCCTGAGGCAGGGGTGTATTTAGCATGTTGGTAGAACACCAAGTTGCCCAGTGTGGTTGGAGGGGAGGGAACAAGAGAGAATAGGCGGAGATGAGGTTGAGACGGGGAGCAGAGGGGTGATTATGTAGGGCCTAGTGGGTCACGGGAGGACTTTGGTATTTCCGCCAAGTGAGGTGGGAGCCATGTGAGGATTCTGAGCAGAAGAGGGTCATGACCTGACTTCCTATTATTATCCCCATGTCGGAGATGAGGAAACTGAGGCTCAGAGAGGTGAAATCACGGGCCCAAGATCACACGGCCAGCGAATGGTCCAGGTGGAATTTGAACCCACATCCGTGTGACTCCCAGGGTCTTTCCATTTCCGACTGCCCCTGGTTCTGGTGCGAGTCAGGAGGCCAGACCAGGCGGGGAGAGAAGGCCCTTCTTAGAGCTGCTCATTACAGCCTCCTGCCTCTGCCTGACGCCACATCTCCTCCTCACTCAAGCCCTCTTCCTCGCCCAAGCCATCCTCCAGCTACCCGGGCCCTGGGTGAGCTCCTAACGGGTAAGACCATCCCCTCCCCGGGGCAGACTGGCTTTTCAGTGATGGACGAAAGGGGCCATGCAAAGGACCCCAGCACCCACGGAGGGTGACCAGCGAGGACCTGCAGCTTCTGGGGCCACATGTGCAGAGTGGCCAGGGCAAGTCCCTGGCCTCCAAAGTCATGCTTGCTTCAAGGACAATCACTTTCTTTTTCTTGTAAAAAGAAGAGAAATTGTCAGCACTTCAGTTTCACTCTGAGCTTGTCGATGTCTTTCCAGTAACTGAAGGGCAAGGGGCTGGGCCACTGCCCGGAGGCGGCCTGTGGACGCCTTTGGGGGCTGTGGTTGATGCCACCTGGTCCCCCTTGCATCACCCCTCTCTCCACACCCCTCCCGCCTCCTCCAATAATTGTGGTATTTGGTTTCCTTTCAACAACAAATGTAAAACTCTGCTGGAGGTAATGCAGAAGGGAATCTGTGTGCATCTCTGAACTGGGGTTGAATGGAGGTATTCTTAGGCGCCTGCTTGCAAGGGTGGTGAACTTCTGGTGCTAAAAGCAGAACTGCTTTTCAGTAAATGTTGTTACTCAAAAGGAAGTTGTCACCGCCACTGCCACCTCCAGCCTTTTCCAACTGCCACGTTGTCTGCCAGGCCCGAGGCGGAGGGGGGTCTCTGCAAGTCTCCCCACAACCCCACCAAGCCCCCAGGGGAACCTCTGGCCATCTCAGCTGACCCTGGCCAGCCAAAGCTGACATGCAAATGCCCACAGACGGCCTTGGCATCATATCTCAAGGTACCAACTCTTAGCTTACTCAGCATTTACATCTCCAAGCTTGAGTACTCTCGGCTGTGCTGAGCTAGAGCTGAGGGTGGGGTCGGGGAAACAAGGAAGAACTGTCAGTTGACTGTTTTTTCAAGAATTGTTGTCCATCTTGGCAAGTCATCCCTCTTAATCTTTGTTTCCTCTTCTCTAAAGTGGGGAGGGGATGATGATACCCCAGGGTAAAGAGCTAAGCATAGTAGTTGGCCATAGTGGGTGCTGAATAAATGGTAAGGTTATTATTAATAGTCAAAATGACACTGCATTTAAATCAGACTAGGGCTCAGCTCTACCATCTACTAGTTGCATGACCTTGGACAAGTCCATTCACCTCTCTGAGCCTCAGCTTTCTCCTGTATAAAGTAGAAATAATAATAATACCTATTGTGCAAGATTGTTGGGAGAATTTGATGCGCTGGAGCATGTAAGTCATCATGCACACAGTAGGTATGCAGTAAGCATTACTTCCATTCCCTCTCTTTGCTGCCGCAGAGAGGCTAGCCCCTGGGCTGTTGCTCCCCTGGAGCAGCCCAGCCCACAAGAACCAGCTGTGTCCTTCCTTCATTGAGAAAGGTCCTTGAAAGTGTGCACCAGAGTCCAGAGGGCAGACGAGAACTAACCAGACCAACCTTAGTGCAGCTGTTCAGTACACACCCCTGTGAGAAAGGAGTCAAAACAAACCTCAGGATGGCGGGTCACCATCCCAACCGAGAGAGCTAGCAGAGGATGCCCTGAGGTCCATTTCCCCCACCTGCTGCAGCCCTGATAAGTGACAAATAATTTACAGAGCAGCACCTGCACCGGAGCCCTGTGCTCTCTGTGATTCACGAATCATCTCTTGGAGTCCCTGCACCAACCCCCGAGGCAGGGCCTCTCGTTACTCAGCCACTTGCAGGGGTGGAAACCGAGGCTCAAGTAGGCGAGAGGTCTGGTCGACTGAGATTTGAACCCAGCCTGTGCTACTGCAAACCACACTTAACCGCCACACTACATCCGCTGTTCGAGATTCTGGTAGTGCCTCCATGTTACCAAAGGCACAATTATATTCAGAAGCGTCTGGGTAGAAAAAAAATTGTATTGGTATTCTTTGTCAAATTTCTTACATTGAGATTAGTGTAGATTCAGGGGCAGTTGTAAGAAATAAAGAGAGATTCCCATGTACCCTCTCCTCAGTTTCCCCAATGATAACATCTTTAAAACTATACCACAAACAACATGCTGGCAGTGACACAGCCAAGACGCAAAACATCTCCATCACCATAAGGACCCATCAGGTTGTTCTTTCATAGCCCCACCCATCTCCCACCTCCAACTCTGTCCTTTCCCAGGGCAACCACTAATCTATTCCCCATTTCTATAACTGTGTGAGTTCAAGAATACTATATAAATGGAATCACGTGGTATGTAACCCTCTGGGGCTGACTTTTTTTTTTTTTTTTTTTTTGCGGTACGCGGGCCTCTCACTGTTGTGGCCTCTCCCGTTGCGCAGCACAGGCTCCGGACGCACAGGCTCAGCGGGCCTAGCCGCTCCGCGGCATGTGGGATCCTCCCGGACGGGGGCACGAACCCGTGTCCCCTGCATCGGCAGGCGGACTCTCAACCACTGCGCCACCAGGGAAGCCCATGGGGCTGACTTTTTTTACTCAGCATTAATTCCCTAAAGGTTCATCCAAACTGTTGCATGTATCAATATTTTGTTCCTTTTTATGCTGAGTAGAATTCCAAGGTATGGATGCACCAGTTTATTTAACTATTCACTATTGAAGGGCATCTGGGTTGCTTCCATGTTTTGCCTATTATGAATCAAACTGCTATGAACACGTGTATACGTGTTTTTGTGTGAATCTGTTTTCATTTCTATGTCCAGGAGCACAGTTGCTGGGTCATATGGTAGTTTTTAAGAAATTGCCTAACTGTTTTCCAGAACACTGTACCATTTTACATTCCCACCAGGAATGCATGAGTGATCCAGTTTCTCCAATCTTCGCCAGCAGTTAGTGTTCTCATCATTTTTCATTTTAGTCATTTGGATGGTGTGTAGTAATACCTCACTGTGGTCTTAATTTGCATTTCCCTAATGGCTAATGACGTTAAACATCTTTTCATGTGTTTATTTGCATCTGTGTATCCTCTTCTATAAAATGTCTGTTGCCTTTTGTCATTTTCTAATTGGATTTCTTTTTCATTGCTGCGTTTTGAGAGTTCTTGACACATTCTAGATACTAGTCCTTTGTCAGATATATGGTTTTCAAATATTTTCTCCCAATCTGTAGTTTGTCTTTTCATCCTCTTAACAGGGTCTTTCACAGAGCAAAAAATTTTAATTTCGATGAGGTACAATTTATCAATTTTTTCCTTTTTTGAATCGTGCTTTTGGTATTCAGGTCTAACAGTTCTTTGCCTAGCCCTAGATCCTGAAGATTGATTTTCTCCTACTTTAAGAAAATAATAACTGTTTTATAGTTTCATGTTTTATGTTCAAGTCCATGATCCATTTAGTTTTGTTATAAGGTGTGAGGTTTGGATCAAGGTCAAGGATCTTTTCTTTTTTTTCTTTTTTGCCTAAGGATGTCCAGTTGCTCCAGCACTATTTATTAGAAAGGTTATCCTGGGAATTCTCTAGCAGTCCAGTGGTTAGGTCTCCACGTGTTCACTGCCAAGGGCCCAGGTTCGATCCCTGGTCGGGGGAACTAAGATCTCACAAGCTGCGTGGCACGGCCAAAAAATGTTACCCTTCCATTGAATTGCTTTTGCACTTTTGTCAAAAATCAGCTGGACAGGACTTCCCTGGTGGCACAGTGGTTAAGAATCCGCCTGCCAATGCAGGGGACACAGGTTCGATCCCTGGTCCAGGAAGATCCCACATGCCACGGAGCAACAAAGCCTGTGCGCCACAACTACTGAAGCCCGCTTGCCTAGAGCCCGTGCCACCGAAATGAGAAGCACGCACTCTGCAACGAAGAGTAGCCCCTGCTCGCCGCAACTAGAGAAAGCCCGTGTGCAGCAGTGATGACCCAACACAGCCAAAAAATAAATAATTAATTAAAAAAAAAATCAGCTGGACATATTTGTATGGGTCTATTTCTGAGTCCTCTCTTTTATTCTATTGATTGTAGTCTATCCCTCTGCCAATACTAGACTCTCTTGATTACTGTAGTTGTGTAGGAAACTTTACTATTGGGTAGAATGATTCCTCCCACTTTGTAGAAAATTATATATCATATTTTAATTCCTTGATAAATGGGTGGCAAAGCTCTGTTCCTCAATTTACTCGTTTAAAAAGAGACTACTGAGGCAGAGATGACCAAGGGTCCACCAAAGATTTATATTCCTCCTGTAAAGTGTAGAGTTATAGATAAGTAGCTGCCCAGCCAGGGAACTATATTTCCCAACTGCCTTTGCATCTGGGTAGAACCATGTGACTAGTTCTGGCCAATGGAACGTGGAGGAAAATATATATGTATGTCACTCCGGGCTGATGGGTACCTTCTCCACCATTTCCTCTCTCTGGCTGGATGTTGATCCCCAGGGTGACTTTGAACATGTCAGAAGCCCCAGCAGTCGGGATACCTAAGTGACTATCTGAATCAGAGCTCCTCCTCCCTGTGACCATCCCAGCGAACAAAAACATGTGCATTTATAAATGAAATACTATAACGCTGTTAAATTTTAAAAGTTAAAATAAAACTTATAAAAATGCCTATCCATGTACAATCTACAACCATTTCACACACCCCTGGCATATTCACAGTTTGGGATATATATATCCTAACCCTGTGTTAGAAGTTAGTCCACGTTCCTTCTACAGCTAGAAAAACAGAGGCCCAGAGAGGGAAGGGATTTGCCCAAGGTCACAGAGCAAACCCAGGGCTGAGCCCAAGTAATTCCACTAGTTAGGTATAACTGATTTCCATGAACCTTTGATTACTTCTTTTAAAGGACAGACAAGTCTGAGCATGTGTCATCCGAGACTCCAAGTGGACGATTATAAAAACAAATCATAATTAATAACTCCTTATGAAGCAGGTCAGAGAGCTTCCAGGGCAGGGTGGTGCCTCTGAGGGCTGGTTTTGGGGAGAAGTAATTTTAAGACTTTCATCGGGGAGGGGGAGGGGGAAGCAATTCAAAATAAGCCTGATAACATGGCCCACGCAGCTCTAACCCATGGAATGAAGCTCTCGCCTCCAGAAGCTGCTCAGCCTTTACGATGTGGGATTTGTCTGTGTGTTGAGGTTAAAGAAGAAAAAAAACAAGACCACGAGGGACTTATGAGGGAAAAACAACATCAACAACAATAATTTCTTGCGGAACCGAGTGGATCAATTCCTTGCAGTTGCTGAACAAGTGGGTCAAAAGGCATCAGAAAGAGCAACTTTGGAGGAGGCAGGAGGGGAGTGGGCAAGGGCTCTGGTGTCAGGCTTGCAGACCCCGGTACAAGCCTGGGCTGCCGCTGAACAGCTGTGAGTCCTCAGCCATTGACTTCACCACTCTGTGCCTCAGTTTTCCCATCTATGAAATGGGGATTATAAAAGTACCTACCACCTATGGCTATTTGTGACTAAAGCGAGGCAATGCATTCGAAGTTCCTAGCACGGTGCCTCTCACACAATAGGCCCTCAACTCATGCATGCCCTCATTCCATCATTACTGGATAAATGACCCTTTGGGGACATAGAGCTGAGATAATCACACTCCTGTGTTCCACGGTTCTCCACCGAGTCTTCACATTTTAAAAATATTGGTTCCTAGAACCCACCCCAGAGATCCTGCTGAGGTGGTTTTGGGGGTAGGGTGGATACAGGTTACCAGGATTCTAGTGGGCAGGTTTAAGAACCCGCACCTGTGGGACAGCACAGTCTTGTGGATCTGAGTAAATGCACATGATACAGGGATAAACCATCGGTCTGCTTTTTTCCCTCTTTTCACTCCGTGCTATGTTTGTTTTCCAGCTCTAACCATATGGCTGCATATATATCTAGTTCATTGCTTCTAATGTCTAATTTCTGCATCCTCCCCATTTCTCGTGTCCCCTCTTCCAGCACAGACTCCAGGTTGCCCCCCACACCCTCCACCTTCACGTCTGACATTGTGATGAACTCTCTCCATGAATACCCCCGAAGTGGGGGGAATTTCTCTGAGGCCTCCTATTATCATTAAAGTTTAACCCAGTATCTCCAATGACTGAATCTGAATCTCTGGGGTGGGGCCTCAGCCCCCGAAGTTTTCTAAATGCTCTCCAGGTGATTCTGAGACCCACTGGCTTAACCAACCTCTCCATAATCAAGATACCAGGAAACTTCAGGGGAAAGAAGAAATGTCAGTGAGCTAAAAATGTAATTTCAATCCCTCTGCCAGTACATTTACTGAGGGCCCAATAATAGCCAGGTCCTGGGGATGCAGATATGGTGACAAGCGTTAGCTTCAGAGCGGCCAGGAGAGTGGAACTCAGGACTTCGTGACACCAAGCAGCATGTTCTACATCCCAAGATGAAGCCCCTGCCTCAAGTTGTTCCCTCCCTAGTGAGGCAGGCAGAGGTATAAAAGGGTAATCACAATCCACTGTGATAAATGCAAATATTAAAAGTGCACGCAAGGAATGGTGTGAAGTGATTGGCTGATTTAAGAGGGTCAGGGAAGTCTTCCCTGGGAGAATGAAGGATGGGTTTTAAAGGATGAATAGGAGTCTGCTGGGAAAAGATCAGGAACCAATAAACATTTGTCACAAATGCTGTTGGTGCCCACTCACATCCCCTAGATGCTCGCTCCTGCTCATTGCAAATACCTACGTTTACTCTCTCTACTTGAGAGCTTTGGTCTGGCTCTGGGCATGTGCATAGCCAGAAGTTCCAGAAAGTTGATGCCCCTGGAATTAGCCCTCAGCTGACCACTGATGGGGTTGGAAAATACATGGCTGATTTCCTCTCTCCTGGGTTGGAATAACTCTGGGGTCCATGTTCTACACTGGTTCCCTGGGTGAGTTTGAGAACCAGTTACCCACAGTGGTGACTGGCTTGATAACCACGTGTTTTATTTGCTTCCTTCCCTGTCTCACTCATCCACCCTGCTATGAGCACCTCCTGGTATCTCTTCCCAAATATACTCCTTGCACTTGAATCCTGTCTCAGGGTCTGTTTCTGGAAAAACTCATACCAAGACAACATCCTCAACAGAGGAGGCAGCATGGGCAAAGGCAGAGGCAGGAAACCACATGGTATGTGCAGACAGTTCCCAATAGCTCGATGCACAGGGTGGAATTTGGAGAAGAGGTTGAAGGTAGAGAGCAGCCATGTGGGCCTCAACTGCCACACCAAGGTCCCGGACTTCTTCCCACGTTCTCTGCTCAGGCTGTGGGACCTGGGCTCCAGAGAAGGCAGGGAAATGAGCTGATTATTCACATTCCTCAAGGATGTTCTGGTGAGGTTGTCAGGCTTGAGGATGCCAGATTCTCCAGTCACTGCTTCCATGATCCACTGGCCTTGGAGTTCATTTGAATAACATCCAATGGCCAAAGGCAGGAGGAGACTGGTCAAAGGCCACTGTCTTTGATTGGCAGAGACAGTTCAGCTGGGTAATGACTGCCCATCTAGTTCGGCTTTCAACTGGGCGTGTTAACTAGTCTCTCTGGGCCTCAGGTTCCTGCTCTGTGCAATGGGGATTACGAAGGCACCACCCTCATGAGGCCACTGTAGCACTAAGTGAGGTTCCCTCCTCTTGGCCCTCTGCCCTGTGGGGACATCTCTAGGGGACAAGAAGAAACACTGTCCCAAGCTGTCTATAGAGAGCCCAGAGCTAACTTCCTCTTGTAACTCCCCCACCCACCTCTAAAAATCAACCTCTCCAGAAGACTCTGAGGTTCATCCACGTAGGAATCATCTCTGTGCTTTGACCACCGTGACCCCCATCACACCCCCATTATGCCCAGCTCCAGTATGGACCACAGGAGCCCATGGGCCCAGCTTGACAGGTTAAGCCTCAAAATTAAGTTGCGGCAAAGTTAAGTTACTGACTTGCCAACAAATTCCCACCCTGGGCTGTAGAGGGGCCAGGCAGGGGAGGCAGAACAAAGGCTTTTGTTTGCCCAGCCTCAGAGGAGGATGAGAAACAGCAACTCCTGCCTGATCCTGTGAAAGCCCCCAGAGCTGCCTGCTCAGGCCTGGAGCCAAAGGAGGCAAGTCAGAAGAGCTAAGTGTGAGACCCAGAGCGCAGGGTTGAGAAGTGATGTTGGGAGAATTGTCCGCCCATCTACCCAAACATTCTTCCATCCACCACCCACCTATCTATCTATCCATCACTTACCCATCCATCCATCCACCCACCAATCCATATATCCATCATCCATCGATCTACCTGCCCATCCATTCCACAAGCACATACTGAGCATTATGGGAGCCCAGGCCCTGGGTTAGGCACTGGGGAAACAGCTGTGAATAAAGTCCCTGTCCTCAAGGGGCTGATCTTCTAGGCAGAGAGATGGACAATAAACAATAATATAAGTATTTAATATAATGACGGAGGGTAAAAAATACTTGGCAGAAAAATAAGTCAAAATAGGAAGAGTGAGTGCAGAACTACTGTCAATGCAGCGGTCAAGGAAGGCAAAAAAGAAGTGATAGACCAGATCTGGTAGGGGAACAGCAAGTGCAAAGGCCCTGAGGCAGGATTGAGATTGGAATATTGGAGCAACAGCCTAGAGGCCAGTCAAGCCATCACTAAAAGAGGGAAGGAAGGTGGAAGGGAAGAAGGGGGTAAAGCTGAAAGGGCCCTGGGAGCAGGGAGACCCAGCTCCAGCTCTGGCTCTGTATAGTCAGGGGATGGTTCCTTTTTCTCTCCAAACCTTGGAATTTCCATCTATATAATGAAAGCCTAGATGGGATTGTCCTTTCCCATCTGGGGCTTTGTCATTTAAAAAAAAGATGGCCTTAAAAAAAAAAAAAAAAAAAAAGATGGCCTTGCTCTTGCCTTGAGAGCTAGAGGAACAGAGTCTAGACTGTAAGGGTGAAGAACGCAGGCCCTGGAGTCAGGGTATTTAATCCCTCTGAGCCTCAGTGTTCCCAGCCATAAAATGGGAATAATAATACCCCCCAGCCAGGGCTCTTACCAGGAGTTGCTGGGATGGTTCAGGGAAAGCATCTATTTGGGACACCTTCCCTCGCCCCTGTTATATTATAATTAGGTAAGACAGTGATGGTAGATTTTGCTGACCCTCCAACTCAGAGGCAAAGAGTATGAAGCCCTCAGATGACTCTCTGCGGTGCTGCTGGCCTTGGCTGGCAGGGCGAGGCTGACACAAGCCTAGGGGCTGGGTCTCCAGTGCTCCGTTCTAATCATAGAGGGATTGCTGGAGAGGAGTGTGGATAAAGCCCTTCAAGCAGCTCAGAGGCCTCCACCCTAGACAGGCAGCTCAGCCCTGGCACAAAACTCATCTTGGGACAGGCAGCAGAGGCTCCCACCTGGCTCCACTGTGTCCAGTGCTGTGCCCTTAAGCTACCCTGTTCCCTCTCTAGGCCTCACTTTCCAAAAGCACTGCTCGGGTTCTCATCCCACTTCATCTGATCCATTCCTACCTCAGAACCTTTGCGCTTGCTGACCTGGCCACCTGGTGTGCTCCTTCTAAAGCCAGCTCCTTCTCCTTCAGGGCTCAGCTCAAATGTCACCTCAGAGAGGCCTTCTCTGACCATCAATCCAACACAGCCCCACGTCCCCATTTATTCTTTGTCTCTACACTGGTTCACTTTTCTTCAGAATACTCCTTAGCACTCTCTGAAATTACCTGCTAAGTTCTTTGTTTGCTTCTTTACTGCCTGATTCCTCCACTATGATGTCAGCTCCACAAGGATAGAGGCTGCCCATCTTATCCACTGTATCTCCTGCAACGAGCACATAGCAGGTGCTGGGTCAATAATTGATGAATGAATAATGGGAACTTAATGATTCCTTTATTTTCTGAAAAAAGTTTTCCCACTTAAAAATTAACTTTAATTACATAATTAACATTATTATACTCTTTAAAATTTTCTTTACTGTTACAGCTTATGGTTAAATTCCCTTTGACCTCCAACCTGGACACTCCCTGAGGTGGTCATGTAACAGGTTTGGCCATATCCTCCCAGACTTATTCTTGTGCACGTACACACGTAGAAATGCATAACACTGCTGTTGATATTGTGTGTGTGCATGCATGCGTGCATGTGTGTGTGCGTGTTTATGTAAATGGTGGATTAGATTGGGCTCCAAGTTGCAAACAACGTAAACAACTCTGAGTAATTGAAAGGTTAAATTGTATGTGTCAGCTTAGCTGGGTTATTGTGCCCAGTTGTTTGGTCAAACATTAGTCTCAGTGTTGCTGTGAAGGTGTTCTGTAGATGTGATTAGCATCTACACTCAGTTGACCTTAAGCAAAGGAAAGTATCCTCGATAATGTGGGTGGGCCAGTCAGTTAAAGGCCTTGAGAGTGAAAACTGAGGTTTCCTGGAGAAGAAGGAATTCTGCCTCCAAACTGTAACATAGAAATCCTCCCTGAGTTTGCGGCCTGCCAGCCTGCCCTACAAACTTCAGACTTGCCAGCCTCCACCATTGCATGAGCCAATCCCTAAAACTAGAAGACAGGTAGATAGATAGATAGATAATCTATTGATTTTGTTTCCCTGCAGAACCCTGCCTGATACTGTAATTTAAACAGAAACAGAGTCTATTAAAAGTACTTTAGGGACAAAAGGACAATCAATCCATTGACAAAAAGGGCAAAGTGTTGAGCAGGCATTTCACAAAAGGAGATGCCAAATGACAAGTAAACACACAAAGGGGCTTAACATCATTGATCATCAGGTCATGTGACCACCCCCAGCCGCAAGGGGGGCTGCGAAGCGCGAACATCTAGCAGGTTCAACGTCAATGGTGGAGGTGGGCAGGCTCTGCCTCAAAAGATGGGGGGTCCTTAGACCACTGCAAGGTGTTTAACCCTTCCTCAACTGATGGATATTTAGGTTGCTTCCAGTAACCATCTTGGCACATACTCCTTGTGCCTGATATTTCTCTAAGGGAGACGCCAAACAATGGAATTGCTGAGTTCTAGAAAATATGAATATACAGTTTTACTGGATACTGTAAAACTGTCTTCCTGAGAGGCTGTTCCAATTCATACTTAGACCAGCAGAATAAGAGTGTGGCCATTTCCCCACAGTCTCCTGTATACATTACATTATCAATCTTTTATTTTTGACAGACGGAGGAGTCGAAAATGTTATCTAATTTTTTTTTTCTTTAGTTTGTATTTGCCTGATTACCAGCAAGGTTGGACATCTTGCTGTATGTGGTTCTCTTTCCGTAAATTGCCTGTTCCCATCTACTACCCTGTTATTCTAGTGGGCTGGTTTTTTTTTCTTATTGTTCTGCAGGGATTCTTTAGATATTAGGGAAATAAATCATTTGTCTACATTTATGGTGCAAATATTTTTACCCAGGTTGTCATTTGTCTTTTAATTCAGAAGTGAACACATGCTGTTTCCCCAGGCTCACAACTTTTCTGAGTCTGGGAAATCAACACTGAGGCCAAGGGGGTGGGGATAAAGAGGAAAGGGGATCTTTCTGGCCTTACCCCATTTTGTTCCCACTAGCCCTGAGGACATTTTGTAATACCTCTACCAGTCCTCCTTTCATTTCCTTGTTCCTGTCACCAATAGGAAATAGTATTAGAGCTGCAGCCATAGAATTACTTAACTTTTACTTTACAACTTTTTTTTCAAGCCAGAAGTTTACAGAACTTGGTATAGAGAAGAGTAATTCCCAAGGCTCTTAGAACTCTCAGGGTTCCTGGTGGGAAGTCATGAGTGTCACTGAGCACCTCTCATGAGTGTCATTCATTTATTGACTATGTGAATAAAGGAATTGGATTAATGCAAGGAATTTGCAAATTCCTTCAGAAGCTGCCACTAGCAGGCAAAGGGGTAAACGATGTATAGGGCACGTGTGAGCAAAAGGTCTGGAGGTGAAACTGAGCAATGGTTGAAAGTATCCTTGAAAATCCTTTGTTGTTCATGAAAAGGCAAGAGAACATTGTTTGGTGAATACAGATATATTTAAAATGCACAAAGTCAGCACTACAGCCCTTGGGCCAAACCTGGCCCTCCACATGTTTTTGTAAATAAAGTTTTATTGGCACACAGCCACACCCATTAGTTTCATATTGTCTGCAGCTGCTTTCCAGCTACCAGAGCAGAGCTGAATAGTTGCAACAGAGACCACATGGCCCACAAAGCCTAAAACATTTATTATCTGATATCTTTATAGGAAAAGTTAACTGACCCCTGAACTAAGTAGTTAAAAAGACATTACAAGTTATAATTTCAAAGTATTTTTAGATATAGAAAACAGAAAAATGAAAAACTGATTTTAAAAAGTGTTTGGCCAATCGTGTATGGCTGGATCTTTCGAAGTTAAATGCGTAGAAGGTACAATCCACTGCATAACATGGTTAAGAGTAGGACTTTGGGTCCAGATATTTATTTATTTATTTATTTAATTCTGCTGCTTCCTACCTGAGTAATCTTTGCATATTACTTTAGCCCTCTCAACCTCAATTTTCTCATCTGTAAAATGGGAGTGATGATAGTACCGACCTCGTGGGGTGGTGTATTTAGTGAGATTCTTAGAACAGTGCCTTAGAATATAGTGAGTGCTATATAATTATTTGCTATTATTATCATCATTGTTATATGCAGACAGATTGATGTCCTGACGGTGCTACTTCCCAGATCTATGGCCTTGAGCACACGGCTTCCCTTCCCCAAATCTCAGTCTCCACATCCATAAATGGGATCATAATTGTTTCCATCACATGAAGTTGCTGTAAGGGCTGTGCTTAGCACAGCATCTGGCATTCCACACATGGTAGATGTTATTGCCACTGTTCCCATTATTCTGACTTCCTTTCTGACCCCAAAGCCTCCACACTGTCTGGACCTCAGCCCTCCTCCTGCTGTGCAAGGCAGGTCATGACCCTGGACCCGCCGTGTACCAGCACTGACTGTTTCTACCCAGCGGTTGTTTATTTAACTGTCCTCTTAAGTAACTCTCCAGCCATCAAAGGGCTGTTTACAAACCCCACAATTAGCTTTCCTGGAACAGCAAATAAACAGAAACCTAATTAGGTATGCTTCTCCTGGCTCAAGGCACAGTGATCTGAAGGCTTGGACACAGCTGCCATCAGTTAAATAAACATCTGTGGGATGTATGGATGAACGGATGTATAGATGGGTGGATGGATGAATGGATGAATGTATAGAAGAATGTATGGGTGACGGATAGATAGATAATGTTTAAGACGATGCATAGATAGATGAATAGACGGACAGATAGACAGAAGGTGAAAGGGATAGAAAAAATGGATAGAAGGATAGGTGGATGGAAGTGTGGATGGATGGATGGCGGGTGAATGGAAGGGACAGACAGAAGAATGGAAGGATAGATGGATAGATGTTTGGATGGTAGATGAATGGGTAGATGACTAGGTGGATGGATGGATAGAAGGAGGCGTGGGTGGATGGATAACTGAATGGAAGGATGGATGGGTGGATGGACAGATGAATGAATGGATGGGTGGAGGTTAGTGGAATGCTGCAGGGAGAAGGTAATGTGAGCTCAAGTTCCAGCTCTTTCTGACATCTGGGCCCTGCCCTGTTCGTCACTGAGATGCTAGGTCACCACTCAGTGGAAGGGACTCTGGCCTCGTGGCGTCAGAACAACCCTGGGTTTAAATCCAGCTTCTGCCATATCCTAGCTCTGTGACCTTGAGCAAATCCCGTTACTCCCTGGGCCTTATCCTCTTCCTCTATAAAATGGATGCTAGTAACTGTCCCCAGTTCACAGGGTTGCTGGGAGGTTAACGGGTTAAGTGTCCAGGCCATGGTCCCTGTTCTGTACATGGAAATTCCCTTTCCGCCACTGTTGGTGGATTGCCCAGACCCTGCGTTCTGAGGATTCACCTTGATGGAGGGACCAGAGACCAGCCTGTACCCTGAAGAGAGGGGCTGGTTCCCACTGTGGGGGAGGGGTGCTGACACAGAACCCAGAACTTGGATCTCCTCCCTGCCCAGCTCCCTCAGCGGTCTCCACTTGGTTCTCCAGGTCTGGGAGATGAGAACGGTGGTGTGACATCCAGACTGCCTAGATTCAAATCCCTCTTCTCCCATTTACCAGCTGGTAACCTTGGGCAAGTTACTAACCACTCTGTGCCTTGGGAAAATGAAAGTCCCTACCTCATAAGATTATTGTGAGGGTTGAATGAATTAATACAATGAAGTGTTTAGGACAGTGCCTGGCACATGGTAAGCACGGCTAGTTACTATTATTACTGTATAACAGTTATTATTATTACTATTATTATTATGATCACCTCTCCCCTTTGCCCCTTTGCCCTTCTGGCCAGAGGAATCTCTGACGTTTCCCCCCAGAAGATGGCCCTCAGGCTGGGCTTGAAGGAACAGAAGGCTCTAGACAGAAGGGCACCGCCAGCCAAGGCACAGCTTGGGCAAAGGCGCAGAGGGGAAAGCTCCCCGGGAGCAAAGCTGGAGCGCCTTTGGCCGGAGGGAGGCGTGACTCCCAGTGGCGGAGGCTGGGGGGTGGGGGTGGGGCCGAGGTGAGTCAGTTCTTGGCCCAGCCAGGCCCTAGCAGCGCTGTTTCCCATCAAGGGGATGGGCGGGGCTGCGGCTCCCTCTGGCCAGGCGTGAGGGTCTGAGTCAGCCCGAGTCAGGTAAGCGGAGAAGGACGTGGGACTTTCCCACCTGCACCCTGGAAGCCTGTGTGAGCCGGGCAGGGTGCCTCCCCCAGAGGGCGGGCGGGCAAAGGCCTCTGCACCAGGTACAGTTGGGTGCCGCCTGCTTCCACGGCTGACCCCAGGCCCCAAGTCCAGAGAGAGGCCTGGGAGCCTCTCCTCTCCCGAGATGTGGGGTGGGGCCCAGGATCCCAGCCAAGGGCCTTTCCTAGGGGAGAAAAAGAGTTTTGGAGACCAGGGAGGTCCGGGAAGCCAGGGAAAACCTCCCTGAACAGGGAATATTTGAACCAAGGTCTGAAGGAGGGGTGGAAGTGAGCAGTGGGTGATATCTGGGGAAGAGTGTCCTCGGTAAAGGGAATAGCAGGTGCAAAGGTCCAGAGGTGGAGGCCTGGAGTTTTAGAGCAACAGGGAGGAGAGTGTCATGGCTGGAGCCAAGAGGGGGACAGTAGAGGGAGATGAGGACAGAGAAGTGATGGCGGAAGTGAGGGGGGTGGTAGATCATGCAGGGCCTTGTGGGCCATGGGGAGGACTTCAGTGTTTACTCTGAGTGAGGTGGGAGCCCTGAGAAAGTTCTGAGGAGGGGAGGGACAGGATCTGACTTAGGTTCTAATGAGGTCCTCTGGCTGGGTGTAGAGAATGGATTGTGGGTGGGGAGTAGAGGACAGAAGCCAGGTGGCCTGCAATGGTCCAGGTGAGTGATGAAGGGGGCTGGACAGGGTGGGGACACTGAAGGTGGAGAGAAGAAGCAGCATTCTAGGAATTCCTCTGGGTGTCAGTCAACACGCCCTTCTTGGGGACTTACTACGTGAGCCCTGTGTGGGAACTGTGGATACAGAGATCACAAAGACTGAGCCCTTGCTTACAGTCCAGCAAACAAGAGACAAATAAATGAAGATGATGTGATTGGTGCTCAAAACCAGGTGTGAATCAAGGGTACCCACTCTGCACCTGGCCCTGTCTGCTGGCTTTCTATGTAGTAACTCAACCTTGTGACATTAGAATGATCATGAACCCCCATTTATACAGATGAGGAAACTGAGGCCCTCTTGGGGAGGTTAAACAACATGTCCAAAGTTAAGAGACTCCTCCCCACTAATAAGATTCGCACCAAGGTCTGAAAAGCTGCAGGACTGGGCCCACCTGACCGCCCTGGGTCCCCGATGGGCCTGTGTAATCAGGGAGGGCTTCCTACAGAGCTGATACTAGGCCTAGGTTCCCAGGGATGGGCAGGATTCCGTCAGTGAGCAGAGGGGGCATTCCAGACCTGGGCAAGGCATGAGCCAAGGCCTGGAGGTGAGACCGGTTCTTTTAGCCAGTGTCTCCTGAACCTCGCTTAAAAGTCATCTTTAAAGCCATTCATACTTTTTATTAAGTTAATTAATTTTTTTGTTTGCTTGGTTGGTTTTTTAAAAATCATTTACTGAGGTGAAATTCACGTAACATCAAATTAACCATTTTAAAGTGAATAATTCAGTGACATTTGGTATTCACAATGGTATTTGCAATGTTGTGCAAACCACCACCTCTAACTAGTTGCAAAACATTTCATTACCCTGAAAGGAGACCCCCGTACCCATTAAGCAGTTGCTTCCCACTCCCTATTCCTCCACCCCAGTCCCTGGCAACCACCAATCTGCTTTCTGTCTCTATGGAGTTATCTATTCCAGATATTTCATAGGGAATCGTACAAAAGGTGACCTTTGTGTCTGAATTCTTTCACTTAGCATAATGTTTTGGAGGTTCATTCTCATTGTAGCATGTGTCAGTAAAATAATTTTTAAAGGAAAATTTATACTGTTACCAGAAAGAGAAAACAAGTAATCGTTTCTACAGATAGAAAGTAACCTTAAAAGCAACGATCACAAAAAAATATTATTAAAGTCTAGCTGGATTCTGTGGCCAGCTGAGAGCTCTGGGCTGAGGTCTGCTCAGCTTAATAACGCATAATGATGGATGAGCAAGCTTTGGACAGATGTTAAAGGCCTGCCTACACCCACGTGTGGCTTTCTCCGTGGGTTAATCAGAAGAATCAGAGAGAACTGCAAAGGGAGCAACGTCCTGGAGGCTTTTGAGATTCCCAGGGTAGACACGGGGAGCATGTGGTCCATGAGGGTGAATTTTCCCAGTGCCTTGGCAGGTGGACCAGAGGGAAAGGCCAAAGATGGGAGCCTGCTGGGAAGCCACTGCCCCAGCCCAGGCCCAATCCAGAGAATTCCACGCTCACTGATGTCTCCCCTTTTCCCAAACCCTTTCACATCCATTAGGCAGGACAGGTGACTCCTGGGCTAATTTCTGGGCTCTATTCTATTCCCTTAATTAATGTATCCGCGCACTTCTATGCCAATACCATACAGCTTTATTTTTTATACCTCTGCCATAGATTCTATCTAATGTCTGGACGAACAAATCTTCCCTCTTAGTTCTTCTTTTGCAGAATTGTCTTGGCTGTTTTCGCACATTTACTTTTTCACCTGACTTTAGAACTTATCCCCCCACCTTTTTTTTAAAGTCTTCATTGAATTTGTTACAATATTGCTTCTGTTTTATGTTTTTTTTGTTTTGTTTTGTTTTTTTGGCCATGAGGCATGTGGGATCTTAGCTCCCCGACCAGGGATCAAACCCATACCCCCTGCATTAGAAGGCGAAGTCTTAACCACTGGACTGTCAGGGAAGTCCCTAGAACCTACCCTTTTAACAGACAGGCCTAGAGATGTTAAGTGACAGACCCCAAGTCAAAAGGGCTTCAAGCGTCATGGCCCATTTCCAAGATTCCCAGGAATCCAGGGCAGTGTTGGGGTTGGTATGCTGGGAGGAGGGGGTGGTCTCTGCATCCCCATCCTCGTGGGTCACCAAGGAGATGCGTCTGCTTGTTAAAGGCTTTGAATGCCCTTAAAAGTAGCAGAGTTTGCCACATTCACGTATCCCCTGTACACGATTTACTCTTTTTCTTTAAGACAACTCACTTTTTAAAAAAATTTTTTGTTTTATATTGGAGCATAGTTGATCAACAATTTTGCGTTAGTTTCAGGTGTACAGCAAAGTGATTCAGTTATACATATACATGTATCTATTCTTTTTCAAATTCTTTCCCCATTTAAGTTATTACAGAATATTGAGCAGTGTTCCCTGTGCTATACAGTAGGTCCTTGTTGGTTATCTATTTTAAATATAGCAGTGTTAAGTCAACTCACTTTTTAAATTTTTATTTAAACTTCATTTTAAAGGAAACATTTTATCTCTGCTTTAAATGAGAAACCAGTATCAAGTATGAGGCATTTGCTCTCGGTGCCTCGCCCATCTCTCTTCCTGCTTACTTTCCATGAACACAGACCAAATTCCAGCTGCCAGCACCTGCCCCTTTACCTGCGGGCTCTGCCCACCTGCAGGAGGCTAGAGGGCTGGGAATTAACACTCCAGGGAGCTGCCTCCTACTAAGGACTGGCAGAAGCAGATGTATACGTTCCTCAGCTCCCTGGCCACGCCCCCCCACCCCCATTGGATAGCCCTGAGGTTATCTGCACCTTCTATACCGTTTCTCAGAGCTCCACAGCACGCTGAGCTGCAGGTGCCCACAGTGGTTACTTGCTTGATAATACTCTGCATTGGAGGCCCTCCCTTCCTAGTCCCACTTCCCCACACCCCTACCAGTGTTTTCTGGGATCACCTCCCAAATAAACTACTTGCCTTTGAATTATTTTCTTAGGGATCTGCTTCTAGGGGAATTCAACCTAAGGCACTTACTGTAAACTGAAGATATTCAGCAAATTATACAAAGAAGTGGAACAAAGTCAGATATAACTGCTGCTGATGGCTTGGCACTGGGGTCTGCTCTGTGTTTCTTAAAACAAATGAACAGGTAGTAGGAAGATGATAAAGACACACAGGCCTCAAGGGGAGCCTTGCCTTCCCCATGGCAGAACCAGGAGGACAGAAAGGGAGCTGAAATGACTCTCATGGTGAGCTGATGGGATTCCATGCAGGGTCCCTGGAGCCCACATAGTTATCTCCAGCCCCTTCCACGGCCCATAGTGGGTGAGGTCCTGGGGAACAACTTCCAAGGATGGTGGAACAGCCCCCTAGGTTGGGCAGCTGGCAGGACACAAGCCTGGGGGACCTGGTAGGCAGCAATGAGCACTGGGCCAGCCACAGAGGCCAGATGGGAGCCAGAAAGAAGACATGTGGTCCCACCTTGAAGGAGCCCAGAGAGCCATTAGCCTGATACATGGACTGAGGGGCTTAACTTTGCTTTGAATGCATCTTGAGAAAGGAGACAGCATTCATTCATTCAGCAGATGTTTATTGAGCACCTACTATGCACTGGGCACTGTGCCAGGCACAGGGAAGACAGAGAAGGACAGATCAAAATCCCTCACAGTACTGACGCTCCAATGGGGGACACAGACAAGTGAACACACAAATAAACTCTGAAATGAGGGTCCTTGGTGCTACAAAGAAAATAAACAGAATTGTAGGATAAAAAGTATAAACCAGGGAGGCTTTTGATAGTATGGCCTGGGAGGGCCTCTGGGGAGAGAGTAGTTTAAACTCAGAACTGAATGTGGAGAAGGAGCCAATCACACAAAGAGCTGGAAAAAGAGGGTCCCAGATAGAGGGAACAGCAAGTGCAAAGGCCCCAGGGGGTGGGAATGAGCTTGGTTTGTTGGAGGAACAGAAGCCGGCTGCTGTGCTGGAGTGGCGTATCAGGAGGGAGGGGGCAGGGCCAGGGTGAAGTGGTCAGTGGGGTCAAGTCAGAGCAAAAAGAGGCCTGGCAAGCATTTGTGGGATCAATGAGTACCAGGGAAGGCATCCATGGGCATTGGATGGGGAGCAAAAAGGGGAGCTGAAGGCATTGGATTTGGGAGGCTTTTTCTCTTGGTGTCTTTGTTAATGGGAGGGGAGGCCAAGGAGAATGACCTTGGTTTGCATAGTGCCAGCCCAGACTGCAGCAGGGAGGGGCTTCAGGCCACTGCACCTGGGTGGAGCTGGCTGATTTCAACCAATCAAATCAGCAATCCCATCTTTGGCATCTCATAATAGCGTCTATTTCATGAGATGATTTTTTTTTTTTTTTTTTGTGGTTCGCAGGCCTCTCACTGCTGTGGCCCCTCCTGCCGCGGAGCACAGGCTCCGGACGCGCAGGCTCAGCGGCCATGGCTCACGGGCCCAGCTGCTCCGCGGCATGTGGGATCTTCCCGGACCGGGGCATGAACCCGTGTCCCCTGCATCGGCAGGCGGGCTCTCAACCACTGCACCACGAGGGAAGCCCCCATGAGATGCTATTTATTGAGAACCTAAGCACCAGGCTCTATGCAACCCGCTCAGAGGCTGCCAGACACATCCCCTTCCCAGGAAGATGCTCACAGAAACAGAAAATTGTAATATGGTGTGGTGAGTGCTCCAGGGAACGCTGGACAGAGGAAGGGTCATTCAAGCTGGCTTTTAAAGGATAAAGAGGAGCTCGCTGGAGAGAAACCATCACCAAAAGGGCAGAAACTCTTCCTCTGCTCATCTCTGTGTCCCAGCACCTAACACAGAGCTTGGCACATAGTAGGTGCTCAATCCATATTTGTTGATGGAATGAATTGGAGCTGCCCACACTTCGGTCATTCAAGTACCTGCCTTCATAATTTTTGTGCAGTCTGCTTTCCATATTTCTACTATTGCTTAATATTTTTCTTCAAGTTGACTTACCTTTTTATCTAAATAAATTTATTTTAAAAGGAAACATTTGATATGATCACTAGATTTGAAAAAAAAACAAAGAATACTTGCCACAAATCAAAGATAACCAGAAGAACCATTACAATGAAAATGAAACAATGTTATTAAATCTGCCTGTTAAGAGAACAAAAAGACAGGCCACAGGCTGGGAGAAACTATTTGCAAATCACATATCTACAAAGGACTGACTCGTATCCAGAATATATAAACAATTCTCCAAACCCATTAATAAGAAAACAATCTGATTTTTTAAATGGACAAAAAGTTTGAACAGACACTACACCAAAGAGACTACAGAGATGGCAAATAAGCACATAAAAAGATGCTCAACATCATTAGTCATTAGGGAAAGTCAAATTAACACCACAATGACATACCAGTGTGTACACCTATTAGAATGACTAAAATTTTTTTAAAAACTGACAATACCAAGTGCTGACAAGGATGGGAAGCAACTGAAACTCTGATGCATTGCTGGTGGGAATGTAAAATGTACAGACACTTTGGAAAACAGTTCAGCAGTTTCTGATTAGGTCAAACATATGGTTACCGTATGACCCAGCAATTCTACTCCTAGAAATTTCCCCAAGAGAAATAAAAATTTATGCTCGGGCTTCCCTGGTGGCACAGTGGTTGAGAGTCCGCCTGCCGATGCAGGGGACACAGGTTCGTGCCCCGGTCCGGGAAGATCCCACATGCTGCGGAGCGGCTGGGCCCGTGAGCTGTGGCCGCTTAGCCTGCGAGTCCGGAGCCTGTGCTCCGCAATGGGAGAGGCCACAACAGTGAGAGGCCCGTGTACCGCAAAAAAAAAAATTTATGCTGTTTGCAAATGTTTATAATGGCTTTACTTATAATCACTAAATCTGGAAGCAGCCCACATATCTCTCAGCTGGTAAGTAGGTAAACAACCAGTGGTACATCCATACAAGAGAATACTAGTCAGCAATAACAAGGAACAATGCGCTGATAACACACAACCGAAAGAATGCATCTCAAACGAGTGTAAAATAGGCAGACTGAAAAGGCAAGGCACTGCAGGATTCCACTTATAAGACATTCTGGAAAAGGCAGATTTATAGAAAAAGATCAAAGTTCAAAAACAAGTGATATTGATCCACGGTGACAGAAGTCAGGATAGTAATGCCCATAGGAGGGGAAGTAACAGAGGAGAGAAAAGAGCTCTGGGGGTACTGATGTTCTGTCTGATCATTTGGGTGCTAATTATACAGCTGTGAAAATTCAAGCTGAGCGCTTCTTTGTGTATGCCATAGCTCAATACAAAGTTTTTAAAAAGTCTAGCTGGATAAAACTGTGTGCCAAAGGTATGGAACCTGAGACCTGCTCTCTCTTTTTCACAAAGGGAGATTAGCAAGTATTTGGTGTTAGAAACAGGTTAGCATCAAACAGAGACTCTCCATGATGTAAAGGAAGGACTGTAAAAAGATCTGCAAAGGGAGTAACTCTCATGATGTGACCGAATGTGAACGGATGCTCTATGCACCCTATAAAATAAAGCTGGGGGGCCCCAATGGTGCCCAATACCAATTAGAGAGCATTCGAGTATCTGAGACAGCATGCTGGCAGGGCACAGCGGGCATAAGGAGGGAGGTGTGATGGCTCAACTCTGAAAGCAGAAGAGCCCATATTTAGATGGAGCAGTTAAGGAGTAGCTGGATTTGATTTTGCCTTTTTCATCTCTGTGTTCCTTGGCACCCGACACAAGCCTGGCACATGGTTAGTCTTCGCTAGCTAGTCCCCCCTCCAAGCTTTCACATTGGTTGTTCCCTTTGCTAGAGATACTCCCTTCTCCCACCTTGACCACCTGACAAACTCCTAAACTCACCTCAGGGATGACTCTCCTTCTTTTCCCTGTTACCCGAATATCCCTTGGCATTGCTGTTTCGGGGTCACCATGCATGCTGTGTCCTCTGCCTGGAATCTCTTCCCTTCTCCCTCCCCTGGGTCAGTCAGCACCTTTTGTGTGCAAGTGATGGAAAACCAGCCCAAACCACTTTCAGCCAAAAACGGAAAATGTGGTGGCTCATGAAACTAAAACACCCAAGAGTGTCTAATTTCAGGTATGGCTGGATCCACAGGTTCAAACCCTGTCCAGCTCTATGTTGATCTCTCTCAGGCAGGTTTTTCTCTTATGATGTCCCCTGATGCTCCAGGCTTTCACTTGCTCACTCTCAATCCAATGGAAAAACTGTAACTCTTTTCACAAATAATTCCCAGCAACCAAAGTCCCAGAATCGAGTTTCATTGGGCAGGCTTAGTTACACGTGCATCCCTAGACCAATCACTGGAGCCAGACTTGGTCATATGTCCACCCCTGGAGGCAGTGTCCTAGACACCCCACCCAAACTTCATGGACGGAGATGGCGGAAGAGGAGGTTCTCCAGTAGGAAACTGGGGTGCTATTACCCCAATACAGGAGAAAACAGGAGATGGATACTGATCCCACCTTCTCTTGGCAAACTCTAGCTCATCCCAGCATGCTGTGTGACCTCAGGCCAACCCCTTCCCCTCTCTGGGCCTCATGTTCCTCCTCTGAAAAATGGGCAGGAGGCTGTTTGAATTCCAACATTCCAGAACTCTAGGACAGCTTCCAGGCCTGGCAGCTGCTCCCTAAATCCCAGGAATGTTCCGGTACTTCTGGGGACGGAAGTGGAGTGTCAGCCAGAGCCCTCCCTGGCCCCCCGGCCTGGGAACATGCTTAGAAGATGACAATTGGGCTCCCTTCAGCCGAAATTCCACTCCCGTGGGGGCCTTGCCAAGGAAAACAAGCCCAAGAACTGGGCATTGAAGGTGAGCATATTTGACAAGTTTTAAGATGACAAACTATTTACACAGGTGTGGGAACCATCCCCTTGCACCCTGCTTTCTTTTCTTTCTCTTCCTCCCCTTTCCAAATTCTTTCCCCCAAGGGCGCTGACAGACATGCCAAGGGAGGGGGTGGCTGGTCGTGGGGATCTGCCTGGAGTGAGTCCATAAACCTGAGGCAACAGGGGAGGGCATGGAGCAGCAGGAAAGAGGGTGTCTGCACCGTGGGGGCTCATCTCCCCTCACCTCCCTTCTTGCTCTCAACTCCCATTACCTGGGGAGATATGAGGCTGAGGTCCTCGCAATTTCAAAGCTACCTGAGTCCTTCAAGAGAATGGTGCTCAGTCCATCCTCAGTTGACAAGGGGGCGTGAGGGAAAGCAAGGGGCACACAGCCAGTTAGTAGCTGACCCTGGAGCTAGCAAGCAAAGAGGTGGAGAAAACAAAAATCATTTCTTAAGCACGTACTGTGTACCTGATACTGAGCTGAGCTCTGAGAATATACTGTGAATGAAACAGATAAAAATCCCTGCCCTGGTGGAGCTGACAAGGAAACAAACAAGGTAAAAGATGAGTTACCTTCACAAATACCTTAAGAAAATAAAACAGAGTGAGGGGCTGGGGCAGGGCAGGGCGGTGGGGAGACTCTAGGTTTAGGAGGTAACATTTGAGCTACGAAAGCTGAGAAGGAGCCTGCTAGGGAGAGATCTGAAGGAAGGGCATTCCAGGCAGATGGCACTGCACATGCAAAGGCCCTGAGGTAGGAAGTGGCTTGGGTGTTCAAAGAACATTGAGGAGGCCAGTGTGGCCAGAGCCAGGGGAGGGAATGGAGCTTGATCAGAGGTCTGATCTGTGCTTTCTGCTCAGTACAAACCCAGGAGGTGGGTATGATCATCCCCACTTTACTGAGGAGGAAACTGAGGCCCAGAGGAGGGCAGTGACTTGCCCAGGGTCACAAAGCAGAGTCAGATCCCAGCCCCTTCCATCTGGTCCCAAGCCCATGCTCCTTGCTTCTGAGAGGTGAGAGGGTAGGAACAAGGAGTGCCCAAGACCTGCCACGTCTCTCGCCTGAAGCTCAGCCCCCAGGGGAAGGGGCGTCTGGGGGCAAGCCCTCTGCTTCCTATAGGAAGAAAGTGGAGACTGATTTAGTTGCTGAGTCATGGGGCTACAACAGGCTGCCAGGCTGCAATGGGCCCTGCCTCAGTTTACTCACCTGTAAAAAAAAATGGGCTTAATAACACATCTGGGACTTCCCTGGTGGTGCAGTGGTTAAGGATCTGCCTGCCAATGCAGGGGACATGGGTTCGAGCCCGGGTCCAGAAAGATCCCACATGCCGCGGAGCAACTAAGCCCGTGCGCCACAACTACTGAGCCTGCGCTCTAGAGCCCGCGAGCCACAACTACTGAGCCCGCATGCCACAACTACTGAAGCCCGCGCGCCTAGAACCCGTGCTCCGCAACAAGAGAAGCCACCGCAATGAGAAGCCTGAGCACTTCAATGAAGAGTAGCCCCTGCTCACCGCAACTAGAGAAAGCCTGTGCTCAGCAACGAAGACCCAACGCAGCCAAATAAATAAATACATTAAAAAAAAAGATTGATCCTTAAAAAAATAATAATAATACATCTGCCTCCAGTACCGACTTCAGAGGGCTGCTGTGAGGGTTAATTTCTCCCTGGCAGCTCTGGGAGCCTTGATGAAAGGTGGCGGGAAGTGGGAAGTGGGCGCTATTAACCCAGGCAGGTAATTACTCCCAGCCTGAGGGAGGAGGAAGAGGGGTTGCACCTGGTCTGATTCAACCTCAGGCCAGTTTCCTTTGCAGATGTGTAGGAGCCTAACATGTCATGAGCATCTGGCTTTGACGGCCATCCTGGCCCCAAGTTCCCCAGCACCAGGCAAAGCTAGGGCTGTGAGCAGTCACGAGCCACACAAGCCAGGGCTGAAATCACAACTCTGCCCCTTCCCTGGCAGGGAGACCAGGGCAACGCTCCTCCCCTGTCAGGGCCTCGGTTTCTTCGTCTGCACAATGGGGCTAAGAACCTGGCCTATCCCACAGGGGCTGTGGTTGTTTCTCACAGGTACGCAGACACTGTAATTTGACCATTTCATCTCTCCAGCTGCACGTCAGGCCCCAGCCTCCCATGCCATCAGCCATCCTGACCTCCATGCCCTGATGGGAAGTGGTAAAGGATTCTTCTAGAAGTAAATAAACGATTTTTAAAACACTCTTCGGAATATTGCTTAGGCCTCATGCTGACCGCACCTCTTGGGCCCCAGAACAAAGCTCCAACTACCCTCTGCCCCTGGAAGCCCATCCCTCCCCCCCAGGATGGGGGAGGGGAAGCAGGAACAGATACTGAAGCCAAGCCCCCTCTTCCTCCTTTTACCTATTTATTTTTTTATTATTTTCTTAAATTGAGGTAATACTGACATAAGTTTCATATGTACAACATTATATTTCTACATCTGTATACCCTACAGTGTGCTCACCACTAAGAATTTATTTTCCATCTGTCACCCTATAGTTTATCCTCTTCATCCATTTCGCACCCTCTCCACCTCCCCTTCCGCTCTGGTAAACACTACTCTGTCCTCTGTATCTATCGATTCATGTTGGTTTGGTTTGTTCATTTCTTTTGTTTTTGTTTGTTTATAAGTTTTCTATATGCCACATATGAGTGAAATCATATGGTATTTGTCTTTCTCTGTCTGATTTACTTCACTGAACATAATACCCTCAACGTCCACTCATGTTGTCGCAAATGGCAAGATTTCATCTTTTCTTCTGGCTGAGTAGGATTTCACTGTATACATCCCTCCATCAGGCAGCATCATGCCCATCTCACGGGAGGGCACACTGAGGCTCTGAGATGTAAATGCCAAAGCCCTGAGCTAGGAAGAAGCCGACCTGACCCAGGCCCTCTGCTTTCCCATGAGGCAATCGGAGTTCCAGCTGAAGCCTCAGTATGGGCGCCTGGCCCTACATGGTGACCCCAGAGATGAGGTTCTTCATGTGAGTGAGCTGCTCCTGGGCCTGGGGCCCCCAGGGAGGAAGAAGCCAGGCCCTTGTCAAGTGCCTGCCCCTGCAGGTATGGGTCGGGCCCCAGGCAGCACCACTTTCAGGAAGAGCCAGGGTTCAGAGAGCTGGTCCAGTGGGCCTGTGCCCACCCCACCAAGCTCACCTTGTGCCCTCTCCCCCTCACTCCCTCCACTGCAGTCACATTGGCCTAGGTGATCCCCAGACAGGCCTTCATTCCCACCAGTGAGGCTTTGCACCTGCAGTCCCCTCTGCCCGAAGCATTGTCCCCTCCACACCTTGGCACACGGGCTTCTTCTCTTTGTCACCTCTTCAGAGGAGCCCTCCCAGGCTTCCTCCATCACACCTCCTGCTTTATTCCCTTCAGAGCCCTGATCAGTCTCTGAAATGACCTCAAATTTCTGATTCCCTCACTACAATATAGACTCCATGAGAACAGAGGGTTGGTTTTTTTTTCTGTTTTATTCACTGCTGTATTTCCAGGACTCAGTAGAATACAATGGTGCTCAACAAATATTTGTTGATGTAATAAGGAAGTTTTTGAAAATAAGAATAATTTGTGTCATGAGGAGAGGGGTGGGTGGATGTTCGTGGGGGTCGGGGGGTGGGGGGGATGTCTCCCAAAGGACTGAATTGAATAATTTCTCCAGGGTCTTAAACAGTCCTCAGGAGCTTTGACATCACAACAACAATAACAGTGTTTGTCAGGCACTAACTGTGCTCGGCACCAGGCACAGATCATCTCACTTAATCCCGCACTGGCCCCATGAGGTCAGTCCTATGATTATCCCCATTCTCCAGATAAGGAAACTGTAGTTTAGAGAAGTGAAGGGACGCGTTCAAGGTTGTCACCAGCCACCACCACACCCGACCTCCTGCCCTCCGGAGCCTCCAGGTCTCCTAGAGACAACCCCACCCCTTGATTCCCAGTGCAGCCTAGAGAGGTCCTGTGTCCTGCCTGACGCCCCCCAGCTGGTCAGCGGCCCAGAGGGATGATCCCTGGCTCCCCGGCAGCCACTCGGCCCATCGGGAGGGAAGGCAGGCTTGGCGGCTGTCCTGTCCTGGGGACACCGGGCAGCCAGGAGTTTCTCTCCCCGGACTTACTGTACATGATTCATCGCCAGCCCCAGTTGTGAAATCTGGGAATCTTGTGGGCAAGGCCAGGCCCAGGGGATGGCTGTCTGGGAAAGGGAGGCCGGGAAGGGGTTAAGGGGGGCAGTCCCCCCCCCGCCCGGAGGCACGGGGCCAGGCCAGCAGAAAGCACACCGTTAACACTGGGCTGGCTACCGCCTGCGGCCTGTCTCTGACATCACAGCTGCGTCAGCCCAGCCTGCCCCAGCCCCCCACTTCCTTCCCTCCCTCAGCTGCATCTCCAGCCACCTCTCCAGCTTCACTGTCCTCTCCTGAGAAGCAGGCAGCACCCAACCTTCCCTCCCGGGAGGGAGGGCGTGGGCAGGGAGAGGGAGATGACAGACATTACTCTGCATACAGGAGGCACTTCATAAGTGACAGCTGTGATGGGTTTGAGCCAAACCATAATCCCATAATGAGCTAGACAAGGCAGGAAAGAAGGTCTCATACCCATTGTAGAGAGGAGACCGAGGGTCCGAGAAGAGTAGGGACTCGCCCAAGGTCACCCAGCTGCCCAGTCATAATGACTTGAAATGTTAATATAATCATGCTGCTCTTCCTCTGCTTTTTACTAGAAGCATGTGTATCTCTCATCACCCATCGGGGTGCGGTGAATGTCCAGAGGCTAGGAATTTTCTTCCTTATCTCATTTGTTTTGTTAAATTCAATTAAACCAAATGGGCATTTGTTAGGATAGAGAGATGATAAAAGGGTTTCACAGGAACTATTCACAGATCAGTGATGACTTATGGTATTGTATTAAATGAATTCTACACTTGAAATCTTAAAAAAAAGTTACCGAGTACAGATTCTGCTCTAGACACCATTTACACATATTAGACTCACTTACACTTAAACCTTATGGAAACTCCATGAGGGCAGCAGTGCTACTACTCATCTCACGGAGAAGAAAACTAAGGCACAGGGAGTCCCCACAGCTGGTAAACAGCAGTAATGATAATAATAACAACAAAAACAACAACTGGCATTGATAAGGCGCTTACTCCATGGGCTGAGTGTAATATTTACATCATCTCACTGGCTTCTATTATCACTCTAGGAGATAAATACTATTATTCTCCCCATTTCACAGATGAGGAAACTGAGGGGTTAACTCACCTAGAAAACATAGCTGCTAAGCCGCAGAGTTGGGATTTAAATCCAGGCCTTCTGTCCCTACCCAGGCACAGAACTGGGGCTGGATGCACAGTGGGTGCTTAGGTAACTCAAGGACGACCAAGTTGGAAATGCCTGGGACTGCCAAGGGATCCGTCCCCCAAGATATCCCTGGCATCAGCTCAGGGCCACCCTGTGTGGACCTGGCGCAGCTGGAAAAAGATGTGCGTTCACATCTTCTCCCAGGATGCCATCACTCCCACAGTTGTAACAGCCCCCTAACCCACAGACACCACTGTCTGAACCACCTGTGAGGAGGTTCATTATTCTCCCCATTTTACAGAGCAGAGAAAAGAAGGCCCAGAGAGGGCATGTGACTTGCTCAAACTACACAGGAGGCGTGAGCGGGCCACAGACCTACTTTTACCTCCTGAACCTGCCCTTAGCTGGCAGAGGCCTGGGGTGTATTTGAGGAGTGAGATAAGGTCTGGCCCTCCTCGGCCACTCCCTGGGAAGAGAACTTCCTCTCTCCCTCTTGCTTTTCTAACTCCTAGCTCAAGTGGGACTGAGCCACACAGAAGCTGCATCACAAAGCGAGGACAAGAAGGGCATTCCTGGCAGAGGGAACAGCACAGGAAAAGGAGGCGCAGCTCATAGAACAGTGGGGTAAGAATGTCTAGTAGGGCTGAGGTGGAGAGAGTGAGGGGCTGAGGTAGGAGCGATGAGGCTAGGTCAGGTAACGGGAGCCTTGCATGCCATACTACGGAGTTTGGACTTTCTCCAGGGGCAGTGGGGAGCCACAAAGACTTTAGAGCAGGGGAGGAACATGACCACTAAACAGAGGACCGACTATTGCAGTACACGCCTCCCCTGTTTTTCCTGCTTTTGTCCTGGCTTCTACAGTCCATTTTCCACATGCAGCCAGAGGAATCCTGTGAAAACCCAAGTCAGACCTTGTCCCTCCTCTGCACAGAACCCTCCATGGCTCCCACCTCATGTGGAGAAACAACGATGCACAGGGTCCTGCAAGTCCTGTCCCCACCCGCTCCCTGCCCTCACCACCCCGCTCCCTCTGCTCCAGACACACTGGCCTCTTCCCTGCTGCACCCCACCTCAGGGCCTTTGCACTGAGTGGCTGTTCCCATTGTCTGGAAACCTCTTCCTCCTGATGGTTCCCTCCGTCACCTCTTAGAGATTGTTACCTGCTTAGCGAGGCTGTCACCCACCTATTTAAACCCCCAGCACACCCCGTCTCCTTTTCCCGCTTTATTTCTCTCTGTAGCACTGGTCCTTTCAAATATAATATACAATGTATTTATCTTGTTTATTGTCTGCTCACCCCACAAAAGTGTGAACTCCACAGGGGCAGAGACCTCTGACTGTCTCATGTCCTGCTGTGTCCCCAGCGCCTGACACACAGGAAATGCTCAGTAAATATTTGTTGAATGAATGAATCCTCTGTTCCCTCAGAATAATTTTCTGAGGGTTTAGCTGGAACAGAGCTTATGACCTTTGCTCTGGGGTCCAGATACAGAAGTGACTTGCCCAGGGTCACTCAGCTCACAGGTGGACAGTTGATCTGGCCCCAAAGTCTGTGATTTTTTTTCTTCTCCATTCTAGGCCGCCCCTCTGGGACTTAGGTCCCACATCAACCACATTACCACTTCTGGGGGCTGCTCTCCTTGGCTTCACCTTAAGCTGGAGTCTCAGAGAGATGAAGTGACTTGGCCAAGGCCACAGAGCATCTAAGGGTGTGAATTCAGGTCTTTCTGCCTCTGTGTTTTGAGCATTTTCCACTAAAACAGCTCTGTCTCTCTCCCCTCCTCCTTTCCTCTTTTCAGCCAATGTGTTTGCAGCTGAAATATCAGGCCTGCTGCGTGCAGCCTTGACATCCACCACATCGCGGGCCTAGCCCCGCCTGCCACCCTGGCCCGGCCGCGAGCACAGCGCCTGGTCCCACATGCCTCAGGGATGAGCTACGGAGAGTGTGACCAGGCCCAGCTGACACATCTCAGAGCAGATGTGGGTTGGCCTCCCACGGGTCCAGCCGCAGAGCCAAGTCTCAGCCCACCACCCATCCCCCAGGGCGGGATGCCGGGCCTTGTGGAGCACGGGAAGAGGAGAGCAGTGACCCTGGAGAGTTCACATTAGGCAGAGATTAAGGGGCTCAAGGCTTGAACCAGGGCCAAGGCCTTGGTGGTCACAGAGGGAAAAGAGACAGTTTTTCAGGGCTGAAAACTCAGTGCCACCAGGGGCCAGGCAGGGATTTTAAATGAGTGAAGAGGGCCAGAGTAAGATGATAAATAGTTATTATTCCTTGGCCCCAGTTTCAGAGAGACAAGAGGGAGTGGTGGAGACTGGGGCATATGCCCTGTCTAAAGCTGAGTGTGGGCCCTTGAGAATGGGGACCCAATGCAATCAGATCTTCAGATCCTCTGATTTTCCAGTGGGTGTCAGAAACACAGGTTTTTATCTAATATCTACAGATTTTTTAATGTTGGCTCCATTCATTTACAAATTCAGTTTGGACCGAATTTGGCCAACCCAGGGGCCAGATTCAGTCCCTTGGGCCTCCAGTTTGCAACCTCTACTTGGCCAAAGAGAACAGCCAGAGAAGGAACAGATCATAGCCTGATCCTGAGTCAGGATCTGAGGGTCGGGACGGTGGCCAGAACCCAGTGCCAGCAGCTCCGAGGGACTGTGGAAAAGGTTCCTGTCATCTGGTCCCCCTCCTTCATCTCACGGGGTTGAGCCTCCCCACCCGCCCGCCTGCTCCAGCTGGCTGTGGGGTGGAAGGGGGCCTGGGTGGGGACTGAGGTCTCCTTTCCCACATGAGACACAGCTGTGGATGTGTTTTCCAGGCAGATCCCAATTTCTCTCTCCTGTCCAACATGGCCCTGCAACCCCAGGAAGTACGTGACCCTGTGCCCCAGGTCACGCCCCCCCAAAGCCATGCCCTCAGCAGCCTGTTCACATGCCTGCCTCACCCGCCATGTTCCAAGCCACATGCTTCCACAGCTATCACTTTGAATCTTCACCACATCCTTTTATGACCAATTTTCAGATGAGGAAATTGAGGCTCAGGGAGGGAAAATGGCTGGCCCAGGGCCCTACCATGAGTATGCAGAGGAGCTGGACTCAAGCTCAGGCCTCACACGCTGGATAACGGGGGGCCTCACCCCATCTCTTCCTGCTAGAACCCAGCCCATCCTCCAAGGCTCAGCCCCAGTGCTTCCTCCTGGTTTATTTAACAAGCAACCAGGTCCTAGACCAGGTGCTGGGTATTCAGAAATGAACAGACAGGGTTTGTCTCAGGTTCCCCCATAGTGTTTGTTGAATGAATATTTTACTCACTCTCTGGGAATCTCATTTTCCCAAGTCATGGGCCCTGTCCACATCCAATCTGTTTGTCTCAGCCCTGGCACCTCGTTTCTCTGACCACATGTCTGCATGCTTCCCAGATGTCTGCCCCTGCACGGGCCCCCAGGCATCCTTCAAATCAATGCACCCAAAGTGAACTCGGCAATTTCCCCCTAAACTGCTCCTCTGCCCCGGTTTTCCTCCTCGTAGAAGTCCCCACCATCTGCCCAATGGCCAAAGCCAGAAGCCCAAGCATTGTCCATTATACCTCCCCCTCCACACCCTCAACCCAACTGGTCACCAAGGCCAGGGAGGCTTGTCCTCAATGTCCTTCAACTCTGTCTGTTGCTCACATCTTCCTTGGGTGACTACATTCTCCTCCTCACTGTTTGCCCTGCATGGGAACTTCCTCTTTCCCAAATCCAACTTCCCACAGCAGCTGGGTGACATTTACTATTTCCTGCAGCTCTCAGATGTAGCTCCCCGTTACCTTCAGAAGGCAGTTCAAACACCTTGGCCAGCCTTAAAACCCCTGCTCGGTCCAGTGACCTCGCCCCTGTTCCTACACATTCCAGGTAACCTGAACTCCTCTCACTCTTCTAATGTGCTATGTTTTCTCTCATCTCTGAGCCTTTGCAAGGCTGCTCCTTCTGTCTGGAGTGTTCTTCCCTCCCTACCCCCATCTCTTGTCTGACTACTCTACGAACACCCTGCAGGACTCAATTTAGGTGTCATGGGCTTCATAAAGCTTCCCTGACCTCCTAACCCTGGTTTAGGTATCCACTGGGGTCCTACCACCTGCTCTGTGTGAGTCAGATTACAGCCACAGGAACCAGAAACACCTCCAGTTATTTTATACAGAAAGGATGGAATACAGGGAATAGGGCACTCACAAAATTGCTAGAAAGGCAGGATGGGCTCCAGAATAACAGAGCAGAACTTGCCCGCCAAGGGAGCTGCCACCTCAGCCAGTCAGGATGGTGGGGAACCGGAAGGCCACCACAGGGACTGTTGGCTTTCAGAACACACACCACAGCAGTGATCCAGAGATTAGGAGGCCACTACCACCACTTCTGGACCCCTGAAACTGGTAACCAGGCATGATACGTTGCTACCAAAAAAATGTGGTCATGACCACGTTCATCAGCAGAAAGAGAGCGAAGGCAAAAACCGGATGGCCTCTACTTTCTGAATCTCATGGGAGAGCATGTGATTGGCAGAACTTAAGCAGCATACAGAACCCCATCTGCAGAGGAGACTGGGAAATGTGGCTTGTAGCTTTCCAGTCTCCGCATCCTCTAGCCAGAAGAAGATATTAGCGTAAATGGATGCTGAGTACCAGTGGGTACTGAGTAACGTAAATGGATGCTGAGTACCAAAGGTGAGGTCTCAGGATTCCCCACCACAGCCCCAATCAGCCTGTGTTTACTTATCTGTATTTCCTACCAGACTGTGAGAACTTTAAGGGACACAGCATTGCCTTAGATACCTCTGGTTTGCCAGCATTTATTGAGCACTTACTATGCCTTGGGCACTAGGCTATGTGCTTTACACACTTGTTTACATATTTGCACCCAGTAGGGTAGAGATTATTACTATCCCTATTTTATACATGAAGAGGAGCCCCAGAGATATGAAGTAATTTTCCTAAGGTCACCCAGCCAGTAAGTATTAGAGATGAGATTTAAAAATGAAATCTGTTTGACTTTACACTTTAAACACTTGCCATGGGACTTCCCTGGTGGTGCAGTGGTTAAGAATCTACCTGCCAATGCAGGGGACACGGACAGGTTCGATCCCTGGTCCAGGGAGATCCCACGTGCCGCGGAGCAACTAAGCCCATGCGCAACAACTACTGAGCCTGAGCTTTAGAGCCCACGAGCCACAACTACTGAGCCTGTGTGCCACAATTACTGAAGCCCGCGCGCCTAAAGCCCACGCTCCACAAGAGAAGCCACCACAACGAGAAGCACGCACACCGCAACAAAGAGTAGCTCCTGCTCACCGCGACTAGAGAAAGCCCAGCCCACGTGCAGCAACGAAGACCCAACGCAGCCATAAATAAATAAATAAAATAATAATAAGCAGTTGCCACTATGAGAGGCAGTTTTGTCTTCTCACAGGGATCTTCTCCCAAGCCTTCAGAAAAGTCACAGTAATGCTGTGCAATGAACAAATGAATCCCCAAGTGACCCCTCCATTGGAATAATCCCTGACCCCATCTCAGCCACCTTCATTCCTCTGGGCCTGGGTTCCTCTCCATGGACAGGCCTTGAGAAATAGAAAGAAACTAACTGTGCTGTGCTGGAACTCTTCACCTAGGGTTGTAGATGGCTGCTAGGCTTAACGGCCACCACTGTCTTAAAACTGGTTACATTTTGTATCTGTGAGGAGTTTTCTGGAAATATGGGTCATAGCTTTCATTAAATTCTCAAGCTCCAAAAATTTGACAGACTGTTACCCCAGGGAGGGATGCAGGGATCTTGCTGCCATCCTGACCTCAGTTCAGACCTTATGACATTGCACACATTCACTTGTGCATCCATCCATTCACCTACCTATCCATCCACTCCCCATCCATCCATTCATCCATTTTTACTCCCACCCATCCACTCATCCATCCACTCATCCATCTACCCATCCATCCATTCATCCATCCATCCACCCACTGACCCATCCATCCACCTACTTTCTCATTTATCCATCCATCCATGCAATCATTTATCAATCTGCCCATCCATTCATTCATTAAATCACTATCAATCCATCCATTCATTTATCCTTTTATGTGTTTATTCATCTAGCCATCTATTAATTTGTCCATCATTTCATTTATTATTTATTTACTCATTTAATTATATGTTTATCTATTCATTCATCCATCAGTAATTCACAGTATTCAACCATGAAATCATCTATACCACACATCTCATAATTTATCATCCATTTATTTATTCAACCATCCATCCATCATCCATCTATGCATTTATCCACTAATTTCTTTATTCATCCATCCCTCTATCCATCCTTCCATTAAGTCAGTTCTTCATCATTTCACTCATTGATTCATCTATTCTTTCATTTATCTATCTCTTCATCCATTTCATCCATCCACAAACAGCTCCCTCATCCATCCACCCATGTACCCAGCCATAAATCATCCCATCGACCATCCACCCCTCCATCAAAACATCACTCATCCTTCCACCCATTAAATTCTCCATCCACTCACTCTGCTCCCTGTACCAAAACCAAGAGGTGAATCAGAACTGGTCCCTCCCTTGAGAAGCTCACAGTCTAGTGATAGGAACAGATAGTTAAAACTCAAGGTGGAGAATATTAGGAGGTTAAAGTGAGCTCCAGGCAGGTGCCTTCACAGGAGGGGACTTGGGTCCATCTGGGGATTCAGAGAAAGTTCCTTGGAAGAGGTGGCATCTAAACCAGGATTCATAAAGACAGGAAATCAGTGAACAAGCTCCCTTAGATATCTCAGAGGGTGACTTACAGAACACCCACCCACCTAGATGCTCACTGAGCTTGTTAGGACTTTAAAGGCTCTGAGAAGTCCTGCAACAAATGTTAACATTGTTAACCACAGTAATTCTCAAATTCATTGGACCATAGAACCCTTTTCCCTACTTTACTCTTATTAATATCCCAGAGAACCTGTGTCCCTTAGAACCTCATTCGGGAAATGCTAGTCTGGTCCAAACTCCTTGTTTCCACAAACAAGAAAACAAGGTTTCAAAAAACAGTCTCTGTCCTCAAAATTTTCCATCACGAGATAAGATGAAATGCACAATATATGCCTAGGACTTTATTTTTTTCATCCCTAAAGCTGAGCACAGTGCCTGGCACACAGTAGGTGTTCAATAAGCATTTGTAAAAAGAATGTTGTTATTGAAAGAGTCGCTCCAAAATGACCCCTGGTTCTTATGCTGTCCCCATTCCCAGTGACCCCTTTATGACCTCAGCCAGCTCCACAACTCCCAGACTCAGTTTTTCAGTCTGAGAAATGGCCAGTAAAATCATCTCCGTAGAACTGATGCAGGAAGCACGTGCTTACGCTCAGCTTTCGTTGCAGGCTCTGTCTCAGGATGTAGCTCTGACCACCCCGCCACTTTCTCACACTGGCAAGTTGAGTTTCCAGCCAGCAATGAGACCTTTGGGCCTTGCTGATCCTTCACGGCTGAGGCTGGAACATACATGGAAACCGCCTGAGTAATCCTATGGCGACCCTGCCCAGCCCGATGGGGCATGAACTGGAAATTGCCTATAATATTGCTAATTAAATGATTCCTCCTGCCGCCTTCTCCTATTACCCTGGCCTCCCGCTCTCCCTTACTCAGCTCCCTAAGCGCCTCCAGAAACCTCTGCAAAGGAGTCAGACTGGTTTGGGGAGGGCTGAGCAGCTACCTCCCCTTCCAAACGCCCACCTGCCCGCCCACTGCCTGGAGCCCAGGCCATGCGACCTGCCGGGAATTGTGTGCTGTGCAGCTCTAGAACACAGAGCCTGATACCCACATCAGATAAAGGGGCCACTAAGTGCCTCCTGACCCAAGCCGAACCCTTGTGCAATTCAGATCTTTGTCCCATAGAGACAGTCACAGGGATGAGCAGATGTGCTTATCTGATGGGGCCACAAGGCCTCCAGATCATTCCAGGGGCTGTTTTCTCAGTCAGTCTTTGGACTCTTCTCTGCCATGCAACTGTGCACGCTCTTCCCCTACTTGGGCACGTCCTCATCCTCCTTCCAGTCGTTCAACATTTATTAGGCACTTCCTGTGTGCCCAGCCCTGTGCTGGGTGCTGGGGACATAAACAAGACAAAGTCCTTGCCCCGTGGAATTCACAGTCTGATGGGGAGGGGGGCAGGTACCTAAAAAAATAATGGTCACGATAACATGGTTGAATCTCAAATCATTATGCTGAGGGAAAGAAGCCTAACAAAGACGAATACAGTATATGATTCCACTTACAGAAAATGCTAGAGAACACAGACTAATCTACACAACAGAAAGCTGATTGGCAGTTACCTGGCCATGGGAGTGGCGGGGGGTTGGGGGGTCGCGAGGAGGATGGATGACAAAAGGACATAAGGAAACCTTTGGGGGTGGTAGATATGTTTACCATCTTGGTTGTGCTGGTGGCTTCATGAGTGCAAACATATGTCAAAACTCATCTACGTGGACCCTGGAAGATGTGCCATTTATTGCATGTCTGTTAAACCTCAATAAAGCTGCTTAAAAAGATAGTTTGTGAGGCAGTGTGACCAGTGCAGCAATGGGGAGACTCAGGAGGGGCATGGGAGAAGGGCTGGGAGGGTAGTCAGGGAAGGCTTCTTGAAGAAGGGGACTGCGGGGCAAAGTTTTGAAGATGAAAGTGAGTCCCATCAAGAAAGAAGAAAAGAGAGTGGTATTAAGTTCCAGATGGCCTGAGTTCAAATCCTGACTCCCCTGCTTACAGGCTATGTGGCTTTTGGCAAGAGATTCGACTCATCAGACTCAGTTTTCTCATCTGTAAAATCGATCCCACAACAGTATTTATCTCATAAGGCTGGTGGGAGATGTAAATTACGGAAAGCACTTGGCCTGGCATCCATTGGTCACAGCTTCTACAAAAGCCCTGAGGCAGGAAGGGACAGTGACCTGAATGATAGTGAGGAAGTCCAAGTGGCTTCATTGAGAGAGGGAGGGAGAGGCCTCAGGGGCCAGAGCCGCAGGATGTCTAGGCCATGGTGAGGGTTGGAGCTGTCTCCTGAGGACTGGGGAGCCAAGGAAGGGATGGAAGCAAGGGAGTTTCATCATCAAGCCTATCTTCTTATCAAAGTCACTCTGATTATTAAAAAAAAAAAAAATTACAGTTGGAAAACTGAGGCTTAAACAGAGAAAGATTCAGCCAAGTTCCTGTGGAATCACAGTGCTCAAAGGGAAGTGGTCTCTCATTCATCCAAACTCCTATAAGCAGATGAAGAACTGTTATCTGGGTCTTCTTGTATGCCTCCAGTGATGGGGAGCTCACTACCTAAACTGTTGTGCAGTTCTTAGTTCTTAGGGCTCAACTAAGAAAGGCCTCCAAAATTGGCCCTGGCTTTTCCCTCTAGTGCTTCCCAGACACCAGCTCCTCTGGCCAGAATCACACTGAGAGGAGCCCAGTAGACAGGAGAGGAAGTGGGAAGAGAGAGGAGTTATGACAGAGACTTCCTGGGTGCTGTCACCAGCTCCCTGCCACAAGGTCCTAGGACGTACCCTTTCCTTCTCTGGGCTTCAGTTTCTGTAAATGGAGATGCTCATTGCTCCACAGTCTCCTTCCAGCTCTTAGAAACAGATTTGGTCCTGCACAGGTGCCTGGAGGGGGCTGGGGCAGGCACAGGGGGTTCACCAGTCCTGCCCATCCACTCCCATCTGAGGAGCCAGGGTCAACCTCGAGGCAGGCAGGCCAAGCAGGCCTGTCTGGGGATAAAGGCAGGTGCCCCAGGGTGCAGCCAGCTTAATAACATATTCCGGATCCAGGGGGTTTGAACCCAGGAGAATAGGTTCAGACACAAATTGAGCAGCCCCTGTTCCTGTCTGTAGCTCTGAAAGCTGATGGTTCCCACACCCAGTGGGCTTGGTCCCCACTCTCTTCAAACCCATTCACCCTGAGGGTGCCCCCTTCTGTGTGCTTACTGTATGCCAAGCTTCTCACTGTACTCAGAATAAGATCCACACTCCTGACACTGGCCCTGCCCACACTGACCTTTCCTCCTACCCCCTCTCCTCAATCAATTCTGTACCCAGGGCCTTCCTGATGCTCCACAAACCTGCCAAGCTGGTGCTGCCTCAGGGCCTTTGCACTGGCTGTTCCTCCTGCCCAGAACTCTCTTCCTCCAGATCTTGCCATGGCAGCTCATCCTCAGGCCTCAGCTCCAAGGTCACCTTCTCTGACAGTCCTTCCCTGACCCCATCCTGTTGCTCACCCTCATCAACCTGCCTTATTTTCCTCCACCAAAGGCTTCATTGGGATGTCTTATCCCCCCTGGTGTGGCGTCTGCCTCTCTGGATTTGAAGCCTTAGATGGCAGAGCCTACAACTGGCCCAGTGCTAGGTCTGATGTCACCAGGCCCAGGCCGGGCACAGCCTGGCACCCACCTATCAGTGTAGGTTAAATGAACAAGTGAAATAGATGTTGGAGATTTTGAGCCCACTCTGGGGGCTGTCAATGCTTCATCTACATAGACCCTTCTCACCTTCACATGGATGGGCTGGAAGGATGCCTATGCCAGATTCACTGTGTCCCTGTACACACCTGCACATGTGTGCGTGCATACACACACACACACACCACCACCACCACCAACACCACCACCACCACAAGCACCCCAGCACCCCCTGCCTCCATACCAGCCCTTGGCACCCAAACTTCTCAACTTTCCTTCCTTTCTCCAGGCTCCAGCTGGCCCCGCGCCAGCTCTTCTCCCCCGACCTGCCTGCCTGCCCTGGCCACCAGATTCATAAAGGATGAGGAAGGGCCTGGGGTGGGCTGGCTGGGTGCCATGGGAACACAGCCCCTGGGGCCCTCGCCTCCCCCTGAGCTGCCAGACACCTGCATAATGAGTGTCATTACTAGGGACCCACCGGGCAGGCCCTGGCTTGACCCAGCCACCCAGGCTGTGAACAATGCTGGGGATGGGGTTTGGGGAACATGGCCGGGTGAGGGGTGGTGGGGAGTGCCTCTGTTCCTCCCGGCCCCAAAGCTCAGCCCTGGATTTCTGGATCAGTAAAGACAGCCTCCCATCTCCCACACAGACTCCCAAACCTCAGGTTCCTATCATAGCCCATGCTCAGCTCAGAAGGAGACAAAGGAGGAAAAACACTTACTGAGTGACTACTGTATCCCACTTGGTGCTGGTATTGTCACTTCCCACCATAGACACCATCTCATCCATTCACCCATCATCTGACTGCTTACTGTCTATCTCCCCCACTTGAGTACAAAACATGGAGAACATTTATGGAGCGCCTACTATGTACCTGTGCTAAACACATGTATTAACGCGTATGTTCTTAAACAGCCCTATGAGGTGGGTGCTATAATTATTCCGTTTACAGATAAGCCTCAGAGAGGTAAGGCAGCTCGCCCAAAGCCGTGCGGTTGCTAAGTGGTGGACCGTCTGGCTCAGAGTGCATGTTCTTAACTGCTTGCTACTCCACAGCACCTCTTCCATCAGAGCAGGAGGTTCTGTCAATGCTGTGTTGCCCCCAGTGCCCAGTCTAATGCCTGGCACGTAGTAGGTGCTCAAAAAACAGTGAATGAGTGACTGAAAGAATAATCTCACTGAGTTCCGACGGTATCCTTCCAGGTGCTATTTATAGATGAGAAAACCAAGGCTCAGAGAGGTAAAGTGACTTGCCGCAGGCCACACAGTGAAGACACCCAGAACTGAGATTTGAACCTCACGTGTCTTTTGTAAAAGTCGGGATGGGAGCTCATGCCCCTCTGCCCTCCTGCCCCCTTGTGGCCCTGACCCCTCTCTAGGCTGCCCCCACCTCTGGACCATGGGGCCCAGGAGGGAGAATGTGTGTCTGCCTTGGTGTCCCTAGGGTCCAGCCTGGGCCTGGCACATAGAAGGCCTTCAGATTGAAATTGCAGCTTCTCCCCTTGGCTCCAAGGCCTTCCAGGATCAGGATCCTGACAACATCACCCCGTCACCTCTCCCCTCTCCTAACTCCTGAGCAATGATGAATTTCCCAAACACAGCCTACTCTCCCTTACCTCTGGGCTTCCCTACACTCTGGTCCCTCTACCAGGAGCACTATTCCAGAAACTCTGCCCCAACCTCAGCTTAGAGGGCACCTCCTCTGCCAGGAAGCTCACAGCTCTTAGGGCTTTGCAAGTGCTCCCTCTCTGCTGACCCATGGGCCATCTACTCCTCAGCCCATGTTCTGACTTCCCTCTTCTTAGGGGGAGGAGCCCTGAACTGGCTGTCCAACCACCTCGGTTTCATCCACACCTTGCCACTGACCTTCTGAGTGAACTCGACCTAGGCCCTTTTTAGTTCATCTGTCAGATGGGTAGAAAATTTGAAGTGAAAGTGGTAAGTGAAGGCTTGCTGTCCATCAAATTGGGTCATGTCAGTCCCTTCCCCACACAAATCCCACCAGTGGCACTCAACCCACAACTCCCTGCGTGATCTGACCCCCGCCAAGCTCTCTAACAACACCTCCTTTCCCTTCCTTCACTCCCCTCCAGCCACTTGGCCTCCTTGCCTTTCCTGGAACATTCCAAGCCCCAACCCACCCCAGGGCCTTTGCCCTTGCTGTTACCCCTGTTGGAAATCTCTTCCCCCAGGGTCTGCTCCTTCTCCTCCTTCAGATGTCTCTCCAGGTCACTTCTTCAGAGAGGCCCTCTCTGACCCACGCAGCTCCCAAACACCTCTGTTTATTTCTGCCATGGAGCTTCTCCCCAGCTGAAATCATCTATTCCTGTGTTCGCTCACTGATCTGTCTCCTCCACCAGAATGCATACAGAGATCGTGTTCACTGCTGGGTCTCCTGGAGTCTGGTAGACAGTAGGTGCTCAAGCAACAGTTGTGGAATGAAAAGAAGATGATCAAAGTGCTGCCCCGCCCCTGCCTAACCCTCAGCCCCCAGCCCAAAGTTCAGGGGCTGGGAACCAGGAGGCCCCACTCCTGCGGCGGGCAGGCACCCCTCGGAGCCCCAGAGCCTGTCTGGTTCCCAGCCTCATAAAAACTACCGCCCTCACTTTGCCCTTGGGCAGCAAAGGGTGAAGGAGGAGGATGTGAGGTCCAGAGGCTGACCCCAACCTGGCTTTGGAGAAGATACAGACTTGAAAGTCCAAGCAGCGCTTTCTGTGCAGCCAGGTGCTATTTGAGCACCACACCACAGCCCTCACGGCTGCTCTGCAGGGCCAGGACCATCACAATCGCCTTCTACCAGTGAGGAAACTGAGGTACATCGGGGTGCGGCCACGTACCCCAGGCCAAGCCGCCAGAAAAAGGCACAGTCGGGATTCCAATGCAGCTCTGCGCGGTGCCAAAGCCTGCGTGTGCTCCCACCCAGGGTGGTCAGGGCATAGATGTTACATGAGCGCTAGCAATGTGCCCGGCACATCTGGTTCAGAGCACAGGTCCTAGAGGCAGAGCACTGAGACCTTAGGCAGGGTACTCAGCCTCTCTA